>NC_064629.1:692502969-693174844 GCF_023864275.1 Schistocerca cancellata
CATGTGATGTATCTGACCCCAGGAATGTGTCAATAAAGTTTCCCCTTCCTGGGACAATGAATTCACGGTGTTCTTATTTCAATTTCCAGGAGTGTATATTTTATACGCACAATTGTAAGTGTGCGTACGTTGTGTGAAACCCGAACCCCCCACCCCCAGCAGCTATGCACATGCATGCGAGAGAGAGAGAGAGAGAGAGAGAGAGAGAGAGAGAGAGAGAGAAAGAGAGAGAGAGAGCACTAGCTTTCTGACATGACACAGCACTGAAGGGAAAGTTCCACATTTCTGCTGCATGACTAGATTCTCCAACTTTCCATACAATTCTTTCCTTACTAAAATTCCAAATGCAAGCATGTCTTATGCGATAAAAACTATAATTAATTACATAAATATAATTCATTAGAACAACAACAGTTGCTGATGACAATTTTATTGCAGATAACCAATATTTATGCCATGAAATATTTTTGAGATAAATATCTTGTAATAAATCATACTGTTGAGATTCTGAGCAAAAACTTCATTCATGTAAAACATTATGAATACATGTTCTAACATTAACAAAATTTCTAAGTTGTATATAAGGTGTGTTTAAGTGAATGAGACTGAACTTTAAATGCTGTTGAATTGCCCCTTTGGCAGCACCAGCAGCTTATCCAGTACGCAATTACAGGTAAGTGTATTTCATGTAATTATGATGAAACACTTCACAGCATTATGAAATGGAACTCTGAACCATACTTCATAGCAGTACTGTGACAATATCCAATAGAGTGTAGTGGGATTATGAATCTTGAGCTCTACCTGGACATGGTTAAAAGCATATGACAAAAAGCAAGACACTTGACTACTCAAGGTTTTGCACATGCTTGTAACACAAAAATAACTTCAGTGATTGGGAAATTGCTGTTAGCTCCATCTTTGAGTCAGGAAACCACTAAGAAAGTAAGAACCATCAATGCATTTCACTGCTATTAGTGCAAAATTATTTGCAAGGCTCTTGGAAGAAGCATCCAAGATTTTATTTATGAAGCTACAATGACTAGCAAAAATATTGATGGAAAATTGCATTTTTCAAATCTCATACAAGGTTTTGATAGGGTTCCTAGAGCAAAATTCTAGGCATTTCAGTGTGAATATAATTAATGGAAGGAGTGAAGGTAATAACTCTCACTCTATAGTAGAGGCACTGAGTAGCCAATAGGCACATACACAAGATTGAAAATGTTATGAGCTTTTGGACCATGTCCCCCTTTAGAGCTAACCAGTGCACAACATTCCTACACACACCCACGCGCACGCGCACGCGCACGCACACACACACACACACACACACACACACACGCACGCACACGCACACAGTGAGTGAGCAAGTGTGTTTTCTGTACTAGTAGCAACTAGCCCAAAAGCTTCCAACTTTTCAGTCTTGTTTATGTTCCTGTTAACAATGCAATGTTTTCGTTTTCAGGTGTGTTGTTACCTTTACTCCTTCCATCATTTGTATACCACCAAGGATTTTCCATTACCACACTTATATCGACGGGATATGATTTCAGTCAAGCTTTGTGTCTTTCCATTAGCAGTCTATAAAGGAAACACGGGAATTATGTGGGAACAGGATACTACTAGCATGCTGAGCGTATTACAAAGCAAGGAGTCAGTCATGACTAATTTCAATCTACTGGTCTCTCTCTCTCTCTCTCTCTCTCTCTCTCTCTCTCTCTCTCTCTCACTCACTCACTCACTGGAGAATTTATAAAGCAATGTCATGGTAGAGTAAAGAAACAAATTACTCCAGCTATCTATGTGGCTGGACAGCCTCATATTTGTGGCTGGTCATATGATAAAAGCTCTCAATGAATAGAATCAACAAATTTATATCAATATGTGTGTAGAAGATTGACACAGAAAGTAACAGAGATGTCAACAAAGGCCATATAATTAGAGGGGTTTGTGAAGAAAGAAATGGGGACAAGCACGGAAAAATCAAAACCATAATATTTAGAAAAGCTGACAAATAAAAGAATGAATGTGACTGTAACAAAAACAAAAAATCACAGTAATTAGAGGAGTTACTCATGAAAGAAATTGGGATGAAACTGCAAAAACAAAGACCACGATAATTAGCAGGAGCGCGGAATGGAACAATATTCCAGTGAATGGTTATCCACTGGAAGAAATCACAAAATTCAAGTTATGTTGGGTTATTCATGTGAAGGAGGATGATAAGATCGTGGGAATAATAAGAACAACAGGTCTTCTATTTAATGCCCCCAGTAGAACTTCTTGAACCAGACCAAAGATACTGTAAAATTTACATTTAAACTTTAAATAGTACGATACAATGGCCTGTATGCTGAAGAGAGGAGAACAAGAGGATTCAGAAAGTATAAATCAGATAAAGAGGAAAAGTAAAAATAATAAAAAAACTGGGTATGTTCAGCAATAGATAAATCTGAAGAACTGTGGGTATGGAGCCACTAGAGTAAACTATCCACAAACACTATCTAAATGAGGTGCAAACATACACTTGATGCCAAATAAGTATTTATAGATTAAAGGTATGAGTGTAGAACAGGAAAGGATAAACTAACTAACAAATTCATTACTTCAGTTGATACACTATATATATATATATATATATATATATATATATATATATATATATATATATACAAAAATCTAGCTTTCGCAACCAACGGTTGCCTCGTCTCCTTTTGTCTTTCCTTCTCCTTCCCTCTTCCCGACGAGGCAACCGTTGGTTGCGAAAGCTAGATTTTTGTGTGTATGTTTGTGTGTCTATCGACCTGCCAGCGCTTTTGTTTGGTAAGTCTCATCATCTTTCTTTTTAAATATATATATATATTTAAAAGGAAGATGATGAGACTTACCAAACAAAAGCGCTGGCAGGTCGATAGACACACAAACAAACACAAACATACACACAAAATCTAGCTTTCGCAACCAACGGTTGCCTCGTCAGGAAAGAGGGAAGGAGAAGGAAAGACAAAAAGATATGGGTTTTAAGGGAGAGGGTAAGGAGTCATTCCAATCCCGGGAGCGGAAAGACTTACCTTAGGGGGAAAAAAGGACAGGTATACACTCGCACACACACACACACATATCCATCCACACATACAAGACACAAGCAGACATTTGTAAAGGCAAAAGCCTTTGGAATGACTCCTTACCCTCTCCCTTAAAACCCATATCCTTTTGTCTTTCCTTCTCCTTCCCTCTTTCCTGACGAGGCAACCGTTGGTTGCGAAAGCTAGATTTTGTGTGTATGTTTGTGTGTCTATCGACCTGCCAGCGCTTTTGTTTGGTAAGTCTCATCATCTTTCTTTTTAAATATATTTTTCCCGCGTGGAATGTTTCCCTCTATTATATATATATATATATATATATATATATATATATAAAGCAATAGTTTGCACTTCAATATGAGCTAGCATCATATTTATAGCAAAGGCAGCTCATATAATGATAAATTTTGGCAGGAAGGTTACAGTTTAAATTCTGCATTATAGCCGATTCCCACCTATGAGCCAAAACAATAGCTTCGTGCCCCTAACTAAACTAAAAACAACCCAGTAAGCAAATGCCTTGCAACTAAGGACATTTGAAAGGCTGAAAAGTAAATAACTTGAGAAGACTATTTCCAACATTCTTACAGGAAGCTGAAGCACTGAGAGTAGAAGTACACTGAGATTCAATGCAACTGTTTTTGCTAGTATTTGGTGGTCTGCTAACAACAATGTCATTATATAGAGGCAAACAATTCTACACAAAAATGTTAATTTGTAGCTTAGGTGTTAAAAGGTATTTCTAGGAAATCAGTCCCATTACATTTTAAGCACACCTCATATTTACAGTGTTAAAGTTTCTATGAACCCGAAAAACAAAATCACAATATAAAATTCTTTATTAAAAAAACTGTACATTATTCTTCATTTGATGAGAAGAAGTCAAGTATTAAAGCTGCAAATCAGGTCTTCTTCAGACAATAATTCTCACAAATTACAATTTTCTCACTCTGCATAGTGGTGCTTTAATGAATATACAGATAATATATTTTAATTCTTTTCTTCCATATGAGTGATTCAATGTTGCTAAAACTCCTGAGGAATCAGAGGCACTCCAGTGTATCCTTTTATAATACAAAACTTTGTCATAAATATTTTGAGGAATGAAATGTATCACAAAAATTGATGTTTCTGTATCAATCGACTGTTCACTATACTTAAAATAATTGAAATTTTTATATCTATCACTCAATTCTCCAAAATCACTACACTTCTCAAATGTTCTACAAAAGTCACACTCACAAGCACATCACTCCGAGAACAATGTTATCACTAACTAAACTTTATACATTATATATATTTCCACAACATATAATTACAAAAAAATATTTAAATTTTGTTAAAGCTGTTCAGTTTGCTGCAGTCTTTGAGTGCTGCATACCTGAATTAATTCAATATTCAAAACTGAGTACTAGTTACAGCATTCTGAAGTGAGGCGATAAGAGTGTACAGTTCATATATGAAGCATGTAAACAAATATTATTTGTCAATTTTGTTTTGTGCTTTTATTATTCTGCATTTCCAAAATTTGCCAGAAATTGCACATTAAACACCTATTTCAAGTAATAACAAAAACAGAAAATAGGTGAAAGCCCTAGGCTGCACACTTTCACTTGAAGTTTGTTGGAACTGCACTAAAACTAACTTTGTGCCTATAGTTCTGCAAAACGCTGTTCTGCATAGTACTCCAACAACACCTGCGCAAAACAGAGCATCAGTTTAATAAATCAAAACTGCTAACTAATGCTAATCAGTACAAATACACATTCTATGTGAATGTGCACTGCAATTTAAGAATAAAATGCAAGAAACTTTTAAATCAGTTTTTCTTGAAATATGCTTTACATTACTCACATAATGCAGACTGAACAGGCTCACAAAACTTATTCTGAGCAGTATAATGTCTTAAGGGTTTTCAGTATCAAAACCCAATATGTGCTATATGAATTGGATGAAGTTTACTTTAGAATCACGTTTGTCAACAAAGGAGAATCTTTCATTCTTGTCTTTCTCAAAATATACAAATCATAAACACCGCAATTACTAAACATATACGTTACATGCTGTCATTTATCCACAAATAATGTGTCAGTTATTTCAGTCATAAGGAACCCTTTAAAATGACAACAGCAGTCCAAAAGTTTTCAGGTTTATGGTATAAGCTGTCTGTTGTTACGCGATGCACTATATATGAAGCACAGTATGTTTATATATTACATTACAAAAAAAATTTTATATAAAAAGTCTGAATAGCAAAGAGTAAAGGCAACATTTATTTTAATATGAAGTAATACATACAAAAGTAAAAAAAGTAATACTGTCAATCCTTATATTACACTGATGTTTCTGAATTTAGACGAAGCACAAATTTATTCGATTTTGGGTCCACAACTTCTTCAGTTATATTGAAATGTGGTAATGTTTTCACATTACAGAGAAGAGAAACATCATTCTGACGCAGCTGGAAGCACGTGCCATCAGTAATGGATCGTGACAGCAACTCGTCACAAATCAAAGCCCATGTCTGAACTGACTTTTGTTCTTTTTCATTCTGAAAAAGATAATGCATCAGTCAACATTAACTTTGTGATTTTCGTGTCTGAGTGGGTGATCGAAGAAAGAATACACAAACAAGTCTACTACATTTTCACTGTTCTATTTAAACTGCATTGTTTTGCTTTTCATTCATTTTTGTCACACACAATTTCTTTAACAAAGGACCGAAAAATACATTTTAAACACTTAATCATAAAATTTTAAACAATTATGAAGTGCATACACAAATGCATGTTTTAAATAGCATTATGATTTGGGCAACAGCTGCAATTTTGGCTTTTATCATTAACAAAACCATCCATAAATGGTTAACCTGCAATGCAATGAATATATTGTGATCAATAGAAATCTGTGCCAGGCTAGAACCCAAATTGGGATCTCCTACTTATCACACGTGGAAGTTACTAGCACCCACGGTGGGGCACTAGGAGCACTATGTTATAAACTCTCAAACATTTGTGGATGGTTAGAGAGAGTGCAAGAGAGAGTTCTGGAAATTGTTCAGGTCCATAACATCACATGGTGGATTGGATCTTCCATCTACTGCTTGACTCACATTGCATGTGTAAATTTGACCCATCTTGGGAAAGTTCAAGATTTTGTTTCTTAATGCATATAAAAATAATACCTTGCCATTTCTCACAGTCCATAGTTTTAAAACATGACAATGATGGCAGTAACAGCTGCTAAAAGATTGAGAATTTTAACTCGGCTGATGTGGCTTGCAAACTAAGAGGATCTTATTTGCTCACCACCAATGGCATTATATTTAGAGACCATAAGGAGACTTTCAAGAGAGAGTTTTGGCACTGCCATCATAGGCACCCAGTCTTGTGTTATTACATATATATTAATTGCTAGTGACCAGATGTTGGTGCACGATTACATTCATGGGATAATGAATCTGTGGTTGACAGAACCTATGGTACGCTTACAAAACCCCAAAAAGGAAACAAATAACACTGTCTCAAAAGAGAATTATCATCCAGATTTTTTTCCATCTAATACATGATTACAGACATGGGTATATTATAAATGGGTACATAAACGATGAGTGTTGCCATGATCTGCAAGGACTACAGCAGAGAATAAGACACAATGGCGTTGATAAAGTGTGTGGTTGCATGTTACATTGCTGATTCCACAACAGAAGAGTCTGTATCCCATGCCTCAATTAAGGGTGCCTGTCTAGTGCCCGACGGGCACCTCTTTGTTGAAATGACAACACACTTTGAACTGGGTTAGGTTGTGCTAATAATTTCAAAGCTTACATACCAATGAAGTTACTTGCATTACCATGTTCCTGTACACTAAGGTCAAGTGACAGTAAAAATGGGAGATCTATCAAAATAATTTCAAATACTCAGTTCATCATTGGGCCATGGTGCAACACTCCAATGTCTATCTTTATCATGACTCAAATATTGATTCCTACTCTACAGATGCACTTTGCTTGAAGCTGGACCTAAATTTACAAGAGTCACAGGGTAATTTTACTGTGAAATCCTGAGAAATGGCAGCTGCCAGTACAAAGGATCCACTGCTACAATAAGCATTCACTTACATCCGACAGGGGTTGTCATGTCATCTTTCTACATCCATACACCAAAAAAAGTTTTGCATCACCTCGGTTCCAGAACCTGTACAGAAAATTGGAAGCAAGAACAACACAAACATGATTTCCACCCTTTTTATTGCTCAAGAAACCACACATTGCATGTTGTACCACCATACAGTGAGACCTTCGGAGGTGGTGGTCCAGATTGCCGTACACACCAGTACCTCTAATACCCAGTTGCATGTCCTCTTGCACAGCTGCATGCCTGTATTTATACACAAGTTCATCAAGGCATTGTTGGTCCAGACTGTCCCACTCCTCAACGGCAATTTGGCGTAGATCCCTCAGAGTGGTTGATGGGTCACGTTGTCCACAAACAGCCCTTTTCAATCTATCCCAGGCATGTTAGGTAGGGTTCATTTCTGGAAAACATGCTGGCCACTCTAGTCAAGTGATGTCATTATCCTGAAGGAAGTCATTCATAAGATGTTCATGATGGGGGCGTGAATTGTCGTCCATGAAGACTAATGCCTCGCCAATATGCTGCCGGTATGATTGCACTACCAATTGGACGATGGCATTCACGTATGCAACAGCCGTTACGGTGCCTTCCACGACTACCAGCAGCGTACGTCGGCCTCACATAGTGCCACCCCAAAACAGCAGGGAACCTCCACCAGCTGCACTCGCTGGACAGTGTGTGTAAGGCGTTCACCCTGACCGAGTTGCCTCCAAACACATCTCCGACGATTATCTGGTTGAAGACATATGCGACACTCATCAGTGAAGAGAACGTGATGCCAATCCTGAGTGGTCCATTCGTTGTTGGGCCCATCTGTACTTCGCTGCATAGTGTCGTGGTTGCAAAGATAGACCACGCCATGGACGTTGGGAGTGGAGTTGCACATCATGCAACCTATTGCACACAGTTTGAGTCTTAACAAGATGTCCTGTGGCTGCACGAAAAGCATTATTCAACATGGTGGCATTGCTGTCAGAGTTCTTCTGAGCCATAATCCATAGGTAGCAGTCATCCACTGCAATAGTAGCCCTTGGGTTGCCTCAGCGAGGCATGTCATTGACAGTTCCTGTCTCTCTGTATCTCCTCCATGTCTGAACAACATCGCTTTGGTTCATTCCGAGACGCCTGGCCACTTCCCTTGTTGAGAGCCCTTCCTGGCACAAAATAACAATGTGGCCATTATCTAACAGCAGTACTGACCGCCTAGGCATGGTTGAACTACAGACAATGTGAGCCGTGTACCTCCTTCCTGGTGGAATGACAGGAATTGATCGGCTGTCGGACCTTCTCCATCTAATAGGTGCTGCTCATGCATGGTTGTTTACATCTTTGGGTGGGTTTAGTGACATCTCTGAACAGTCAAAGGGACTGTGTCTGTGATACAATATCCACAGTCAACGTCTATCTTCAGGAGTTCTGGGAAACAGAGTGATGCAAAAATTTTTTTTTATTTGTGTATGTTCCACCCTCTCTATGAACTATTACTACATGCACGATCACCTTAACACACTGTACAGTGTCATCCTGCTGCCTACTGAAACGGTAGGCTACAGAACCACTCTGCCAAGTCTATGAATGGACAGCCTGTGCACGTAACCGACCATCATTGCATGCTGCCGTTTACTATGAAAAGCCCTATAGTAATCATGTGAGTGCATCAACATTATTTATGCAGGGCCCTTCTTGGGCTACATGTGGCTCCTCGTGGTGGACATCTTGTGCAATTTGCAAGTTGTGGCCTGCATGGCATCCACAACAACTGTAGTGACCATGAAAGCTATGGTAACCATTTTCACCACAAAGGGTGCCTCTAACACCACATGTCAGCTTATCATCAAAAATTTACATCTTTCTGCTGCAGGAATGGAATTCAGTGGCTCACAACCACTCATTTTCATCCCGTATCCAACTTGAAGGCTGAGCAATTTGTGAGGCATTCAAGTTCCAAATGTAAAAGGGACTACTGGTAACAACTAAGAATGAAGCATTGACAGTATTCTTGACTACCTACAGGTGTTATGCATATTAACCATCAAAGGGTAAAGTCCAGTCAAGATTACTTACAGCCACCACAATCGATCCCTGCTGGACCCTCCAGTGACACACACCAAGAAGTCATTTTTCCAAGCTGAGGCACCTATTTGGAATTGAAAATCTGGACAAATCCCCACAAGGATACTGGCATGATCATTGTTTATAAAGGCCAAATACATGTTCTCCATCACAGTCCAAGGCGAACCCTTGTGTGTTATTAGAACCAGCTGAGGCTGCAACTATGAGAGAATGCCCCAAACAACATCCAACGCCCCATCAGGATCCCAGGCATCCCACATGCCATATGGTGGTGTTGGTGGCCTAACCACACCACCAAAAAAACCTGCAAGGTCGGTGATGCTGCTCACCACTGTTACCTCCTCAGCCAATGCCTTGGGACCATGATGACCTATCACTGTAGGTATGGACACAGATGGAGGTCTCTGGTCCTATCAGCACTGCAATGTCCTTGATGTTTCTTGCAGTGGACTCTTTAAACTGCCAGTAGCACTACTTTTGGTGAAAACTTCCACACAGGAACCTCTGGCAGAGATCTCAGCAGCTCTTCCTGGAGCTCATGCATTTTCATGCATTTCACATCTCCATCAGACAGTGAGATGGAGGTTGTAACTAGTCACGCACCACCAAGAGCACTACAACTGTGAGACTCCAGATGCTGCTTCAAGTACCAATCTTACTGGTCCTTGAAACCTCCCTGGTAGATTAAAACTGTGTGCTAGACCAGGACTCAAATCTGGAACATTTACCTTTTGCGGGAAAGTGCTCTGCCAACTGAGCTATCCACGCAAGACTCATGAACCGCCCATCTTACTGCATCTTATGTACAACACCCCTGTGATGATATGTGGTAAAGGGTCAGTGTCCAGCCATTATTTTGTTTACAATAAATGCAGTCTATACCTTCTCTTTTCACCAGTTATTGAACCATTGACTGCAATTCCACTGTTTACTTTCAACTCTAGTACTGGGTCTTGTGCTACTAACTGGTTTTGCTTTGAATGTACCTACACCATATTTCTATTTAGCCGACGATGACTGTGCTGATATAGGATTATCACTGTTGTTGCCTTTATTCACTCCTCTGGAGGATATACAGTGTGGTTGTAGTGCAATGCCATTAGTGCAGCCACAAAAATAAACATTCACTTTCACAAAGAGCAAAGAACTATAGAGTACATGATACCCATTAATTTTAACTTATGTTGTGAATTCACATACTAATAATATGAGAGATTAAAAAGCTGAAAGCAGAAGACGCCTTTTATGTTTGTGGTACTTACCTGCAGAACTGGAGAAGGCACCAAATAAGGTTCAAGGAATGCCCTGGGTGTGAAATCATGACTTAAACACTTTGCTAAGTGTGCTAAAATAGATTCCACCGAATGCCGTGGTTGTTGCCGGGTGATGCGCAAGTATTTCTGTAATGCCCGTGCCATTGATGGAAAAACGGCCTGGGCTGCTTCATGTGGATCCATTGGAATTGCTGGAACTAAAGACACAATATGCTCTATTAATGAAATAAACAAGATGAAAAAACATTTTCTCAAATTTGGCATACAGAACTATGCAGACTGCAAGGATACACTGATGAGCCAAAACATTATGACCACCTGCTTTATAGCTTGTTTGTCCACCTTTGGAACAAAATACATCATTGATTATGCCTGTCAGGTATCCGACAGCTTGTTGGTAGGTTCATGGAGGTATGTGGCATCAGATGTCTACACACAGGTCATGTAATTCACACAAATAACGGGCTGCTGATCAGCATATGCGGTGATGGAGCCCAATAGCGACACAGATGGGTTCCATAGGATTTACATCAGGTGAAAATCTGGTTGCTGAGACAAACATGAGTTCACTATAATGCTCCTCAAACCACTGTAGCACATTTCTGACTCTGAGAAATGGACAATTATACTGCTGAAAAATGATATCACCATTGGGGAAGACATCAAGCATGAGAGGATGCAGGTGGTTCGCAGCTGTCAGTATGTCTTCAATTATTACCATAGGTCTCATGCAAGTGCAGGAGAATGTCTCCCACAGCATAATACTACTACTACCACCAGAATGCCTCCAGGGCATGCTGCACATTTAGATCTGCGGTTCACCTCAATGATGGCGTCTGTGAAGACAATCATTGACCTAGTGTAGCAGAAATGTGATTCACCCAAAGAGCAGACACATTTCAATTGATCAACGATCGAATCCTGATGGTCCCCTGCTCATTGAAATCTTAATTGACAATGTTGTCGGGTCAACATATGACTATGTACGTTTGGTCTTTCACAGAGCTCCATGTTCAATAATGTATGATGAACGGTGCACTCCAAAACACTTGTGCATGCACCAGCATTGTGCTCTTACAGCAGAGATGCCACAGTCACCATCTATCCTACTTCACTGAGCAGACAAGCCTCCAAACCCCACATTCTACGACAAGTCATGGACATCCAACTATTTAGCGCCTAGTGATATTTTCACTGTCCTCCTACCTCTTTCTGTAGATGCTCAAGACAGTAGCATGGGAACATTCGACCAGCTTCACGATCTTCGAGATACTCATTCACAGAGCCTCCGTAATAATAATCTGCCCTTTGTTATCTCAATGGATTTCCCAATGTGCAGCATGTATCTTTGCTGGGGTGATTCCCCGTTTGTGTCTGCTTTACTTGCACACTTTTGTAACCGTGTCACATGCCCACAACAACATCAGGCGGCAACCAATGTCACAGCGGGCAGAGGTCATAATGTTTTGGCTTATCAGTGTATAGAGCTTGTGGGGTCCCCTTGCAATGACAGGATGCATTATACAATAAGAATAGTTTAGATGGCTCATCAGAAACTTTCCGTTCCTTCTAAATGATAAGGATTTGAGATTACAGGGCAGGTTACTTCCCTCACTGGCATTTATTTTGCCTCCCACTCATGTATCACTTTTCACATCACCAGTGAGGTAATGAGGTGGTAAAGAGTTGTCTTAAACTCTTCGTTAAAGGTGTATGTGGTAACTTGTTCAGCTACCACACTGTCCTGGACTTCCATGAGCCTTAGAAGTGAGGATATTAAAACCTGTTTCCTTTATATTTGCTGGAGAAGTATGATGATGCCCTGTTAATCAGTGATTGAATACTTGTCTGATTAAGCCCTATCAGCTTCAATGTGTCGCACAGGTTTGGAGTCTACATATGTACCACTGTCAATTTGTTTGTTACAGTTACGTCCTTGAATAACCACTTGTTTGCAAATATTAATGCATGCCACAGTGATATAACAAATTATGGTTCAGATATTGCAAAATCAGAAATTAAAATCTAGTCTAGATGCAGTATTTTGACAGTCATACACCAGTAAACTTGGTAAGTCAAAATCTTTGTATACTTACCCCATGAAAAGTCTTTGCTGGATAACAAATGTAGGCTCACAGTTTCAGATGGGGAGCAGGTCTGGAACTGGCTCTAAAGGCGATCTTAAATGATTTTTTAAAAACTGAAAACAGTTCCCTTTGCCAGAATACTAACATGTTAAAAAGGAGCATGAATAATCAGAGGAAAAAATCATTTGTTAACTCAAATGCATATTGCTCAGTCAAATCTTCTGTTGACTAGATAATTAGTTGTCTATGTCAAGGTGCAAGGCAGACGGAAGAGCTGTAATACACGAACCAATTAAGTATCTTCTCGGCAATTAAAATAAATAAATAAATAAATAAAAGATTATAATAGTATGTCTTCTGATTAGTTTCCTTGGAGTTTAATTTTCTGCACTGAATATTGTCTTCATGAGGAATGGAATGCTATTAATTTCCAGACTCAGAGAAAATCACATTTATGTGACACACCCTTGCCATGCCCCTGTAGTGTCAGTGTAAGGCAATAAAAACTAGTGAATTACTCTGTTTATATCTCATGTAATAATGTATTCTTTGTGTGTATGGGAGGGGGAGGGAGGGAGAGAGGGAGGGAGGGAGGGCGGGGGGGGGGGAGGGGGGGGGAGGGGGAGAGATTGTAAGTGCTTAAAAGTATTAGTAATTTATTCATCCAAGGTTATTAGTGTCCCGTACTTGGTATGGTGAAAGGAAAACTGACATCTGGCAATGTTGTTGCCAGCTTTCAACAGTGAAATGCAAAAGGCTATTGGCAGTACTGAAGCCGAGACCTACAGTCATCTGTAGAACTGTGAGGTGCAACACTGAAGCATTGCCTTACAGAAGTACACAAAATCATGTTACATGACCGACTGTGATAGATGAATGAAGCAGATTGGGGATTTGAAAAGAATCTTCAGATCTGTACCATATTCATTTAATTTGCCTCCTGCACGGAATAGATTTCATATTTGGCCTTTTGTCTGAGAGGGAAGAAAACTGTTTTATACACACTATCATGTAAAATAGAGTGGATTATAATTCATACACGCCAAGCATTGCACACTGGATGGTCCTCTTTCTGGGGCATAAAACCATGTCTTAGTAAACTGCACCCTATCTAAATCAGAGTTAAAAATACCTCATCTAGCCAGAGTAGTTGCGTAGAGGCATGCTCCAGACAAATGGTCGACTTTAACAGTTGCAGCTTTTTGTATGTTACTTCTAGGCAATATTCTTGAAAACATCACCTGGCTGAGGTGACTGCATGTCAAGGAATGGGACTAAATCACAAGAAATTTTGTAAATTTCTCCTGGATACCGCAACACCTTAGTTTCCTTGATGAATTCTCTGGTAAGAGTTACACAGTAGCTCTTCTGTTGTATTTTTTACAGTTTACGTACGACATATATAAATAACCACATAGAGGAAGCATTGAGTTTCAGACAGGCACAATGGAAAAGACCACAAAAATATAAAAGCTTTCTAAGTTTCTGCAGTAGAAAACACACACAGTCACACAAGCACATATGTGTGAGAGTTGTGCTTGTGTTAATGAGTGTGTTTTCCACTGCAGGAGGAGGACTTTGTCCGAAAGCTTTGATATTTTATGAATCTTTTTCAGTGTGCCTATCTACGACTCAATGCCACCTCACATGGCAAGTAGCAATCTATCCTTTCCATATTGTTGTTATTTCACCTTGGAGTTTCCATTGTTTGATATATGTAAATAATAACACCAAAAATCTCAGCAGAAATTTGTTTATTATCTAAGACAGCTTTCTTGAATTTAACGAAGCAAACCTAGGTCTCAGGCTACACAACTGATAAGTCTGTCATAACAACCAAGATACGTTGGGGGAGGGAGGGGATGACAATCACAAGCTTCCTCATTAATCTGTTAATACTTGACAGTCAGGACTTCACCAACATGATAACAAAATAAGTGTTGCGATATGAAGGATTGAATGAATAAAGGCAGACAACCACATAAGTCTCACTGATGGAGCTACCCAAGATTATTATGCCTCCAGGTACTGCTATATAGCAGTCCTCAGCTGGGTAAAGTTGTCAACTTCTCATTGATCCCACCTTACCAACACAGACAGCAGTTGGTAAGGATCCATGTCACTAGTACCCAGACCACTTAATGATTAACCATTGACTAGGGTTTTTTAACTGGACTGAACACAGAGATGGATGCATCAGTCAGTTGCTGTCATGGTGCTCAGATACAGTGAGTTGGCTGTACACATTCAGTTAAGCCAGCTAAACATACATTTTGCAGCTTCCTTTAGGAAACTGCCTTATCTGTCCTGTATACGTATACAGATCAGTGAGCTGTCAGTGGAGGGCATATCATTAATCGTATCCCAATGAACAATGCCAGCAAGGCAGGAGAGCATATTGAGAGATCCATGTTGGAGAACAAACACAATCCAGTGATGAAATTCTCCTGAACACTTTGAAGCCCACTACAGTTCTGTCCGTGGGGTAGAAGGTTATGGAGCATTTAAGCCAAAACAGGGGCAGACCAGTCTGAAGTTTTGTGCTGTGAGTTCTATGAAAGCCTGTTCGTCTGCTGTGGAGTTAGAAGCAGGTACTGGAAACAGAGTTATGGCATGACAACCATTACAGTGCCTATGCGCAAGGAGGTAGTAAGAGGAAGATATGAGGTGTGAAAAATTTTATTAATAAAGGTGGTTAAACCAGTTTAATCTCAAAGGTTTACTTTCTATGTATACTTTCTCTTTGAACATTCCAGTACCTCTGAACTGTCTCTTTTACACACTGGGATATTGACATTTCACCTCCTTCCCATGTGCCCTGAACCGATTTGTGTTCCACTGTAGTATAACAACCAGCAGCAAGGTTTTCTAAATCCATTCCTTCGTCTTGTTGCCAAGTGTGGTGGTGGATCCATGTACGCTGCCACTGTGACTGCAGAATTCACATTCAGCACCACCAGTGGGAAGTTGAAAGAAGAGCGCCCGCTTCTCTCGCTGTCATTGCCACCACCAGCAAAGTAGTGCAGGTGGCAAGTTCCCAGCATGGCCTTGCTCTCTCTAGCCTCAACTGTTCTCAATGAAGGTTCCACTCACTGACTAGGACTATTTTCTATCATTTTGTATGGGGAACAGTCCATGTTATTAGAACTGGCCTGGAATGCTATTCTTTTGTTACTGTTCTCACATGTCATTCTGGTGCTCTGTCACTGCCATTGTGCTTCTTGCAATTAGTAGTTGTAATAAAGACCTGTAGGTCCTACAGTTTTTAGCGATGAGGTTGTTCCATTTCAGCACTTATTCTGCGAGTATAATGGATTCGGTGTTGGTTCAGTTGTTACAGTGACAGCAGCAGTTTGAACAAAAAGTTAGACTTGCTTCATCAGCTGATTACCACTTCACATCTTGTCATTAGACCTTCGCAACTGCCTCCTGCATGCCCACCCGCTGCCACAGTGTTTTCATCGTTTCACCAAGATTTTAACTGTATGGCAGCTAATGATTCAGAGGGACTGGTGAGTTCCCTCTGGTACACCTTGTATTCCATCACCTTGCTGGATGGGCTCTCTTTAGTCTCATCAATCATCGCTCAAATGCCGTATCGTCTGTTGGTTATTGACCCACCTCATTACGTTTCTGACTGTGCACTTGGCAATTACCTTGCAGTGGTGATGATGATGAGGATGGCACACTACTTGAATTCTGTATGGTACTTAGTTTTGATATAGCTTGCAGTTTTGAAGGAAAGGAACAGCTGCCTTACAAAATTTCTTGGAAAAGCATGCATTAATTCTTACATAGTTGGTCAGGTTAAGATATGATATATCAAATGTGGTAGTAGTAGTTGTAGTAGTTGTGGTTGCAGTTGCAGTAGTTGTTGTTGTTGTCTTCATTCTAGAGACTGGTTTGATGCAGCTCTCTATGCTACTCTATCCTGTGCAAGCTCCTTCATCTCCAAGTTACTACTGCAACCTACATACTTCTGAATCTGCTCAGTGTATTCATCTCTTGGTCTCCCTCTATGATTTTTACCCTCCACACTTCCCTCCATCACTAAGTTGGTGATCCCTTGACGCCGCAGAACATGCCCTACTAACCGATCCCTTCTTCTAGTCAAGTTGTGCCACAAATTCCTCTTCTCCCTGATTCTATTCAGTACCTCCTCATTAGTTATGTGATCTACCCATCTAATCTTCAGTATTCTTCTGTAGCACCACATTTTGAAAGCTTCTATTCTCTTCTGGGCTAAGCTATTTATCGTCCATGTTTCACATCCATAAATGGCTACACTCCATACAAATACTTTCTCTTCTTCAGAAACGCTTTCCTTGCCATTGCCAGTCTACATTTTATATCCTCTCTACTTCGACCATCATGAGTTACTTTGCTCCCCAAATAGCAAAACTCATTTACTACTTTAAGCGTCTCATTTCCTAATCTAATTCCCGCAGAATCACCCTATTTAATTCGACTACATTCCATTATCCTCATTTTGCTATTGTTGATGTTCATCTTATATCCGCTTTTTAAGACACTGTCCATTCCGTTCAACTGCTCTAGCAGGTCCATTGCTGTCTCTGACAGAATTACAATTTCATGGGCAAACCTTAAAGTTTTTATTTCTTCTCTGTGGATTTTAATTCCTACTCCAAATTTTTTTGCTTCCTTTACTGCTTGCTCAATACACATATTGAATAACATCGGGGATAGGCTACCACCCTGTCTCACTCCCTTCCCAACCACTGCTACCCTTTCATGCCCCTCCACTCTTATGACTGCCATCTGGTTCGTGTACAAATTGTAAACAGCCTTTCGCTCCCTGTATTTGACCCCTGCCACCTTCAGAATTTGAAACAGAGTACTCCAGTCAATCTTGTCAAAAGCTTTCTCTAAGTCAAAAAATGCTAGAAATGTAAGTTTGCCTTTCCTTAACCTATCTTCTAAGGTAAGTCGTAGGGTCAGTATTGCCTCACGTGTTCCAACATTTCTACGGAATCCAAACTGATCTTCCGCAAGGTCAGCTTCTACCAGTTTTTCCATTCGTCTGTAAAGAATTTGTGTAAGTATTTTGCAGCCGTGACTTATTAAAGTGATAGTTCGGTAATTTTCACATCTGTCAACACCTGCTTTCTTTGGGATTGGAATTATTATATTCTTCTTGAAATCTGAGGGTATTTCGCCTGTCTCATGCATCTTGCTCACCAGATGGTAGAGTTTTGTCATAGATGGCTCTCTCAAGGCTATCAGTAGTTCTAATGGAACGTTGTCTAATCCCAGGGTCTTGTTTTGACTTAGGTCTTTCAGTGCTCTGTCAAATTCTTGACGCAGTATCACATCTCCCATTTCATCTTCACTTATGCCCTCTTCCATTTCCATAACATTGCCCTCAAGTACATCGGCCTTGTGTAGACCCTCTATATACTCCTTCCATCTTTCTGCTTTCCCTTCTTTGCTTAAATCTGGTTTTGCATCTGAGCTCTTGATATTCATACAAGTGGTTCTATTTTCTCCATTGGACTATCAGACCAATTGTGTGATTGGATTGAGGAGTTCCTAGATAACAGAACGCAGCATGTCATTCTCAATGGAGAGAAGTCTTCCGAAGTAAGAGTGATTTCAGGTGTGCCGCAGGGGAGTGTCATAGGACTGTTGCTATTCACAATACACATAAATGACCTGGTGGATGACATCGGAAGTTCACTGAGGCTTTTTTCAGATGATGCTGTGGTGTATCGAGAGGTTGTAACAATGGAAAATTGTACTGAAATGCAGGAGGATCTGCAGCGAATTGACGCATGGTGCAGGGAATGGCAATTGAATCTCAATGTAGACAAGTGTAATGTGCTGCAAATACATAGAAAGATAGATCCCTTATCATTTAGCTACAAAATAGCAGGTCAGCAACTGGAAGCAGTTAATTCCATAAATTATCTGGGAGTACGTATTAGGAGTAATTTAAAATGGAATGATCATATAAAGTTGATTGTCGGTAAAGCAGATGCCAGACTGAGATTCATTGGAAGAATGCTAAGGAAATGCAATCCAAAAACAAAGGAAGTAGGTTACAGTATGCTTGTTCGCCCACTGCTTGAATACTGCTCAGCAGTGTGGGATCCGTACCAGATGGGGTTGATAGAAGAGATAGAGGAGATCCAACGGAGAGCAGCGCTCTTCGTTACAGGATCATTTAGTAATCGCGAAAGCGTTACGGAAATGATAGATAAACTCCAGTGGAAGACTCTGCAGGAGAGACACTCAGTAGCTCGGTACGGGCTTTTGTTAAAGTTTCGAGAACATACCTTCACCGAAGAGTCAAGCAGTATATTGCTCCCTCCTACATATATCTCGCGAAGAGACCATGAGGATAAAATCAGAGAGATTAGAGCCCACACAGAAGCATACAGACAATCCTTCTTTCCACGAACAATACGAGACTGGAATAGAAGGGAGAACTGATAGAGGTACTCAGGGTACCCTCCGCCACACACAGTCAGGTGGCTTGCGGAGTATGGATGTAAATGTAGATGTAGGTATCTTTAATTTTCCTGTAGGCAGTATCTATCTTACCCCTAGTGATATATGCCTCTACATCCTTACATTTGTCCTCTAGCCATCCCTGCTAGCCGTTTTGCACTTCCTGTCGATCTCATTTTTCAGACATTTGTATTCCTTTTTGCCTGCCTCATTTACTGCATTTTTATATTTTATCCTTTCATCAATTAAATTCAATATATCTTCTGTTACCCAAGGATTTCTACTAGCCCTCTGCTTTTTCCTACTTAATACTCTGCTGCCTTCACTATTTCATCTCTCAAACCTACCCATTCTTCTTCTACAGTATTTCTTTCCCCTGTTCCTGTCAATCATTCACTAATGCTCTCTCTGAAACTCTCTGTGGTAGTAGCACTCTTAAATACTGACATTTAATGATTTATATATCTTCTTAGACTAAATATTAAGACATCATCGTCCCACTCCTTTTTTTCCTTGGCATTTTTGGCTCCATAAAGAATTATCAACAGAGAAACTGACACAAAATTCACTGAATGAACATGTGAATTCAGCTTCGTGGTATGCTTTAACAAATCTGCCACACATTCCGTGTGCATTACACTGAAATGTCTTGTGGCTACAGCAGTGACAACTCAAACAGTAAAAGCTGTTCTGGTACGGATATATGAGCATTTTAAAAACAGAAATATGTCTTCATGTAGTCTGCAAAATTTGGTGATTCAGAAGGTAGAACATGAGCAGCACTCTTCTAAAGCTGACAACTGACTTATTTCATAATATTTCCTAAATTGTTACCCCTTCATCAGATCATTTCTTCAGAAAATTCTTTGTGGCAATATTCATGTCATGCTAAGAATCCACACCCTTTCTTAATTTACAGTAACTGTCTTTCTTATGACACAATCTTATGTTCTCTAATGTTTTGCAATTGAGCAGCTGTTCAGATTGAGCAGATGATTATGTCTGAATAAGCAGTGCCCCATTCCACAGAAAATTCACTATCTTTAGAGTCTCGGTTTCCTTCTACAGAAAGGTGAGATATACCCTGTTAAAAACCAAATTTTTAACATTAGCTGTTGACTGGTGTGGAGGATTGGTCTATCAAGCTCCCTTTGGTGGTTGGATGAAAGTTCCAACCAACGGTCCATTCAGTCCACTGTGAAGTTTTGAATTGTGAAAGTTATCGACATTCATGTTTAGCTGGGATATTGAAGGTCAGTCCAAACAAGGCCTTGCCTTATCTGGACAAGGAAGATACAACCGAGGTGCAAAAGGTGCCCTATAAGTTGCCCACTAATTACTTTTCATCTCAAAAGCCATCCACTCTGTTGGCATGTAGAACACTTTGAGGCTGATTTCTTTCTTTCTTTCTTTCTTTGAGAGATTTGCATCATCATTCCAATCTCAGCAGTTAGAACAACATTCCAGCACCCTGTGACACACAAAGTTCCAGTACCTCACTACACAGTGAACAATGAAGCATGCCCATAGCTTGCAGTTACAGATAACTGGTGGTGCTCATCAGATCCTAGCTCTGGAAGCTTGGGATAATGAAATCCATAACCAGCCTAGACTGAATGAGTTCCCTGAGGTGTTTGTCATTTCATATGAGCCAAGTGGCTTTACTGAATGGCATGGATGTGGTGAACATTACCCCCCAACCTTCCATATTTTAGGCAGACACACCCAGTTTAATACAGTAACTGCAGAGTACCTTGGCAATTGTATGAAAGCATTTACATGAACTCATAAGTCTCAGAAAAATCAGTGGCTTGAGGATTTATTTCAAATTTTCTTATGGTCTTTTCATGTTTCCTTTTTTGGATAAAATGACTACTTGCCCTCATGGCATGAAATTCTATGAGGTTCTTGCAGCACCTACTCATCCTTAACTCGTGGGAGGATAATTACCGCACTATTGAGAGACTGGTTGTCAGCAAAGGTTTTTGAGAACACTGGTATCGAGATATCAGCAGCACAGTGACAATTCTGGATACTGAAATGTTCAAATGCATGTGAAAAGTATATGTTGGCCACTATTTACATGGAATTTCCTCAGCATCTGCCTTGTCTGACAGGAGTATGAAGATAATGAAATGGTGACTGAAATGAATGACTAGACCAGCTTTATACTGAGCAGTGTTTGAGTAGGAAGCTGGTCATAAAGTAACTCTGGGGTTTCAAGCACACAGCATTAACTGCACTGTGTCTAAGGCAGAAAATTCAGATACAAATTGTCTTCTGACAGAACTGAACTCTCAACAAGTGTACCGATGTGGAAGGGAGGAAACTACTTCAATACAAAATTTTTTCACGGGTTCTGGAGAGGGAAGAACGAGGAGAAAAGTTGAGTAAGTTCTTAACAACAAAACTGTTTTAAGTTAATGTGTCAACAATTACACTGTGTACACTATCACATTATTGCAGAAATACATTTTTGCAGCAACTACTTACACTTCAGTGAGTTGGGACAATCCTAACCATACCAAAAATTTTCAATCTTTTAAACTGAAATACATTTAAGATTCCAAAAGCACTTTACATTTCATAAGAAGTGTATGATCTGTTCATATGGAGAACAGGTAGCTCATGTACTTAGCACACCTAGATATGAATTTTATAGAATTTTGAGTTTGCATCAGCTTACATCATATCGAGGACAAGGCAGAGATGTGCCAAACTGTTTCATCTTAAATTACTTTACTCGTTAAAGGTATTTTTAATATGTTTTCATGTTGTTGAACAGTGACCAGAGACTCATAAAATAAAGACCAACACATTTTCATAACTTATATTACAATATATTAAAAATGAGAATATCTGTGTTGTTCTTGTGGCCATTTGAGTCACCCAAAATTTGTGGCACACCCCACAAAAACTTGCACTAGTAGGCATGAGGTACACAATGCTTATGCCACTCAACAAAACTAATTGCCTTTAGTTTCTCAAGCGAATGATCACACTCCACCTTAATTCTGTTAAGCAAAAAAGCTATTCATATCTTACCTGTATTTGCCAGAACATGCCTATTTAACGCATCTCCCTGATCATTGTGCAGCCTCTTGATGTGTGTAAATGCTTCTTCGGCTGCTGTTATCAGCCGTGCTCTTCGTTTTTTCACCCTCCGCTCATAGTCATGTTCCTCATAGAAACGTTCATTGTGGCTAGAGTCTCTTCTCCTAGCATGTGCTGCCAGCACTGCCCGAGATTGACTCTGTAATTTAATGACAAGTCTTTGTTCAAATAAAAACTTTGTAATTGTTCAATTCTAATTCTTTTATTTTTCCCACTTTTAACAATATCCTTAATATTACACAGCTGTAAAACCTAAATTCACATAATTATATTTCCTCAGTATGAGAAATAACCTGTATGTTTCCTTAGCTTCACACTTGAAGCAGGCAAAGTAACTGATTTTAGAGATACAATAAACTGACTATCTCATAAGATGTACAGGCATGGTGTATTGGTTCCAAAGACAGATGGAGAATGTCTGTGACAGTGTGGACAATGATGTTGGTAGCAAGTTATAAATAAGGCACAAGTTAATGAGAGAGTGGAAGGAAGCTTGAGATAGTAGCAGTACTGGAAGAGGGCTGGTCCACTTGATAGCCAATAACAGGCCACAATCAATGGAAAGTGTCGACTATTTGAAGTAATTAGGGTACATGGGAGTTTGGAAAACCGATTTATTCCGATAATCCACCCATATACTTTTATTTAGCAGTTTACCAATAAAAGCTGCATGTACTTATAACAAAATGAATATCTTTTAGTATTACAAGGACAAGGACAGTAGAGATGTATGTAGTACAACCTAGTAAACAAAAAGTATGTACTACATTTGCATTGTGTATATACAGTACATATATAAAGAAATAATGATTTTAAAAAATCCTTAATTTTCATCTGTCTAACCAAGTCCGCCTGCTTACAAGGAGCTATATCACACACTTTTCTCAGGACAGATATTTTATACTTGTTGCTTTCATCTAGAGATTCAAACCATTGCACAGCAGAATCTAAACATATAAATGCTTCAGAACAAGCTGGTGTACTTTCACCTTCATTTTATAGATCATTATTTGATGAGATGCTGGTGGCATCAGTGTTATCGATGGTGAGATTTATGATTTCGCTATCCTACATGATTTGGTGCCTTGGATCTGCATCATCAACACTCATAAATTTTTAAATGTCTTGTTCATCACATTCATAACAATTGACTTCTTTTAGCATATTGAGCATTTTGGATATATCAATCTGTTCGTCATTTTCTATTAGACTTTGAGAACTTTCTGCCATACCCAAAATTTTATTCCAGATTTTTTTTTTTCAAATTCTGTTCCTTTACACAATCCCGTACTGCTCCGACCAAGTACATCGGATATTTCAAATCAATATTTTTATGATTTCTTAACAGAGTTTATTCTCCTTCCCCTTCACTTTCCAACAATACCTTATACAACAATTCTCTTCAGTAATACTGTTTGGAAGTCTCAATAAAGCCTAGATCCATGGGCTGTATTAGGTAGGTTACATTAGGTGACAGAAACATCCCTTTTATGAATGCATCCTTTTCATTTAAGGTATCATTTGATGGAAGAGTTGGTTTGCAATCCAGGATCAATAATGTTTTCCCCCTTTTCCCATTGTTTAACTGATGAGCTTTACAGAAGGCACAAAAACTTCCATAAGTCATTCTGTGAAAAATCTTGCTATCCATTCAGGCACTCTTTTGTGAGATGTAAACAATAGGCATCACAGACATTTTAATGCATTTGAAACAACACAGTTCATTACTTTTAGCAATGATGAGTATAGGCAATCAATGGCTGTCGCCAGCATTAACACAAGCTAAAGCAATAATATGCTCATTGTTCATTTTAGGCCTAGGTGACACTTATTCATGACGGGAAGCAAGAGTTTTTCTGCCAAAGCTTTCCAATCGAGTCCAGTGTCGTCAACACTGTAAGCTTTTTTCAGAGCATAATATTCTTCCCCCAATATACCCCTTAGTTTTACTTTGAAAGAATCAGCAGTTTTTCTCCTTTTATTAGAAGCTCATGAATGCCATACATTGATTTAAAGAATTTTAACCAGCCTATGCTTGCTTTAAAATTCGAAGGTCCTCCCAGGTTTCCACTAAATTGAGTTGGTCTTTCATGTAGAATGGGACCAGAGATAGGCTCTTCTTGCGATTTTTTTCTGTGTAAACCACTTGCAAACAGCATCATCTATACCTGTGTTTATGGCAAACTTCAGTTTTACGAACTGTCGATCCATCAGTAGAATCAAGGTTAGATATAAAATTTGTGATGCTTGTAATTTTTTTAACATGTAACTGCTGACTTACCAACCTCATACTCATTAGATAACTTGGTTGCAGGTTCACCTTCCTCTAACCTTTTATTAATATCTTATTTATCTCTCATAGAAAGGACAGCACATTTAGGGATATTACACCATAATGTTACTTTACACAGCAAAGTTAACGCAAATAATTGTTACAGAGTGCAAACAGTTGTTATTTTCAGCAATTCGGCATTGGTACGGGGGGGAGGAGTGGGATGGGAGAGGGCAAGACTGTAGGGGGGGAGGGGGGGGCAGCAAGGATGAGTGAGTAATAGTTCAGTTAAGTGGTCATTTGGTTGACCAACGTTCGGATAGTCAATACTCTACTGTACCTGTAAAAGATTAAAAAATAAAACGGTGATATAAACGACCATGAACAGCTTGGATCGCTAGAGCATATCATGATTTCCAATGCACAGATATGTCACAGAAGAACGGGAAAGGTGCATGTTAAAGGACAAAAGTATACGTGACAGTCACGGAATGAGGTGTTGAGCAAGTCAAGTGTCACGTGAGTATTTTTCAGGGAGACACGGAAATATGAGAGACTGAATCAAGAGGACATTGCAGGAACAGCAGCCAGAGGAAAGCAGACAGGAACTGCCAAGAAGGGTGAAAGTACAGCTGAAGATCAAGCAAACTAGGATAGACCACATGAGATGACACAACAACAACAACAACAACAACAACAATAACAACAACAGTGACTAATGACAGATTCTGTGGGTGAATATAGAATGCAGCACCAACAGAACGAAAGAAAGACTACTGTGATGTCCTATAAAAATGGTTACCAATAGATAAACTGAACAGCATAAAAAGGACCAAGATGTTCAATTTATTTATTGATGGACTGCTCTAACTGCAGAGGAATCAGTTCATGTAATAAGGCATACAAGATCCTTTCTACAGTTATTTTAGTAAAGCTAAAGCTATTTGCAGAAAATATGAGGTCTGTTCAAAAAATTCCAGAAGATTCATAATTTCTTGCCAATGGTGTGTTGGAGCGAAATGTGGTTGGCATCCCTGCACATGCCTGTGCTTAATATGTAACTGTTGGAAGTTTCATTGTTTTATGTCTGTCAGTTCTTCTTCAGTGCTGTATTGAGTAGAACATTGTGTCAAATAGTTTGTGAATTTCGAGAAAGCAGAGTCAGAGGAGCAACGTGTCTGTATTAAATTTTGCACAAAACTTGAGAAAACCTTTACAGACACACAAACAGTGCAGGAAGCCTCTGGTGGAGAGTGCTTAAGCCTTACTCAGCACTATGAACGGTTCACACGGTTTAAAAATGGTCAGAAAGGAATTAAAGGTGACACTCGTTCAGGATGCCCTTGGACATCTATCGATGACGTTCGTGTCAGGAGTGTCAATGAAATTGTGTGTGCCAACTGAACACTGACTGTCTGAGAGATTGCAGAAGAATGTAACATTTCAGTTGGATCATGTCATGAAATCCTGACACAGCATCTTGGAATGCATTGTGTTGCTGCAAAGATTGTCCCACGGTTCATGAGTCAAGACCAGGAAGATCTTTGCCACGCAATCTGTGAAGAGTTTTTGGATCTCGCAAATGAGAATGAGATGTTCCTTAAGAGAATCATAACTGGTGATTAGACGTGGGTCTATTGTTATGATGTTGAGGCCAAGGTTCAACCTTCACAATGGGTCCGGAAAGGTTCTCCAAGATCAAAAAAAGCTCGTCAGGTCAGGTCAGACATCAAAGCCATGCTGTTACTTTTGTTTGACTTTGAAGGATTAGTTCATCATGAGTTTGTGCAAACCGTTAATCAATGGTACTATCATGATGTGTTCTGACACCTGTGAGAAAATGTGAGGTGCAAATGGCCTGAAATGTGGCAAGACAATTCAATTCACGGCAACACACCCGCACATTCACCCGTTTGTGTGTGAGCATTACACAAAAAACGAAATCACTGTACTGCCTCAGTCTCTGTACTCTCCATACCTGGCCCTTGTGACTATTTTCTTCCAAAGTCAAAAACCCGTTGAAAGGATCAAGATTTGCAATGATAGATGACGTAAAAGAAAAATTTGTTAATGGCACCTAGCATGACCCAGCAAGAGGCATACCAAGACTGCTTCTGGAAGTGGTATCTGTGTTGGGAGCGGTGTATCGATTGAGGAGAAGAGTATTTTGAAGGACACCATTCACAATAAATAAAAGGCAATTGTAGAACAATTTTGCGGACAATATTATAGAATTTTTTGAACAGACCTTGTATCATGGGAGAATATCACACTGTACTCCATCCAAACCATTCAATTACTGATAATAAGTTTGCTCTTAGGCAAATTCTTGAGAAATATCAGGAAAGAGAAGGTACTGTTCATAGATTTTCAAAGAGCTTATCACAGTATTCATTGAGATAGCCTCTATAAAACCTTGAAAGAGTCCCAAATCCCAAATAAATGCACTGAAATGTGTTTATGAGGGAATCTAGTTTTACAGTAACAACTGGGGGAGCATATTCACAGCCTTTCCCCATGAGAACTGGATTGAAACAGGCAGATGCACTGTCATGAATACTGTTTAATCTGAACCTGGAGAAAGTCATAAGTGGGAGCAATGTTAAAGAGTGTAAGAGGCTACGATTGAAAAGTGGCAGGTTTCAGATCTTTGCTTACACAGTCAACACAGAGTAAGTTTTGGTGAGAGTGGAACAAGATCCTAGGGAGATGTACGAAAGGATTGTCATAGTACAAACAAAAAACAGAACATATACAAGTAATCAGAACTAAATACGCACAAGAGGACTTCACATCCGGGCAGAGATGAGATCAAATCTTTTGATCAGTTCTGGTACCTGGGAATTTGGTACAATTATTATAATCAAATACCCATAGGTGCACATGAAAGAAGGTATGCTGCTTCCAGACGTCTATATGCCCTCAGAGATATGTTCAAGTCTAAAGTCATATTACATGCTGTAAAAATGACGATCTACAATGCCATTATCTCCATTGTCCCCTACAGTTCAGAAAGCTGGACACTAACAAAAAAGGAGATGCAAAACTTCTAATATTTGAAAGACAAGTGATGAGAAGAATATGATGCCTGACGAGAGATGGAGATACTTCGAGAGCAAGAAAGAGTAATAAAATTTATGAAATCGTGAACCAGCACAAAGTTTAAGAATACCACAAGAGTAAACAACTTCAATGGGCACGTAACATAATCCGTATGCCAGGGATGTGAATTCCTATTCAAGCTTCCAGGACCCTAGTGTACGCCAAGAAACACGTAGGAAGATGACATAAAGATGTGGAAGATTAGATTTACTTCATTCCAATTGATCCGTAGTGAGGATGTCCTCCAGGATGTAGAACATGTTAGAAAAAGAACAATACATGACAAATATTTACAACTCAAACAAATAAGCTAATGTACCATTCCGCAGGTCCCAAGTGGAATGATCGTCATTTTTTAATGAACACTATATGAAAGAATCATTTTACAAATAATAATGCACTGAATTTAAAATAAAAAAAGTTTTTTTAGGGCGCAAAACTGCTATGGTCATTAGCGCCCGGTCTGGACATACGAAACAGTAAAAAACCGAAAATGGAAACCAGCAGCAATGGGAACGAAAGTCATAAAATTGGAGAAACTAAAAGCAGAAGGAAGGCTTAAAAATTCTCTACAGAAAGGGGTTGGTTGTCCCCAAAAAAAGCTTCAAATGACTGACGTCATTTCACTGGCACTAATAAATTCGAGAACGCGATTGCTGAGCGCGTGTCATCTGCTAAAATCGATGATATATCAGGCGACAGCTGTAGACGGGAGCGTAACGGATTAAAATAGGGACACTCAATTAAAAGGTGTCTTACCATCCACAGCTGAGAGAAGTGGGGACAGAGTGGGGGAGGATCGCCGCTTAAAAGATGTCGATGGCTAAAAAGACAGTGCCCTATCCAGAGTCTAGTTAAAATTACCTCCTCCCGACGACACGTTTGGGAGGAAGAGGTCCAAGCATAAGGAAGAGCTTTCACGTCCCGCAATTTATTATGGGGAAGTGTCGACCAATGTGCGTGCCATAAAAGAACAACACGACGACATAAAACGCTCCGTAGATCAGCGACGGGAATCGATTGAATAGCTGGCCGGAGAAGAGAGACTGCAGCCTTGGCCGCAATATCGGCCACCTCATTTCCACAGATACCAACGTGTCCCGGGAGCCAGAGGAATGCCACCGAGACACCCCCCAAGTGGAGCAAGTGCAGACAGTTCTGAATCCGGTGGACCAGAGGGTGCACAGGGTAAAGAGCTTGGAGACTGAGGAGAGAGCTGAGAGAATCTGAGCAGATAATGTACTGTATCCGCTGATGGCGGCGGATGTAGTGGACAGCCTGGAGAACAGTGTAAAGCTCCGCAGTATAGACCGAACCCTGGTCGGGAAGCCGAAAGTGATTTGGGGTGTCGCCAACAATATAGGCATTCCCTACACCTAACGATGTTTTCGAGCCATCGGTGTAAATAAATGTGGCTTCCGTAATTTGTGCACATAGAGCAGCAAATGCCCAACGATAAACAAGTGAAGGGGTACCATTCTTGGGAAATCGACAAAGGTCACGGAGCAGGCAGATCCGGGGACGGAGCCAAGGCGGTGCTGTACCCCAAGTTGTCAAGAAGGTTTTAGGAAAGCGGAAGGAAAGAGAATGGAGCAGTTGACGGAAGCGGACTCCCGGTGGTAGTAGGGAGGAGGGGCGGCCTGCATACCCTACATCAAAGGAGGTGTCGAAAAAAATGTCATGGGCTGGATTAGCAGGCATGGAAGACAGATGGCTAGCATAACGACTCAGAAGGACTGCTCGCCGATTGGACAGCGGAGGTTCAGCAGTCTCAGCATAAAGGCTTTCCACAGGGCTGGTGTAAAAAGCTCCAGACACTAAACGTAATCCACGGTGGTGGATAGAGTCGAGACGCCAAAGAATAGAGGGCCGAGCAGAGGATTAGACTACGCTTCCATAGTCCAATTTCGAGCGCACTAAGGCACGATAGAGGCGGAGAAGGACCACTCGGTCCACTCCCCAGGAGGTACCATTCAGGACACGGAGGGTGTTGAGGGATCGCAGACAGTGAGCCAAAAGATACGAAATGTGGGAGGACCAGCACAGTTTTCTGTCAAACATAAGACCCAAGAATTTAGCGACGTCTGAAAACGGAAGGTTGACAGGTCCTAGATGTAAGGAGGGTGGAAGAAACTCCTTACGTCGCCAAAAATTAACACAAACGGTCTTACTGGGAGAAAAACGGAAGCCGGTTTCGATGCTCCAAGAGTGGAGGCGATCGAGACATCCTTGAAGACGTCGTTCAAGAAGGCAGGTCCGTTGAGAGCCGTAGTAGATCGCAAAATCGTCCACAAAGAGGGAGCCCGAGACATCAGGAAGGAGACAATCCATAATTGGATTTATGGCAATGGCAAACAGTACAACACTCAGCACGGAGCCCTGGGGTACCCCGTTTTCTTGGGAGAAAGTACGGGAGAGAGTAGTGTTCACCCGCACCCTAAATGTGCGCTCTGCCATAAATTCGCGAAGAAAAAGGGGCAGCCGACCTCGAAAGCCCCAAGAGAACAGTGTGCGGAGGATGCCTGTCCTCCAACAGGTATCGTATGCTCTCTCCAGATCAAAAAATATTGCTACTGTTTGGCGTTTCCAGAGAAAATTGTTCATGATATAAGTGGAGAGAGCAACAAGATGGTCAACTGCAGAACGATGCTTTCGGAATCCGCATTGGGCAGGTGTTAAAAGACTGCGGGACTCCAGCCACCAAGCTAAACGGTAATTCACCATACGCTCCAAAACCTTACAGACACTACTCGTGAGAGAAATGGGGCGATAGCTAGAGGCGAGATGATTGTCCTTTCCAGGTTTCGGAATAGGAACGACGATAGCTTCCCACCATCGTCTGGGAAAAGTACTGTCGGTCCAAATTCGATTATAAAGGTGAAGGAGGTAACGCAGACTATGGGTTGATAAATGCAGCAACATTTGGAAGTGGATACCATCCGGTCCTGGGGCGGAGGAGCGAGAAGAAGAGAGTGCATGTTGGAGTTCCCGCATGGAGAAAACAATATTGTAGCTTTCGTGATTTTGAGAGGAGAAAGCAAGATGTCGCACTTCCGCTGCACGTTTCTTCGGGAGAAACGCTGGCGGGTAATTTGAAGAGCTCGAAATCTCAGCAAAGTGCTGACCCAATGAGTTAGAAATTGCGACGGGGTCCACTAATGTATCATGCGCGACAGTGAGCCCAGAGACCGGGGAGAAACTAGGCGCGCCTGAGAACCGTCGAAGCCGACTCCAAACTTCCGAGGAGGGAGTGAAGGTGTTAAATGAGCTAATAAAGAATTTCCAGCTTGCCTTCTTGCTATCGCGGATGATGCGACGGCATCGTGCACGGAACTGCTTATAGCAGATACAGTTGGCCAAAGTAGGATGGTGGCGGAAAACGCGAAGAGCACGTCGCCGCTCACGTACTGCATCACGGCATGCCTCGTTCCACCAAGGAACTGGGGGGCGCCGGGGCAATTCGGAGGAGCGTGGTATTGAGCGTTCCGCAGCTGTAAGAATAACGTCTGTAATATGAGTGACCTCATCATCGACGCTAGGAAAGTGACCGTCATCGAATGTCGCTAGAGACGAAAAAAGTGTCCAATCGGCTTGGACAAACTTAAAGCGTCGCGGGCGCATATATGGCAGTTGAGGCTGCAGTCTAAGGACACATGGAAAGTGGTCACTCGAGTGTGTATCATCAAGGGCGAACCATTCGAAGCATCGAGCTAGCGGAACAGTACCGACCGCAAGGTCCAAATGAGATAAATTTGTCATGGAGGCAGACAAAAATGTAGGGACCCCAGTGCTGAGGCAAACTAGATCCGCTTGGTGGAAGACGTCTAGCAATAGTGAGCCACGTGGACAAGGATGTGGAGATCCCCAAAGCTGGTGGTGGGCATTGAAGTCCCCAACCAGCAAATAGGGGGGTGGAAGCTGACCAAGAAGATGAAGGAGATTAGCTCGTGCCATTGGTGTGGACGATGGAATGTATACAGTACAAAGAGAGAACGTGTATCCAGAAAGGGAAAGACAGACGGCGACAGCTTGGAAGGAAGTGTTTAAGTGGATTGGGTGATAATGGAGAGTATCATGGAGAAAACTCATGAGTCCTCTATGGGCTGGAGTGCCTTCAACAGAGGGGAGATCATATTGGACGGACTGAAAATGAGGGAGAACAAAGCGATCATGGGGACGCAGCTTTGTTTCCTGAAGACAGAAGATGACCGGCGAGTAGGATCGTAAGAGGATAGACAATTCATCCCGATTGGCTCGAATGCCGCGGATATTCCAGTGGACAATAGACATAGGGTGAACAGAAAATGGAGGAATGTGACCAAGGTTGCCGTCAACTCAACGACTGCTCAGAGCTTGCGACCGACAGCATGGAATGGCATTCAGCTGAAGGCAGAAGATCCTGATCCATAGGTTGTTCAGGAGCAGCTCCTGCCACCAGCGATCGGCTGGTTGATCGGCCGCCAGTATTGCGCCTCGGCGACACAGAAGACGGCCGAGGGCGATTTCTGCCAGGTGGTGCTGTAGATGGGACACACCTTGGCGGAGAAGGAGATGAACTGGGTTTCTTTGTAGCCTTCTTGGAAATATGATGTTTAGATGAAGGAGGAACCGATGGTTGTGAAGTTGGGGTACGTAAAAAATCTTCACGAATATGCTCTTTTTTCGAAGTCTTGGTGTCTGACTTTTGGGCTCGAGATTTAGCAGAACCCGATGAAGGGTGAGCCATAGAGTGGGCAGGCGAAAGTGGTGAGGCTGAACGGGCGATCTTTGCGCTGGCCGATCTGATGATCGTGGCACTAAAGGTGAGGTCGCAAGTCTGCATGGCCGCCTCCTTTGTTGGCCGAGGAGAAGCAAGGACAGTGCTGTATTTTCCTGTCTGAGGCACGGTGGGTTGTCGACTGGCGAATAATTTTTGAGCAGCAAAGGTCGACACCTTTTCCTTCACTCTGATTTCCTGGATGAGCTTTTCGTCCTTAAAAACGGGGCAATCTCGAGAGGAAGCAGCGTGGTCACCCATACAGTTTATGCAGTGAGGGGATGGAGGTGGACAAGCACCCTCATGGGCATCCTTGCCACACGTAACACATTTGGCCGGATTGGAACAGGACTGGCTGGTGTGATTGAACCGCTGACACCGATAGCAACGCGTAGGGTTTGGGACGTAAGGGCGAACGGAAATTATCTCATAGCCTGCTTTGATTTTCGATGGGAGTTGAACTTTGTCAAATGTGAAGAAGACAGTGCGGATTGGAACGATGTTCATGTCAGCCCTTTTCATAACTCTATGAACAGCCGTTACGCCCTGGTCAGACAGGTAGTGCTGAATTTCTTCATCAGACAATCCATCGAGGGAGCGTGTATATACAACTCCACGCGAGGAATTTAAAGTGCGGTGCACTTCAACCCAGACAGGGAAGGTGTGGAGCAGTGAAGTACGCAGCAATTTTTGTGCCTGGAGGGCACCGACTGTTTCTAACAACAAGGTGCCATTCCGTAATCTGGAACAAGACTTTACAGGACCTGCAATTGCATCGACACCTTTCTGAATAATGAAAGGGTTGACCGTGGAGAAGTCGTGACCTTCGTCAGACCGAGAAACAACAAGGAACTGTGGCAACGATGGAAGAACTGTCTGTGGCTGAGACTCAGTGAACTTACGCTTGTGAGCGGACATAGTGGAAGGTGAGGAAACCATTGCGGAAGAATCCCCCATGATTACCGGCGTCTCCGATGGCGCGCTCCTCCCTTGTGGGGGCCCTCTCTGAGGGCACTCCCGCTTTAGGTGATTGTTCACACCTCAGGTCACACCTCCCGACAAACGGACGGAAGGACCAATCGGCACTTTCGGAAGGTATCAGCTCGGGTAATCACCCCTCCCTGGGCCTGGCCGTTACCAGGGACCACGTACGTGTCCTACTTGTCTACCCGGTGCGGGGAATTACGCGTTACCCCGTCACCGGCTACGCACAAAAATGCGTGGGTCGGCCTTCTGACATGCACATGGAGGAAGAAAGAGAAAGGGAAAGGAAAGAAGAGAGGTCTCAAATGCCGCAGCGGAGAAAAGGGTAAAGAGAAGAGGTAAGGAAAAGAGAAGGACAAAGGAAGGAAGAAGACATACAAGCAAAGAAGGCGAAGAATGCGTTACATTTACAAGCATCCATCTCCGGACGTAGGCACAAACCATACTCCCAGATGGGGAGAAAGGGAAGGAAAGAACCAGAGATGAGGGGAGGAGGGGCGAAGATGAGGGATGGGGAAGGATGCGGAAAGGGAAGGTATGCAGCCCGGAAAGGAAGGAAGGCCACATTAGCTCGGGGTCCCATGCTCGCTATGCACGTATCCACAAAAGAGTTGTGGACCCCCTGGCGGGTTTTTGTTTATTTATAAGGTAATAAACGTGTAATACAACTACCATAATACTTATTTACAATGAACACATTACTTCACTGAAATGGTGCAGAAGTTAGATTGTACTTACACACACACACGCGCACACACACACACACACACACACACACACACACACACAAACACACTTATTTACAATGAACACATTACTGCACTGAAATTGTGCAGAAGCTATATTGTACTTACATATATTCACACACAAATCAGTTGGTTCTACTGCGAAATTCATCAATGGAGTCGAAGAAGTTGGCCACCAATAAATCCTTTGAGCTTCTCTTAAACTAAATTTCATTGGTTGTTAAGCTTTTTATGGCTGCTGGCAAGTTATTGAAAATGTGTGTTCCTGAATAATGCACACCTTTTTGTACAAGACTAAGTGACTTTAAATCCTTGTGAAGATTATTCTTATTTCTAGTATTGATTCCATGAATTGAGTTGTTGGTTTGAAAAAGTGATACATTTTTAATGACAAATTTCATTAAAGAATAAATATATCGGGAAGCAGTAGTTAGTATCCCTAGCTCCCTAAACAGGCTTCTGCAGGATGTTCTTGAGTTCACACCACACAAAACTCTTACTGCACATTTTTGTGCCCGTAAAATTTTACCTTGGCTTGATGAATTACCCCAAAAAATAATCCCATATGACATTATGAAATGAAAGTAAGCATAGTATGCCAGATTTTTCATTTTTATATCCCCAATGTCTGACACAATTCGCACTGCAAATAGAGATTTGTTAAGACGCTTCAGCAGTTCTGTGGTGTGCTCCTCCCAGTTATTATCAAGCTGTAATCCCAAGAATTTAACACTGTCCACTTCTTCTATCTGTTTGTCATCATATGTTAGGCATATACTCGTGGGACACCCCTTACAAGTTCTGAACTGCATGTAGTGTGTTTTTTCAAAGTTTAGTGACAAGGAATTGGCTAGGAACCAGTGATTAGCTGATCTTTCTAAGAATACACTTGTTTTGCTATTTATTGCAATGTTTGTATCATCGTCAAACAAAACGAATTTGGCATCTGGTAATGTTACTGATGAAAGGTCATTAATATACACAAGAAAAAGTAAGGGCCCAAAATGGAATCTTGTGGGACCCCACATGTAATTAGTTCCATGTTGGATGATGCCCGATAGCTTGATACATGTCTCTTTCCTAATAACACTCTGTTTCCTGCCAGAGATATAAGATTTGAACCATTTTGCAGCATTTCCTGTTACACTATAGTATTCTAATTTACTTAAAATGATATTGTGATTTACACAGTCAAATGCCTTTGACAGATCACAAAATATACCAGTTGCCTGCAATTTTTTATCGAATGAATTAAGAACATTTTCACTGTAAGTGTAGATAGCCTTCTCAACATCAGGACCCTTTAGAAATCCGAACTGTGACTTTGACAGTATGTTATTTGAGATAAGATGGTTATAAAGCGGACTGTACATTACTTTTTCTAAAATTTTTGAGAATGCTGGCAAAAGTGAAATTGAACGGAAATTTGATGCTATTTCTTTATCTCCCTTCTTAAACAGTGGCTTAACTTCAGCATATTTTAACCATTCAGGAAATATTCCACTGATAAATGACTGGTTACACAGATAGGTTAATATGTTAGTTACCTCAGAATCACATTCTTTAATTAACTTTGTTGATATTTCATCATACCCACTAGATGTTTTTGATTCTAAAAATTTTATGATGGACATTATTTCTGCTGGGGTAGTGACGGTCAAATTCATATTATGGAAGTTACTTGAAATGTCTGGTCTGAGGTATTCCATAGCAGCATCTACAGAACTGGACAACTACATCTTTTCAGTAACAGTTATGAAATGTTTGTTAAAAAGTTCTGCAACACTATACACATCTGTCACCAATGTATCATTTACTCTTAATGCTGTTTGTCCTCCTACATGTCTGGTTCTACCGGTCTCCTCCTTCACTATATCCCATATAGTCTTTATTTTGTTATCTGATATGACTATCTTTTCCTTGTAAAATATTTGATTTTATGTCTGTATTACAGTCTTTAATATTTTGCAGTATTTCTTGTAATGTGCTACAGCATCAACATCGGAACTGTTTCGGATTGACAGATACAGTTTTCTTTTTGTTTTACAAGATACCCCTATTCCTTGAGTAATCCATGGTTTCTTTGTAGACTTTGCTCTAACCTTGGTAAATTTTTTGGGAAAACAGTGTTCGAATAAGGTAAGCACTTTATTAGCAAAAGTGTTATATTTTTCATTCATGCCATGAGCACTGTAAACATCAGTCCAGTGAATGTCTCTGAGGAGTTTCCTAAAATAATCAATTTTTGGCTTATTGATTACCCTCTTGAGCTCAGATTTAACAGATTTTATATCCTGTTCAGTGTTAACATTTAACAGAAGGAAATGCCTGTCATTATATGAGAGGCCATTGACTATTGGTTTTGTAATATAATTTTGTTCATTGGACTTTTCTTAAAGATATTATCAATGGCTGTTTGTGAGCAATTGGCTACCCTAGTGGGGAACTTTACAGTGGGAATTAAGTTGAATGATAGTGTTACTAACTCACATTAGTTTTCATAGGAAGAGTCTTTAAGGAAATCTACATTGAAATCACCAGAAACCACTATTTCTTTGTTTTTGGTTGTTAAATGGTCCAGTATAGCTTCAAGGTGGTTTACGAACAGATTAAAGTTACCTGCAGGTGCTCGACATACACTTAATATTATGAAGGATTTTTTGTGAAATTCTACTTCTGTTGCACATGCTTCCATATACTGTTCTAGGCAAAATTTATGAATGTCTATTTTCTTAAATTTATGACAGTTCCTTATGAATGTGGCAACTCCTCCTTTCTCCATTTCTGATCTACAAAAGTAGATACAAAGCTTTGAATGTAGTCAATTGGGAGTAAATAGCACCAGACAGAAATAGTGGAGACTGAGTGTTGACACAGTGCACGGTCTACAGGACCATGACTACTGAATAGGTAGGTAGATAAGTAAGTAAGTATAAAAAGGATTGAAAGTACTCTAAGTTACTGAACATCTCTAACAGTTAACAGAAATCTATTGAGGCATGTCAGTGATGGGGATAAACAAAATGTGGTTCACTAGTTTGACACTTCATGATAACCCAAGAAACTAACTGATGCAACAATCTTTTCTTCCACAACTTGTTAAACCACCTGAAAAATGATTTTAGGTAACATGATATTGAGGAAGCAGCATATAGAGGATGTGGACATCTTTGTCTCTGTGCAGGGCTGCTCTCGGTTTACACATTTCTTTTTCTGATACCAAGATGTGATACTCGGATGTATAATAGTTAATAAGAAAAGTTTCTATTTTAATGATCAAGATACACAAGTAATTTATGTTGCAGTACTAAATTTATAAATGGGATGAAAATGGACAGATCAGATTAAGAGACAATTTTTATGATTACTAGAAAGCAGGTATCAGGTGTCATTAGACATAGTACAGAGAAGAATATTATTGTTCAAAAAGACATTATTGATGTAAGTGTGATCAAAGCAATTTTGAACTCTCCTGAACAACTGCAGAAAAGTGTAAATGATGTTCAAAATAGTGTGCAAGCAGAAGACATGCAATTAAAACCCCAAGAGAGCCAAAGGAAAAAACAATTAAAAGAAGCTAAGAGTAGCATGTCTGGGGGGGGGGGGGGGGGGGAGAACAGTATAGTCTGTGGAGGAGAGATTAAATCAGGGGCTGTCAGAAATGGAAGGCAAGTTAAGATTACAAATACACAGAAATGAACATGAATGTGTCACATTAAACGCTGAGGTAAGGGACAAAATTGTTAAGCTGGATGAAATATACACAGGTGAAAATTCCTAATTTGAAGAAAGATTCAAAAGAAAATTGGAAAAGAGTCATAGTGGCATAATGGAAAAGGTTTGTGCAGCAGATAGTAAACCGACTACATTAAAAGTTGATGTCAGTACTACAATATAAAAACAAAAACTGAAAACTTAAGAGTCAAAGGTTACTATGATGGAACATGGAAATGTTAGAAATATTATTAATATGCTGCTCATAAAAAAATGATCAGAATTTTAGACAGATGGAAAATATCACCCTGCTGATTTTGTTGTATATTGTGGAGATAGATTTGTGGATGGAATGGTTGATTTAAAACAGATTAAATACACAAAAGGGGCAATGGGAGGGGAAACTTTGTCATGGACAAACCAAAATCAGAAGCATTTTGAGATGTATGAAGACTCTGAGAAGGGATTGTCAAATAAATATTGGGGAGAGGTGAAACAATCCAGAATTCAACATGATTTTTAAGTGGGAATGTATATACACCACGGAAGGTAAACATGAGAGATTTTTGTATTAGGTAAATTGAAAGAATGGCACAAATGGAGAAGCCAATGGGGCCATTAATTATCATTTTCACTTCAAAGAAGAGATTGCCTAAACATGTAAAATGGGAGCTCATAAATGCTCCAGGAGATACTATAGGGAATATGGACACTGCTTTACCACTTAGAAACAGAAAAAAATTCTAAAATGACAAATGATGATGAGTGGGACAGAAGGGATTACAGAGAAGACCACAGAAACATTCACAGAGATTTCAGGAATGATGGTAGGAGAAACTGGAGACCAAATGATAGAAGAGATTACAGTAAACCACACTACGATCATGTTGAAGGGCAAGCTGGGGAGGGGGGGGAGGCAGACCTCACAACTGGGAAAATGAGCTGGTATCCCAATCCCACCTGAGGTAAGATCTAAGATAAAGACTAGACCAAAACAGAAATGCTGACGTAGGAACCAATATGTAGGCAGTTTAATTCATTCTGTGTGGAGAGACTTTTGGTGGGAAGGTTAATTTTGGAAAGAAGTTTTTGAAACTGCTAGTATGAAAAAGGAGAAAAAATTCAAAGAAAAGATTGTAAATGATACTATGAGTGACTGTTTCAGTGGGTTGAATCAAATGATGGATTTAATGGTGAAAATTCAAATGTGAATGATAATGGAAATGCTAGTTTAAAAATTTTGAGGAATGATAGTGTGTTTGTTCTTGTACTACAGCTGCTGATAAAAATGTTGACAGAGTGCATATTGATACTAGAGCAGCATGAGACCATTGTAAGAGAAGTTACAGGCAACTGTGTTGCTTTACATGTTGATGTTGGGAGGGTGGATCCTTAATACGCTAATATGTCTTGTGTTGATTCTGTATGTGATATTTCAAATGTTGTTGATGCTGATGTTAATTCTGAACTTTGTTTCAAGGAAGCTGTAGCATATGCATATGCTGTCACTGATGATATTAGTATAGAGGTTGAAATAAATGAGTTAGTGAACGTGGATCCACATAATAGTAATGGTGTTAATGTTGTTACAGGAGGGCTTCCTGAAGTCGTTATTAGGAACAATGTTTCAGATGTTTTTGTTGTAGGCAGTAGTACTGCAGGGGCAGATATGGTGTAACATACATTGAAGAGGCAAAGAAACTGGTACACCTGCCTAATATCATGTAGGGCCTCTGCAAGCACACGGAAGTGCTGCAACACGATGATGCATGGACTCGACTAAAATCTGTAGCAGTGCTGGAGGGAATTGATGTCAGGAATCCTACAGGGCTGTCCATAAATCCATAAGAGTACGAGGGGGTGGAGATCTCTTCTTAACAGCATGTTGCAAGGTATCCCAGGTATGCTCAATAACATTCATGTGTGGGGAGTTTGGTGGTCAGCGGATGTGTTTAAACTCAGAAGAGTGTTCTTGGAGCTACTCTGTAGCAATTCTGGACATGTGGAGCATTGCACTGTCTTACTGGAATTGCCCAAGTCCATCAGAATGCACAATGTACATGAATGGAAGCAAGTGATCAGACTGGATGTTTACGAATGTGTCACCAGTCAGAGCCGTATCTAAACATATCAGGGGTCCCATATCACTCCAGCTGCACATGTTCCACACCATTACAGAGCCTCCAACAGCTTGAACAGTCTGCTGCTGAAATGCTGGGTCTATGGATTCATGAGGTTGTCACATACCTGTACACATCCATCTGCTCAATACAATTTAAAATGAGACCTGTCCAACCAGGCAACATGTTTCCAGTCATTAACAGTCCAGTGTCGGTGTTGACAGGCCCAGGCAAGGCGTAAAGCTTCAAGTCGTGCAGTCATCAAGGGTACACGAGTGGGCCTTCAGCTCCAAAAGCCAATATTGACGATGTTTCATTGAATGGTTCACACGCTGACACTTGTTGATGGCCCAACATTGAAATCTGCAGCAATTTGCAGAAGGGCTGCACTCCTGTCACACTGAACAATTCTCTTCAGTCATCGTCGGTCCAGTTCTTCCAGGATATTTTTCTGGCTGCAGCAATGTCAGGTATTTGATGTTCTACTAGAACCCTGATATTCACGGCACACTCATGATAGGGTCATATGGGAAAATACCCAATTCATTGCCGCCTCAGACATGTTGTGTCCCATCTCCCGTGTGCTGACTATAACACCACATTCAATCTCTCTTAAATCTTCATAACCTGCCATAGTAGCAGCAGTAACCAATCTACAAGGTGTACAACTTTGCTTCCGCCATTTTTTCCCCAACATTTGAGGCTTTAATGAAACAAATTGTTTACACATGTATCATTCAAAGTATTTTCCATTGCTGGCCACTAATTTCTCCCACCTTTCTGGCAGTGTATGAATCCTGTGTCAAAAAAATGTTCATCTTCTGAAGCGATCCATGAATCGATCCAATTTGTGACTTCTCCATGAGATGGGAAGTGTTGGTCAGCCAGGCCATACGCCATTGATCTAAACAGATGATAGTCAGAGGGAGCAATGTCTGGAGAATATGGCGGGTGGGGTAGGATTTCTCATTTTAATGTTTGTAAGTACATTTTGACCTCTTTTGCAACGTGGGGTCAAGCATTGTTGTGCTGCAAAATCACTTTATCGTGCCTCTCGCTGCATTGCGACCATTTGTCTTTTAATGCTCTGCTCAAATGCTTTAATTGCATTTGATAATGAGCACCTGTAATTGTTTCACTTGGTTTTAACACCTCATAGTACACGACGCCGAGCTGGTCCCACCAAATGCACAGCATGACCTAGGAGCTGTGAATATTCGATTTGGCCATCAACGTGGAAGCATGGCCGGGATATCCCCATGATTTTTTGTGTTTAGAGTTATCATAATGAACCCATTTTTCATCCTCGGTCACAATGCGATGCAGAAATCCCTTCCGTTTTTGCCTCTGAAGCAACTGTCCACAAACACAGAAATGCCGTTCAACGTCTCTTCGTTTCAGCTCACAGGGGACCCAAGTTCCTTCTCACTGAATCATGCCCATAGCCTTGAGACATTTTGAAATGGCTTGCTGTGTCACTCCCACTAATCATGCCAATTCTTCTTGAGTTTGACGCGAGTCTCCACTCAGCAATGTCTCCAATTCTGCATCTTCGAAAACATTCTCTCTTCCACCACTATGCCAGTCTACAACATTAAAATCAATGTTTTTGAAGTGTTGAAACCACTCATGACATGTTCTTTCACTAATAGCATTCTTACCATACGTACTTGAGAGCACCTGATAAGACTCAGCTGTTGTTTTCTTCACACTGAAATAGAACAGCAACACCTCCCGCGGATGACGAGAATTAGGCTTGTAAACTGACATTTTCAGTCAGGAACAACTTTATGATGCAGACACAAATTGACTAATGTTTGAATCAGGTAATTTTGATCAAGGTCCAAGCTAACTGCCTGATGTCTGCGATCTGTTTCTTTCAACCGCTACTTACTGTTGTCGCCACCTATTGGCAAATGGCGGAAGCAAAGTTGTACACCTTGTAACAACTATGCCAGACACTTCTTGTCTTATACAGGTGTAGCCGACCACAGCACTGTATTCTGCCTGTTTACAGATCTCCGTAATTGAATATGCATGTCTATACCAATTATCTTTGCACCACAGTGTAGATGTTACTGGTATAACTATTTCTTTATGCGTATAAGATGAAGTTTATTCTACAGAGGAGGCACTAGCAGTCATACCTAATGCAAATGACAATGTTAAGGCAGCAGTCAGCTAAGGACATGAGTGAAAATTGTAAACAAAATGGAATTTCATTTTCCTGGGTACCAAGTCAGGACTAGATGAAATTAGTGGGAAATATGTAAACGTAGTCAGCAGTTTAGAGCCACAAGAACAGAATTGGCAGTCAGAGATACTAAAGCACAGTGGAGAAAAAATTTATTGTGCTGAAATGAAAGAAATATAAATTATTGGCAACTACTGAGGAAAATTTTGATGAAACTGATATGGTAGAGGGCAGTTTTGCAGTATGATGTCAATACAGCAGGGGATACAAGTTGTGGAGATGTAGATGCCAGTGTAGAGTGTGTTTAATTAAAATGTAAAGTTGCTTTTGGGAGTAGCAATAAAGCAATGAATCATACAGTGGGAGAATTCAACATTACAACCATGAAAGATGCTACAGATGAATTTGAAAGCACTGAGAAGGATCTGTTAGAAAAAAGAACCTTTTAGAAGAAACAGGGTGGTAATATTACAATCAAAAATTGAAGTGAGTGTTGGGGGTTTGAGACTGAAGCACTTCTGGATTCAGGTAGTGAGGTTAGTGGTGTCTCTGAGCTGTTTTATGAGTATCTGAAATCTATTACACAAGTTATGGAATTGCCATTTGTTGGAATACAGATTAGATATGCAACCCATATCTTAGGCAAATGCTGGGATGGTTCCTTTGGAAGGGCACAGTCGACTTCCTTCCCCACTCTTCCCTAATCCGATGGGACCAATGACCTCGCTGTTTGATCATGTGGCACCCCCCCCCCCCCCCCCCCTAAAAAAAAAATCTTGTTAGGACACAAGTAATGCTGTGTTTTAAGATAGGTGATACAGAGTTTTGTTACAACTGTGTGGTTATATCTGAAATCTGTAAAATGATGTTATTGGAATGGGTTAGATGAATGATGTAAGAGCTGTTGTACACTGCAACAGTAACCAGTTATGAACAGAAGTAAGTGGGACTAATTTGGTCATACAGTATAACGAGGGAAAATGATGACAGCATCCCTTGTAATGGATAAAAGGCCAAGAGAAAATGGTGAGCAGAGGGGGCAGAACTAGAGAGCTTTTCTGATGTGCAAGGAAATTTGGATGACTTTGAATGCATTACAAAAAGCCACATGAACAATTCATGCAGAGATCATACCATATAGCTATTGCTCTAAAGAAGGCAGCTGAAACCGAGTTGGAAAGTATTGTAATGCCGACCAGAATGGTCGCGGGGTTGAAGTGACAGAAAGCGCGTGGCAGGACCCGCAGAACGGTCCGCGAACAACAACACAACGGGGGTAGAACGGACATGACCAACGAAGGAGAGAACGAGCAACAACAAGATCAAAACAATGGAGTCACAAGAAAACCTAACAACCATGTCCACTCATACACAGAACAAGAAAGCAAATAAGCTGTCTAAGGTGAGGCGATGTGTCCAGAGACGTACGCAAGGTTAGACTGACTGGCTGAGCGAGAGGCAGATGCTTAAATAATCTATCGGGGGTGCCGCTATTGGCCGCTGGAACCATGTGTTCCACTGTGGCGCCCTCACAGTAAATGCGGGCCAGGAGGTGTGCACCACCACAGCTTACGGCGCGATGGTGCAGAGACCTCTAGGGGTCTTCGACATCTATGACATCTGGCGGGGATTCAAATTCCGTGGCACGCGGTACCAGAGAAAGAATGCCACAGATAGGGATAATGGAGAGAAGCAACAGTCAATATAACAATCCACTAGCGGTTAAGAGGAGGGAAAAATCAGTGAGACTAATGTTCGATGGCAGAAAGCTGAATGCCATAATCTGTGGGGAAACAGACCATCTAGAAAATATGAATGACCTACTCTATCAGTTCCACTATGTCTAAATAAAGTCAGTGTTGATTTGATGTTGGTTTCTGGCAAATTCCCATACTCAAGAATAGTACGCAGTATACAGCTTTCGTGTGTGGGAGCAGATACTACCAGTTTAAGGTAGTTCCCTTTGGTCTGAAAATTGCTATGGCAGCTTTTATAAGAGCATTCAATTGTTTGATGTAGGAAACTTATGAGCAAACTGATATATTGATGGCATCTGTTGACTGGGAAAGTCACTGCATTCACTGAGGGAAGTGTTAAGTGGTCTTAGAAAGGCTGGCATGAATCTAAAACTATGCACGTGTGAGTTTTCAAGGAAGGAGACAGAATTCTTAGGATACGTTGTCACACCCACTGGAAAGATGCCAAAGAAAGGCCGGATACAGGCTACAGTTACATGCCCCATTCCTAAAAACAAGAACTAATTACAGTCCTTATTAGGAATGTGTAGCTTCTACCAAAAGATAATTGGGAATCAAGGTCTGAACACACCAAATCTGACCAAGTTACTGAAGAAACATCCATCTTGGATGTGGACACAGGACTGCACTCAATATTTTCAGCAAATAAAGGACAGCTTGAGTAATAGTGGATTGCTGTAACACCCAGATCCAACCTTCCCTTAGTGTTTACACACTGATAGAAGTGGTTATGATTTGGGAGTGGCACTGTCAGAGGGAGGGGGGGGGGGGGGGGGGGAGAGGAGGAGAAGGGTAAGTGGACGTAAAGCTAAATGGACATAAAGCTTTGAGGAGTATAGCTTTTGCATCAAGGACACTTCCCAAACATGAGCAGTGCGATGGGACCACTGAAAAGTAGTTGGTAGCAGTTGTGAGGGCATTTGCCAAATTCTGGAACCATCCACTGGATCACAAAGTGATTGTTTTCACTGACCAAAGAGCGGCTATTTACATAAATGTAAACTGTTGAACAGCAGACTAATGAGGCGGGATATGTTCCTGTAGCAATTTAATTATAGCATCCAGTACGTAAAGGGTACTAATAATGTTGTGGCTGATTTTTTCTCAGTGGGAAACAGGAATATTTTATGAGAGTAAGACGATGAAAATAAAGACTTTAAAATGTTGTGCATAAAGGATTTGCCAAGTGAGAAAAATATTGGGAGTATGTAGGGACCAGGATCTCAAGCTATAACAGATGAAGAGGAGCCTTGGAACTAGAGGGGAGGAAAATTTGGATAAACACCACAAAATACATAAGGGAATTTTGTTCAGAAGAGCAAACAAAAACAGTGATGAGTGGAAGTTATGTCTTCCAGAGGACTATGTCAATGATTTAATTCAGCAAGTGCACTTGAGCTATGCACACTCTGTGGACTTAAAAAATGCAATGAAATACAGAAAATGCCATGTTCAATAATATGGTCAGATGAGCACAAAAACAACTTGACCTCTGTCAAAGAGTTGAAGTTAGAAATACATGCAATTTAAATACCAGAGAAGTAATCTCAAAGTTGAAATTTATGCTGAAGTTTGATTTCATAAAGGTCTATTAACTGTGAAATTTTCAGATTTTTATCTGGTCCCCCAACAAAGATACTGCAGGCCACAAAATGGAAAAATTAATAAAATCCATTTTTTTTAAAATAGTGTATTTTTTAAGTGTAAGCTGCTCACCATTGACATTCTATAAAAAGTAACTATACTATACAATGTAATAGCAGAAAAAATATTAAAGCTGAGAAATTAATCTTTCTTTGGAAAACTACCGTTAAAAAATTGAGTTTTTTTATTTGTGGCTGATAACTTTTAACTATTAAAAATATATTAAAGAATACATTCAGCTATGTGATAATGATGTTAATTTGTAGCCCATTGTGTGTTGAACTAGATGCATTTTATCTGAAAGGCTTAAGACAATCCATTACAGAATAATTGTAAAAAATGTAGATGCTTGCAAATACAAAAAAACGAATGGGGCCTGGAACAAATATGGCCATCATTTCAAAATAATAAACAATAAATTTTTTAAAAAATATTTTTGTGACTACTGAACATTGGGGAATTCACCCAGCAAATATAAAATTTTTCTGAGATTCTCAAGCAACCAGTGCTGGATCACTTGGTATGGACTGACCCATATGAGAGAATTGGGATGGCTCTGCAGGACATATTGTGGCAATAAACATAGCTCCTGGGTGCAATATATAAAAGATTTAAAAACTTTAATGAGCTGTGTGAGGCACAGCTCAATGGAGTTTTTACCACGGAAGGTGGAGTTCGACAAAGCTGCCAAACCTAATGTCTGAACATACTGATTTCTCCCCACATAAAGAGATGATGAAAGGGGAGTTAGAAACATTTGTAAAGGAGAACATGGAGAGAAGAGCAATGCAAGAAAAGCAAAGACATGATAGAAGTGTGATAGAAAGGTGAAGGTGACAAATAAGAATTGGGGATCTGTTGTTGGCGAGAACTAAGGAGAAGAACACCACAAGGAGACAAAGAATTTTTTTAATTACTTTATGGGCCTTTTGAAGTAATGGCAATTCCATGCCCAAGTACATACTGTGTTTGGTTTGCTCACAGTCAAACAAAATACTTCGGGTGAGTAATATAAATGAGATAAAACTGTATAAAGAATGAGGATCATGATGGAATATATTGAAGTAAGGAGGGAGAGAGAGAGAGAGAGAGAGAGAGAGAGAGAGAGAGAGAGAGAGAGAGGGGGGGGGGGGAGGGGAGGTGTGTGTGTGTGTGTGTGTGTGTGTGTGTGTGTGTGTGTGTGTGTGTGTGTGTGTCTTTTCTTATAGATTTGTGTGCTACTTTTGAGGGTAAAGATTCTATAGTAGTCCTGAATAATGGGTATTAGTTCATCAGTGGCCATGTAATAATATTTTGTGAGAGTCTGTCAAGTGCACACTTAAGAATTTTGTTGTTGCTTGGATTTTAATTTGTATGTGGTTGTTACACAGTAGGAGAATAAATTGAGCCATTTCATGTACATGTTGGAGATTAACGGATAACTTTCTTGTGAGATGTGGGGGTGCAGTTCATTTTATTCATGCTGAGGGACGGCTATATCACAGTGGGAAATATGTATGTTTTACAGGGACAAAGAAAAGTTCATTATGAAACTGACAAAAACATGTTACACATTTGTTGTTCTGAAAAATCGTCTGCAGCATAAGAGTAAATGCATTTTTAAGATGTTCACTGTTTTTTTTCCCAATCTTAGACAATTTAAAAGAAAAATTTGCATTTTTTGCATGTGGTTATTTAATATGGTATGGAAAGTAAGTTTACATATCTTCCACATTTCTGGCATATAGGTTGAGATTACCTGTATATTTTGTACATATTTTAGTTATATTTACTTGTTACTTCAAGTCTTATATGTAATTCACTATTCAGTTATCTGATATTGGAGTGATCACTGGGAACGTATGTTTTCATTCGGTGGGATTGTTTTTAAGTGTTACTTTAAACTGTAAGTCTTTCAAATTAGCCATTGAGAGATTCTATTCTTCATCTGTGATTTGACAAAAATTCGCAGGGGGGGGGGGGGAGGAGGAGGGAGGGTAATTATAACATTACAATAACATCGATGGTTAGTGATAAATGACATCTAAAGACTCTCTGAAAGTAGTTCAAAGATATTATTTTCACATGTCTGTTGTTTTCACTGGGAATCTGTACTCCTAAATATTGTATCCATGTGTCACATCTTGACAAATTTTCCTCAGAACTAAAACAGAGTAATGATATTTCATTAAGAACAGTGTAATTTGTTATTAAACAATAATCTTATAAGGCCAGGATGTGAGAAAGTAGTGGAAATCGTTATTTTGGAGATACCACTTTGTACGTCTGAAATGTGGCGGAAGCAGTGCAAGTAGTGAGGGGTCCAGGCGGATGTTGTGGGGGGGGGGGGGGGGGGGGGCCTTTTGCATTGGGGCAGTGCTGCAGTGTGGATATGAACTTGGATGCGAACTCTAGCTGGAATAAAGTATGTTTTAAACAGTGATTTTATTTGTCCCAACCAGCTGCATTTGAGTAATCAAATCATTACATAATGCTAATACTGGCAAAGACTTAGGTGATATCATCTACTAGAGAGCCAACAAGCTAACTGAAAACAACAGTAAGATTTTCATAGACCAGGTCCAATATATAATATAAACTATACATCTCCAGCAAAAAGAGGAGGGAAAAGGGGGTGAGGGGTCATATTACACAATGACATATGAATGGTTTCACAACTCATGGCGGAACTAAAGCTACTGACTCACCGTATTTACACTGAGGTGACAAAAGATATGGGATACCTCTTAATATTGTGTCAAGACTTCTTTTTGCCCAGTGTAGTGCAGCAATTCCATGTGTCATGGGCTCAACAAGTCATTGGAAGTCCCCTGAAGAAATATTAAGCCATGCTGCTTCTATAGCCGTACATAATTGCGAGAGTGTTCCCAGTGCAGGATTTTGTGCACAAATTGACCTCTCAGTTACGTCCCATAAATGTTTGATGGGATTCATGTTGGATGATCTAGGTGGCCAAATCATTCACACGAACTGTCCAGAATTTTCTGACATGGTGCATTGTCATCCATAAACATTCAATCATCGTTTGAGAACATGATGACCATGAATGGCTGCAAATTGTCTCCAAGCAGCCGAACATAACCATTTGCAGTCAATGATTGGTTCAGTTGGACCACAGGATCCAGTCCATCCAATGTGAATGCAGCCCACACCATAATGGAGCCACCACCTGCTTGCACAGTGCCTTGTTGAAAACTCAGATCCATGGCTTTGTGGGGCCTGTGCCACACTCAAACCCCACTATCAGCTTTTATCAACTGAAATCCTCACTCACCTGACCAGGTCACAGTTTTTCAGTTGTCTAGGTTGTCTGGTCATGAGCCCAGGAGAGGTGCTCAAGGTGATGTGCTATTAGTAAAGGTAGTTGCATCAGTCGTCTGCTGCCATTACACATTCATGCCAAATTTCGCCTAATAGATACATTCATCATACGTCCCACATTGATTTCAGTTGTTATCTTGTGCAGTGTTGCTTGTCTGTTAGCACTGATAACTCTATGCAAATGCCACTGCTCTCAGTTGTTAAGTGAAGGCCAACAGCCAAGGCATTGTCCATCAGAGGTAATGCCTGAAATTTAGTATTCTTGGCACACTCTTAACACTGGATATCAGCACATTGAATTACCTAACAATTTCCAGAACAGAATGCCCACGCGTCTAACACCAACAACCATTCCGCATTCAATGCCTGTTAATTCCTGTTGTGTGGCCATAATCATGTTGGAAACCTTTCCACAGGAATCATCTGAGTACATATGGCAGTACCAATGCACTGCCCTTTTATACCTTATGTCATGATGCTACTGCCATCTGTATATGTGCATACTGCTATCCCATGACTTTTGCCACCTCAGAGTAAACCATTTCAATCTTGTGTGTATTATGAAATGCTCTTCCTGATCATCAAATTCTATGGGAAACACATCTTCCAGAATAAGAGTGCAGCTGTCTTTATGTCTCACTGTGTACACTGCCTCACCTATAATTACTGATCTACAACACTTTTTATCTAGAGTTAAATTTATCAGGTCTGATATAAAATGAGCTAAATATCAGTTTGCAACATATCTAAAAACAAGGCACGCAATTATCTACGAGAGAGAAACCAATACAACATGCACAATGTGTGAATATACTGGAAAATTATAGTAATTACCTGCACTGAAGTGTTGTTGATTCCATCTACATCATAGAATTTAAAACTTGAGCCACTTTTGTGCGACTTTGAAACTGGTAACCGTTCCAGATATGGATTATATATAGGAAAATCAGTGTAGTAATGTTCTAACACCCAAACAGCTGCACGCTGAATGCTTAGCTGTCCAATAGCATAGGAACGGCTCTCACCATCAGGACTTCGTACAATCTAGAAATGACATATGGGTGAACAATTAGAGAAGCACTGAATTATCCAATGTACATCACAATTTATGACCAAATGCAACTTGGCTATGGGACACAAATTAAACAGCATGTTATACTAGCAGGATACTGATACAGACAAAAATACAGAAAGATAATAAATAGGTGCAAAATGCAGTCACAGATTAGGTCATAAGAGAGTCCAAGTTTGTTACACCTTTACATTTGTGTACATTCCAGAAATTTATCATAGTCTCGGCCCACAAAAATTCTTACCAGCAGCTTCCATCAATTGATTTACATATACCCATTAGGTCACTCATTTCTATTGCTATTACGGCCTGGCTTATGTTTCTGGTAGTCATAAGAATTTACTTCTAGGGAAAGGTATTCCAATATTCATTGTTTTTGCTATGAGAAATGTGAAGCACCACAATTACTATTATTTGACACAGAGAAATATAAACCTGGTCACAGCAAACAATAACTTGGTCACATGACTAGGTACCGCCACATTCCAGTTCAAAAGTAGTGCACATCATTAACTCAAGAGTAAAATTTTGGGATGTGACTGCAGAAAATGTCTTCCTGCTCAGGTATAATGGATTGCTGTCAATGTCTTCAAATTTACTGACATTAAAAAGGAGAAAAATGTGACAGTACTGATGGAGAAGGAGGTGCAATTGCAAACAAAATGTTGATACTGAGTGCACTGACAGCTTACAAATTATGCGAGGAGGAAAACGATACCAAGTACAATGATATTCAAGATTTACTCCAAAGAAGTAGTGCACACAATAAATACTCATTTGTGGATAGAAATATATGTGTCACTGGGCAGCAATTTCTGCAATATTATGAACACAAAAAATGCCAAATTTGTGAAAACTTCACAGCACTTGACTTCAAGATTAACAAGTGAACTATGATAGAAATTGTTCTTTCTATTAAAATATTTCATTTTCAAAGTTGCCAAAATAAATGAATACTCATGTGCAAACAAGATATTTACAGGAAAAATGGAGCATAATAACCAAAGCAGCAAGTGGTTTATTTAGAAGAAATGTGGATTCAAACCCACAACATTTCTTCAAATAAATATTTGCAAAGCGACAGTGTACAATTAGAATTGTCAAACAAAATAGCCAGTCTGTTTTAATTGCTATGCACACAGGCGGTGACGTGGATTCTGTTCTCGGATCACTTCTCATATATGATTCAAAATGCAAAACATTGTACTATCATTCAGAAATTGACAAACTAAAATTATTAACAAGATACACAGACATCCAGATTATTCCAAGAATACCTCCTAGAAGTATAGATTTGATAATGCCCCATATCACAACAAGCAATAGAGTAAACCATCTTCCTATAGTTCACTAGAAAGTGAAATGCAGTCCTGGCTGGCCAAGCATCCCATACATCGTGAGCCAGATATAAAAAAGTTGAACTTAGTTAAGGAGCAAAAACCTTCTCATGTTTATTCCATACACAAAATTTTGCAAGGAAACAGCTTTGTTCACCTCCAATTGCTATCATACCATCCAGACCTAAATCCCACAGCACTGACCTGGAATCTTTCAAAGAATAGAAACTCCAATCAAAACAGTCAAGCATCTGCAGCTCTTGGAGCTGAAATACTAACAGTTGATGCTTTTCTTACTGTGACTACAGAAAACAGCGCAAGCACTGATGGATTAGGTAGCTGAAAATAATAATCTAACAATTTTTAACATGTTGCAGCCCTGTCAGCAACTGTGATAAATTAATATGTCAAAAATCCACCTCAGTTGCAAAATGTTACTGGTCTTTACCCAGGTTTCATCTAGAGTAATCTAGCCTTCTTCAGATGCAAAAAATAAACTAATACATGCCAGAATAAGGCACAGTCAAACATAAAAAGCTGAAGTACCATGGTACCATGTCAAGCTATGTTACTTAGCTGAGGAACAGCCCCACTCCCACTTCGTGGAAAGCAGTCGGTTAGCCACCAACACTACGTTAGAACTGACTGTGACGCGCAGGTGAGTTTTGTTCCACATCGCCCTTGTGACTACAAGTTTTTACAGGTTTCCTAAACACAACATTGACCATATGTGCATAAAGTCATAAATGATGCCCTAAACTTTACACACCCAGTCAATCATAAATACGTAGTAATGTAGTGCCATAACATAACAAGGTTAGTCAAATTTCGCATTAACAAACTGACATATTACTCCATGTATAATGGAAATTATTTTATTTCCGTCTTCTCCTAACCCTGAGAAGTTCTCGTGTTACGGACATACAACCTTGTTCATCCCCCGCATGAACTCGTGGAAAACCATACAACATAGCGGTGATCATACGTGGTTTTAATCTAACAACTTATTGTCTAAGTAAATTTCTCATCAGTTAATAAAGTATCGGTTTACAGTTAATGCTTATCAGGATTCTATCTACTTAGTCCTTGTTCTCTCACAAATTTACGGTTTAACTATACGTAATTTCCCAGTACATAACATAAAGACAGCCAATGGCAAGCACCTTTGACTTCCCGTGCGTGCACGCGGGTGATCCATCGTCTTGCTTGGTACACATCCACATGCCACAGTCAGTTCTAACATAGCATCCGCAGCTAACCGACCGCTTTCCACAAAGTGGAGCTGGGGCTGTTCCTCAGCTAAGTAACGTAGCTTGACATGGTACCATGGTACTTTAGCTTTTTATGTTGGACAGTGCCTTATTCTGGCATGTACACTCCTGGAAATGGAAAAAAGAACACATTGACACCGGTGTGTCAGACCCACCATACTTGCTCCGGACACTGCGAGCGGGCCGTACAAGCAATGATCACACGCACAGCACAGCGGACACACCAGGAACCGCGGTGTTGGCCGTCGAATGGCGCTAGCTGCGCAGCATTTGTGCACCGCCGCCGTCAGTGTCAGCCAGTTTGCCGTGGCATACGGAGCTCCATCGCAGTCTTTAACACGGGTAGCATGCCGCGACAGCGTGGACGTGAACCATATGTGCAGTTGACGGACTTTGAGCGAGGGCGTATAGTGGGCATGCGGGAGGCCGGATGGACGTACCGCCGAATTGCTCAACACGTGGGGCGTGAGGTCTCCACAGTACATCGATGTTGTCGCCAGTGGTCAGTGGAAGGTGCACGTGCCCGTCGACCTGGGACCGGACCGCAGCGACGCACGGATGCACGCCAAGACCGTAGGATCCTACGCAGTGCCGTAGGGGACTGCACCGCCACTTCCCAGCAAATTAGGGACACTGTTGCTCCTGGGGTATCGGCGAGGACCATTCGCAACCATCTCCATGAAGCTGGGCTACGGTCCCGCACACCGTTAGGCCGTCTTCCGCTCACGCCCCAACATCGTGCAGCCCGCCTCCAGTGGTGTCGCGACAGGCGTGAATGGAGGGACGAATGGAGACGTGTCGTCTTCAGCGATGAGAGTCGCTTCTGCCTTGGTGCCAATGATGGACGTATGCGTGTTTGGCGCCGTGCAGGTGAGCGCCACAATCAGGACTGCATACGACCGAGGCACACAGGGCCAACACCCGGCATCATGGTGTGGGGAGCGATCTCCTACACTGGCCGTACACCACTGGTGATTGTCGAGGGGACACTGAATAGTGCACGGTACATCCAAACCGTCATTGAACCCATCGTTCTACCATTCCTAGACCGGCAAGGGAACTTGCTGTTCCAACAGGACAATGCACGTCCGCATGTATCCCGTGCCACCCAACGTGCTCTAGAAGGTGTAAGTCAACTACCCTGGCCAGCAAGATCTCCGGATCTGTCCCCCATTGAGCATGTTTGGGACTGGATGAAGCGTCGTCTCACGCGGTCTGCATGTCCAGCACAAACGCTGGTCCAACTGAGGCGCCAGGTGGAAATGGCATGGCAAGCCGTTCCACAGGACTACATCCAGCATCTCTATGATCGTCTCCATGGGAGAATAGCAGCCTGCATTGCTGCGAAAGGTGGATATACACTGTACTAGTGCCGACATTGTGCATGCTCTGTTGCCTGTGTCTATGTGCCTGTGGTTCTGTCAGTGTGATCATGTGATGTATCTGACCCCAGGAATGTGTCAATAAAGTTTCCCCTTCCTGGGACAATGAATTCACGGTGTTCTTATTTCAATTTCCAGGAGTGTATTAGTTTATTTTATGCTTCTGAAGAAGGCTAGATCACTCTAGCTGAAACCTGGGTAAAGACCAGTAGCATTCCACAATTCAGGCGGATTTTTGACATATTGATAATAATAATACCAGTCAGTAATGACGCAAACACAGAGTTGTCATTAATGTCCACACCAAATAGCAAACAATGATTCGAGAGACACAGCTAAGGAAGATAGTAACATCTCCATGGTGGGTCATTCTACCAATGCTGCCAGCTATGGTCACATAAATATACTGTAGGTCTCATTTGCATTCTTGTTTTACATGAGCATTTAATTACGAATTATTAATAAATGACTTCTGTACCTGAGTCACATTTGTAAAAGCACTGAAATTTATATTCCCACCCTGTTCTTGGGTATAAACATGATAGTGCCACTGTGGCCTGCCCTTCAGTTCAGTTTCCTGGTTCATACATTTATGAAATAGATAGGGTTTCAAAAAAAATAAAACCAAGGACATGGGAAGCAATAATCATTACACTTAATGGCAACTTGTGAAGTCCATACAGTAAGGTAAAATTATATCAGGTAATTAGTACACTTACAATCAGTGAAAAAATAGTCCACAGTTGTTTCAGTGTCTTTGCTATACAAAAATTAATCCCCAATGTGATGTGTGTGTGATGTGGTATTTATTGATTTCAAGTTATCAAATTTTGCCAGTTACCAACTTTCAGCAACATTCCTTACATACATAAATGATGAAGTAAAATCATAGTGAGCTGTTTGTTTTATGGCACAAAAACAACTCAAGTCAAATGTGCCCAGTCAGAACCATAGAATAAGAAGATGAAAAAGGAGTTAAAAGGAAATACACGTTAAGCCCAATCGATGGAAGGAAAGACACCTAAAAAACATGGACTCCCTCTTGGAGAAAGGGCCACAAAATATGCCATAGAAACAATGGAGGTCCTCAACTATAAATTTAAATATAGTCACCACTTTGCTAGGACAGATAAAAAGTAAAATGCAGTCAACAAAACGTGCCTCATTTGCTAAAGTAGCCAATAACTCAGATGGCAAACATAAATTAAAACGTAAGTGGTTAAAAAAGGGCATTCCATTAAGAAATGGCTAACCGTCAAAGGTTGATGACAATGGACACAAAGTAGTGGGGGCTCGACACTTGGTGATGGCTGAAAGACAGCGCTCAATACACAGCCTACCTAAAAGGATCTCATTGAGGCGTGAGGGCAAAGAGGAGGTTGGCCAAGCTGCAGGGAGAGGTTTAATTCCCCGGAGATTATTCCCATGAAGGGAGGACCAGTGGAAATCCCAAGGTGACACCATCTGCTGACAGATGGCAACACAGAGATCATCAGAGGGAGAAAAACAACTAGCGAGCCGAGGTACGAGGACTGCAGCCTTGGCAGCAGCAGCAGCAGCAACGGCCTCGTTTCCCATCATATCGACGCGACCAGGGACCCACATGAACCTCACAGTGGCTCCCCCAAGAGGGAGCAAGCTTTCCTGGAACCAATGCACTAAGGGATGGATGGTGTACAGTAAACACAGGCTCTGAAGGGGACTGAGAGTGTCTGATCAAATGACAATTGAAAAGCCTGTATCACCAGATGTACCATGTGGCCAGATACAGGGCAAAGAGCTCTGTTGTAAATACTGAGCAGAGTTCTGGAAGCCGAAAATTGTCAGTGCCAATGACTAAGGCACACCCGACACCACAGCCAGTCTGAGAGCCATCAGTGTTCACAAAGGTATAATCGCGAAATTCTATGCGAAGGCCGAGGAACGGTAATAGAGGCAAGTCTGGAGTAGTTCCTTAGAAAGTGAATGAAGTGTAAGGTGAACACAGGCCACTGCACGAAGCCAAGGTGGTGAAGGGTTCACATCCATTATACTGCGAGCTGTTGGTGGTTGGTTGGTTGGTTAAAAGGCACGAGAAGGGACCAAACTATGAGGTCATCGGTCCCTTGTTCATAATAAAACAATGCCACAAGTGTGGGAAGAAAATGGATGAAACATATTACACAAAACAGAAAGAAAGGAAAATCAACATGAACAAAGGGAAGGCAACCAACATTAAAAGGAACAAAAGAGGACAAAACAACAGAGGGACACTAGAAACAGAAGAGAGTAAAACATGAAAGCAGATTACAGTGGCTGGCCAACCATGAGAATAAAAAGGGAAAGTCAGCCACTCTGCAACACATTAAAAACTCCACCCTAAAAGCACTAGGGTGGAGGATACAAAGGGACAAAGGACATGCACTAAAACCTACATAGAAGTATAAAACCCACTCTCACGGATAAAACGTAAGACTAAAGCTGCTGTGGAGGCAATACAGAAAGCAGGGTGCTGGGAAAGTTAAAAGCCTCCCGCAGAGCGGCTAAAAGTGGGCAGTCCAGCAAGAGATGGATGACTGTCATTTGGGAGTCACAGCGACACTGAGGTGGGTCCTCGCAACAGAGTAGGTAACCATGCGTTAGCCACGTATGGCCAAAGCAGAGCCGGCAGAGGACTACTGATTCCCTGCGAGAGGCCTGCATGGAAGACTTCCACACATTCATAGTCTCTGTAATGACAAGCAGTTTGTTGTGCATGCTGTTATGCCATTCCATCTCCCACAGCTGGAAAACCCTGCAGTGTAAGACAGAACGCAGGTCAGCTTCAGAGATGCCTATCTCCAGAAGCGGTTTCCGCTTCGCCTGTTTGGCCAGCCTGTCAGCAAGTTCGTTGCTGGGGATTCCGTGGTGTCCTGCTGTCCACACAAACACTGCGGAACAGCGGGACTGTTCCAGGGCATAGATGGACCCCTGAATGGATGCTACCAGAGGGTGGCGAGGGTAGCATTGGTCAATAGCTTGTAGGCTGCTCAATGAGTCAATACACAGGAGAAATGACTCGCCAGGGCATGAGCGGATGTACTCAAGAGCACGAGAGATGGCCGCCAGCTCTGCAGTGAAAACACCGCAGCCGACTGGCAAGGAGTGCTGCTCAATATGTACTCCATGAACATAGGCAAAGCCTACGTGACCACCAGCCATTGAGCCATCGGTGTAAACCGCTTCAGAGCCCCGGAACACGTCAAGAATCGAGAGGAAGTGACAGCAGAGAGCGGTGGAGTTAACAGAGTCCTTACGGCCATGGAAAAGGTCCAGACGAAGCTGCGGCCTAGGTGTACACCATGGAGGTGTACGTGAACGGACTGCAAGTAGAGGTGGTAAAGGGAAGGACTCCAGTTCGGAGAGAAGGGAACACACACAAACCGCTATCGTTAGCCCCGATCTGGGTCACTGATGCGGGAGATGGACTGCTGCGGGCACGAAAAGGAGACAATAATTCGGATGCTCACTCAGGGGAACTATGAATGTGTGCTACGTAACTGGCAGCAGTTGCGCATGTCTGATCTGCAGTGGAGGGACACCAGCCTCCACCAGTACGCTGGTCACCAGACTCGTCCTAAAAGCTCCCGTCGCTAGTCGAACCCCACAGTGGTGCACAGGGTCGAGTAAATGCAATGCTGAAGGCGCTGCCGAACCATAAACCACACTTGCATAGTCAATTCGGGATTGGACAGGGGCTCTGTACAGCTGCACCAGTGTACAGCGATCTGCACCCCAATTGGTGTTGCTGGGGCAATGGAGAGCATTGAGGTGCTGCCAGCACTTCTGCTTAAGCTGACAAAGATGAGGGAGCCAAGTCAATCGAGCATCGAAAACCGGTCCTAGGAACTGATATGTCTCCCCTGCAGTGAGTGAATCATCCTTAAGGTAAATTGTGGGCTCCGGATGAACGGTACGACACCGACAGAAGTGCATGAAACACGACTCTGCAGCTGAAAACTGGAAGCCGTGGGCTAGAGCCCATGACTGCGCATTGTGGATGGCTCCCCTGGAGGTGCTGCACAGCAACAACAGTACTGGAGCAGCAGTACGAAATGTAGAAGTCGTCTGCATACAGAGAAGGTGAGACGGAGGGCCCGACAGCTGCTGCTAGACCGTTAATGGCCACTAAAAGTAGAGAGAGACTCAATACAGAGCCCTGTGGGACTCCATTCTTCTGGATATGGATAGAACTATGGGAGTCACCAACTTGGACACAAAGTACGGAGCGACAGGAAGCTTTGGAAAAAAATCAGAAGTGGTCCCCACAGACCCCACTCATACAATGTGGCAAGGATATGACGTCGCCAAGTCATTTCGTATGCTTTATGTAAGTCAAAAAAGACGGCAATCAGGTGTTGCCATCTGGAAAAGACTGTTCGGATGGCAGACTCGATGGACACAAGATTACCAGTGGTAGAGTGACCCTGGGGCCCTGGCAGAAGCTGCCCTGATATGGAGCCAGCAAGCCACGTGACTCCAGCACCCAACCCAACCACCGACATACCATATGTTCCAGCAGCTTACAAAGAACTATCCACATCAAGTGGGTTTTTACCGTGTTTGAGCACCGGAATGATGGTACACTCTCGCCATTGCAATGGAAAGACACCAGAGCCGGTTGAAGATGATGAGAAGGTGTCCCTTGTAGTCAGACGAGAAATGTATAATCATCTGGCTGTGGATGCGATTAGGCCCAGGACTGTGTCGGGGCAATGTGCAAGGGCACTGAGGAGCTCCCACTCTGTAAATGGGGCAATATAGCATTCACTGCGATATGTAGTCAATGAAAGGACGTTCCCTTCCAGCCGCCGTTTGAGTGTGCGAAATACTGTGAGCTGTCATGTATGTAATTTAATGACCTGCAATTGGTCTGGTGTTCCTCTAACCAATCAAGGAAAAACTATTCAAATAATGTTTAGCCTCACCAGACTGAAGGAATTAATGCAGCTCTGGTGCATAGTTGAATTAACAATTAGTGAATAATCATCACAACTATGTTATGAAATTCTAATGAGACTTATTTTACTTAACAAAAGATACTTGCCTTAATGTAATACATAGGCTGCAAGTGTCGAAGTTCTACTAATACGACAGCCAAATAGTGAATGAACAACAGTGTGTCCGTCAAACTTCCAGCATAAGATACAAGACCTCTGTATTCTACTGCCTCTCCACCTGTCAGTCCACCCTCTGTGACCTGGAAGTAATTTAAAAAAAGCATTACCATTATTACATGATAATTATGATATTGTATAGTGCAACAATTGATCAAAATAAGTAAATTTACTGAAAGTAACATAATTCACTGTACAGCCTTAATGCAGAACAAGGTGTGTCAATATCTTCTTAATAAAATTAAAACCAATTCACTCTGCAATAAAATTTACAAGTTTACACATAGGGCTACTGATTATGAAGAAACAAGATTGTGCACTGGTGATAACATTACTACCACATCTGCATCAATACTCTGCAAGTGACCTTAGGATATGGGGCAGAGGGTACTTTGTGAACCACTGGCACTTTGTCCCTTTCCAGTTCAGTCGCAAATGATTCATGGGAAAACAATTGTCGGTAAGCCTCTGTGTGAGCTCAAATCTTTCAGATTTTACTTTCATGGCCTTTACATGAAATATATTGGCTGACTTTTCTAGGAATGTATGCTCTTGCAACTTTAACAGTAAACCACACAGTGATGGAGAATGCCTCTCTTGCAGCACCTGCCACTGGAGGTGGCTGAACATCTCTCTGATGCTTTCACGGTTACTAAATGGACCTATAATAAAACATGCTGCTCTTCTTTGGATCTTATCTATATCCTCTTATTACACATGACAGTCGCGAAAAGTTATATGGCTGAAAAAAACTAATAGGTAATATTTCTCCTGACTTATCCAATACTTGAGAAAAGAAATATAGTTTTCTTCTACTCTAAGATGCCATGCAATTTACTGTCCTCTAGGAAACTTGTCATACTCAAACTATAAATGGAGAGCTGGATGAAACCTGAAGTAGAACGCTCTAAAACATTTAATGAGGCATGAAACATGTATCGAAAAGATGGATTAGACACTATAGAAGGGTGGGTGTTCATTGCAGTCTATTGTCTATTGAGGTCAACATTGAGTCTAACTGCCAAGTTTTCTGGATTTGTGTAATCTACCTAGGTAAACTCAACTTAATCATCAAACATTTTTACTGTGATTATAGGGTGCTCTCATGACTAATGCGTGTAGCTATTCATTTGTTTTTACTGAGAGAATTTATTCTTGAAAGAGCAGGTGAGTAGTTGTTATAATCCTACTTACACAAGGAATGAACATCATTTAGTTCCAATATGATGGAAATGAAGGAATAATGGGCAAAGTTTAAACTGACTGTAGATCGTGCTCTTGAGAAACATGTGCCAAATAAGTGGATTGAAAATGGAAAAGACCCACGGGGAGTTAGTAACAAAACTCAGAAAATACTGTGGAAACAGAGATTGTTGCACACACTGTTCAAAATAGAATGTGGAAATGATAACAGACAAAAGTTACAAGTTCATGCATCTACAAAAAGATCAATGCAAAAGCATACAACAATTTCCACAGCAATACCTTAGAGAAAGATCTTGCTGGGAAACTTATAAAATTCTGGTCCTATGTAAAAGCACTAGGCTGGCTGAAGGCTTCTATCCAGTGACTTATTGACCAGTCTCTGTGGCAATAAAGGACAGCAAAAAGAAAGCTGAGGTTTTAAATTTCACTCATAAGAACTCATTCAAATAGGAGGATCATACAGACATATAATTGTTTGACAGCCACACAGACTCCAACATAGAAGGCAGAGTAATAGGCATTCCTGGCACTGAGAAGCAACTGAAAAAACTTGATCCAACTGGGATTATATGGTGCTCTCATGACTGGTGTGTGTAGCCATTCATTTGTTTCTTTTGTTCATTTTCAGTTGCCAGTAATTACTTATAACAACAAGATTGCCCACAGAGCAAAGAAAATTTATTTTAAAGTGTTATTAGAATTTTAAAAATATGAAAGTAGTGCAGAGACGATGGCTGACAGAGTTTGATACTGCACCACCATCACATGTGACAGTAATGAAATTACAAGACAAGTTTGTGAGAGAAGGAAGTGCGTGTGATCTGAAGATGGGACAATGTGGCAGGAAGAAATCAGAAGCGGACGAAAAAGTGGTGGACGCTGCGGTACAAGCTTTCACAAGATTCTCAAAGAAGCCCATACGGCAAGCTGCGTGTGAACCAGGTTTAAGCAAATCAAGTGTTCACCACATTTTAAAACAAGTACAGTTTAAATCCAACATTCCCAGGTTGCTTCACATGATGAATGAGGACAATCTGGATAGATGTCATGAATTTTGTGACTGGATCTGCAATAATGTCATTGTTTGGTCTGATGATGTAACATTTAAATTGGATGGAACAATCTATCACCACAACTGTGTGTACTGGGCAAGACATAATCCCCAATTTATGGAAAAATGAGGTGTTAATCTTCCTGGGTTATTAGTACAGCATGGTATGTCCGTCAGAGGATATGTAGGCCATTCTTTTTTGAAGGAACAATGACAGGTGTAAAGTAGCTTTCCATGTTGCGGAAACAGCTTTCCATGTTGCGGAAACAAATTGTACCACAGCTGTTCACCACTGGTACCAAGGTGAAGACTGTCGCTTTTCAACAAGATGGTGCACTGTCACATTATCACCATGCTGTGTGGCAATTCCTGGGTGAAACATTTGTTGAGACGATGAAGAGGGGTTGTTGAAACTGATATGTTTCTTACTGTGAGGAGCTCTGAATAATACCGTCAACAACACAAAGCCACATATGCTGGATGACATGAGAGAGGTGATTGTGACTGCCCATGAATCCATTCCATAACACTTGTGTCAATCTGTTCTGCGGCACTGCAGATGCCATACTGCTGCTGATGGGGACATTTTGACATCTTCAACTGTAAAACATCCTCAGTAATGACGTGACCATCCATGTGACTTAAAAATTCACAGTTTTTGTTATTTTGTTTGAGTTATTACAGTTCAAACAGTGTAAACTCCTTTTTGGGGCACGATGATCAAGAAGTGTAAAAGAAAGGACATGCAAAATTACAGATCAGTATCCTTAATATTGATTTGTTGCAGAATTATTGAGCATATTCTAAGTTCAAATATAACACATTTCCTTGGAACAGAAAAGTTTCTGTTCACAAATCAGCTCAGATTCAGAATGTACCACTCATGCAAAACTTCACTTGCCTGATATCCAGCAAACTACGGATGAAGGACAACAGGCAGATTCCATATTCCTGGAAAGCATTTAACATGGTGCCACACTGGAGGCTTATAGTTCTGAGCATATGTTTCCAGATATGTAAGTGACTAAGACTACTTCAGTAACGGAACCCAATATGTTGTCCTTTAAGGCAAGTGTTTATGTAAGTTAATGCATATGAATAGGAAAAATGTTCCCTTTAACACGGTATTAGTGGTGTGGTACTTGATGCAGTCACATTGATTAAATATCTAGGCATAACACTGCAAAGTGATATGAAATGGAAGGAGCAGATAAAGTCGGTACTAGGGAAGAGGAATAGTTCGCTTCAGTTTATTGGGAGGATTTTAGGAAAGTGTAGCTCATCTATATGAGAGACCGCATATAGAATGCTAGTGCGACCCATTTGTGAGTACTGCTCGAGTTTTTGGGATCCCCACCAGATCAAATTACAGCAAGATACTGAAGCAGTTTGGAGGCGTACCGCTAGATTGTTACCGATAGGTTCGATCAGCATGCAATTATTATGGCGATGCTTCGTTGGCATTTGCAGCTGACTGCAGAATGATTCTACTGGCACCAACATACATTTTGTGTAAGGACCACAAAGACAAGATAAGATAAATTAGGGTTTGTATAGAGGAATATAGATAGTCTTTTTGCTTCACTCTATTTAAAGGAAACGACTTGTAGTGATACAAGGTACCCTGCATCATACACCATATGGTGGCTTGTGGAATATTCTGTGTGTGTGTAGACGAATATTTTTCAGTTATACTGCCTGAAACAGGGAAATACATGCCAGAGTGTGGCCAGTTTGTTTGACCTTTTTACAGAGACCAAACATGCAAATCATTCCTTTGGCACTAAATTTCATGAAGGCTATCTTATAGATGATATAACAGTATCAGAAACATTTTCAAGCAGTTACTAACATGAATACACAACCAGAAAACCTAACTAACATAATCTAGATGTGGCCAGTACTGGTTTATGTTACTCTTTCTGTAACAGTCTTTGTTACTATTGGACATTTTCAAGTTTCACCCTCTTATTGAGTCTGTAGTATTATTTCATTTAGTTACCACAGTATTTACCATTTACTCTCATGTGTAACTAGAGTCATCTACCTGCAAACAGTACTCAATGACATGTGCACAGTAGTGTTTACTGATGCAAAGGCATCATGTTTCTGTATAATAAACAAAAGTGGCGTTTATGCTCCTGTAAACATCTGTGACTAAACAATGAACCTAACAACACACAGAATTTGTCAATGGAAGATTGTTGTGAGTGATAACCAAGAAAAAAGGCTTAATGCCTTGAAGCAAAGGAGTCATTAGAGACTCTGCACAAAGCTAAGACGGGACAAAGATAGGGTGGGAAGACAGCCATGGCCTTTCACAAAAAAACTATTTCAGCATTTTATTAAAGTGATGTAGGGAAATTATGGAAACTGAAGTCAGTATGGCCAGATAGGGATTTGAGCCCTGTCCCAAACACTTGTGTACTGTGAAATTTAAAACTTTAATGGAATACAGATGGTTCCATAAAATTTTGGGCGAACTGCCAGATGTCTGCAACTTGCTGCCATGATATTTTGGCACAGAGTCTTCTGGACATCTTTAGGTAAATAATGACAAAAATGCACTGAGATCACATATTTAAGACCCCACCAGAACATGCATCGTGTATTCACCTGAAGATAGCCAGAAGACTCTGCGCCGAAATATGACGCCGCCAAGTTACACATGTCCGGCAGTTCATCCAAAATTTTACGGAACATGTATAGTGTCTTTACCATTGGGTCATGTTGCTTGCCAAGGCTAAAGTCATTCCCTTATCAACTGACCAAGTTCAGCAACATCTAGCAATTTACAATTTGCTAATACTATTTCAATAGCACTTTAATGTCATTAATGACAGCACATCTCCAGTAACCAAATCTGAAAGGCTAATCATCAGCTGAAAAATATCTCGCATTATGTTCAGATGCAGGAATCAAATATAACAATGACACTATAATCAGAAAAAAATCTTGTATAAATCATTCTCCAAAACAAGATTACGGAACCCGAAACAAGATTACGGAATATAGCATGATGGTTTGGTTTATGTTACATGTTGCACTGATCATATTTATAACAAATATTATTATTTGGAACATTCCAATTTTAGTATTTAGTGGTAAGTAACTTAAAAGGTAAAGTGTTTTACGTAAGTTACAGATTGCTAAGAATAGGTACATACCACTTGCAAAAAGGAAAGAGTAGTATCCCAACAATTAACTACTGAAGGCAACAGCAATATATCAATTCAAATAACAGTAATACAATAATTATTTTGATGTCTTTTTCCAGTTTTGGAGTTATTTACCTGCACAACATAAAACAGCCAGTAAGCAAACGTGCAAATTAACACTAGTCCATTGACTGCTGCCCGCAGCAGGAATATTCTAGGCATAGTAGCTCTGGGTGGTCGCCTGAGGAAGAGTGCCCATGCACCGACAGCCAGTATCACTAACTTGAAAGCAAGAGCTAGAAGCAAACCCTTGCATTCAGTGCCACATGCCAGTGTTGACTGCTGGTGACTAGGCAGAAGTGGCATCGGTAACAGCCCTGGGAGTCGTGGTAATACCTAAATCCACAAAGAACAGAGGCATTTACAAAGCAGCTTTGTTATAAAATAGAACAATGGAATACTTTTCTGCCTTTTGTGTACCTGCATACCTTCTCTGTGAGATATAGTCTATGTCTGATTCTCATTTAATAGTTTTTTTTAAAATGATTTGTAAATGCATTGTGATATTAATAGTTTGGCATCTGAATAATTTCCAAATACTGCTAACCATTAAAAAAAATTTTTTTTTACACAAGCTATTGCACATTTATTCCCAAAATAGCACTACATTTCCTAAGCAACAAGCTACATCAACATTTGGAGTCCATACACAGACAGAGGGGATATATATAAGCATTGCCAACTTCTTTTTTATAATCTACTTGTGGACAGAATGTGGAAATTGAAGAATCTCCCGCCCCCCCCTTTTTCCCCTATTTATTACACTTGTTTATGCATACTGTCTTACATTTTATTTAGAAATACAAGTAACAATAATGGTCCTATCATAATATCTTTGGTTAGAACTAACACTAATTACACTTCCAACAATGTTTCTCCACTGTGAATGATCTAATGATTCTATTTGGATATTATGTCTTTATGAATTGGCAGTGGAGAATTTTATCAAAGAGTACACAGCAGCCAAGAAATATAACACAAACTGAACACTGTTACCTACAGCATTTTGGGCCTAGAAACAGCTGTGCTGTGCAGAAATGTTGCCAGTGAAAACTGTACTGGTGCCTACAATGGAATTGTTCAGTCACCAAAAAGGTGAACTAAATACTTTCCATAGTTCTATAACAAATTGACATTAATATAGTTCACCGAGTTTTTGTTTCACTCCTGTGACCCTCACGAAAACTGAAATGACCTGTGCCTCGTCATGAGAGGCAATCCATTGCTTAAATTACCTCCAAATTAACAGCTGCTAGGAAGCGAGACCATTCTGTTGTGTAACCTGTAATCTCCATATTTACAACATGCATTCAGTCACATCCAGTTACCATTAAATATATTTTTCCATATTTTTCACCTGTGTCCACACAGTGAGCAAAAGAATGGGCTGTGGCAGAGTTCTCCTTTGTGAAACAATTCATAATTTTTGCCTTCACTTTATTTCACAGTACCAGTATTCTCAGTGGGTAATCAGGGAGATTATTTCAACAAGTTAACAGACTCTCACAGGGTTGAAACTTATTCAGATCTTCGACATTTTGAGAGATATGACTGTTTTGAAAAACATCCCCTCCCATCTCCGCTCTGTGTGTTTGTTATAACTAAATTCAGCATTTATTTCTCAGTGGTGGTAGCAATTTTCTTGAATCAGTGCTTCAGCTTTTAATAACTCCTTACTACAGTTATTAAACCAAGGCTGATCTTTCCCCTTCCAAAGTATTATTTATTTAATTTATTCATCGATTTGGTGGGTAGAGTAAATCAACTTTGACAATGCTTCTTCGTGTTTTGATTTCTTTGTTCCCAGATTTCCTTAATCCTTTGAGTGTGTCATTCCTATGCTACCTGTGTCCACTTAATACCATTTACCAATCTCTTTCTTTCCTGTTGTGTTGCTTCTCTAGAAAAGTTCTGTTATTTAATATGATCATTCTAACGCCAGAGTTTTTCATATTTTTGTCAGTTTCAGTTAATCATGTGATTTTTTTTATTTCCAGCTGCTTAATAAGTTGAAGACCTGCTTGGTTAGTCTGCTACTAGCCATTTGGCATTTGTGTGTCCATAAAACTAGTTTTCTTTTTCTCATTACATTAGTTAAAGTTTACATTTTCAAATAGAGCCTTCTCTTTCATCTTTTAGTTCCCAGTATTTTCCTTAGAATTCTTCTTTCCAATTTTTCAAGATCCTCATATCTTGCTAGTTTAAGGGTTTCTGATGCATATACTGTTTTGTACCTTACCACTGTTTTATAGCGTTTTGACTGTGTGTTCCACGACAAAGACTTTTTGTTATACGTGTTTGTCACATGAAATGCTCTTCCCATGGATGCACTATATTTTGTATTGCTCATTATATCTATTGTCCTACATATTTAAAATAATTTATTTCTATATATTGTGCCATTACAAATTTCAAAATTTTACAAACATCACTGACATTTGTCATGAGCTATGTTTTTTCAAATGATATTTTAGTCCTATTTCAGCTGTTTATTTCAATAGCTCTGTAATTTGTTCTTTGGCACAACCCAGCAAGTCGGTAATTTCTTTAAATACCTTATCAAACACACAGCTGAAACATAGGGGGTGACACACCATCTGTTTGTCTTACAACTATTTCAGTGTGCTTTTATAGTACTCCCACGAACTTTACTTTTGGCGTTGTGTTTGTTAAAGTTCCTTTAATTATTTCTGTGGTTTTATTATTGATCCCAAATTCTTTTACAATGTTTAGTGCATTTCTGTCTGATTTACAGGCATTTTTAAAATCTACAAAAGTTATATTTCAAGTTTCTGATTTTTCTCATTTCTGTATTTTTTTTTATTTAATATTTGTTTTGTGCAAGACCCTGCCTTCCGAAATTCTGCTTGATATTCTCTTAGTTCAGAGTTAAGTATTCTTTAAGCTCTCCTCGAAAGTACAATGGACGAAATTTCTTTATTTACACGTCAAGTTCCGTAGGACCAAATTGAGGAGCAAATCTCCAAGGTCATGGACGTGTCAGTACATGAAATTACAACATAAAAGTAAAAACAGACAAAAATAAATGTTTATGAACCCGAAAAAAGCCAGTCCACAAGTTTAAGTAAATGCAATCAACAATACAACAAGATTATAAAAAATGCAGCAACCAGTCACAGAAACATAATTCACCCATCCCGCTGCAAACCGACCTCAACCAACACCAGCCACCATCGGCACATCTACATCTACATTTATACTCCGCAAGCCACCCAACGGTGTGTGGCACATCTACATCCCCCAAACTGACACATGCCACAAGTAGAAGCACTGTCCTTGGCAGATGTCTATCATGATAGAAATCTGCCAAGGACAGCACACCCACCCACGGCATGCATCGGCTAGAAAAATGCACAGACAACAACCGATACCAGTCGAAACCAACCTGCAACAGCACAAACAAATCATGGTTCCGTGACTGGCTGCCACATTCCTTATAATTTTATATTTTATATTCCATGGGTGCTGCACAGAAAGGGAACCTTATGGAGCCCAACATTCAAAATACAATAAGAATCAGCTTAATTTTTCAAGGAACTCCTTGGCAGAATAGAAGGAGTGATCCATGAGGAAACTCTTCAGTATGGATTTGAAAGTGCATGGATTACTGCTACGATTTTTGAATTTGAGTGGTAGCTTATTGAAAATGGATGCAGCAGTATACTGCACACCTTTCTGCACAAGAGCTATAATGTTAACAAGAAATGACAGTAAGGAATATATATATAATTTTTTTTTTTTTTTTTTTGAGAGGCCAATGTCAAAATACCCAGACTCAAAAACAGGGGACTAAAAGAGGTTCCTGAACTTACACCACTTACTGCCTGAACCGAGCATTTCTGAGCCAAAAATATCCTTACAGCTTTCTATCTATCTGAACACCTAGAAATTTGAACTGTTCAGTTTCACTAATCATATGCCCATTCTGTGAAATTAAAATGTCAGGTTTTGTTGAATTCTGTGTTAGAAACTATAAAAACTGAGTCTTACTGTGATTTAGCATTAGTTTATTTTCTACAAGCCATGAACTTCTGTCATGAACTGCACTATTTGAAACAGAGCCAATGTTGCACACAACATTCTTTCCTACCAAGCTAGTGTCATCAGCAAACAGAAATATTTTAGAGCTACCCGTAATACTAGAGGGCATATCATTTATATAAATAAGGAACAAAGGTGACACCCCAACACTGATCACTGGAGGCACCCCCCCCCCCCTCCCCGCTTGACAGTACCCCGCTCAGACCCCACATCACAGTCGTTATGAACATGGTGAACAATGACTTTTGCTGCCTGTTGCTAAAGTAAGATGTGAACCAATCGTGAGCTACTCCCTGTATTACATAATGGTCCAACTTCTGGAGCAATATTTTGTGATCAACACAATCAAATGCCTTAGTTCAATCAAAAAATATGCCTAGCATTCGAAACCTTTTGTTGAGACCATCCAGTAACTCACAGAGAAAAGAGAATATAGCATTTTCAGTTGTTAGACGACTTCTAAAGCCGAACTGTACATTTGATACCAATTATGTGATATAAAATGATCAATCATCATTATATACCAGCCACTTCAATAACTTTTGCAAACACTCATGGCATCGAAATAGGTATAAAATTATCTACATTATCCCTTTTTATAAAGTGGCTTTACTACTGAGTACTTAATCTCTCAGGAAACTGACCATTCCTAAACAAAAAATTACAAATATGGCTAAATACAGGGATAACATGTGCAGCACAGTACTTTAATATTCTGCTAGACACTCCGTCATATCCATGAGAGTCCTTATTCTTCAGTGATTTAATTATTGACTCAATCTCTCTCTTGTCTGTATCGTAGAGGAGTATTTCAGCCAACAATCTCGGAAAGGCATTTGCCAAGAAAGTTATACGATTGCCTGTAGAAACTAAATTTTTATTTAATTCACCAGCAACACTCGGAAAGTGATTGTTAGATACTGTACATATACCTGATTTATCAGTAACAGAAATATTTTTACTGCAGACTGACTTTATATCATCGGCCTTGTGCTGCTGACCAGACACTTCCTTCACAACAGACCATATGGTTTTAATTTTATCCTGTGAATTAGCTATTCTATTTGCATACCACATACTCTTTGCCTTCCTAACAACATTTTTAAGCACCTTACAATACTGTTTGTAATTGACTACTGTAGCTTGATCGTGACTACTACTAACATTTTGATATAATTCCCGCATTGTTCTACAAGATATCCTTATCCCACTAGTCAGCCCCCGAGCTGCCTATTACTGCTAGTACCCCCTTTAGAATGTTCTAATGGGAAGCAACTCTCAAAGAGCATGAGAAATGTGTTAATGAAAGCATTATATTTGTCTTCTATGTTATCGGCACTATAAACATCCTGCCACTCTTGTTCCTTGGCAAGGTTTAAAGAACTTTCTATTGCTGTTGTATTAACTTTCCTACATAGTTTGTAATTAAATATGACACTGGTTTGAGTACAAAAGCCTTTTAGTGTTTAAATTTGTGCATCATGGTCTGAAAGACCATCCACGCTTTTACTAACAGAATACCGATGTAGTAATGAAGAATGAATAACAATATTGTCGCATCACTGGAAAGAGGGAGATTCCAGTACAATTGTTAGGATATGTTTTCTTTTCCTTTCTGTGAGTGGATGTATTAATGCAAAGGTCCATTCTGCTTGAATGCTGTTTGCTCTCCAGATTTCAGTAATGATTTCTAGTTGTTGTTGTCTTCAGTCCTGAGACTGGTTTGATGCAGCTCTCCATGCTACTCTATCCTACGCAAGATTCTTCATCTCCCAGTACCTACTGCAACCTACATCCTTCTGAATCTGTTTAGTGTATTCATCTCTTGGTCTCCCTCTATGATTTTTACCCTCCACACTGCCCTCCAATACTAAATTGGTGATCCCCTGATGCCTCAGAATATGCCCTACCAACCGATCCCTTCTTCTAGTCAAGGTGTGCCACAAATTTCTCTTCTCTCCAATTCTATTCAACACCTCCTCATTAGGTATGTGATCTACCCATCTAATCTTCAGCATTTTTCTGTAGCACCACATTTCGAAAGCGTCTATTCTCTTCTTGTCCAAACTATTTATCGCCCACGTTTCTCTTCCTTACATGGCTACACTCCATACAAATACTTTCAGAAAAGACTTCCTGACACTTAAATCAATACTCGATGTTAACAAATTTCTCTTCTTCAGAAATTCTTTCCTTGCCATTGCCAGTCCACATTTTATATCTTCTCTACTTCGACCATCATCAGTTATTTTGCTCCCCAAATAGCAAAACTCTTTTGCTACTTTAAGTGACTCATTTCCTAATCTAATCCTGCAGCAACACCCCATTTAATTCGACTACATTCCAGTATTTTCGTTTTGCTTTTCTTGATGTTTATGTTATACCCTCCTTTCAAGACCCTGTCCATTCTGTTCAGCTGCTCTTCCAAGTCCTTTGCTGTCTCTGACAGAATTACAATGTCATCGGCAAACCTCAAAGTTTTTATTTTTCTCCATGGATTTTAATTCCTACTCCAATTTTTCCTTTTGTTTCCTTTACTGCTTGCTCAATATACAGACTGAATAACATCGGGGAGAGGCTACAACCCTGTCTCATTCCCTTCCCAGCCACTGCTTCCCTTTCATTTCCCTCTACTCTTTTTAACTGCCATCTGGTTTCTGTACAAATTGTAAATAGCCTCTTACTCCCTGTATTTTACCCCTGCCACCTTCAGAATTTGAAAGAGAGTATTCCAGTCAATATTGTCAAAAGCTTTCTCTACGTCTAAAAATGCTAGAAACGTAGGTTTGCCTTTCCTTAATCTATTTTCTAAGATAAGTCATAGGGTCAGTATTGCCTCACATGTTCCAACATTTCTACAGAATCCAAACTGATCTTCCCCAAGGCCGGCTTCGACCAGTTTTTCCATTCATCTGTAAAGAATTTGTGTTTGTATTTTGCAGCAGTGGCTTATTAAACTGATAGTTCGTTAATTTTCACATCTGTAAACACCTCCTTTCTTTGGGCTTGGAGTTATTATATTATTCTTGAAGTGTGAGGATATTTCACCTGTCTCATACATCTTGCTCACCAGATTGTAGAGTTTTGTTAGGCCTGGCTCTCCCAAGGCTGTCAGTAGTTCTAATGAAATGTTGTCGACTCCCGGGGCCTAGTTTCGACTTAGGTCTTTCAGTGCTCTGTCAAACTCTTCACATAGTATCATATCTCCTATTTCATCTTCATCTACATTCTCTTCCATTTCTATAATACTGTCCACAAGAACATCACCCTTGTATAGACCCTCTATATACTTCTTCCATCTTTCTGCTTTCCCTTCTTTGCTTAGAATTGGGTTTCCATCTGAGCTCTTGATATTCATGCAAGTGGTTCTCTTTTCTCCAAAGGTCTCTTTAATTTTCCTGTAGGCAGTATCTATATTACTCCTAGTGATATGTGCCTCTTCATCCTTACATTTGTCCTCTAGCCATCCCTGCATAGCTATTTTGCAATTCCTGTCGATCTCATTTTTCAGATGTTTGTATTCCTCTTTGCCTGCTTCATTTTCTGCATTTTTATATTTTCTCCTTTTATCAATTAAATTCAATATATCTTCTGTTACCCAAGGATTTCTACTAGCCCTCGTCTTTTTACCTACTTGATCCTCTGCTACCTTCACTATTTCGTCTCTCAAAGCTACCCATTCTTCTTCTACTGTATTTCTTTCCCCCATTCCTGTCAATTGCTCCCTTATGCTCTCCCTGAAACTCTGTACAACCTCTGGTTCTTTCAGTTTATCCAGGTCCCATCTCCTTAAATCCCCACCTTTTTGCAATTTCTTCAGTTTTAATCTACAGTTCATAACCAATAGATTGTCGTCAGAGTCCACATCTGCCCCTGGAAATGTCTTACAATTTAAAACCTGGTTCCTAAATCTCTGTCTTACCATTATATAATCTATCTGACACCTTCCAGTATCTCCTAGCTTCTTCCATGTATACAATCTTCTTTTATGATTCTTGAACCAAGTGTTAGCTATGATTAAGTTATTCTCTGTGCAAAATTCTACCAGGCGGCGTCCTCTTTCATTTCTCCCCCCCCCCCCCCCCCCAATCCATATTCACCTACTACATTTCCTTCCCTCCCTTTTCCTATATCGAATTCCAGTCACCCGTGACTATTAAATTTTTGTCTCTCTTCACTATCTGAATAATTTCTTTTATCTCATCATACATTTCGTCACTCTCTTCGTCATCTGCGGAGCTAGTTGGCATATAAACTTGTACCACTGTGGTTGACGTGGGCTTCGTATCAATCTTGGCCACAATAATGCGTTCACTAGGCTGTTTGTAGTAGCTTACCCAGATTCCTATTTTCCTATTCATTATTATACCTACTCCTGCATTACCCCTATTTGATTTTGTATTTATAACCCTGTATTCACCTGACCAGAAGTCTTGTTCCTCCTGCCACCGAACTTCACTAATTTCCACTATATCTAACTTTAACCTATCCATTTTCCTTTTTAAATTTTCTAACCTACCTGCCCGATTAAGGGATCTGACATTCCACGCTCCGATCCATAGAATGCCAGTTTTCTTTCTCCTGATAACGACGCCCTCCTGAGTAGTCCCCACCTGGAGATCCAAATGGGGGACTATTTTACCTCCGGAATATTTTACCCAAAAGGACGCCGTCATCATTTAACCATAGAGTAAAGCTGCATGCCCTCGGGAAAAATTACGGCTGTAATTTCCCCTTGCTTTCAGCCGTTCGCAGTACCAGCACAGCAAGGCCATTTTGGTTGTGTTACAAGGCCAGATCAGTCAATCATCCAGATTGTTGCCCCTGCAACCACTGAAAAGGCTGTTGCCCCTCTTCGGGAACCATATGTTTGTCTGGCCTCTCAACAGGTAACCCTCCGTTGTGGTTGCACCTACGGTACGGCTATCTGTATCACTGAGGCACGCAAGCCTCCCCACCAATGACAAGGTCCATGGTTCATAGGGTGGGTGATTTCTAATTAAACACATAATAAAGTAGTCACTAGAGTGTTTCCATAATTCAACAACTATATTGTCTTCTCCAGATACTTTGTTATTTTTAAGTTGTTTTATGATTTCATTTGTTGTTTGTGACTTCGGAACTAGCTGTATTTGGATTACATTATCAAAATTAAATCCTTCTTTGTTAGGCGCCAGTTGTTGTTATACGTACTTTACGTACTTGTCTATATAGTATACATATCAAATTAGGGAATGAACTCTGGAATCACACACTTTCATTTGTAAAGTTGGGTGTTGTTGCTAGGTATACAGGTAACCGTTTCTTGTGGTCTCTCTTTAGCAAAACCAGATTTTTCAGTTATGATAATTACTGATGTTTTGAAAGAATTAAAGTGGATTGTACCTTCAACTACTTGAGGCAAGATGTTTAAGCCCATTTGTGGCCACAACCATTATTATCCTTAAAAACACCCACACATGTATCTACGATTCAGTTGTTCAAACATTGAAACTACACCCAGTGAACTGAATAATACTTCTCTTTAATAGAGTGAACAAAAAAACCAAAGGACAACATCTTTTTTGTCTCACCAGATTTCATTTAATGAAGTTCAGGTTCAGATATATTTGTTACTGATTTTTTCCCTTCTGTATTCTTCACTAGCATCCTGTGATCCCAAGCTACTACTCTCAGCAAATGAAACTGTGAGATGGCAACATTACAAGCTGCATAGAAAAACACTAGATTTTAATAAAGCAAAGGAGCAAATTGGGTTTAGAAAAAGATATAGCACCTTGGACATCTTACTAGTTGAACTTATACAATGAACTTATACAATGTAGCAATGAGTGTGAATTACTGTGGTGTCTGGTATTTATAGATTTTGAGAAAGCTGTACACTCAGTGTCAACAAAACCCGAACTAACACCTTTAATATCCCTGTTAAACATTCAAATGGACGTAGAAGTTAATACAGTTGTGAAGGCTCCACAAGAGCATAAAACACGACCACACCACTGGGTCTGCCAGCATCATGCCACACAGGAAGACTTACTGGTCACCAGACAGCATTTAAAGATCGCTGTACACCTTGCAGAGCAAAGGCAGTGCTCCAGTTTTAATAAAAATAAATAAAAAAACATAAAGAAGCAAAATCTTTGTTGTGACAGCTCATATCTTTGACTTTCAAGAACCGCAAAAGACATGTGGTGTGCTATGACACCATATGGTGAATTTGACAGTTGTGTTACGCAGTTAGTAGATTCTGTGTGGCTGGCTTAGGCAAAACTTTGGTATGTTACTGGAGATATGTGGCACCAGATGTCTATGTACAGGTCACACAATTAGTGTAAGTGATAGGCCAGTGGTTTGTGGGTGCAGAGCTGTCACCCGATAGTGTTCCAGACGTATTTCATCGGGTCCAGATCATGCAAATCTGGTGGTCGAGACATCAACATGAGTTCACAATCGTGCTCCTCAGGCCTCCATAGCTTAATTCTGACCATGTGACATCCAGTTATTCTGCTGGAAAATGACATTATCATCATCAGGGAAGCATCAAGTACGAAGGTGGTCTACAATAACGTTCATGTAGTCTGTATCTATCACGGTCCCTTTGATTACTGCCACGGGTTCCATGGAAGCACAGGTCAATGTCCCTCACAACATAACACCTTCCCACCAACCTGTGTACAAAGACTGCTACATGTTTCAAGCAGCTGTTCGCCTGGATTATGGTGTATCCAGATATGGCCATCGACTTGGTGTAACAAGAGATTCATACAACCAGGACACAAGTTTTCATTGATTTATGCTCCAATCTCCATGATCATACATCCATTGCACTTATGACTGATGATGTCATTTGGTCAGCACGGGAACAGGTAGGTAATCATCTGCTTCAGTGCCCCATATCCAACAATGGGTACTCAACACAGCACTCTTGAAACACTTGTGCATGTAGCAGCATTGTACTCCTGTCCGATCTGCCACAGACTGCCTGATCCCTACCCTGCTTTACAGTATGAGCAAGACTGTGACCACCATGTCCTGTGATGAGGAATCGACATCCAACACCTTGTCATCCTCCAACTGTTTTCTATTGATGCTCACAACAGTGGCATGCGAACAGTCATTTCCGAGGTGCTCACTGCCAGGCACCAGGCCATAACAATCTACCTCTTGTCAAAGTCACTTATGTCAGTGCATTTCCCCATTTGAGGTAGTGTCATCAATATAATAATTCCCATTCATCTCTGCTCTGCTTATACATACTTTCCTTACTGCATCATGTGCCTGTAGCACCATTAACAACATTACACAGCATTCAACGTAACAGTGTATTGTCTGATCTGTGTAGGTCTTCCTGATAAAAAAAAAAAAAAAAAGATTTATCATTATCTAACCTAATAATACAAACCAAGTGTGACAGTAGGTACATTACACCACAAAGACATCAGTAGTAAAGGTAAAAAGAGTAGTAGTAGTAGTAGTAGTAGTAGTGGTAGGGTGGTAGTAGTAGTACAGTTAACAATATGCCAAATCATTGCTGGCATAGTTACTCTGTCTCACAGTAAAAATGAATACATACCACCATTGCAGGGGGACTGAGGAAAGCTGCAACACACACAAATCCAGTTAGGGCAGATCCCAGATATCGATGACACATGAAACTAAAGCCTGTGTCAGGTTCTCCATTCCACTGGCTCACAGCCATTTCCTCTGCATCTGACTGCTCAGAAGTGTTGCCTGTCAAGGCAGTAGTGTTTTCACCCCAGTTGTCATCCTATATGAAAATACATAATTTAAAACTGTAGTGTAATCACAATATTTCTAGTGCAATCACAATTAATTCTTAGGCCTACGCACAATGTAGCACCACATCATACACTCACATTACAATAAATAAAAAAGAACAATGACTATGTTCAGTAAAACCACCACCACCAATATGTACCAATCTCAGACAGCATTAATAACATTGTTACAAACCAGAGAATAATTGATTGTATGTAGCATTTGTATGACAAACTGCGAGAAACACACAGCACGAAGAACGGAAGAATGACATAATTGTGTTGATGTTGAAAGGTGGCTAGTAGTGGTTCTATAGCTCCTACATATCATCAGAAAAATGGAATGAGAATGAATATCTCATTCTGCAACTGAGTCTACAGTCTTGTCAAACTGACAGATTAAAATTGTGTGCTGCACCAACCTGAATTTGGCCCCTTGCCTTTTGAGAAAGTATCTAAGAAATTTCCAAGTGACTAGGAGACACCCTGCCATTTCCTTTCAAGTGTATGTGTTTCTGTCACATCCTTTCTCAAAGTATATGGATCATTTTATTTGTAGAGAGAATTGTTACTGCTGTGCACCTAGGCATGCTATGAGACTGGCTTACAGTGATGACTTCATGTTACAACATGACGACACTTCGACTGACTTTCATACATATGGATGTAGTCATCTTAAATATTAATTTCCAGAATTTTTGGATGGCCATGCATATAAACATGCTGTCATCTTACTCAGAGTTCTCCACAATCATTTGACCTAGCTTTATGTGATCTTTTTTTATGATATTATGTCAGAGATTGTTGTCATGACTTCATTATACGATAGCTGTGGTGAAGGATTGTGAATAAGCTGCTAAGAATGCCAACATGTTGGGGTGAGTAATTTTTTGTCATTTCTTAGTGCTTATCCAATGCTCAGTGCCTTGTCTATTTGACAATATTTTTTGCACATTTATCAGTCTCTTATGCTTCTCGAGGAAAATCTTTTGACTGCCCAGTCTTCTGGAAATGAAACTGTCAATATTAATTATCTTGATGATGAAGATTAGCAAAGAGTCGGCAAAAAACTCAGCGACATTCCCTTTACAAACTATGTTTCCGTTGAAACTTCCTGGCAGATTAAAACTGTGTGCCTGACCAAGACCCATACTCGTGACCTTTGCCTTTCGCGGGCAAATGCTCTACCATCTGAGCTACCGAAACACGACTCACGACTCACGCCCGGTCCTCACAGCTTTACTTCTGCCAGTATCTCGTGTCCTACCTTCCAAACTTTACAGAAGCTCTCCTGCGAGCTTCGCAGGTTGTGAATCAGTTTGGTTTTAGAAAGCATCACTCATGCAAACCTCAGGTTGCCATTTTCTCACATTACATTCTATGAACCATGGATGAAGGGCAACAGGCAGATTCCATATTTCTAGATTACCGGAAAGTGTCCCGACACAGTGCCCCGTTGCTGCCTATTAAAGAATGTACGAGCACATGTAGTAGGTTCACAGGTATGTGAGTGGCTGGAAGATTACTTAAGTTCTAGAACACAGTATGTTGTCCTCTACAGCAAGTGTTCTTGAGAGACAATGTTATTGTCAGAAGAGTCTCAGGGAAGTGTGATAGGAGTGCTATTATTCTCTATATATGTAAATGGTCTGGTGGACAGGGTGGGCAGCAATTTGTGGTTGTTTGCTGATGATGCTGTTGTGTGTGGTAAGGTGTCGAAACTGAGTGACTGTAGGAGGATACAAGACGACTTTAACAAAAATTTCTAGTTGGTGAGATGAATAGGATCAAAACCAATGTTTCCATATGCAGTACACAAAATCAAGGTCATTCGTCTCCTATCTTCTCTTGAATATTTTCTCAAGCAAGATTTGCAGTTGAGGTGTGTCAGTTGGTGGAAAGTTACTCAATTTCAATTAATCATAGTAAATTATTTCTGAACTGAAAATTTAATTTGACGTTCTTTTTGATGCTGTCTCATTATTAGTTGGCATATAGCCACAAACAATAAACACATTTACTTTAGTCTTTGAAGTCCGAAGTTGTCCACGCAGATTGCTACACTTGAGACACAATTAGCTGTTAATTATGTGCTTTCATACACTTTGTCCTTCTTCAGCTTAGCTCTCAGGTGTCATATCATTCAATATCTATCTTCTTTACTAATTTTACAAACATGTGTTGTTTCTGAATCATGAGGTTATAAATACGCACCTAAAAATATTTTCCAGAACTAATGGATAATGAGCATTTCAGAAATAGCAGGAACTATTTCTAGTCTTTCCTCACTGATAATTTTCCCACTCGTTGTTATTCTTATGGTAGTAACGAAGTTTCACTCTCTGTTTTCTTTGGTGTAATTTTATTTCTCATCTTGGTATATACCTCTCACACACACGCTTTCACTCCAGATGGAGGCCTTAGTTTTCTTGATGGTAGTCTGTACTTTCTGCATATGGCCATAATCACTACCATCAGTCATTTGATACCCACTGCTAGATAAAGGCTTCGAGACTTTCCGCGCATTATGGTCTTCAGTTACATAAAAGGCATTATCCGCATCACTTCAGGCACAGGGTGGGGGTGGGGGAGTTACCTTCATAGTCTTGGATGTTATCAAATTTAGCATACGTTAAAATTCAGGAGTAAGTAAGAAACACATATTTTTTTGTTTTCTCCCAAAAACTTCCTGCCCTGAGATACAGGCCTCCAAGAATGACACTGTGAACACCATTCTGAAGATGCGAATTTCGGAAAAATTTTTAAAATGCTGTATCTTTGTAAATTTATTTTTTGACACTGCAACTGTAAAAGTTGAAGCTCAAAAAGTTGTGAAAGTGAAGAGGTACATGACACGCAGAATTAAAGAACCTCTTGCAATTTATAAGAGCAACTATACAACTTCACATATTGGAAGATCAAAATTTTATGCACTACAACCTAAGTGGGTAGTTCCACATCCACCTAGAGAAGTCTATATTTATGTGTGTATTGTGCAAATTTTGAACTTTGTGTGATAACTTTGGAGAAATTACTGGAGCACATGACATGTGACATCTTGGTTGGGCGTGTGAAGTCATCAGTAGTCTGTGATGTAAAGCGAGAGACTTGTTTGTATCAAGAGTGTGGTGACTGTCCTGGACAGGGAGGACTGTCTTTACAGACAACTTGGCCTGGAAGATGCAGCAGAAAGCTCTGCAGAAATTACATATGCAACATGGGAGGTAAATAAACTAATTAAGAAAACTGTTGCCTTTGACAGTTTCGTTGATGAACTTGGTAGATGGTCAGTGAAAGCAGTAACACACCAGCATCTGAAGGAATTGCAAGAACAAGACAGTGCAGAAGTGAAAGGGTCTTTACAGGCTGAAGAATTATGTTTAGTGCTTCACTGTGATTTTGCTGAGAACCAGTCTGTAACTCTCCCACAAGAAGTACAAGGGTATCATTGGAGTAATGACCAGGTTTCAATTTTTACAGCAGTGACATATTTTCAAGACAAGACTACAAGTATTGCAGTTTCAACTGCAAACAAGGGCAGAGAAGATGGTCATTATTTCTGATGGTGCTCCTAGTCATTTTAAAAATCATTACCAGCTGTATGAATCGAGTAAGTCGCTTGTACCAACTGATTGGGTATAAAGTGCTACTGGTCACGGGAAGTAGCACTGTGATGATGGAGGAGGCCTGCTGAAGCACCATGCTACAAAACAATCTTTCCAGACCAAATGCAGCTGTGATTCAGAATGCTGAGGATTTTACAAGAGTTGTGAACTATTACACATCCACCCATCTTATTCCTGTGTCCAAAGAGGAAATCGAAGAGTTCCCTGAGCACAAAAAAGAAGAATAGTCCAAAGAAACTACTCCTGTGAAAGGAATTCAGAAGACACATTTTTGGACTCAACATGACGGGCAAACTCATACTGCACACACATTAAAGAGCAAGGAAGAAGAAATTTCATTCATTCGGCCAACACCTCAGAAACAGCAGGATAATATTCAGATGTCTGCAGCTCGTGGTTTTGTGGTAGCATTCTCACTTCTCGCGCATGGGGTCCCAGGTTCGATTCCCAGCGGGGTCAGAGATTTTCTCTGCCTCGAGATGACTGGGTGTTGTGTGTCCATCATCATCATCATCATCGACTCACAAGTTGCTGAAGTGGCATCAACTAAAAAGGATTTGCAATACGGCAGTTGAACTCCCCCGCATGGAGCCTCCTGGCCAAGAATGCCATACGATCATTTCATTTCAATATTCAGATTCACAATCTGAGAAGAGGGATGTTTGTGGTCTGTGTGTGTGTGTGTGTGTGTGTGTGTGTGTGTGTGTGTGTGTGTGTGTGAGAGAGAGACTGTGACTGGTGGATTGCAGAGATTACAGAAACCAGTTACGAGTTAAACGAAACTGTAGTGAACTTTTATGCTCCCACATGGACCAGCTGCTGGATATAGGTTTCCAGCTGAAGGGCAGCAACAACACAAACAGTGCTCACTTCCTGTTCACAATGTTTTGAAGATTGTAAGTACTCCAGTTCCTATTGGTTCAATGGGAAGGCATCACTCTATATCAAAGGACCATACTGAAGCAGTGGAACACGTTTTTAGTTCATTGACTGGCTAATTTCGTCACAAAACAGAGTGCACAGAAGTTGTATAAATTGATCTTTCACATACATTTTGGAATCATTTAAAATGCTTGAAAAATGAGTCTTACTCATCTTCCAAAACTAAAATCATGTTAAATAAGGCTAAGTTTTGATTTTTATGAATCTGTTATGTGATAATGTGGTAATAAAACAGGTTTTATGTATGGCAAAAATTTCAATTGTTTATAAAACCTGTTCAACCTAAAAGTGGAAGCTCTCCTTTTCTGGGAATGCAGAACTATATGGTATTAATCAACAGAAAAAAAGTTAAAATTTTATGGAATGGCATTTTAAAAAAATCCATAAATTATAAAGAAAGTTCAGAATGCTATAGTAAAAGAACTTTAACAGGTAAGTCCAAATGGAGGATTTCTTTGTAATCGTAATGCAATTATCTTTCAAATAAAAAAATCTCAACAAAACAACTAGAACTGTTCCAGAAATAAGGCATTTTACAATTTTTTCCAAAATTCGCATGTTCAAAATGGTTTGCACAGTGTCATCTTTGGAGGGCTGTATCTCTGAGCAGAAATTTTTTTGGAGAAAACAAAAAAATATATGTTTCTACTTAGTCCTTCATTTTAACATATGCTAAATTCAACAACATCTGAGACTATGAAGGTAAGATTTTTTCCTAGCCTGCCTGATTGATATGAACTATGCCAAAACCATGTCACTCCTGCACATTTTCAATCATCATCTACTCACATTCCCATATCTCTGCTACCACCTATTTACTTGGCCGAATGTCTTTCTTAATTTAATTTCAGTCATAATTATGTCTTCTCCACAGTACATTTTCTTTCCCATCCCGCACAATAATTTTAGACATGTCTCTGCAGCTCAATAAGCTATCCTGTTTTTCAATGGTTTTCACATTTCATGTCCACGTCATAAAGCAAAACTGGAAATGCACATTGACTGCTAAGTTTCATTGTTAGACACATTCAAAAGCTAAGCACAAAAACTGTGTAGTTTATCAACAGCACTTCAGGTCACTCCTATTCTCCTGTTTACTATTTTCCCTGTGCAACCAGCTGCTGTCTTCAGTTGTCCTAATCATACAGTTAAAAAGAATTCATTGTTAAGTGATGGCCTGTCATATTCTGTTCAGTGTATTTCTTGTGGATTATTTATGTCTTATTATAACAGATTTTCCAGAATATTTTCAACTTAGCTGTATAAAATGACTCCATCCACTGTTGAACTTTCTCTGCACTAGACGCAAACCACGCAAGTTGTCAACAGATATTTTCCATTAATATTTAGTCCGCCTCAGTTTTCCAAGTTTAGGAATATGGAAACATCCACTAGGGCTGTTGAGAATAGTTCTGGTGAATGTAAATGTCGTGTGAGTAGGGCCTCCTATCAGGTAGACCGTTCGCCAGGTGCAAGTCTTTCTATTTGACGCCACTTCAGCGACTTGCGCATCAATGGGGATGAAATGAAGATGATTAGGACAACACAACACCCAGTCCCTGAGTGGAGAAAATCTCCGACGCAGCTGGGAATCGAACCCGGGCCCTTAGGACTGACATTCTGTCACGCTGACCACTCAGCTACCGGGGGCGGACAATAGTTCTGGTGATATGGACACTCCCTGCCTGACTACTATCTCAGTAATGAACTTCTCACTCTCCTAATGAACAACTAGCAGCTGCAATGCTGACACTATATTCTATATTATTATATGCTGAAAAATGCCTTTTTTCTTCAGAAAACAGAAAAACATTCTCAAAACCATTGACTTCCAGTAAAGTACAGTATTTTATTCCTCTCTTGTCAGTCACCTTTCTTATGAAGTTGAACAATCAGCATGCTCCTCCACTTTGGGAGAATTGACTTACTCTGCAGTTGTTCTGTAATAACCCCTTAAAAGGAGAAACATATTCCTTTGCCTACAGCTTTCGCCACTTCTATGGAAACACCACTATCTCCAGTGCTCTTTCTTTTATTCATACCTAAAATTGCATTATATATCTCATCTAGTATTATTGACACTGTTGTGGTCTTCCGTCTGATGACTGGTTTGACACTGACTGACACACACACACACACACACACACACACACACACACACACACTCTCTCTCTCTCTCTCTCACTCTCTCTCTCTTCCTTCCATTACCAAATCGACAATTCCTCAATTCCTTGATGCGTGACCTGCCAAGTGATCCCTTCCTTTAGTCAAGTTGTACCATGAATATCTTTTCTTCCCAACTGGACTGAGTAACACCTCATTATTCCATAATCCTCAGTGTGTATCCAGAATAGTATTATTTCTTATTCTGATAACCTTACAATCATCTTCAAGGTGAGTGACTGGCAGCATTGAAACCACGTGACACAATACTGTGGAGTAACTGTGCATGCGACAGAGATAACGACAGCATCAAGAGCATCAGTTATAGATAAAACTTTATGGGCCAAAGAGTAAAACAAAGAAAGCACAGGGTCAGTAACTCTACAGTGCTTACAAATTATGTGGTTGATTACTAAAATGGATGGCATGTGTTGGAATGGCAGCCAGTGAGGACTCATAATAATAATTCCTCTGAGACTGCAGACATGAAATGGGTGGTTTCCATGAATTGTCACATTGGATACCTTTGTCTCTGTTGACAAGGTTATCTACTGACTGTATTTCCACAGCTTCCTCGAGACTGAATCCCAATAGGATGTTGTTGCAGCAAGTAGCTTGAGTTTTCCATAATCCATAGAAAGGTCGCACGAAATATAACGTTAAGCCATTGCAGACTTGCTGAGCTGTAAAAAGCAGGTGTGTTGCTGGTGTTCAATGCATAATCTTGTACAGTCCGTATTGTTAGTACTACATATCTTTTACCATGGTGACATAGGATTTGATGAATACCTGCCTTTCATAAAAGCAAATCGTCTTTCACAGATGACAGATGAGCTGCTTAATCCTATCATGATTCAGTGGTCCAGGAAGCTGTGAAAATACACTTCACATAACTTGCTCAACCAGTATGGGGGCTTCCAGCTCAAAAAAAAAAAAAGAATCGTGTCACACTGATGCATACAGGTGTGTAACTAGACAAGGCCTTGGCTTCATAACCAGCCCAGAATCTGCCTAACATTATTTATGAAAAACATGGAAAACATCAATCAGGATGGCCTAACAGAGCATAATCCTCCATCCTCCCAAATCTGAGAGACCAGTGTCTTAAATACATTAGCTCATTTGGTTTTTACCAAATTAAGATGCTCTATCACTTACAATTGCATACATATACTTGGAAAATGATATCTCCCTAACATGCAATTCATTTGAGTGCTTCCAAGGTCCAGAGCCTAGAATCAACACAACCAGTTCCTTTCTTGATGGCATGCCAGTAGAAAAAATAAATCTGTAATCAATATCATTACTTGGCAGTTGGTCAGACTTTGCATCATCTATAATACATTTAGTAGCTGTAGCAGAAGCCAATGAGCAGCCCATTCAAGTTTGGGTCAACTGAATGTACCAACAACAGATGTTGGCTCTATCCTGTGATGTAATGATGATTTGTGTGTGATATGAAATATATGCCAATAAGAAGAGAACAGAACACTGACTTTCTTTCTCCACCTAGGCCTATATTATTTTTTCCGATATAGGTTGTGGTGACTGGTAGGTAGAAAGCTGATAATTTGGTAGAGATTAGGCAAAGAGGTACCGAAGGCTTTAATTAATCCAGTTTAGGACACTGAGTATATTTCTCTCTTAAAGTCACTGCAGCTAAGTTGTTATTGCCCACTAAAACTGATCCAATAATTCATCAACTTTCAAGAGATAAACCTAACAAATTAGGAATTTCTGACAAAAAGTCATAGGCAACTGCATATCCCAACACGCAGCCCTGAAAGGGGAAGAATTCTCTTCAAGTCACAATACACAAAATTTTAATATGGTAAGGTTGCCAAAACTGCATTAGAAGCTTTAATTTTTCTAAATTTTTCACTCTAAAATTACTAAAATAAAACATCTTGGTAAGGCAATAATCCGAGAACAATGCTTTGTAGCAGAACTCATATCTACACAGAAAGGATGGTAATTCATAGAACATTTCGTGGATTTGACTGCAGTAATTACATACAAAATCAACTGCATAATAGATCATCATCATGGCGCCGTATTGGACCACCTCCCACACCCCAAAAAATTTTTGGTTGTGATGACAGAGTAATCTGTAGTGCAGCCTAAGGTATAGGTCGGACTGGAAGGTGACTAATTGGTTCTGAGCTGGTGAAGACAACGAAAGTGAACACAGAAAATCTAGCTCTATTAATAAACTGACTGGCAGCAAAGCCTAATATTTACGTCTGAGCCATACTGGAAAATGCAGAGGGGGGAGGGGGGGAGGCGGGGAGACAATGTGTCAATTTTACACAGATCAACCAAGGTAGGTGAAAGTAAAGCTTGGGAAACACATATCCTTGTCAAAGACTCGCAAAGAAGGTGCAGTGTTCATTACTAAAAATCTATATTTCAAACATTTGGCAAAAAGATTTAACAACAAAAAGCTACACCACACAAATTCTACAAACACTTAAGAAGGAAGGTTAGATTTTAAATGTCTCACAAACAATAATGCCACCGGAACACTGGCTCAGCAGCAGAAGCAAAGGTCTCGGCCAGTATATGGTACCATACCAGCAGTCACTTTATGAGCTTATGGGCACCGACAGACAACCTAAACCGGAATTTGAACCTCACTGCTCTGAAATACAAAAAGAGAAGGAAGGAAGATTGTAGTTAATAATCTAACTGACATCATAAGATAGGAAGAACATTCTCAGTTGTACAAAAATACAGTAGGAAACAGCTGAGAATGCTGCCCTCCTCAAGTAACATAGAAAATCCATAGTAGGCCTAAATGAGAATCTGAAAATTATTCCTCTTGAATGTGAATCAAGAAGTTCGTTCATATATAAGACAGGGCACAAGAGAATTTTTTATGACATATGAGTTATGAGGCCACAACTCTGAACTTGAGTTCAAAATAATCTAGCTATCAGGCCAATAAATGTTTTGCAAAAAAACAAACACTGCAGATCAATAACTGGGACAGCAAACTTGATTTTTGGTTTTGTTGCTGCAGTGATATGACTCAACTAATTCTTGGAAAGCACCACATTGATTTCTCTAATGACTTGCAAATACAGAGTTAGTTTCAATAGAAATAAGATGATGATCTGTGTGACAACTTAAAGTGGTACACCAGCACAAAAATTCTGCATTTCACATTGTAATCACACAATGCTCTTGACCATCAGCTTATTATTACTAAGTTGTTGCTTTCATCCTCCTAGCCACCCCCAGCATCAGGTTATTCACTCAGATAATAATTCACTTTGACAGAAACATACTATGTACGGCTGTAGCAAGCTCTAACATTTGACCCAAGAACAAATTGGACCAGGGTGCCAAATAGCGCACTTATGGTCCAAGTTGTAAAACTCTATTTGCAGTCCTACCTGCGGAAGAATCTGAACTTCAATCACCTCCTGACCACCACGATTTTCATCTCTAAGAGTGACAGACGTCTGGAAGGGTGCCATAGAATCCTCTGCTTTCCTGTTACTTCGGCTGCTCCTAGGAAAATGTCTCGAAGTGAACAAAAAAGAAATAACTTGCCAACATAAAACTTAATAGGATTTACACTTCATCTTACCTTAAGCTATGATTATTATGTAGTCTGTGGTTGTTCCTGTGAGTATGACTTCGTGATCTCCTGGATCTGGTACTCTGTTCGCTCACAGCCGACTTCACAGACTCCGTCTCCATTACTAGCTACATTAAAGAAATTAAACAGCTCCGGAAAGCAGTAAACTGTTCATCACGTCTGTTCTGACCTGTATGCACTCATAGTAATTTTATTTTAGCACCAACTTCAATTCACCGTATAAGACACAGTGATCCCATATACGCTAATCTCACGTCCCAATAATCAGACCTGAGTACGCGACTGCATCGTTTGCTGTCAAACAATGCCTTATTTCGTGAAACTATACTGCTTCTGAACCAACATGTCAAATACACTACAAGTGTAGCACAATGGGAATAACCTGGAGCTTTTCCCTCCAGCTTCGTCAACACGCGCAACATTTATAACTTCCTCTCTTATTCGGATGCATCAACACATCACATACAAAACAGCGTTTTCTTGAAAGTCTATGAACTTTGCGTACGTATCGATCCTATGACAGAAATAGTTCGATTTCATACATCGATAGTACGACATTGCGGTGAGGTCGAAAACTTGGTCGTTATCGAAGAACGTCAAATTTTGGAAGCCGCTAGATTCACCATGGCAAACTTCTCCGTGACGTCACTATCACGTGTACATGCCAAGTTCCGACCGTCGGGAACGGTTATCGACTTTCCCGATCCTATTGTGTCTGGGCGCTGCGAGCTTGTCCTGAAACTGTCATCCATTTTGTTCTTAATCTACGTCCACACATTAGTGCCAACGTTGGCAAATATTTGTGGGACATCACCCAAACATTTGAGCCAACATTCAGTTGAATTCGTATAAAACCAAGATAAATTTGTCTGACTTGCAGGTAGCGGGTGGTGCTTTTGTGGTTTAGATTGTAAACAATATAGCTCCACTGTTCCTGAGACATTTCGAAAAACTCAACTTAGAAATGATTACAAAGATGACGACGAAATAACAAACCAACAGTTTCGAAATGACAAAGACATAGAACTGAATGAAGGTGCCAATGTGTGGTATTAGTCAAATGTTCTTTGATGTTCCATCAAAATACCGCCATCAATGGAGTCGTGCCATCATTGGTTCCAATGCTGTTTCATTGATCCACGCACTGGACGAACACTATTAGCACCAACGTTGGCCCCAATGTGTGGCCCCTGGACGAATAGGTATCATGATTTTAGAATGAAATTTCCACTCTGCAGCTGAGTGTGCACTGATACAAAACTTCGTGGCAGACTGAAACAGTGTGCCAGACCTAGACACGACTTCGGGACCCGAGTTCGAGTCTCTGTCTGGCACACACTTTTAATCTGCCAGGCAGTTTCATCCTGATTTCAGCTGGGAGTTGGACTTGCACCCATCATCATGTTGATGCATGCCACCAGCTAGGGAACATTTTTTTAGTAGTTTACCTATCTGAAGTAATGTGACTGGTTGCTGTTGTCAATATCCAATTATTTACAAGCTTTAAAGTAATGTGTGGATAACAAAGTTGTGTTATTCTCAGAAATGGTCAGCTAATAGCCAATCGTTGTGTGTGCCCCATTAGTAATAAAAAATTGAAACGGATTTACTGGCTGTGTATCGGTGGATAACTCTCATCTTTCCTCATCTTATTCGATTTGATTTGTTTATCGAGTTTGTTTTAGTTGAATTGTTTGTTCATTTGAGGACCACATACATAATGTAATTTTGTCTAGTTATATACACAAAATCATGCATGCTTTGAACACCAGGCTAATAAATGTAATATTATTGTAACACTCTTCCGAAATCGTAAAAGTATTGTATGTATGGAGTACTGTAACTGTGGTAGCCATTCTTGCTCACGAATTAAAGCAGCAATTCATATCTTCAATTGGTACATTCATTTTAATTTTGGAAACTATTCTTGCCTTTTCCTTGAAAATGTGAACCTGCCAACTTGAAACTGGCTATTTCTAAACCATAATTATGTATTACGCCACTATAGAGCCTTACAACACCCAACTCGATTTTAAATTTAAACACCGCGAAGACTTCATCTGTCGTTATGTTATTACCTTATATTTAATTATAACAAATCTTAGCCGGGCAGAGTGGCCATGTGGTTCTTGGCGCTACAGTCTGGAGCCGAGCGACTGCTACGGTCGCAGGTTCGAATCCTGCTTCGGGCATGGATGTGTGTGATGTCCTTAGGTTAGTTAGGTTTAATTAGTTCTAAGTTCTAGGCGCCTGATGACCTCAGAAGTTGAGTCGCATAGTGCTCAGAGCCATTCGAACCATTTTATAACAAATCTTACCAACAGCGAAGCGTTTTCGAGAGATCTTCAATATGTGAAGCAGCCTATATCCGTAGGACATAAATAGTAGTTTCAAATCTGAAAAATATAATCGTATAATCGTGTCTAGGGACAGAAAATCTTGGTACCGATCGGGTGTGCTCGGCTAGCCTCGGGTTTGCAGCTCAGAGCAGGAAAACATATAGTTGTAATATGTGCACTGTAAGATATGGCAGTATTAAAGGCTTACATCGCCAGATTGTCGAAGATCGAGGAATAATAATCAAAATTTTCGTAAAAATTAATGATAAAGATTTAGGAGAGTGAAAATTAGCAGAGAAACTAAGGTATAGAGGTTTCCGTTTAACCTGCAAATTCTTACAACAGATTACATTTCTATATCATTCGCCTTAATTTTTAATCTTGAATGCCATAAACCTTGCTATACCAGAACATTAGGGAAAGAACGCTGTAGCCATGATGTTCTTCTGACCTCATACTAAATATTGGACTTCTCATATGTGTAATTTATACCAAATTTCATCAAAATCGAAACTAATGACATAAAAAATTAGTTTATTTCAACAATCTGATATACACTGAGACGCCAAAGAAATTGGTATACAATACAGAGATATCTAAACAGCCAGAATACGACGCTGCGGTCGGCAACGCCTACATAAGACAACAATTGTCCGCTGCAGTTGTAAGATTGGTTACTGCAGCTACAATGGCGGGTTATCAAGATTTAGGACAGTCTGAACGTGGTGTTATAGTCAGCGCATGAGCGATGGGATACAGCAATTCCGAGGCAGCAATTAAGTGGGGATTTCCCATATGACCACTCCATGAGTTTACCGTGACAATCAGAAATCTGGTGAAACATCAAATCTCCGACCGGAAAAATATCCTGCAAGAATGTGACCAACGACGACTGAAAAGAATCGTTCAACGTGACAGAAGTGCAACCCTTCTGCAAATTGCTGCAGATTTCAATGCTGGGCCATCAACAAGTGTCAGTATGCGAAACATTCAACGAAACATCATCAATATGGGCTTTCTGAGCCAAAGACCCACTCGTGTACCCTTGATGACTGCATGACACAAAGATTTACACCTCACCTTGGCCTGTCAACACTGACACTGGACTGATGATGACTGGAAACATGTTGAATGGTTGGCCAAGTCTTGTTTCAAATTGTATGGAGTGGATGGACGTGTACAGGTATGGAGACAACCTCATGAATCCATGGACCCTTAATGTCAGCAGGGGAATGTTCAAGCTGGTGGAGGCTCTGTGATGGTGTGCAGTTGGAATGACATGGGATACCTGATACGTCTACATACGACTCTGACAGGTGACACGCACATAAGCATCCTGTCTGATCATTTCCATTCATGTCCGTTGTTCATTCCGACGAACTTGGACAATTCTAGCTGGACAATGCGATACCCCACACATCCAGAATTGCTAAAGAGTGGGTCCAGGGACACTATTCTGAGTTCAAATACGTCTACTGACTGCCAAACTCCCCAGACATAAACATTATTGTACATATCTGGGATGCCTTGGAAGAGGCTGTTCAGAAGAGATCTCCACTCCCTCGTACTCTCACGGATTAATGGACAGCCACGCAAAATTCATGGTCTCAATTCCCTCCACCACTCTTTGTCATTCGTCAAGTTCATGGAACGTCATGTTGCACCACTTCTGCTTGCTCGAGGGGGCCCTACACGATATTAGAAGATGGACCAGTTTCTTTGGCACTTCAGTGTAGAATGTCTCATTTTCTGTATTTGCAATTTAAATACCTCATTTCTGACGCGTTTATAAGTTTACATCTCGCATCAAAAAAAAAAAAACTATCACCTACTTTGTCGTGGTTCTGACCATTAAAAATGTGCTTTGGCATTTTGCTTTACTTTTCTCATTATCATTAACAGTGATAATTTTCATTTGCTTTTAATTTATCAGCAAAAACACTAATGAAAAGCACACAAGCAGCTTTTATTTTAAATTCACACTATTGTAAGATACTAAAGTAAGCTTAACAATAATCTTGAATTACTGCAACACAGTTTGCATCTTACTGGCAACTTCTTCATCTGAAATATCGTTAGCAAGAAAATTTCCTATATCACTATGCATCTGAAAATAGTTCGCCGAATTTTTAAAATACGGTATTTCATACACTGACAGAAAATACACACAGTTTAGATAGTGCTCTAATAATAGGTTCATTACGCTAAGTAGCTGATATTATAAAATCTGTCAACTTTTTCTGATTCTCTACGCCTGTGCAATACATTAATAACTACTCCTGCACCTCCAGGAGTGTGAAACGTATTTGTTAGTGTTTGTGTTACTGGCAAATTCAATTCGCTGAAAGGAATGCTACATAAAAATACATAGCTGCTCGTAAACTGTTGTAGTTTGATCCGAACTTTTCGAGATAACTACACAAAGTTGCGCTTCTTCAGGATAAAATTAAGCTTTTGGTTAATGAAGGGAACCAATGTCAGGCGACTGTGCAACCTTTGGCGATAAACACGGGATGCAGATCAATCTATCCGTGTAGTCCACTGCAGCCAGAAACGTGTAGTATTAGTCAGTTAAGATAACAAGAACTGGAATATTTTTCTCGTGAAAAATTACTCGTAGTTTACGGACAAGTTATCTATGTTTTTAGTTGTGGGATATATATTCGAGGAATTTTTTGTAAATTGCTTCATTACCGTAAACTATAGGTCCTAAAAACTGCATGAGCGGCTTAGGCACTTCGAAACATTGTGATGTGATGCCTGTAACAATGTACATGAGATTAAAAACTTCAGTAATTAACGAACAGTTTTGAATTTCGCGCGGAACGAATCAAATAGCTCCTTGTCCTACGCTTTCACTGTCGACCACCAGGATGCTCTACGAGCTGCAGACCCGAGACCAGCCGAGCGCAACCGATCGGCTGTCCCTAGACACAGGTCTCAGAACTCGATACGACCATGAAAATCGATAGACTTCACCGATTGAAGATGCGTATGTATACGCCATAGTGACGTCACGGAGAAGTATAGAACAGGAGTGTTTTTTTATGAGAAGTGGCATACCGGCGTCGGTGTCAGTGTCAGTATAGCGTTTCCCGACAAACTTCAGCTACCTAGAGATTTGCATAGTGTGCATGTCAAAACTTTAGAAGATACGTTTCCTGGGTGTTGTGTAGTTCTGTGAGAGATGCCAAACTAGTTTTATTTTTGTTAAAAAATGGGCGATAATTGGAACTTCCTTAGAAGGGCTTTCGTTGTTGACGATATTCCAGAAGACTTTGATCCTTCTGCAGACCCAGTAGATGGGGTGCATTATTTGCAGCAGGTTCGTTGGGAAGCTTCGCAATGTGCCCCCGTTGTGACTGCAGTTATTGATGAGGAGAAACGGAACATCAGAGGTGTTGTCAATGTATTGCCTGAGTGTGAGAAGGTCCCTCCACAATTCTTGCCAGATTTGGAATGGCAACAGATACAAGTTGCGCACTTTTCAGCAGTAAGAGAGAGAGTATCAAAATACAGGAACAGAGATCCACCACAAACCAGCAATACGCAAGAAAGTGTACCAGGAATAGGCGACGAGAAAGCTTGGTACGCTATCTGTGTAGAATACAAAATACCTCCGTTACTGAGTGTCGTTTTGCCATTGCCGCAAGCTCTGATGGAGTGGCTGTTGCAGTGCAACGCGGAATGGTTATCGAATTCGGAACAACTGTCCAAGAATCAAGGAAGGTGGGTGTATGCTTTAATGGCATGCATAGAGTTGCCACTCACTCGAGAAAGTTGCAGCAGTCTTCGCGCGATAGCGCGAGAATGTGCAAGAATTCGTGCTTATGAAGTAAGTCATACCGAAGAGCCTGCAGTAATACCACTAAATATTTTCATCTGTTTAGTTGCCAAATATTTCCAGCAATCGGATCTTGCAGACGTAGTAAATGAATAATAATTTACTGTAATTTGCACACGTTTCCAAAACTAAAAGTGAACTTCAGTGTAAATAAAGAGGAAGAGAGTTATTCAGACAAGGGTCTACATGGCAAGTGAAGATATTTGTAAATCGGAACGTTTTCTATTGGCGTGTAATAAGGTGTGCAGGTGCCAGTCATAGTCGTTAGTTTTGATTTGTTACGAAGCTAGCTGTACTAAATTTTGAAAGGAAGCGCTCTGTGCATTCATATAAAGTGCGATCCCAACCGAGACATATGACATTTGGAGTTGAGTACTGCTGATTTGTTAAGGCAACAAATTTAAACACTGAACTGTTTTACACCCCCTTTTAAATGGCAAATATTATTATTAGTTTAGTCAGTTATTGTAGATATATTTCAATAACTTGTTGTTGTGATCGTTTTTATGTAATGAGACATTGTGGTTAATGTAATGTGCAATGCAATGCATTTGATGATCCAGTTTTATCATGACAAGAGAAGTGCTTGAGTTTTAAATCTTAATGGACTCAGTAAATGAATACTGTCGTGTTTGCCAGTTCCCCTTGCAACCATGTATATTATTTTGTGCCCAGCATAATATAGTGTCTTATAAAAGGAAGTGAGCAGCTCTCTTAATTTTCCAAATTAATATGAGTTTGTCGGGTCATTACTACATACTATTTTTGTTGGATCGCAGCATTGGTAATTAGATAGAGATACCAATTAATTTTATGCTCACCACACTTCATTTTATATAGAGCCCATGTTATTAAATGGGTTCTGGGAACAAAGCAAATTTTCATTGTAAATTTCAGGGATACTGTTACTATGACAGATTGGTATTTACTCTGCCACTTGACTCATAATAAAATGTGTTATATGGCTGTTAACCAGGAACTGACCAAGTTGCTGCTGGCTGGATGAAGCTCAGATTGGTGCTGTGCCAGTTGCTTGTATTTGGAGATAGGTGTACACATGTCATGATGTAAACTAAATAGAAAGGAGAAAAAGATAAATGAGCTGGACTGATAGCTAAAAATATAGGAGGTTGGGGCACTGTCACCAGTGATAGAATCCCTGTGACTATAGGTGTGAGAGGTTTAAATACTTCAGTTAGACAGACTGCTGCAAAAGAGGTCCAGATAAATTGTCATACTCAAAAGTAACTGCACTGTTTTACATCATAATGTAAAATGGACAAAAAAGTTAAACTTCCTATCTGTTAAAATGATTTAGAACATCAAAAGGAAGGTGATATAGTAGATTATATTACATGTGTCTGGACACCATGTAAATACAGGAATCTGTATTGTAAACATTGAAGACAAACAATTAGCAAGCTATTTTTGTTGGTAAAATATGGACAAAAGAGAAATCATAATGTACATAAAATCAGGCTCAAATATAATGGTAGCAGTGGTTTTTGGTTAGATCAAAAATTGGAAGCCCATGCTTCTTATTTGCTACTACCAGAAAAGTCATTTATAGTTGTTTATTAGTTTTATGTTCCATGGATCTTTTGCAGAATAAATTTTAATGATGTGGGATGAGTCATTTTACATTCACGTCACAAATTAACTTGTAAATATGGCTACATGCTGAGCATTTATAAAGTTTTGTTTTATTTATTGAAAAAAAATATATTCAGAGTTTGTAATTTCTACCTACTGCCTTTTATACATTACAACAGTAGACATTATTCTACATAATAGGAGTTATTAAGGAGAAATTTTTAGTTTGTTTTAAACTTTTACTTGCTGTCTGTCAGGAATTTTACATCACTGCCTAAGTTGTAAAAAAAAAAAAAATTATTGCAGCATTTTCACCCCTTTTTGTGTTAAAGGCAACTTTTATGTGGAGAAATAAATGTCATTTTCCCTTCTGGTATTTTAATTATGTACATCATTGTTCCTTTTGAACTGCAGGGGATTATTTACAGCAAACTTCATGAGGGAATAAATGTATCATGAAGCAATAGTCAGAATGCCCAACTCCTTGAACATATGTCTACAAGATGATTGTGGGTGAGCACCATATATTATTCTTACAGCATGTTTTTGGGCAATGAAGACTTTCTTAAGATGGGTTACCCCAGAACATTATTCGATATGGCATTATTGAATAAAAATATGTGAACTGACTGGTTTGTCTCTCTCCAAGATTTGCAATTATTCCAAGCACAAATGTGGCTGAGCTAAGTTGTTTTAGGAGTTGAAAAAAAGTGTTTTTTTCCATTTTAAATTCTCATCAGTATGGACACACAAGAATCTTGAAGTTTCCACCCTATTTATTATTTCCTCACCATGTGTTACACTTATCATTGGTGTATTGCCCCTGGATATGCAGAACTGAAATTGAGGGTGAGACCATTTGCAGAAAAACATCAGTGATACTTTTAACAACACTGTGTACCATTTCTACTGTTTCTGTATGTATGTATGTATGTATGTATGTATGTATGTATGGATTTACAATACTTGCATCATCTGCAAAAAGAGCTTATTCTGGTTGTTTATATTAAGTGGAAGATCGTTTACATATACGAGGAACAATAGTGGACCTAATATTGGGGAGAAATCGCGTATGGGGTTTCTCCCCTGAAGTTTGAAGTAGAAGAGTTTGCAAAAGTTGCAGTTTGTATGAATAATGTTGTGGGTAAAAGTGGGGTTTATGTAAATTGTCAACTAAAGATTTTATTGTAATAGGAGGAGGATCAAATGATCTCTTTAAAAATCGTGCATCTGATGTGACTTCTGCCCTCAAGAGAACACTAGAGAGCCTCACATATACAAATGCCATAACAGTGGAATTAACATGACTTGATGGAAAAAGAAATCTGTGACCATTTCAATAATGTGATGCTAAACAGTACAAGCTTGCTTTATGCAATGTAATTGAAAACGTTTTTAGTGACAAATTAAAATCTATGTACACTATCCATAGTATGGAACATGAATGTCTGCCCCAGGAAAACTTACAGTGATGATCAAGCCATGTACAGCCAAGTTTTGATCAGTGAAATTACTGTCATCATCATTTACTACACAGTCACATAATTGACAAACTGCCTATTGGCTTCTGTCTTGGGTTCTTCGGCCGACGTTCATCTAATGATTTTTCTGACGTTTCGCCAGCACGAGTGGCTGGCATTGTCAAAGCTTCACCCTCCACCACCGGCAATGGAGGGTGAAGCTTTGACAATGCCAGCCACTCGTGCTGGCGAAACGTCAGAAAAATCATTAGATGAACGTCGGCCGAAGAACCCGAGACAGAAGCCAATAGGCAGTTTGTCAACAAGTGGCCACGAAAGCCTTAATAATTTAAGTCACATAATTATTAATCTGTGCAACAATTAACAGCTAAAGACTGTGTATCTCAGTCTTTCTTCCATTTAAATATAAAGTCAATGGGAAATAAACCTCCAGCACTTTAACTATTTTTAGAATAATTTCAGTGTGATGTGCTGTGCCTAAATGAGCACTGGTTGAAGGAACATGAACATAGTATGTATATTGCAGCTCACTATAAAATTTTAACTGGCTGTTTCAGATCAAATACTGAAAAAGGTGGGGTATAGATACTAATGAAAAGTGACCTATTATCTTAATAGATCACAAGCATTTAATATACGAGGGAGAAATTGAAATTGCTGCAGTTCACTTCCCTGACAGCAAGGTCGTGGTGGTATCTGCTTACTGTGCTGCCAAAACTACCACTAATGTTTTTGTCCAACATCTAGTTAATCCACTGGTATACACTATGTGATCAAAAGTATCCGGGCACCCCCAAAAAAATATGTTTTTCATATTAGGTGCATTGTGCTGCCACCTACTGCCAGGTACTCCACATCAGTTACCTCAGTAGTCATTAGACATCGTGAGAGAGCAGAATGGGGCACTCTGCAGAACTCACAGACTTCAAACGTGGTCAGGTGATTGTGTGTCACTCATGTCATATACATCTGTACATGAGATTTCCACACACCTAAACATCCCAAGGTCCACTGTTTCCGATGTGATAATGAAGTGGAAACGTGAAGGGACATGTACAACAAAAGAGGGTACAGGCCGACCTCGTCTGTTGACTGACAGACTGCTGACAGTTGAAGAGGGTGTAATAGGCAGACACATACGCAGACCATCACACAGGAATTTCAAACTGCATCAGGATCCACTGAAAATACTAAGACAGTTAGGCGGGAGGTGAGAAAACTTGGATTTCATGGTGGAGCAACTGCTCATAAGCCATACATCACACCATGAAATGCCAAACGACGCCACGCTTGGTGTAATGAGCGTAAACATTGGACGATTGAACAGTGGAAAAAGGTTGTGTGGAGTGACGAATGACGGTACACAATTTGGCGATCCGATGGCAGGGTGTGGTTATGGTGAAACGGTACACACCTTATGTGAATAATTTAAGGATTCTGTTTAAAAGTTACTATGATAAATCCCATACTATTAATGGGTCTAGACATTCATATGACAACTCAAAAAAGGTATACAGTAAAGATATAATTTCTGAAAATAAAAAGGCCAATGGTATCCACATTCCTCAATCCGGTAACAAATGTAAAGCCGCTTGGAAAATAATTAAGACAGAAGGAGGGCTCACTGCAGAAAATCTACCAGTTCCATTAAATGCAGATGAGCTAAATAATAGTTTTATAAGTTGTGGAAAATTAGCATTGGCAAATAAAAGTAATTTAGATGACAACATGGCTGCACTTCCCAATTCACAAGAAGCAGAGCTTAAGGTAGAGTTGCCAAAATCGGGGTGGCGGACTACTTATTCTAAAGACATACTTGATGTTATCAGATCACTGAGCAGCTCCATATGTGATGACATACATGGTTTCTCTAATTTTACCATGAAAAGAATAATAGATGCTTTATATATTCCACTGTCTCAACTCATAAATAGGATGTTTAAAGTTCCAGACTGCCTGAGACTGACAATTGTCTTGCCCATATACAAAACAAAAGACAGAAATTCATGCCAAAACTACAGACCAATAGCAGTAGTACCAATAATTTCGAAAATTATTGAAACATTAATGAAAGACCAATTAAATTATTTTGTTATTGTAACAACCTAATCAATGAGGCCCAATATGGGTTTCGAAGTGGGCTATCAACAATTAAGAAATTGCATCATCAGTATTACATGGATTTGAAAATAGACAGCACACCTACCCCACATTAGTAGATCTCAGTAAGACATTTGACACAGTCTTGCATAGCATTTCAATTAAGAATCTTGAAACACACGGAATAATTAAAACAGAACTAGCATTACTGAAATCATGTTTGGCAAATAGAAACCAGGTAGTTGTAAATTCGAATAATAAATCTGACCTTCTGAAAGTAAAATATGGAGTCCCACAAGGAGCCATGCAGGGACCTCTCACATTTATTGTCAATGTGAATGACCTGCCGAACTTACTACTGTATAAATCTTTTATTTATGCTGGTGACACAACTTTTATCACATCACATAATGATGTGAATGCTGGCAAAAAAATTGAATAACTTGAAGATGCAAAAGGTAGTTCAGTGGTTCCAGGAAAATAGGCTGACATCAAGTAATAGTGAAACTAAATGTATCCTCTTTTCTCTTGGAAATATTAATAATGGAGAAATCCATCTAGTAAAGTTGTTAGGCATCTACCTTGGTAGTAAATTATGCTGGATTACCCACACAGAAAAGCTCTGAAGTAAAGTGGCAAGAGTTTGGTATCTCTTAAGGAAACTGAAGGATTGTGTGAATAAAGAGCTCATGCTTATTTTATACTATGTCTTTTTCCATATGGACTTACATTATGGGATACTTCTTTGGGGAAACTCTGCTGGGGCAAAAGAGGTATTTATCTGGTAGAAAAAGGTCATCATATTTGGCTTAAGCAAATTAACTTCTTGTAAACAATAATTTGTTGAACACAAGTACATACTCAGGGTACTTATGCATGCGAAACTGAATGTCCACGAGTAAGGAAGTTCAGATGTGCACTTATTTGGTACCAGGAATGGGAACTTACTGGACATTCCTTAGACTCGATTAAGTAAAGCCAAAAATAATTTTTTACATGCTGACAAAACATTTTTCAAAAGTATACCTTATAGCACAAGGGATTTACATGAAAATAAATTTTAAATGTTGCTTGAGATATGGCTGAAAGAAAAAGCAGTTTATAACACAAATGAACTTTTATTAATGTGCCTGTGAATACAACCTTATATGTAGCCTGCATAATCTGTGTAACAAAACATGTGATATGCAATATCTATGTAATATAATTTATATAGGTTAACCTTTATATAACCAGATATGTATTGATGATGCCTTATACATCACAGTTGTCCATAGACAAATAAATCAATTTCGTTTTCCAAGGCTCAATCTGAATGTCATATCCAAACTTCCTGCATTCTTTTAGTTAGGTATGACATTATTCATTGGTTGGCTATACCATCAATCTCATAAAACTTCAGTTTGTCAATTTTAATTGGCACTATTTTATTATTTATTGCTTGTAAACTTTGGTGAGTGAACATATAAACGGAATTCTCTGTGCAGCTACTCTTTTAGAAATCCAAACTGTGATTTACTGAGGATATTATTGTTGCTCAGGCGAGATAATATTCTAGAATACGTCACTTCCTCAAAAATTTTGGAAACCTTTCTTAAATAGGGATTTGACAACACAGTCTCCCCGGAAAAATGCCTTGAGTTAGTGATGCATTACATAGTTCAGATAAGACAGAACTTATTATTTGGGAACAAATCTTTAGTACTCAGTAAAACCAGATGAGTTTTTATTTTTGAGAGAATATCTAACTTTCTTAATTTCAGAAGGAGAAGTTGGTAATACATTCATATGACTGAAATTTGTGAGAGCTACTTTTTTAACATACTGCTGTGATTTTTCTCTGGAACCATTTGTCCCAATACTTTTCTGCTATATTCAAGAAATGATTATGAAATATATTTGCCGAATAAAACATTCTTGGACTTCTTGCCGCATAGATTCATGGTAAAACCTCAAGTTTTTGATGATTGCTTTGTCAGGAGCAACTGACTGTCTAAACTGCTGCTGTGGTGGCCTTATATAGCCCGTAGACAGCTTATGATTGGTCGGTAATTATATAATGCTGTCACCGATGGAGTCACTCTCTGCACTGTTGGCACCACATCTCCTGTAATAGTGTAAACAATGTGACGAATATCTCTGCCTATTCTCACCATCAAGAGCTCGCTTCCATACACCTATAAGATTACATCTGCTGTCACAGTTTAAGTTCTGCTCATACATTCTTATTTCTACTGCCTCTCTAATTACAGAATCCCATTATGCAGTAGCCTGGAACAAAACTTTTGTTATCTCAAATAATATTTTGAGTTTTTTTCTAAGGCTTTGCTCAGAAACTGCAGAATTCTCCAAGTCTCGCTTTTTAATATGCCATTGATGTTCTGCACAGTAGTCAGGAACAATACAGATGGGCTGACCAGATGTAACTGCCTTTGCACCACAAGCGATATCATGAATTCCAGGGCTCCTGAGGCTAAGACTGACCATAACAGAATGTATCATCTCCTTTACCTTCTTAGGAAATCAGAAAATACCTCATCTTACCAGGACTCTGCGTATTTTGTTGGATAGCACTGTAAAAAGAAAGGAATACCATCAGTGGCTCATCACATGAATGTTGAACATTCTCACTTTCTTTTTCTTTAAATTTTACCTTGGAGATTGCTGACTTTATATCACGTGAACCGTAGTTATTCTTTCAGAACATATGCTTCGGATAATTAATTTTGGAATCCAACTGGTCCTCATTAGTAACAGTTTTTGTTCTGTGTACCAATGTATTTCAAATTGCTCTCTTCTGGACTGGATGATGAAAACTCTGGGCACTGAGGTCCAATTCAGTGTGCATCGGCTTGCAGTATACTGAGTAGCCGAGAATGCCATCCACCTTTCGTTGTAACAAAACATCTAAAGATGGCAGCCTTTTTCATTCTTTCTCTGTCTTTATATTGAACTGGATGTTTGGGTGCGTGCTGTTCATACATTCAAGGAAGTGCTCAAGAACTTCTACACCGTTCTGTGGCCAGACCATAAACATGTCGTCAACATAGCGAAAAAATTAAGATGGATGAAGGGGGGCCAAATTTAATCCAAATGCCTCACAGTGTTCTATAAAAAGTTGGAGACAGTGGAGAACCAATAGCTGTTCCATCTGTCATTTCATAAAACCTTCCGCCGTAAAGAAATAGTTATCATCATAATGTGATGGAACAACTTTATCATTTCAGGAGGAAAATTCTCAGTTCTACAGTTTCATTGTGTCCTCCTGAGGCACTTTCGTAAATATTTGGATCAAATGCATGAAATGGAACCCAACTCTGTCCTAAAGCAGAAAAATGGTGAATCTCCTGAAGAATTCTGGTCTATCAGAGGATGTCATGAAAAATCTTAGAGCCTGTGCCCCTATATTTCCCAGACTGTACGGATTACCTAAAGTTCATAAGGAAGGTATTCCATTGAGGCAATTGTTTACACTATCGGCTCTCCTACATACAGGCTTGCCAAATACAAAACTAATTTAATGACTCCAATAATTGGCTTCTGTGAACATCACATCAGAAAATCTCACATGTTAATTAAGAAAATAAAACAGAGTAGTATTGGTGCAAATGATATTTCAGTCAGACTGGATGTGGTCTCACTATTTACAAAAGTTCCTGTGGAGGATGCACTGAAACTGTAGGCAGAGCATTTTCCACCTGAAATGATAAAGTTGTTCTGTCATGTTATGATAACCACCAACTTCTTGTATGGCAGTAAGTTTTATGAAATGACAGATGGTTCTCCATTGTCTCCAGTAGTATCCAACTTTAATATGAAGCATTTTGAACAGTGTGAATTACATTTGATTTCCCTTCACCCATCTTCATTCTATGGATATGTTGATGACACATTTATGTTCGGGCCACACGGTATAGGTCTTGAGCACGTCCTCGAGCATGTGAACAGCATGCACCAAAGCATCCAGTTCACTGTCAAGACAGGAAAGAAGAAAGGTTGCCTTTTTAGAAGTTTCAGTACAACAAAGGTCATATGGACATGTTGGTCACTCCATGTACCACAGGCCGATGCACACTGATTTAGATCGTAGCACCAAACATTTTGTCATACAGTCCAGAAGAGTCCAGTTTTAAATACATTGGTACATAGAGCAAAACTGTTTCTGATGACCACTTGGATTCCAAAATTAATCATCTGAAGTACACGTTCCAAAAGAACCGCTATGGCTCCTGTGATATGAGGTCAGCGTTCTCCTAGGAAAGAAAACTTGAAAATGTTGTACATTCACATATTGAACCACCAATGGTATTCCTTCCTTTCTGTGGAGTTATATCCAGCAAAACAGGCCGATTCCTGACAAGGTGAGGTATAAGACTTATTTTCTGACTTCCTAAGAAGATCAAGATGCTAAGCCTCAGGATTCCTGGGGCGTGGTAGCAATTATGTTGGTCAGTCCATCCCATTTACAACTGCTGTGCACAAAAAAGGCATATTAAAAATCAAGAACTGGAGAAATCTGTCGTTGCTGAGTACAGCCTTAGAAACAAACACAAAATGTGGTTTCACAGGAAGGAAAAAAAAAAAGTTTTGTCCCAGGCTCCTACACACTTGGATTCTGTAATTGATGAGGCTGTAGAAATAAGAACACATGATAAGTTTAAACCGTTACAGTGGATATAATCTTAGTGGTGCATGGTAGTGAACTCACACATGTAGAGAAGAGGCAGAGATATTCATCACAATGTTAACACTACTACGGGAGCGGTGGCACCACCAATGCAGATGTTGACAAGATCTGCGACAGCATTAAGTAATTAATGATCAGTCACAAGCTACCTACAGGCTATATATGGCCATTACGGCAGAAGTTTAGCTAATCAGATAGTCAGTTGCTCCTGATGAAGATGATGAATGTGATCATTAAAAGCATGAGGTTCTACCCTGAATTGACATGGCAAGAAGTCTGAGAATGTTTTCTGCAACAGTGCCATCACAAAAAGACTTCGTTCTCAAATACATTTTCTACCTGTGGTTCTTCATTTATGGCCATACAGCATATAGACCCCAACTGAAAAACTTGCAAATATTCCTACAAAAATTTGACACATTATACCACATAACAAACAAAAATAAGCAGATGATTGACTGCAGAGTTTTTAATCTTAATTTTCTGGAAACTTACGATAAATGGAATGAATTGAAAATGTTACTTAATACTTAAAAGCTGTGGTGTCTTGTCAACTTTTCCCCCACAGTTACACAGGAAAGAACTACATTAATACACAAAAAAATTTGAAGGTAAACACTTTTAGTGACATAAATATCAATTCAAAACTGAATGACCTCTATGACTAGCCATACCAAGCAACTTATCTGATGATAATGTTGTGGTGTCACGGAAAACAGATTACCGAAACTTCCTGGCAGATTAAAACTATGTGCCAGATTGGCACTCAAATGTAGGACCTTCACCTTTTTTGGACACTTCAAACTGAGCTATCCAAACACAAATGAAGACTGTCCTTTCAGTATTACTTCTTCCAGTGTGTTTGTTAACATTTTTTTACATTATAATGAAGAACTGGTTTCAAATCCAGTGTGGCTCACAGGAAGTTTCAAATCAGCATACACTCTACTGCAGAGTGAAAATTCATTGTGGAGATGGAATACAAATATTAATGGACAACAAAGTTTCAGGGCAGCCTTACTGGAAGCTGACTAGAGGGATGCGTGTAATGTGGCAATGTCAATTCAAAATTTAATGTATTTGTATAAGAATATCTTTTAAGTGCAGGTAAGACACGCTCTGGATTAAAAGAAAGAATCAAAATGTTATGTGCAACAAAAAGGAAATTGTTTGAAACAGGACAAACAGAGAAATAAGAGTGATTACATGCTAGAAGAAAAAGTCTATGCTGTGTTAAAGGAAAGTGATTTAGAAAATCAAAAATCTCACACGGAGTTAACAATATCTCAAGTAAAACACAATTCTAAACATATATGCAGTGTATTCAGTCACGCATGCAACACTACACTATCACAGGTTATATTTCCACATGGACAGAAATGTGCTACAGTCAAATCCCTCTAAAAGAAAGAAAGTATACTTATCTCCTCCTTGAAGATATTGGAAAAAATATGTATTCAGGAAACCACAACACATCTCTCTCGAAACAAGGTACTTCATCGGTCCCAATTTTGACTTCTAAGGAATCTTACTATAGGATATTTTTAATTCACTAATGATTATTCAGAGTTTAAATGACAAAATATTGTCAGCTGGTATTAATCGTGACTTGTAAAAGCATTTCACTGTATAATTCACAGCATTATACAGAGAAGCTAAAATATTATGGTATCAGAGATCTTGCTGGTAACTGGTTTTCATTGTATCTAATGAAAAGACACAATGTGTCCATTAAGAAACTCTGGAAGTGTTCACAATGAAACAACCACTACAAAAGGGGGAAATAATCGTTTACCAATGGGACAGATACTGACTCACTCTTGTTACGTATAAGTGATGACCTATCGTATATCCAAGAAGCAAAAACAGTTCTCTTTGCTGATGATGCAAGTATTATAATCAACACACGTTTCTCTTGATGGGACATCCACAACTGTTATTCAGTGTCAATGATAAAATTCACTACAGTTGTAAAAATTATTCATCATGGAAAAGTGATGTAATCTTTTAACCTATTTTACCCTTAGTTATGCATCCTTTGGGGACTCGCATTTTAATGTGCACCTGGAGATGGGGCACATGTCCTGAAACTGGGTACTGCTTTCCTTTTTTAGTAACAAATAATTTTTACAACTGTAGTGGAATTTATTATTAGAATCAAGCCTACTTCAGTAACTTCAATACCTGAAAACATATACGATATGTTCTTGAAAATTAAGAAGTGCTGCTTTGCAAATGAACTGTCACAAAATCCTTATAAAACACAATACATGCAAAATATTTATTTGTTGATTGTGTTCCACAGCTGAAAATTAATAAGTGCTGCTTTGCAAATGAACTGTCACGAAATTCATATAGAACACAATATGTGAAAAAATTTATTTGTTGGTTGTGTTTCACAGCTCTTATAAACTGTAGAAATGACATCAAATAAGATGCTAGAATGCTGAAGAGTTGTGAATTGGTGAGAATTCATCCAGTTGATAGCAATTACCCACCTTTGGTGTGCTGGATAATAGTCTTTGATTGAAACCAGTCACACAATAAGGAATAAATTGAAAAAAAAGGCTGTTAAACAAGTGAGTTTTCAGCCAAAAGACAATCTGAAATAAGACAACACACACTTCTCAGGTTTGGCAAGATCAATGTGTTTTGACTAATCATGGGAGGGATAGAGGTTCAAGGCCACCTTTAATGATGATGATGATCATAAACAGTACAATCCCCAGTTACAGTAAAATTTTCATGACATCCATGGCCCTTAAACCACAGATTTACACATTCAACACTCTCCAGTCTATGTTTACTGCAGGTACAGACAGCCAAGGCCATACCAGAAATATAATATGACCTACCAAAGTCTTTATTTGGAACCTCTCAAACATGAAAATTGTGATAAGCAATGACAGAAGGCTTTTTGACCATAAGCTCACTTGTTTATAAGCCTTTTGTTGTGCCAGTCTGCTGCTCAACATGTCCACTATTAGATGAGTAGCACTCTATCCTGTACATAATATTGTCGTCATTCCATCCTGGATTTTCCATTTTTTGAATAAAGTGAACAGCAGCTTAAGGTGTTACATGATATTATTTCTACAATACACACAATTCAGTACTGCACAAGGCCTTACCACATCATTATAAGTAGTGTTTGAAGGTAAATCAGAAAACGAAATAGAATACTCCAAATTCTTAGGTGTATAAATTGATAAGTATTTGAACTGGAAGTCAAATGTTGCAGACATGTTAAACGTCTACGCAACGCAACTTTTATGTTTTGGATAATACAAGATTTTGGCAAAATCTGGTGTAATTCTTCATTGATAATAGCAGTGTGTGTTGCACAGAAGCATATAATAAGGATTATATGTGATGTCCATTCTACGACATCTTGTATACAGCTCTTTAAACTTCAGCATGCTGACAGCAGCCTCATAGTACATTTCCTCCACTATGAAGTTTACACTATCCATCACTCTGCATTAGTGTGACACAGAAAGGAGTGAGACATCCGGCCATAAATGCCTTTCACCACCTTCCGAGAGATGTAAAGAGTTTAATAGATAACACAATTAAATTCAGCAGAGTAAACAGTGGCCCATGACTGCATAGGACATGTATTGCTGCAAAGTCGATGAGAAATGTGAAATGTATAGTAAGGTGTCAAGAACAGATGTGATATGACAAGTCTGTTTTGGATACCAACAAATATCTTATCACAATGATGTTCGGAGATTAGTTTGTTTGATGGTGTTGTTATGAGACACACAATTGGAAAATTGTAGCCATGGTGGAGAAGTTGGATGATACCATTCAAATCCATTTTCATGTCATAGTCCTAAAGTAAGCCTTCTATTACAACTGTACTCTAATTAAACTTTGTGGACACAAATGAATTAAAGACATTAGCTGCCAGTGGACACTGATTTAAATCAATGGAGAAAGTTGAAAATTTATGCCGGAGCGGGATTCAAACCTGGCTCATCTGCTTACTAGGCAGGTGCACTGACCACTGCGCCATCCAGATAGAGTGGTCACGCAACTGCATGGACTAACAACCCAGCATGCCTCCCTTGAGACCCAAATTGGCCACTTATCCATAAACAACTAATGTAGTGCTCCTTCCAAATTATTCCTCATTACCCATAGCATCTCACTGATTCCTGTAAGAATTTGGGCTTGGTGTGTGCCTGCACTGAAGGGCCTTTTCTTTTGGACATATGCACATCAAGCACAAACTCTTAGAGCGATCGGCGAGGTACCAAGAGTATTGAGGATAATGGGCAAGGGGCACTATATTCGTAGTGTGTGGATAGGTTGGGAATTTGGGTGTGATAGGAGGCATGCTCTGGTAGTCAATGGAGTTGCAATGACCACTGTGGCTGGAGGTGCAGTGGTCAGTGCATCTACTGAGTAAGCAGGAGACCCGGGTCTGAATCCCAGCCCGGCACAAATTTTCAACTCTCCCCATTGATTTAAATCAATGTCCATTGGCAGCTGATGTCTTTATCTCCTCTGTGTTGTGGTTCATAAAGGCTATAGGAGCAAAATGGTGTCTGTTTTTTTCGGACATGTTCACAATTTAGGTGATTGGGACTATTCAACACAAATTCATAAATGCTCGAAAAGACTTCCTCTACCTTATAACATGCATGCACTCATTGAATCATGAGCTGTTGCACCCTTTCAAATATTCCCTGATGGTTTCACAGGATTCTATGACATGTCGTAGAGTTTCTGTATCCAAATTGTCTGCTGCATAGACCAGTTGTTAAAATGCCTTCAGAGATAATAATCCAAAGGACTGAGGTTGGAAGAATGTGGAGACCACTGAACTGCTCCTCTCTCATGGTAGTTATCAGCCAGTGCATCTCAAACAGAGACCGAAATGTGCTAGAGCCCTAGCACACATACACCAAAGTTTTTTCTTATTTGCAGGGACACATCTTGTAGTAAGTCTTGGAGTGTGTTCTGAATGATGTCTCTGTAGGCAGCACTTGTAAGACATGCTGGAAGACTGTGTCAGTCACCTACAATTCTGGCCCACACATTAATCTTTAACTGATGCTGATGTCTAGGATGTACTGCAGTGTCAGGAGGATTGTGTTTGGCCCATACGTATTGGTTGTGGAAATTTTTTATTCCATCATTTCCACATGTTGCCTCGCCTGTATGCAAAATTGAAGAGACAGACAATAGATGGATAGTTTGAGCAACAAACCATCAGCAACGGTTCCTCTGTGGTTGGTGACGGCACACGTTTCAGATAATATGCATACATAAGTTGGTTGTGAAATATCCCCTGTGCTGAATTTGGAGATGTACCACATTCCAGGGGCCCTAGTCTTGTACTGATACCTACCTCTTCTTTCACAGCTCTTCCTGGTCTGGCACATGAGCCACACATTGTTTCCCTCTGTCAGTAGTCTGTGGTGCTACATATCCTGCCACAGTAATACAACAACACAGAAACAAAGGTTAGATTACCCAGTTGTCTTCAGTGTGGAAGTGTTGCCTGATACAGCTGTGCAGCTTTCATTACCATTCATGCAGCCATACATAAAAGTCCTGTATGCCTGTTCATGAAATGAATATCTTGAACCGTTTGAAGGAGCACTTACAGGAAACTCACTACTAATAGTACATGTGCAGAAACTAAAGAGTTTCCTCGTGGATCGCTCCTTCTATTCTGTCGAGGAGTTCCTTGAAAAATTAAGCTGATTTCTGTGTTATATTGTTGATTGCATTTATATAAACTTATGGCTTGTCTTTTTTGGGTTCATAAACATTTTATTTTATCTGTTATTACTTTTATGTTGTAATTTCATGTACTGACACATTCCATGACCTTGAAGATTTGCTCCTCAGTTTGGTCCTACAGAACTAGACATGTAAAAAAAATCACGAGTCAAACAGTTGCATAGATAAGTTATTGAGTGGTGCAGTGTGAAAAGCTGTTGAATGTCATCTTTCAGTAATTACTCAAAAATGAAGGGTTTTTCAGACAAATGTTTATATGAACTTTTTTCCTTGTTTTGGTGTATGAAAACTGTCCCCAAAATTTATAAAAGTATTTTAAGTACCCTCTATACATATACGTTAAACTAGGATGGGACAGGTGATCAGCAACAGCCTTGTTGAAGAAACCGTCCTGCTACTCGTCTGGAATGGTTTAGGAAAATCTAAATCAGGATGGCTGGAATGAGGATGAACCTGTATCCTTGTGAATCTGAGTTCACTGCACCACTTAAATAATTTGACAATTCAGAGGCTTCCCTTACCAGGATACAGATTAGCTGGCTGTTTTCAAAGGAGTTCCTTGTGAAGTGGCCACGTACATAAAACACAGTCTTCCATTTGAGTCCATAGATGTGTTACGGCACTGCACTGAACGGATATTTGAACGTTGTGCAGGGGCAGTTGAATTTATTGAAACTAAACTTCTGATTGTTGTTGTTTATAGGTCCCCTAACTCTGACTTCAGAGCATTTCTGCTCAAGCTAGAGAGAGATCTTGGTTCACTTCATAGGAAGAACCAAATTGTGACTTCAATAATAATTTTGTATACGATTGTGCAGGAAAAATTATGTCAGTAGATCTCCTGAACTCATATGATCTGATGTAGATAGTGTTTTTTCCTACTAGGGTGCAGGGGAACAGTAGCACAGCCATAGACAATATTTTTATTCATCCTTCATTACTATATGGACATTCTGTTAGTAAAAGGGTTAATCGCCTTTCAGACCATGATGCACAAATTTTAACACTAAAATGCTTTTGTACTCAAACAAACTGTGTAGGAAAGCTAATCCAACGGCAATAGAGAGTTTTTTAAACTTTGCCAAGGAACAAGAGTGGCAGGATGTTTATAGTGCCGATAACATAGAAGGCAAATATAATGCTTTCCTTAACACATTTCTCATGCTCTTTGAGAGTTGCTTTCCATAAGAACATTCTAAACAGGGTACTAGCAGTAAAAGGCAGCCTGGGTGGCTGACTAGTGGGATAAGGATCTCGTGTAGAACAAATCAGGAATTATATCAAAATGTTAGAAGTAGTCACAATCAAGCTACAGTAGCCCATTACAAACTGTATTGTTTAGGTGCTTAAAATGTTATTAAGAAGGCAAAGAGTATGTAGTATGCAAATAGAACAGCTAATTCACAGGATAAAACTGAAACCATGTGGTCAGTTGTGAAGGAAGTGTCTGGTCAGCAGCACAAGGGCAAGTTCGCAGTAAAAATATTTCTGTTACTGATAAATCAGATATACAGGGTGAAAAGTATTTAAACCGACAAACTCTGGGAGATTGTAGGGGACATCGAAACAAATATTTTTCCTTAATGTCATTTTTTCCTGTGAGGAGTATTTAAATCGGTAGAGGAAGATTTCTCTGGTGGCAAATTAATTAAACCAACAAACACTTTTCCATTTTTTATGACCAAGAGACAACACATTAACACAACCCAATTTCAATTACAGTAGATTTTCAAAAAACATCCATTGACACGTAAACAAAGGTTACACCGTCTGATAATGTTCTGTCTGACACGGGTAAAAACCCCAGGAGTATCCTGAATTGTTACTGGGGCTGCTACTATCCGGGCAACAGGATTTGCATAAACAAGGTTCGCATCTCTCCCCACACAAAAAAGTCCAGAGGGGACATATCTGTGGATCAAGCAGGCCATGGTACAGGACTACCTCTGCCAATCCACGTTTCTGGGAACCGTCGGTCCAGGAATCGACTCGCACGACAACTGAAATGTGCCGGTGCCCCTTCATGTTGGAACCACATGCGTTGTCTTGTAGGGAGCTGGAAGTCTTCCAGCAATTCTGGCAATGCTCTGGCGAGAAAATTGTAATAGTGCCTGCCATTTAATGGCCTAGGTAGCAGATACGGCCCAATTAAACAGTCCCCAACAACACCAACACACACATTAAAGAACGGCACTTGATGAGTGCTAGTAACTGTGGCATGTGGGTTATCCTCACTCCAAACTTGTGAATTGTGCATGTTGAAGCCTCCATCATGCCCGAACGTTGCTTAATTGGTAAACAACACAGAGGATGGAAATGTAGGATGCATTTCACACTGTTCCAGGTACCACTGCGAAAACTGTGATATGGGTGGATAATCTACTGGTTCCAGGTTGTGGACACGCTGTAAATGAAATGGACGTAACAACTGTTCTTGAAGGACTATTCTTACATTCGTCTGATTCGTCCCCATGTTACGTGCAATTGCACGAGTGCTGACTGAAGGATCCCACTCCACATGCTGCAAGACAGCATCCTCAAATTGCAGCGTTCTTACCGTGTGACAGTGTCCCTGTCTAGGTAATCTGCTAAATGACCCGGTCTCACGCAGACGTTGGTACATAGCAGCAAAGGTCATATGATGCGGGATACGGTGATTAGGATATTGTTGTTGATAAACCCGCTGGGCAGCTCGTCCATTGTGGTGCGCTACGTAGTATGCACCAACCATATCAGTGTACTCACTCCAGGTGTATCGCTCCATTAGTAAACAGAGACAATGCACTACTACACTGGTGGAAAGCAGTTGCCTACAATTGAAGAGCGTAATACGCCCTCTAACAACTGAAGATCGTAATACGGCATCTAACAACTGAAGAGCATAATATGGCCTCCACCAGTTTAAATACTTCTCATAGGAAAAAATGACATTAGGGAAAAATATTTGAAAATATTTGTTTTGATGTCCCCAACAACCTCCCAGAGTTTGTTGGTTTAAATACTTTTCACCCTGTATGTACAGTATTTAACAATCACTTTCTGAGCATTTCTGGTGAATTAAATAAAATCTTAGTTTGTACAGGGAATCACAGAACTCTTTTGGAAAATTCTTTTCCAAGATTGATGTCTGAAATACTCCTCTGTGATAAGGACAAGGGGGAGACTGAGTCAATAATCAAATCACTGACTACTTAGGACTCTCATTGATATGATGGAGGGCCTAGCAGAATATTAAAGTACTGTGCTGCACATTTTAGCCTAGCACTTAGACATATTTGTATTTTTCCTTTAAGAATGGCCAGTTTCCTGAACGGTTAAAGTACTCAGTAGTAAAGCCGCTTTATAAAAAGGGTGAAAGGGATGATGTAGACAATTTTAGACCTGTTTCCATGCCATCAGTGTTTGCTAAAGTTATTGAAAAGGCTGTGTATGTAAGGATAACTGATCATTTTATATCACATAATTTGCTATCACATGTACAGTTTGGCTTTAGAAGTGGTTTAACAACTGAAAATGCTATATTCTCTTTTCTCTGTGAGGTACTGGAGGGTCTCAACAAAAGGTTTCGAACGCTAGGCATACTTTTTGATTTAGCTAAGGTGTGTGTGGGTGTTGATCACGAAATATTGCTCCAGAAGCTGTACCATTACGGAATACGGGGAGCAGCTCACAATTGGTTCACTTCTTGCTTTAGCAACAGACAGCAAAAGGCCATTATTCACAGTGTTGAGAATGACTGTGATGTGCGGTCTGAGTGGAGTACGATCAATCGGCGGTTGCCCCAGGGATCAGTGTTGGGGCCACTCCTGTTCCTTATTTATATATATGATATGCCCTCCAGTGTTACAGGTAACTAAAATATTTTTGTTTACTCATGACACCAGCTTGGTAGTAAAGGATGTTGTGTGCAACATTGGCTCAGTTCCAAATATTGCAGTTCCTGACAGAAGTTTATGGCTTGTAGAAAATAAACTAACACAAAATCACAGCAAGACTCAGTTTTTACAGTTTCTAACACAGAATTCAACAAAACCTGATGTTTTGATTTCACGGAATGGGCATATGATTATTAAAACTGAACAGTTCAAATTTCTAAGTGTTCAGATAGATAGTAAACTATTGTAGAAAGCCCACGTTTAGGAGCTTGTTCAAATACTTAATGCTGCCTTTTTTACTATTCGAACAGTATCTGAAGTAAGTGATCATTTAACACAAAAATTAGTCTACTTTGCTTATTTTCATTCAGACATCTATTTTGTGTTTTAGCCTGATCATATACTGAAATCTTTCATTAAGGTGCACATGTAGAAGTCCTGAATCCATCGCATAGTAGTACACCTGCAATGCTTCGGAAAGATGTCATGTTTTCAACTGCAGTCCAGACAGAGACAGGAGGTTGTGAGGGGAGGGTAATTGGTATTGACAGCCTCAGGCCTCCCAAGGACATCTGGCCATCCAATTCTCCAAACCAGACAAATGAACAACGCACTGATATAGGATGGGAGCTTCTTGGGATTGATAAACATTGGTCATTACATGCACACACCATTATGGTTTTAAAAATGGTACAGTGCTAAAACTGGCATTTTTTGGAGTTTTTTTGTTAATTTGAAAAATTTCTATTGCTTTGAAGCTCTGTATCTTGGGAAGTATATGGCATGCAAATGTTTAACAGTTGAAATTGTTGCAAATTTAATGCAGTACAAGAAAGATCCAAGTGCTTTTTGTCATGGAATGCAAAGGTCAAAAATGTTATAGGCAAAAGATCTGAAAAAAAGAGTCAAAATTTTGAACATTTTCAATTCCCTCAAGTTGGCACAGGGGTTTTTAGGTTCAGATAACTTGAATTCTGCCCTTCTGACCATCTACATACAAAATAAATAAAAAAAATAGAAAAAAGTAGTTGAAACATTTGTAATGCCCCCCCCCCCCCCCCCCCCCCCCAATCACCTTCTTGTCAGGCACCTTTCGGAATTAGTTTCTGAAATGTAGGTTGTGGTCATATAATGATGTGTAGCGTAGCCTGAGATCTAGGTTGGGTTGAATGCTTACAGTTTGGTTATGACAGTGTATCCAACACTTCAGTTAATCCAGCCTTTATCTGCCTCTACAATTTTTACTCCGACTCCTGCCACTACCACCACATTTCCCCAGTCAACCAATCCCTTTAGTTAGTCAACTTACTATGCCATCAATTTTACTTCACATTCCTTTTCATTGCCTCTTCATTAATTATCTGATCCACCCATTTAATCTTCAGCATTTTTTTCTCTAGCAGCACATTTAAAAATCTATTTTCATCTGGTCTTAAATATTTATTGTCCATGTTCCCTACAGGGTTACACTCCAGACAAGTACCTTCAAAAAATACTTTCTTGCACTTTAATTTACATTTGATACCAACAACTTTCTCTTTTTAAGAAATGCTGTTCTTGAAATTGCCAGTCTGCAATTTACATCATCTCTACTTCAACCTTCATCAACTGTTAAAGACATTCTCCATTCCCTTCAGCTAATTTTCCAAGTCTTCTCCTGTGCCCTTCGACTCTTATAATTGCAATGTAATTTCTGTACAAGTTGTAGGTTTATTTTATTCATTTATCCTTTGGCCATTCGGCACAACCATATAGGGGCATCCTGTGTACTATGTAGAACAGTTTTGTCATGGTGTGTTCTCCAAAGATATCACTGCTTCTGAGAATTTCACCATTACTCCATGTGACATGTTTCGACTTACATCTTTCAGCAATCTGTCAAGTTGTTCTCCATATCACACCTTCCGTCTCCTCTTCACCTACCACCCAGTGGACTCACAATTTTTGAGAGTACATGTATGATGAGAATGAGGCCCAAGCCATTGCTGTACATCTTCCTTTCCTGTGCTGTAGTTTAACTCTTTGACTGTATCTTTTCTCAGACTTAGTCTCTAGGACACAAACTGCTGACAATCTGGCTTGCTTATAGAATGTTGATTATGGCTTTTCTCACTTTATGCCCTGTATTTTACACTATATACGCACATAGATTTATTTATGTTCAGTCTCCACATCTGGGTCTGACCATCAAATTTTTCAAAATTTTTGCGTGATTGTGTAGGCCATGGGGGAAGATTGCCCACTACCCAGCATGGTAGCCTGTACATGTGAGTGGTCATCAGGTGCCCTTATGGTAACTGACAACACAGGAAGTGCTTTGTTGATGCCTGAGCTGTAAATTAATTAGTTACGGGTTCTATTGATCAATCTCACGGTAACACACATGAATCAAGTTCGTTTATTTATTTATTTATTTTTTTTAAGCTTAAAATTTTTATTACATATTCCATTCCCTTAAATGGCATAAAATGCATATATTATACCTATAGATTATTTATTCCTATTCAAGAATTCATCTATGGTATAGAAGGAGTTGTCAAGGAGATAAGATTTAAATTTATTTTTGAAACTATTACTGCTGTCTGTCAGACATTTTATTTTATCTGGTAATTTCTCGAAAAGTTTTACAGCGGCATATTTTACCCCTTTCTGTGCCAAAGATAGGTTAAGTAGAGGATAGGGTAAATCTGCCTGTCTTCTGGTATTATAATCATGAATGTCACTGTCATTCTTAAACTGATCTATGTTGTTCAGAACAAATTTCATTACTGAGTAAATGTACTGAGAATTCCTAACGTTTTAAACAGATGCCTACAAGATGTGCAACTGTTGTTGTTGTTGTTGTTGTTGTTGTTGCCTTCAGTCCTGAGACTGGTTTGATGCAGCTCTCCATGCTACTCTATCCTGTGCAAGCTTATTCATCTCCCAGTACCTAATGCAACCTACATCCTTCTGAATCTGCTTGGTGTATTCATCTCTTGGTCTCCCTCTATGATTTTTACCCTCCACGCTGCCCTCCAATACTACACTCCTGGAAATTGAAATAAGAACACCGTGAATTCATTGTCCCAGGAAGGGGAAACTTTATTGACACATTCCTGGGGTCAGATACATCACATGATCACACTGACAGAACCACAGGCACATAGACACAGGCAACAGAGCATGCACAATGTCGGCACTAGTACAGTGTATATCCACCTTTCGCAGCAATGCAGGCTGCTATTCTCCCATGGAGACGATCGTAGAGATGCTGGATGTAGTCCTGTGGAACGGCTTGCCATGCCATTTCCACCTGGCGCCTCAGTTGGACCAGCGTTCGTGCTGGACGTGCAGACCGCGTGAGACAACGCTTCATCCAGTCCCAAACATGAAACATGCTCAATGGGGGACAGATCCGGAGATCTTGCTGGCCAGGGTAGTTGACTTACACCTTCTAGAGCACGTTGGGTGGCACGGGATACATGCGGACATGCATTGTCCTGTTGGAACAGCAAGTTCCCTTGCCGGTCTAGGAATGGTAGAACGATGGGTTCGATGATGGTTTGGATGTACCGTGCACTATTCAGTGTCCCCTCGACGATCACCAGTGGTGTACGGCCAGTGTAGGAGATCGCTCCCCACACCATGATGCCGGGTGTTGGCCCTGTGTGCCTCGGTCGTATGCAGTCCTGATTGTGGCGCTCACCTGCACGGCGCCAAACACGCATACGACCATCATTGGCACCAAGGCAGAAGCGACTCTCATCACTGAAGACGACACGTCTCCATTCGTCCCTCCATTCACGCCTGTCGCGACAACACTGGAGGCGGGCTGCACGATGTTGGGGCGTGAGCGGAAGACGGCCTAACGGTGTGCGGGACCGTAGCCCAGCTTCATGGAGACGGTTGCGAATGGTCCTCGCCGATACCCCAGGAACAACAGTGTCCCTAATTTGCTGGGAAGTGGCGGTGCGGTCCCCTACGGAACTGCGTAGGATCCTACGTTCTTGGTGTGCATCCGTGCGTCGCTGCGGTCCGGTCCCAGGTCGACGGGCACGTGCACCTTCCGCCGACCACTGGCGACAACATCGATGTACTGTGGAGACCTCACGCCCCACGTGTTGAGCAATTCGGCGGTACGTCCACCCGGCCTCCCGCATGCCCACTATACGCCCTCGCTCAAAGTCCGTCAACTGCACATACGGTTCACGTCCACGCTGTCGCGGCATGCTACCAGTGTTAAAGACTGCGATCGAGCTCCGTATGCCACGGCAAACTGGCTGACACTGACGGCGGCGGTGCACAAATGCTGCGCAGCTAGCGCCATTCGACGGCCAACACCGCGGTTCCTGGTGTGTCCGCTGTGCCGTGCGTGTGATCATTGCTTGTACAGCCCTCTCGCAGTGTCCGGAGCAAGTATGGTGGGTCTGACACACCGGTGTCAATGTGTTCTTTTTTCCATTTCCAGGAGTGTAAATTGGTGATCCCTTGATGCCTCAGAACATGTCCTACCAACCGATCCCTTCTTTTAGTCAAGTTGTGCCACAAACTTCTCTTCTCCCCAATCCTATTCAACACCTCCTCATTAGGTATGTGATCTACCCATCTCATCTTCAGCATTCTTCTGTAGCACCACATTTCGAAAGCTTTTATTCTCTTCTTGTATAAACTATTTATCGTCCATGTTTCACTTCCACACATGGCTACACTCCATACAAATACTTTCAGAAAAGACTTCCTGACACTTAAATCTATACTCGATGTTAACAAATTTCTCTTCTTCAGAAACGCTTTCCTTGCCATTGCCAGTCTACATTTTATATCCTCTCTACTTTGACCATCATCAGTTATTTTGCTCCCCAAAAAGCAAAACTCCTTTGCTACTTTAAGTGTCTCATTTCCTAATCTTATTCTCTCAGCATCACCAGATTTAATTCGACTACATTCCATTATCCTTGTTTTGCTTTTGTTGATGTTCATCTTATATCCTCCTTTCAAGACACTATCCATTCCGTTCAACTGCTCTTCCAAGTCCTTTGCTGTCTCTGACAGAATTACAATGTCATCGTCGAACCTCAAAGTTTTTATTTCTTCTCCATGGATTTTAATACCTACTCTGAATTTTTCTTTTGTTTCCTTCACTACTTGCTCAATATACAGATTGAATAACATCAGGGAGAGGCTACAACCCTGTCTCACTCCCTTCCCAACCACTGCTTCCCTTTCATGCCCCTCAACTCTTATAACTGCCATTTGGTTTCTATACAAATTGTAAATAGCCTTTCGCTCCCTGTATTTTACCCCTGCGCCCATCAGAATTTGAAAGAGAGTATTCCAGTCAACATTGTCAAAAGCTTTCTCTAAGTCTACAAATGCCAGAAACGTAGGTTTGCCTTTCCTTAATCTAGCTTCTAAGATAAGCCATAGGGTCAGTATTGCCTCACGTGTTCCAATATTTCTATGGAATCCAAACTGATCTTCCCCAAGGCCGGCTTCTACTAGTTTTTCCATTCGTCTGTAAAGAATTCGTGTTAGTATTTTGCAGGCGTGACTTATTAAACTGATAGTTCAGTAATTTTCACATCTGTCAACACCTGCTTTCTTTGGGATTGGAATTATTATATTCTTCTTGAAGTCTGAGGGTATTTCGCCTGTCTCATACATCTTGCTCACCAGATGGTAGAGTTTTGTCCGGACTGGCTCTCCCAAGGCCATCAGTAGTTCCAATGGAATGTTGTCTACTCCCGGGGCCTTGTTTCGACTCAGGTCTTTCAGTGCTCTGTCAAACTCTTCACGCAGTATCGTATCTCCCATTTCATCTTCATCTACATCCTCTTCCCTTTCCATAATATTGTCCTCAAGTACATCGCCCTTGTATAGACCCTCTATATACTCCTTCCACTTTTCTGCTTTCCCTTCTTTGCTTAGAACTGGGTTTCAATCTGAGCTCTTAATATTCATACAAGTGGTTCTCTTTTCTCCAAAGGTCTCTTTAATTTTCCTGTAGGCAGTATCTATCTTACCCCTAGTGAGATAAGCCTCTACATCCTTACATTTATCCTCTATCCATCCCTGCTTAGCCATTTTGCACTTCCTGTCGATCTCATTTTTGAGATGTTTGTATTCCTTTTTGCCTGCTTCATTTACTGCATTTTTATATTTTCTCCTTTCATCAATTAAATTCAATATTTCTTCTGTTACCCAAGGATTTCTACTAGCCCTCGTCTTTTTACCTACTTGATCCTCTGCTGCCTTCACTACTTCATCCCTCAAAGCTACCCACTCTTCCTCTACTGTATTTCTTTCCCCCATTCCTGCCATTTGTTCCCTTATGCTCTCCCTGAAACTCTGTACAACCTCTGGTTTAGTCAGTTTATCCAGGTCCCATCTCCTTAAATTCCCACCTTTTTGCAGTTTCATCAGTTTTAATCTACAGTTCATAACCAATAGATTGTGGTCAGAGTCCACATCTGCCCCTGGAAATGTCTTACAATTTAAAACCTGGTTCCTAAACCTCTGTCTTACCATTATATAACCTATCTGAAATGTCAGTATCTCCAGGCTTCTTCCATGTATACAACCTTCGTTTATGATTCTTGAACCAAGTGTTAGCTATGATTAAGTTGTGCTCTGCGCAAAATTCTACCAGGCGGCTTCCTCTTTCATTCCTTAGCCCCAATCCATATTCACCGACTACGTTTCCTACTCTCTCCTTTTTCCTACTACTGAATTCCAGTCACCCATGACTATTAAATTTTCGGCTCCCTTCACTATCTGAATAATTTCTTTTATTTCATTATACATTTCTTCAATTTCTTCATCATCTGCAGAGCTAGTTGGCATATAAACTTGTACTACTGTAGTAGGCGTGGGCTTCGTGTCTATCTTGGCCACAATAATGCATTCACTAAGCTGTTGACCGAGCGAGGTGGCGCAGTGGTTAGACACTGGACTCGCATTCGGGAGGACGATGGTTCAATCCCGCGTCCGGCCATCCTGATTTAGGTTTTCCGTGATTTCCCTAAATCACTCCAGGCCAATGCCGGGATGGTTCCTCTGAAACGGCACGGCCGACTTCCTTCCCCATCCTTCCCTAATTCGATGAGACCGATGACCACGCTGTCTGGTCTCCATCCCCAAACCAACCAACCAACTAAGCTGTTGGTAGTAGCTTACCCGCATTCCTATTTTTTTATTCATTATTAAACCTACTCCTGCATTACCCCTATTTGACTTTGTATTTATAACCCTGTATTCGCCTGACCAAAAGTCCTGCCACCGAACTTCACTAATTCCCACTATATCTAACTTTTAACCTATCCATTTCCCTTTTTAAATTTTCTAACCTACCGGCCCAATTAAGGGATCTGACATTCCATGCTCCGATCCGTAGAACGCCAGTTTTCTTTCTCGATGTGCAACTATGAGCCCCAAACATTATTCTAACCCCTTGTTTTGAGCAGTGAATACTTTCTGCCTAAGTGTTGAGCCACCACAACATATTATTCCGTGCGACATAAGAGAGTGAAAGTGTGCTAAGTATGGTAGCTTACTAATTTCTGTATCCTCAGAATTGGCAATTAATCTGATTGCAAAAGTTACTGAACCTAGTCGCTTTAGGAGATCCAAAATATTAAATTTCCAGTTAAGATTCTCATCTATATATACAACCAAAAACTTAGTATGATCTACCCTGGCTACCGACTTCTGTTGATGTTTTATATTTATTGGAGGAACTGTACTCTTTGCAGCAGAAAATTGGATGCACTGTGTTTTTTCAAATCTCAAAGCAAGCCCATTTGCAGAAAACCAATTAATAATTTTTCCACAAACATTATTTGTATCATTTTCTATTTGAGTTTCTTTTACTGGTTAATAATTATGCTTGTATCATCAGCAAACAGTGTCAGGTTAACTTCTTGTTTCAGATAATAAGGGAGGTCATTCACTTATATCAAGATTGGTTGGTTTGGGGGGGATTAAAGGGACCAGACTGCGACCGTCATCGGTCCCTTTTTCCAAAAAAAGTAAAACCACCCAAAGAGAATAAAAAAAAAAAACGACCAACAGGAAAGACGTCAGACGACACAGGACAAGAAATACTCCTACAGAGATCAGGCGAAACAAATTAAAATCTCACAGAGTGTGACAGTGGTTGGCCGACCATAGAGATAAAAAGGAAAAGCCAACCACCGAGAACACATTAAAAACTCAGCGTAAAATCGTAGGCCAATGGCCAGAATCAACACAAAAGAACAGAACAAACACTCAGAGTAAATAATAAAAACCCCCTGCCCGAATAAAACGGAAAACTAAGTCAGCCATACCAGGGTCATCACACAAGAGGGCGGGGAGCGTATCAGGCAGCGCAAATGTCTGCCTGACCACAGCTAAAAGGGGGCAGGCCAACAAAATGTGGGCCACTGTCAAAGCCGCCCCGCAGCGACATACAGGAGGGTCCTCCCGGCACAGTAAATAACTGTGTGTCAGGTGGGAGTGGCCAATGCGGAGCCGACAAAGGACGACAGAGTCCCTGCGGTTGGCTCGCAGGGATGACCGCCACACAGTCGTCGTCTCCTTGATGGCACGGAGTTTATTGGGCATGATCCGATTGCGCCATTCAGCGTCCCAAAGCGCAAAAACTTTTCGGCGGAGGACTGCCCGCAAATCAGTCTCTGGGAGGCCAACGTCCAGAGACTGTTTACTCGTGGCCTCTTTCGCCAGGCGGTCAACATGTTCATTGCCCGGGACACCGACATGACCGGGGGTCCACACAAAGACCACAGAGCGGCCGCAACGCGCAAGAGTATGCAGGGACTCATGGATAGCCATCACCAGATGAGAACGAGGAAAACACTGGTCGAGAGCTCGTAAACCGCTCAGGGAATCGCTACAGATAACGAAGGACTCACCTGAGCAGGAGCGGATATACTCTAGGGCACGAAAGATGGCGACTAGCTCAGCAGTGTAAACGCTGCAGCCAGCCGCCAAGGACCGTTGTTCGGAATGGTCCCCTAGAGTTAGCGCATACCCGACACGACCAGCAACCATCGAACCGTCAGTGTAAACAATTCCAGAGCCCTGATACGTGGCCAGGATGGAATAAAAGCGGCGGCGGAAGGCCTCTGGAGGGACCGAGTCCTTCGAGCCCTGTGCCAAGTCGAGCCGAAGGCAAGGGCGAGGAACACACCACGGGGGTGTACGCAGAGGCGCCCAGAAAGCAGGTGGAACTGGGAAAAACCCAAGCCCGCAGAGAAGCTCCTTGATGCGTACGGCGATCAGACAACCCGACTGGGGCCAACGGTCTGGCAGATGGATGACTGACTGCGGGAACAGGACACGATAATTTGGATGCCCGGGCAAGCTAAAAACATGGGCAGCATAAGCGGCCAGCAAACGTTGGCGTCAGAACCGCAGTGGAGGTACACCTGCCTCCACTAGGACGCTGTCCACAGGACTGGTGCGGAAAGCACCAGTGGCAAGGCGTATCCCGCTGTGGAGAATTGGGTCCAGCACCCGCAACGCAGATGGGGATGCTGAGCCATAAGCTAGGCACCCATAATCCAGGCGAGACTGGATTAACGCCTGGTAGAGCCGTAACAGGGTAGATCGGTCGGCGCCCCAGCGGGTGTGGCTCAAACAACGCAGGGCGTTGAGATGCCGCCAACACGCTTGTTTAAGCTGCCGGATATGAGGCAGCCAAGTCAACCGGGCATCAAAAAGGACACCCAAAAACCTGTGGGTCTCCACCACAGCAAGATGTTCGTCGGCAAGATAAAGCCGCGGCTCAGGACGGACCGTTCGGCGCCGGCAGAAATGCATAACGCGGGTCTTGGCAGCCGAAAACTGAAAACCACGCGCTACAGCCCAAGACTGCGCCTTGCGGATTGCGCCCTGTAGCTGACGTTCAGCTGCTGCAATGCTAATAGAACTATAGTAAAGACAGAAGTCGTCAGCATACAGGGAAGCGGAGACAGAATTTCCTACTGCCGCAGCGAGACCGTTTATTGCAATTAAAAACAGGCAGACACTGAGGACAGAGCCCTGGGGTACCCCGTTCTCCTGGACGAGGGAGGAACTATACGAGGCCGCGACTTGCACGCGGAAGGTACGATACGACAGAAAATTTCTGATAAAGATCGGCAGAGGGCCCCGAAGACCCCATCCATGAAGCGTAGAAAGGATGTGATGACGCCATGTCGTATCGTACGCCTTCCGCATGTCGAAAAAGACAGCGACCAGGTGCTGACGGCGGGCAAAGGCTGTACGGATGGCCGACTCAAGGCTCACCAGATTGTCGGTGGCGGAGCGGCCTTTACGGAACCCACCCTGAGACGGAGCCAGAAGGCCCCGAGACTCCAGCACCCAATTTAAGCGCCGGCTCACCATCCGTTCAAGCAACTTGCAAAGAACGTTGGTGAGACTAATGGGATGGTAGCTGTCCACCTCCAGAGGGTTCTTTCCAGGTTTCAAAATGGGGATGACAATACTTTCCCGCCATTGCGACGGAAACTCACCCTCGACCCAGAGACGGTTGTAAAGGTCGAGGAGGCGTCGCTTGCAGTCCACTGAAAGGTGTTTCAGCATCTGACAGTGGATGCGATCTGGCCCGGGAGCGGTATCAGGGCAAGTGGCAAGGGCACTCTGAAATTCCCACTCACTGAATGGAGCGTTGTAGGGTTCAGAAGCGTTGGTGCGAAAAGAAAGGCTCCGACGTTCCATCCGCTCTTTAATGGAGCGGAAGGCCTGGGGGTAATTCGCAGAAGCGGAACTCATAGCAAAATGCTCTGCTAAGCGGTTTGCAATGACGTCGGAGTCAGTACAAACTGCTCCATTCAGTGAGAGCGCAGGGACGCTGGCAGGGGTCCGATAGCCGAAGACCCGTCGAATCTTGGCCCAGACCTGCGATGGAGTGACATGGAGTCCAATGGTGGACACATACCGCTCCCAGCACTCCTTCTTGCCTTGGCGGATAAGGAGGCGGGCCCGCGCACGCAGCCGTTTGAAGGCGATAAGGTGGTCCATGGAGGGATGTCGCTTGTGACGCTGGAGCGCCCGCCGGCGATCTTTAATCGCTTCAGCGATCTCAGGCGACCACCAAGGCACAGCCCTCCGCCGAGGGGACCCAGAAGAACGGGGAATGGCAGACTCGGCGGCAGTGACGATGCCGGCAGTGACCGATGTAACCACCGCATCAATGGCATCAGTTGAGAGAGGCTCAATAGCGGCAGTGGAGGAGAACAAGTCTCAGTCAGCCTTATTCATAGCCCATCTGCTAGGGCGCCCAGAAGAGTGACGCTGTGGTAGTGACAGAAAAATCGGAAAGTGGTCACTACCACACAGGTCGTCATGCACACTCCAGTGGACAGATGGTAAGAGGCTAGGGCTACAGATTGAAAGGTCAATGGCAGAGTAGGTGCCATGCGCCACACTGAAGTGTGTGGAGGCACCATCATTCAAAATCGAGAGATCGAGCTGCGACAATAAATGCTCAACGGTGGCGCCTCGACCTGTTGCCACTGACCCACCCCACAGAGGGTTATGGGCGTTAAAGTCGCCCAGTAATAAGGAAGGTGGCGGCAATTGGGCTGTCAGCGCAGCCAGGACATGCTGCGCGACATCACCCTCCGGTGGAAGGTAAAGACTGCAGATGGTAATAGCCTGCGGCGTCCACACCCTAACAGCGACAGCCTCTAAAGCTGTTTGTAGAGGGACAGACTCGCTGTGAAGAGAGTTAAGGACATAGATGCAGACGCCACCAGACACCCTTTCATAAGCTGCTCGGTTCTTATAATAACCCCGATAGCCACGGAGGGCGGGGGTGCGCATTGCTGGAAACCAAGTTTCCTGCAGAGCAATGCAGAGGAAAGGGTGAAGGCTGATAAGTTGGCGGAGCTCAGCTAGAAGGTGGAAGAAACCGCTGCAGTTCCACTGGAGGATGGTTTTGTCCATGGCTGAGAAAGGCGTGCCGGGACTGGGACGGCAGATTACGCCGCTGGGTCACCTGCTGCCTCCGATTGAGCACCCGTGCTAGTGCTATTGCTATTCACGGCGTCTGAGGGACCGGTAAGATCGAGGTCCTCAGCGGACGCCAGAATCTCCACCTCGTCCCCAGACGCAGAGCTAGAAGGTTGCGATGGGGTGGCTACCACCGCGCGTTCCTTGGGCTTAGAGCTGCTCTTCTTTGATTTCTCACGCTGCTCCTTGGGTTTAACTGGCTGGGAGGGCTTCACCGATTCAGTCTCCGGGACTGAGGAGGATCGGGAAGCCCTTCGACCTGCAGATTGTGGGCACTTACGCCACTGTCGATCGTCAGCCTTCCCGCCGGTGGAAACCTGGGAAGGGAGGGACCCAAGGGACCCCTTGCGAGCGTGAGAAGCCGAAGAAGTTGGACACTTCTCCGGCTTAGAAGCGGGGACCGACGTCCCCGATGGGGGGGATGGTGTTGCTCCTGAGGTAGGTGGCACAGGAGCAACCCGGTGGGTAGAGCCCCCCACTGGCAAGGGGGCAGGAGGAGTTGTACCACTCGTCGATCCGGCCGGAAGGCGCGAAACTGATGGGGCTAGCACAGGTGTTGTAGCAGCGGCGTAGGAAGTTGTCATTCGCACTGGATGTAATCGGTCGTATTTCCGTTTGGCCTCAGTATAAGTCAGTCGGTCCAGGGTCTTATATTCCATGATTTTGCGCTCTTTCTGGAATATTCTGCAGTCTGGCGAGCAAGGTGAATGGTGCTCCCCGCAGTTGACGCAGATGGGAGGCAGGGCACATGGAGTATCGGGATGAGATGGGCGTCCGCAATCTCGACATGTGAGGCTGGAAGTGCAGCGGGAAGACATATGGCCGAACTTCCAGCACTTGAAGCACCGCATCGGGGGAGGGATATAGGGCTTGACGTCACATCGGTAGACCATCACCTTGACCTTTTCCGGTAACGTATCACCCTCGAAGGCCAAGATTAAGGCACCGGTAGCAACCTGATTGTCCCTCGGACCCCGATGAACGCGCCGGACGAAATGAACACCTCTACGTTCTAAGTTGGCGCGCAGCTCGTCATCAGACTGCAAAAGGAGGTCCCTATGGAAAATAACACCCTGGACCATATTTAAACTCTTATGTGGAGTAATAGTAACGTTAACATCCCCCAACTTGTCACAAGCAAGTAACCTGCGTGACTGGGCGGAGGATGCCGTTTGTATCAGTACTGAGCCAGAGCGCATTTTAGACAAGCCCTCCACCTCCCCAAACTTGTCCTCTAAATGCTCGACGAAGAACTGAGGCTTTGTGGAGAGAAAAGACTCCCCATCAGCTCTCGTGCAAACTAAGAATCGGGGCGAATAACTGTTACCTCCATCCTGGGACTTACACTCTTCCCACGGCGTGGCCAGGGAGGGGAACGTTTTCGGATCGTACTTCTGAGCATTAAATTGAGCCCGAGAACGCTTAGAGACTGCTGGCGGCTGGCCGCCAGCGAGAGATGATGTACCACGCTTCATTGCGGGTCATCCGCCCTGATGCCACCTACTCCGACCAAGGGCCCTCCCCACGGGCGCCACCCAGCCACAGCAAAGGCCACCTGGCAGGATGGCCGTTGCCGGGAGTCCTGATACCCCAGGAGGATAGGCATCTACTCCTTGGCATACGTGGGGAGTTAACGGCGCAGGCATCAGTAGAGCGATCCCTGTGTTGTCAGGGGGCTACAACCAAGAGGGTACATGGCGGCCCCACCACAACGGACTGGCTACCGTGCTGGATCTTAGGTGCAAAAATGGCCAAGGTCGTCGTCGCAGTTAAAAGAAACACTGCAGAGTGCAGTGTGGTAATCGCCCAAGAGATCGAAAACGAGCGGGACACCATTGCAACGACGAGAAAGACGGCTAAAGGTCTAATTGCACGACGGATACAGTGCACCATGTAAGGCGCCCTTCCCCAATTGGCTCGCTCTTCGGAATAATTTAGAAAGATGGAGGTCAAACCCGAGAGGGGACCATCACATAAGGCCGAAACATTTGAGACTCCTTTTAGTCGCCTCTTACGACAGGCAGGAATACCGCGGGCCTATTCTAACCCCCGAACCCGCAGGGGGGGACCTATATCAAGAACAGAACAGAATGATAGAACCTTGTGGAACACCTAATGTAATTTCACGTCAGTTAGATGAAGTAGCAAACTTCCTTAAATCACTTAAACCATATACAGACACTTTTTGCTTCCTGTTCTGTAGATATGACTTAAACCAACCGTGTGCTGTTCCATTTATACCATAGAATTGTAATTTCTGGAACAATGTCATGGTTCACACAATCAAATGCTTTGGATAAGTCATAGAAAATTCCTATTGGTGACATTTTACTATTTAAAGACTCTATAATTTGGGCAGTGAAATTGTATATCACTGTCTCAGTGGAACAGCATTGTTGAAATCTGAACTGTGACTTACCAAGTATCCCATTACTGTTGTGATGGCTAACCACTCTTGAATACATTACTTTCTCGATGATTTTTGAAAATGCTGTAAGCAAGGGTACTGGCCAGTAATTATTGACAGCTGTGGTATCCCCTTTAGTGTAGAGAGGCTTGACAACTGCATGTCTTAGCCTGTCTTGGAAAATACCGTGAGTTAGTGATGCATTACATAAGTGACTCAGAACATCAACTGTAACTGCTCCACAATGTTTTAATATCTTGTTAGAGATGTCATCTAATCCAACAGAACATTTATTTTCCAAAGATTTAATGATTTTCTGTACTTCACAAGAGGCTGTTTTTTCATCTACACATAAGAAATGGTTGTTAAATACATTAGTTTCTTGTGTACTGTTGGTTAAGATGGTATTGCTCTCTTACTTGCTTACTACCTACCCCAGTGGTTACTTTTCATGTCTCTTCTAACAACATGACATATTGATTTTATTTTATTGCCCGAGTTGTTAATTTCATCTCTAACATACATATGTCTTGATTTTCTAACAACTTTTCTCAGTATGTTACAATAATTTTTATAGTGTAAAATTACTTCTGTGTCTTTACTAATTCTTGCTGTCTCATACAGTTTTCCTTTTCTTTCTGAAGACACTTTAATACCTGTAGTAATCCAAGGTTTCTTTGTAAACTGTTTGGTGTTATATTTAGTAATATTTTTGGGCAGCAGTGTTCAAAAAGGGATATAGATTTATCAAGAAATATGTTGCACTTATCATTAACACTTGGCTCATTATATACATCTCCCCAATTAACATTTCTTAAACTTTCTCTGAAGTGCTCTGTAGATTCCGGGTTGAGCAACCTTACACATTAGTCACTGGTTTCTGAAGTGTACACCATGCTAGGTTTTGTAAGTTAACCAATTCTGCAGCATGATCTAATAATCCATTTATCACAGGGGAAGTGTGCGTTAGTTTTATATCGTCTTGCTTTACAACTACATTATCCATTAGAGTGCTACTGTCTTGAGTTATACATGTAGGGAAATTGATCACTGATTCTAAGTTATATGCCATTAATAACACTTCTAGTTCATTTTTACTATCAAAATTGCTTAGAAAGATTACATTGAAATCACCACAGATTAGTAACTTCTTCTTTTTGTCTGACAGACAGCATAATAGGAAGTCAAACGTTTTCATGAATAGCTCCCAATCTCCTCATGGGGACCTGTACACTGTTGCTAATATTAACACTACATAGTTCACATGCACAAACTTCAAAGTGCTGATCGACACAAAATTTGCTTACATCTACAGTTTTTTTTATAGCCTTGTTTTGTGTAAATGGCAACTCCTCATTTATCCATGCTAGATCTGCAAGTGTAAGATGCTAAATTATACCCATTTATACTGACACTTTCCATCCCCACAGTTACATGGTGTTCAGACAAAGTATATCAATCTCACTCTTATTTTTGAGATCATCTAAACATACTAACAGTTCATCTACTTTATTTTTTATTCCCCTGATATTGTGATGCAGTAAGTTGATATTTCCTTAGCTTTATTCCTATTTACTGTACATGAAGCTTCTTTTATTCAATTTTTCTTGATTGTTGTCTGTCTGGACTTTGGCTTTAACCTAAAAAAACCTGTCTGCCTGGTCCCATTAACCACAGAGACCACCCCTTGTGTGACTGTGCCCCCCCCCCCCCTTACAGTATCTGCTAATAGAGGAGCTAACTGGCCATCAATCCACACCTGTTTGGAGTAGGTGGCATCACGGCAGATATTTGGTGTCGTGAAACAACCAAAGTTATCAGCAGATGGCCATGAGACCCTAGCAGTCTCTTCAGAGAGACCAAAACTTGGTGTCTCCATTATGACCCTTCCAGTTTTATGTCACTGCCTACACCATTGTAGGAAAACAACCAGTCGACTTGTGGACAGTTATTCCTCTTAGTTTAACTTAATAGGTGAACTCTCTTCCTTTAACAAATTGCGAAGTGATTCCATCTTAATCAAGATGGCAAATCCTATCCCATTCCAGGTGTCGCTCTCTTGTAAACAACTTTGTGATGTATATGTTACCATCACATCACATAAGTAGTTTAGTGTAGTACAGGGATTAATTTTTCACCAGGGCCTAATGTTTCATACTGACAAAGTACGTGAACACTTGGAGAGGCAACGGATCCACTTAATATGTTGTACATGTCAAGGCCCACCAGACAAGGTAGACACAGGTGCATTACTCCATGTTTTGAGGAGCATTCACTTCTACAAAAGGTCAAAATCATATGTTATTTCTGTGATGTGAAGTTATTTCCCACTCCTTTAAATGCTTGCACTTCGGGCATGTCTTACCAGTGCACGTACAACCCGATTTGGGGGGACTATGGCCATCAACATCACAAAAATTCAATGTGTGCTGCCACCTGTCTGCTAACCTACAGAAAAAATGCAAAATCCAGGAACTGAAGGTCACAGGCAGTCTCTCATATTTTGAAGCTCAGCAGAACAGGATTATTTGTATCTGTTCTCAGTATCTACCTATGCCACTACTGGGGCCAAATTATCAATAGAACCTAGTGTATTTACCCCCTTGACATCAATATCTGGTAGCCACACATATAAACTTGACAAAGGGAGTGATATTGCTCTCTGCTCTCGTGGTTCATGTGGCACCATCTTCAGGAACCACGTCCCACATCTATCCAGAGAAGCAGTTTTCTCCTGCAGCATCTACTGGTGTCAAGGCTCACTCTTGGGAACCTTCAAACATACCCCACACACTCCTCTCTGCAGAAATCCACAGATCAGGAGCTCAACAACTGCTAGCGGTTGAAGGAGCCACAGACTATGGGTACATTGGCTGCGCACTCTATTTCTGTTGACTATACCCACAGTGGAAGACATCTCAAACATTGCTGAAACTGCTATTCATCCTTCTAGAAGCTTCCTCGGCCACTGCCCAGTGTCGTGGTAGACCAACGGCATTGCAGGAGCTGTTCAGGATTGTTGAAGGGCCTTGCAACAGTTGTTGAGGGCTATTGAAGGACCCTGCAACATCTCACGCAACACCCCTCACAGATTTCCTCCTCACCTTTAAATGGCTATGCACTAAGTTTCACTAATTAAATGCAGTAAGGAACTCTATGCCTCTTCATCTCAGGTGCAGGCCAAGTTCTTTAGTCAGAGTCACCAAAGATTAGTAACTGTTCCAGGTCTCTTCCTTCAGTGTGGTATTTGCATAGATGCATTAGTTCTTGCTAAATCCTGCAGCCCACTTTGCAGCAATGTCACCATCCTCTTCTTATCTCTCTCCCCCATTCTCTCATTGCAGTGTCAGTATGTCTCAAAAATAAAGGTAATTTCTGTTTGTTTCTAGTAATTTTGGACTAGAATGAAATTGGAGCCTGCTGTAATATGCTAATATAGTCTACACTGATGAAGCACTATGTCTAAATTACATTTAGCAATGACATGTTCTTTAACATTCCAGAGTTATGAATAATTGTGTGTGTTTGTGTCCCAGTCTGGCAAAAATTTTCATTGTCGTCATTCCATTATACAGATGATGGTTGTCCATGTTGGCAACTGGGAATACATTTCATGTTTTTCATAATGGCTGTAGGCGCCACAGTGCCTATTCCTTCAGACATAGATGTATGTCTGAATGAACATAGCATTGTAATTTGGAATAACACAGGCACTGTGACATTGGTATCACCTGGTCCCAAAGTTTGTAACAGTATTTTTTGAAACTCCCTGTATATCTACGTTTGTATAACAAGTTCTGTGCATTGTATTAACCTGATCAATCCAATATCACCGTTAAAATAAATACTGATATAATCAGTCACTAAACTATACCATACTATACTGACAAGGTCAATTACTCTTATCTCCATGATTAGAAAGACAGTATTCCACACCAATCATTGATGAAGCTGTATCTGCTTCCCATCCAGATGGCCACTACTGCAACTGGGCTCCCCGCTTCTGCTATTTCTTTATCATGGGTTGAAGCCCACACTGTGTCGAAACCTAGATAAAATGGTGTGACTTGTTTTTCATGGCACAAATTATGGACGACTGGAAATACCATGAAGGGTTTCAGTATGAGGTTCACGACCAAATTCATTTGTGGATTTCAGTGATCCTCCGAGTAATTCAAAGTTTCCCACTCTTGCCATATTGTTCTTTGGTATACCCTTGCTACCACCATGAGCTAGTACCAGTATCATCCACTCCTTTTAATGGCATTTGAAATTTATGGTCATCTGCCTGTGTGTGTTCAAATGGCTCTGAGCACTATAGGACTTAACAGCCAAGGTCATCTGTCCCCCTGTGTCTGTGTTTCGGCTTCTTTGAGAATATGATTCCTGAACAAAATAGCATTATTAGTCACCAAAGTACAAACAGACACACAAGTAATTGGAGAGCAGCTTACTTTTCGAAAATAGATTGTTCGGAAATACAGAAGCGTCCGATCCTACCCGTCGGCTTTGACCCATGACGTTACAAATATGGCGGAAACGACCATAAACGGCAATTCCAATATGGCGGATATAAAAACATCGCATACGTATCATAAACACGAAAATACATAGAAAAACAACACACACACACACACACACACACACACACACACACACACACACACACACACACAGGTTTCACAAAAAGCCTAATGACTCTAATGGGACAAGCGTGGGAAATTGGGGGTTTTTGGGTGGGGAGAAACTAAATATACACAAATGTAGCCACCGACCGCCATACAAAACCACGCAAAACGACGAAAAAAATCGACATCACAAAACTCACCAAATAGCACAAAACACATTCTTATCCGGAATCAGACACTTCCCTTGACCTATATAGATCTACAGTAGCTCCCGATCCCATAAATTGGGATCGAACACTTCCATTGACCTATATAGCTCAACAGTATCTCCCGACCCCATCCCCCAATACAAAAATCAAAATACACCGCAAAACATTGCGAACAAACACTTCCCTTCACCTAGATATATCTACAGCAGCTCCCGATCGAACACTTCCCTTGACCTATATAGCTCAACAGCAACTCCCGATCCCATCTCCCATTACAAAAATCAACATACTCCACCAAACATTGAGATTGAACACTTCCCTCCAACTATATAGCTCAACAGCAGCTACCAATCCCATAACTTAGGATCGACCACTACCCATGACCTATGAACTCAAACACATCTCCCAGTACGAATACCAATATCAACCTTCACAGCCACAAATCTCAATGAAACACTTCCCTATACCCAATACACAACACATACGCCAAAAACAAAAAAAAAAGGGAACTTACCACAAAAAACCACAACCGAATACACTTAATAACAAACTCACCCGACGTACAGCAATCATCATTACATTAACCATCACACAAAACCGTTAACTCAGTAATACAAATTCCGCTTCAAAACCACGCACGCAGCACTCACCACTGAGCAACAGCAAACTGACCCCAACACACCAAACAAACGAAAACCATGAACACACCACCAGAGGGCACAACAAACAACAACACGACATCTACTAACACGCCACAATCACAAACCAAACTCCGCGCCGTAATGACGTCACACACCACAACACGTTTACGTCACGGGTCAAAGCCGACGCGTGAGATCGGATGTTTCTGTTGACCCGATTGTTGTTCGTCCTCAAAAGACATGAGACGATTTCTTTGATGTGGTGTGGCAAATGATTTATGGCATATAAAAACTGTAAACACAATCGACAGTGACGCTATTTTTCCATTGAACTAATACGATGGAAGTATTGAATTCAACCAGCAGAAACTACTACATGCATACCAAGGATCTTACACGCTCACAAACAGATATTTAAACTGGGAAACTATCATCAGTCGCGCATAAACATGCAATGCCGATTCGCTTAATTTCATGATGTCACAACATAGAGTAGAAACATCTCTGGAGCGAGCGTAGCATTCATATCACGCTAGGTGAGGAGCGCCCTACGTCATAGTGATTAGTGACGCAACGCTATGTATTCTTGGCGTAAATGAACCTAAATCGACCTCATGAGTACGTATATCGATCTTTGCAGTTGTACCACTGAGGTTGCACGGTAACGTGAAAGGTGAATGTAAATACACGTGTACAAACGAAGTGACAGCAATTGTGTGGTATGCTCATCCAAGTTGAATTACTTATTAAGCTGTAATCTCAACAGTTTTCGGTGTTATTGTGTGTTTATTGATGTAATGAATGTCTGAACGAAGGAACCAAAACAATAACGAAAGTCAAAAATAGCGTCTAGTCATTAAAAAAAAATCCGATTAATTGTGCATAAATCATGTGGACAGACACGTGAAATAGGGAGAAATTAAAGTGTTTCACATTTTTATATAAGCCAATGGATTGCACATAACTCTTCTGGGCAGAAACGTTAAACCGAGAAATTAATGTGGTTCCAAAGATAATTCGGAATGTTGCTGGAATTTTTATTTTGCCTTCATGTTGCAGATCAACTCAGAAAATTTTGCTCTACAGAAATAAATTACTGCTGATGATTATAATATATAATGTAACCTGTTTATAACACATGTCATTTTTATACGCTGTATGCTGTGGTAAAACAATGATATTTCGACTATAATTGTTACTCACATTTTAATATGGAAGCAGTATCAACTATAAAAAAAATTAGTCTCCTAGTAGTTGCCAAATGATTTTGGAACACTGGCTGTCACACTGGGTGAGCTATTTGACAAAATAGCCACAGCAGCCCACAGTTTTAGCAGCACTAAGCGATGTTTCATATGCGATGGTGGAATACTGTGTTTGTTTATTCTGTCAATAGACATAGTATTAATTTTGGGGGTGTTTGGCATGATTACTATAGCTATTTCCATATTGCCTAAGAGTCATACAAAAAGTAGCTGCAAATGGCAACAGCACTCACTGCTCTCAGTTGCTTAAAATTCTGGTAAATTTGAGTTGCATGTCATTGTTTTTTCACAGTATACAACATATGAAGAAAAATAATGACGTGTTATAACAGGTCAGTACATTATAATCATCAGCAATAACTTATTTCTGAAGAGCAAAAGTGTCTGTGCTAATCTACAGCATGAAGGCAAAATTAAAATTCCAGCAATATTCGGAATTATCTTTGGAACCACATTAATTTCTCAGTTTAATGTTTCTGTCCAGAAGAACCATGTACAATCCATTGGCTTTGATAAAAATACGAAACACTTTAATTTCTCTCTATTTCACGTTTCTATCCACATAATTTATGCACAAAAAATCGGATTAAAAAAAATGAGTAGACGCTAGTTTTTGACTTCCGTTATTGTTTTGGTTCCTTCGTTCAGACATTCATTACATCAATAAACACACAATAACACCGAAAACTGTTGAGATTACAGCTTAATAAGTAATTCAACTGGGATGAGCATACCACACAATTGCTGTTACTTCGTTTGTACACGTGTATTTACATTCACCTATCACGTTACCGTGCAGCATCTGTGGTACAACTGCAAATATCTTGAAGTTGATTTCGGTTTATTTACGCCAGGATGACGTAGCGTTACGTCACGATGACGTAGCGTTACGTCACTATGACGTATGGCTCTCCTCAGCTAGCGTGAGATGAATGCTACCCGTTGTCAACATTAACTTGGGGTTGTCACGTGATCTCAGGATACTGATGCTTGTTGGTGCTTTCTGCATAGTTCGAAACTTACAATATTGCAATATTTGTTGCGTTTTCGCGATTTGTTTGTTCATAACAGCAATGTGAATTACCGTTTCTGCCACAGGTGTAAAGAGAAATACATGGAAGGAGAAACAGTTCGTTTTATATAAATGCTTCGAAGTTCTGTGCTGATCTGGTTGCATTTTGAATAAACGATCTACATCTGTTAATGTGTGTGCAAAATGTGTTTAATTTCTTGTTAGTGGTACACATAAAAGGGCATTTCAACCTGCAGCTCGAAAAGTCGACATTTCTTTTGAATGTGATGAACCTATGTAATGTGTAGAAACAGTTTTGTGTTTTATTCAAAAGCAAAACGTTCATGAAATGTTCCACTCTTGGTCAGACAGAATGCTTTGCAAAATAGAGAAGAAAAAGTGTGTGTGTGTGTGTGTGTGTGTGTGTGTGTGTGTGTGTGTGTGTGTGGGAGATAGAGAACCCAACATTTTAGAGTATAGAAAATTAAAAGCTAACGCAAGTACAGAACAATTGCTTTGTTTATTTTTACCAGAACGTTGGCATCCTCACATCTAGGTTGTATACCCTGCTTTGGAAGTAAGCAAATAAGAAACCAACAGACTGAATGTGAATCATTGCAATGAGGAACAAAAATAAGACAAAAACTCAGTATTACCAAAGTACAAAACCAGCTGCTTTGTTGAATTTTATTTTATTTACTGTCTTCATTATTTGATTAGCAAGCATAAAATGTTGTTACATTAGATGCCAACCATGTGTGTCGTGAGCTTCACTTGATGCTGTTAAATGATCCGACTCTGAAGAGCTAAAATAAATGTTACAGGAGCAACGGCATTATAAATTCATACAATATCCTGTGTGTTAAGGGAGTGGGGGAGGCAGCGAGAGAGAGTAATGTGTCTTATATATTTTTTTATATGTGGGACGCGCCTTGCTTTGTAATGCATTTAACCAGTGATCAGATTTTTTTTTAATTCACATTATTACGTAGTCTGTAAAGAAGTGGAAGCAAATGCGCTAAATGTATATGAGAAAGTGTTACCAGTAAACAAAACTGTGCACTAGCCAACAAGAAAAAGGAAAAAAATCGATTAAGTAGTCGGTATAATAGTTAATATACGGCAAACCCTGTGGCTTTCGGATACTTTCAGAGGTACCAACTTGCTGTCAAGTCGTTTTGCAATACTGTAAAACCAGAAATTTACAATGTCAGATTCCATAATACCCTCATGTGCCGTGTAATACCGAAAAATTTCGGTGGCTGACGCAGATACCAATAAATGGGTGCATCTGGGCTGTGACACTTCTCACAAAGCAGCACTTCAAAGTTTTAAATTCTTGGTTTCCTTCATTTCTCTTTAAACTGCTTTAATCCAAGTATCAAATAAAAATTGTTATGATGTTTGCGAAAAGCCTATGCCATATCCATGGCACCTACGAAGGTAATCTGCGTATACTAGTGATGTAATGACATTTTAAATGTACAGGGTGCTTCATGGACAAACCCACAGCATCTCACCCATCTCCTATCCCACCAACTCAACTCTCATAAATCCGCAATTTTTATCTCCCTCGACCTAGAAAAAGTCTACCACTGTGTATGGCATTCTGGGCTCCTTTTCAAACTCCAGATATACGCACTTCCATTTAACTGTGTCGACCTTATTGCATCCTTCCCATCTAATTGCCCAGGCTTTGTCACTATTAACAGTACTGATTCCTGTACCTTCCACCCCACTGCAGGGGTCCCCCAAGGTTGTGTCCTCTCTCCTCTCCTTTATCTCTACACTGCTAATATGCCCAAACCATCCCCACCAATATGCTTAGGACACAGCTTTACTCGCCCTCTGCCCAACATTCCAGCGTTCCTAACGATCCCTCCAAGTTCACCTCAATCAGTTGACCACCTGGTGTAACCAATGGCCTCCTGATGTAACCAATGGCTCCTCAATACCTCCAAAACCCAGGCAATAATTATAGGATGAACCACCCACACCTTCTGCACCCATGACATCTAACTTACCATTTATAACCCTCCTCTCCAGCTAACTAACGCACTAAAATATCTTGGAGTAACCCTCGACCAACAGCTAACGTGGAACCCCCAGCTATTAACCATCCAACAGAAAGACCACAATACTCTCAAACTACTAAAATTACTAACAGGCTGAACTCGGGAATTATACTCCTCCACAATCGTCTCCACCTACAAAACCCTGCAAATGTTGTGTGGATCTCTGCCCCACCAAAGTTCTATAAATCCTTTCAAATCTTCGAACGCCATGCACTCCCCTCAACCGGATCTTCTACCATCTCGTCAAATTTCCACCACTCCTCACCCACATCAAACACCTACGCATCTCCTATACTGTCAGCACACTAGTCTCGAATAAACCCATTGTCTCCCTTGCCCAGGTATGCCACACCTTCACCAACACATCCGTCCATCTCTACATCTCCACACACTCCATATCACACACTCCATACATATCCTATCCCAATGCAACTTCAACCAACTCCCTCTCCCAGACAATCAGATGTGTCCTGATACTTACCGATCCTACCAACTACAACCCTTCCCCAATCTGTCCCACTCCACACCAGGGCTCGTCTCTCCTTTTCCCTCTACACTCACCTGTATCCCTTTCTTTTCGTGCCACAACCCTCCCCAGGCACCATACTGTCCATCCCAGTGTCTGTATTCCCACTATCTGTTTCGCTTCCTACTTACTGTCTCCATAGTTTCTGCACCTCACAGACCCCCATCTCCTTACCCACCCACCCCAGAATCTCTATGCAACATTTTCTCTCCACACAGAATACTTTTTCACCTTGTGCAGGTCCTTCACATATCAGCGAAAGTGCAGTGCTCCAGCGTTTTTTCACCGAAGAATTTCACCTCATTGCAGCTGTAATTTTAAATTGTATATTTTCTTTGTCCTTTCAGCTGTTTGTCATTAATCTTCTTAACTTACATTGTAATCAGCTCTCGCATATTTATTTTTATATCGCTTTATTTTTATAAGAACTCTTGGGGAAGAGCGAAGTATTGTGCTGCTGACAACCTACCCCTCGCCCATATGAGACAAGGGGTATGAAATAACAACAAAGAAAAAAAGTATTTGACATTGAGGCGTATTTGGTCTACGCCATGCAAAGTCGTTGGTCCTTGTAAACTGCTTGTGCTTTAAAAATATGTTAGCACATTGTCATGTTTGTACTGGTGGTGTTGTGTGGTTAAATTGCTTTTTATATGTGAAGTTGGCAGAAACGAGTGTAGTTATTGAAAGACTTCAAAGCAAAATATATTCAAATGCTACCCATAGCATCTAAACAAAATTGTACCTTATTTAAACAATGAAAAATGCAGCAATTACTTGTTTTTTCATACTTAGCACAACATGTTTCAAGAATTTATCTGCTATAAGGGGGTTGTTTGTGTTGTTGCCCCGGATGATAATTACACGAAATATGTCGCAGTGTGGCCAGATGTACGTGTACTGATCAAGCAAATTCTCAGCATTCCAGATAGGTCGGCTGGCGAGGGCGTGTTACGTACCATACGGCTGCGTTAAGTGTAAATATTTACATTCATATGTTGGTGTGTCCATGTGTTTTTTCTGTCTCTATTGTCCTGTCATTTTAAGGCATTACACAGAAGCCCACACGTGTGCATCCCTTCAATCACACTCTTTGTTAGTGGATTGGAATACTCAAAACACATATTGCTAAGTATGAAAAATTATGGAAGTTGTGCTGTGTTTCATTATTTAAATTGTGAATTAGAAAGTTGGAGACTTACCGAAAACATTGATTATGATGAATGAAAAACCACATCATACCTTCTGTTTGAATTAATGCAGTGTGGTGTGAAAATAATTTAAAAATTAAAGTATTAGACCCCACACTACAAGCAGTAAGTTAGGTTGGAGTGTTGTGATTTATTGAAGCCAACAAATGTGAATTGAAATAAAGATTGTCATTACAGCTTCATCAGAAGGGTCTACCTTTGAGACATATTTAACACAATACTTATTCAAATAGACTGCAAAACAAATCGAGACATTACATCACATAATGCAGAAGCCTCTGACAAGTATTTTGCTACCTATTGTGTAAATATACCCACAAGTAAACTACAAAATAGGCAACAGCTAAGGTTGTTATCGTATGAGCGTTGTTATCCTATGAGTGTGGGGCCATATATGGACAAGTACCTGTTGTTGTGGGTTGGAGCACTAGTCCATTTCAAGGACAAATCATGACAATAGGCTTCCCTTCCTTAAAAGTATCTGAACAAGTTAGATATTATCCACATATAAACACTACATAGAATGTATCGTATGGGACTAGTCTATTGAAAGTAAAGTACAGCAGCTTGAAGCTAAACTACAGTCTTTGAACAACATGGTGGTATGCATTGCCGAGCATTGGTGCAGAGGGAATGAAATATAGCATATAGTGTTATCATCATATGGGTGTGCAAGTTGGTACTGCAGAACAGCTGTAAAGGTTGGGAGAACATCTATGTTTAATAAAGGTGGCACATATTTTAGAGCCACAGAAGGCATTTTAACAACTTGTGTAAATAAAAAACTAGCATAGATAAACAACTAGTATAGATAACAACTAGTATAATTAAACTAACAAGGCAAGACATCTGTAAGAAGTTAATTAGCGTGTGATGGTACTGCTCACTTAGGTGTAATATGGGCACTTACTTCAACAAATTAAGTGATGTTCTGAAAAAGGTCATCCTCCCCTCCCCTCCCTCACCCCACCCTCCCAAAAAAATCTAAAATGTTGAGACATGAATATTAACACACTGGTTGAGGGTGTAATTAATATTAACTTCCTGAACAGTTTAAGCCGTTTGGCATGTTGATAATGATAAATGTTGCCACTAGAGTATCAAAGAGTTCACCATCTGTCTTGGGTCATTTACAGGGAAAATTGTAAAGTATTTACAAGAGAGCTTGGCCTTTCTGATAATTATGGCCAGATAATACAGCTAAATACAGGCTAGGTAAAACCCACAAAACTGCAGTTCTATGAAAGCAGCTTCTTGGAACATAAAATATGTACTTTTTCTGGCGCATTGGCAAATCAGACTTGAAATGAAGTGTAAATGGAAAACAGTGTAGACGCTAAGTTTTCTAAATTCTATGCAGTGTTTAATTTAATCCTTGATGAGTGGCCATTTGAACAGGAGCAGGTAAGGAAAATACAGGGATAACAACAGGTATGATAAAGTCCTCCCAGACACTTAAATTCCTCAGTCTTTGCAGCATTGCACTACACCACAGGTCTTACATGCCTGACACAGGTATAAAATGATATATTCATGAGGGTATTGCTTGCTGCAGAAATCATTCAATGACAAAATAATGTACAATGCAGGAAATAAAAGTAAAGTAGTTTAGGATGTCATACGAAATGAAAATGGCAGATGTAAGTATAACAACACACAAATTGGGAGTGGGACTGGAATAATAGAAAATACTGAGGAATAGGGAAAGTTCATAAGTCATTAATTTCTCTGGTATTTCAGAGAAGTTGCAGCAAAATCTTCCAAAAACACATATCAGCCGCAATGATTTACACAGAAAACATAATTGTCGTTTCCCACAAAAGACCTTGATGCCAGGAAGACAATGCTGATATTTAAAAAGAAGAAGAAGAGAAAGTCTGTAGGCACAGATCAGGTTCCAGCCTCTGATCTGAAGGGGTGCACAGAATAGAATAGAATAATTTTATTGTCGTTAGGCCATTAAGACAATAGACAAAGTCATACATATAATACAACGTAATGCATGTTGCAATAGAACTATAGGTTTGTTATTACAGTGTAATATTACAATTGATGAAATCCTACAAAGTCATACTTATAACACAATATAATTCCTGTTGCAATAGAGCAATAGATTTATTATTATGGTATAATATTACAATTGACAAAGTCATAAATATAATACAATATAATTCAAGTTGCAAAAGAACAATCGGTTTGTTATTACAGTGTAGTATTACGATTGGTGAAATCCCACAAAGCCATACTTATAATACTCTATAATTCCTGTTGCAAAAGAGTAATCGGTTTGTTATTACAGTATAATATTACAACTGATGAAATCCTTTATGTAATAGAGTGGGTGGGCAACTAACCAGTCACACAGTGCTTGTTTCAATGGTTGCTCTGGTAAATATTGCATAGCGAGTGGAAGTTTATTAAATAATTTGTGCCCCATTAGTTCATAACTGTTCAGTGATTCTGAGAGACTGTTGAATGGAGTGTAAATACATCTATTCGTCCTAGTGTTGCAGCAAAGTATATTTTCTCTGCGTTTAGCTTTGGGTAGCTTCTTTTTCCTTATGTGTGTGTGTGTGTGTGTGTGTGTGTGTGTGTGTGTGTGTGTGTGTGTGTGTGTGTGTGTTTGTGTGTGTGTGTGTGTGTGTGTGTGTGTGTGTGTGTGTGTGTGTGTTTACTACTGTCATAATTTTTTGCTCAGAAAACAAAGGTTTACAGTGTGCCTTATATGGTGATTCTGTAATTACCCTAATAGCTTTCTTCTGCAGTAGAAGGATGTCATGCGCACAACTGGAATTTACGCATAAAATGATACCATAAGTTATTATGCTTTGGAAGAATGAGAGATAGGATATTCTAACATAATTTTTAGGTACATAATCCATTAGTTACCTTAACAGATAGATTACCAAAGATGGCTTACCACTAAGATACTTGACATGTTGATCCCAAGATAATTTGTCATCCAAATATACCCCTAGAAACTTAACATAACTAGGATCATCAGACGGTAACTTGTCTTTTAGACTAAATACTACCAGCTGAGTTTTATTTTCACTAAGCAGAAATCCATTTGGTTCAAACCAGTATGATGCTTGAACAATTGTCTGTGTAACACAAGTTTTAAGGCTATTGAGGTCATTACTGCTGTTCAGAAAAGTTGTATCATCTGCATATAGTATAGTGTTTGATTTAATACATGACGGCCAGTCGTTAATGATTATTAGGAACAGGAAAGGGCCCAGTACAGATCCCTGTGGGACACCTACCTTAACTGGACAATTCTTTACCAACACAGACAGCTTGCTTACGGTTCTGTAAAAATGATCTTAATAGTTTAAGGCTATTACCTCTAACACCATAGAAGTCCAATTTTTCAAGTAGTAGTGTATGTTCTACACCAGGGCTTCTCAACATGTGGTCCGTGGACCCCTTAGGGGTCCGCCAGCTCTTTATAGGGGGTCTGCGGCCACCCTTCACCAAATCGCGTAAAATAATGAGTAAATTATTGAATAAAAATGTGAAAATCAAATTCATCAGTATTTTTTTTTCATGTGTAAAACGTGTACTTTTACTTCAGGTCGTATTCCCAAGCAGCCTTTGCGGTTCATAGGTCGTTTGTGCGCCGGCTCACGGCGGTAGATGCACTGATACCTTTTACGCATGCGCGGAACGAGCTTAGTCGACCAATCACAGCGCTCACTGGCACGTACGCGGCCCCAGGCATCATTAAATATTAAACTTGCTTTGTCAGTGCACGACCTATTTCATAAGTCGATTTTTGGCCTTCAAATTGTTTTCATTCATCTCTAAACCAAAGACTGTTGATACCTTGTGGGGGGGAGTGGGGGGGGGCGGTTCATTGGGAACATGGAACTTGCATTAAGAAGCTTTCAGTTCCCATGGGTTTCGCTCTCAAATTTAAAGTTACTATGCTCTTGACTGACTAGGGGTCCGCCATGGATTTTCGACAGAAGAAGGGGTCCACCAGCTGAAAAGGTTGGGATGCCCTGTTCTACACAGTCAAAGGCTTTGCTTAGGTCACAAACAGTGACTTGAGCAAAGTCTTTATCCTCAAATACTTGATGGATATATTTTACAACAGCATCTATCACATCAATTGTTGACATATTTTCCCAAAAACCATATTGAGATCCACTAATAATTCCTATATTATCAAAGTAATCAGATAGTTGTTTGTAAATTGTGCATTCCAGAACTTTATAAAAAGATGGGACTATGGAAATTGGCCGATAACTTGAGGCCAGAGTCTTTATCCCCTTTTTTAATAAATTGGAACTACCCTAGACAGTTTAAGCTCATCAGGAAAATATCCTTCAGCTACACATTTGTTTATACAATGTGTTAAGGGGTACACTATACTGCCTATGACTTTCTTCAGTATGTTACAGGATAAATCATCTATGTCTACACTGACTGATGATTTTAACTGTTTCATTATTCTGAATACAAAATCTGGCGAGACTTCAGAGAAACTGAAGATAGTTGTATTTGTTGATGATCTACAACTATTTTTGACAGTAACTGTGATGAGCTGATTTCGTGTTTAGCAATACTCCTTTCTACTTCTTCAACTGATTTAACAAAATAATCATTGAATGTTTGGGGAGAGATATTACTTGTAACATTTCTTTCGTCTTTAGCAACACTATTTATTAGCTCCCAAGCAGCTTTGCACTTGTTGGTGGATTTCTCAATACTTTTGAGATTGTGTGCTTTTTTGGCTTCTATGATCTCTTTTTATATTCATTCCTACATGTAATATAGGCTTGTTTAGCTTGATTAGTCTTCAATCTACAATAAACATTCTGCAACATAACTTGGTTTTTCAAAGTGGTCAGCTGTTCTGTATACCACGTATTTTGTCTTTTCGGTACTGTAGTTTTCACGACTCGATCAGTTAGGCCTACTTTGACAGACAGTGTACAAGCCTTATTAAGAAACATGAGCCCTTTAGTTAAAATATTTTTCCAGAGGACCAAGAGCATGCATAAGTTGTGTCCTTGCTAAAGAAAGGTAATGTGGAGAGTACTGTAGAGACTACTGTCAGCACACTCAAAAATAATTTTACCAATCATGAAAGCTGGACTAATGAGTTACACAAATAAATACAGCATTTAGAGTAAACAGCAATTTGGTTTTCAATGTAGGAGATGTACAATGCAGATGTTATAGAGTACACAAAAATATGACTTGAAGCTCTTTACAGAGATGTGTTACAGGCATATTCTTAGGCTTGTCCCAAGCTTTTGGCCCTTTGACCATAAAATACTACTAAATGAGCTAGGAGCACTGTGTGTATGAGGAACAACAGTGAAACTCTTACTTGAAAAACATGATGCAAAAGGTAGAATTCTGACCATTTGATGTTCCTGATGATAAATTTTTAGTAAAACAATTGTCAGACAAGAATCACCAAGTCATATGATTGAAATTTTTTATGCAATTTTGACTAGACTGCTTCTCTCCATAAAAGATTCCGTAATGTATCCTGTAAACTGATAATATGACAGATGATGAGGTATTTGCTGTCAGTTTTATGCCACACACTTCAAAGTGTTGCTCACTACAAAAATTGCTGTAGTCTAAAGCTCTAAATACTACATTATTTCTAGCCTAAATCGCTACTCCACTTTTCTCAGTTGTATATCTAGAATAATGAGTTTCTAAACTGAATGCCAGTGCATAACTAGTGACATGGTGTTATATAGATTCATTACTAACTGTTCTATTTTATTTTTATGTCCTATTTATTGTAGAAGGAAATTGTTGAAGATTTAAACTTGTTTAAATTTGCACTCTTTTTCAGAATTATTAGGTATCAGGATAATTTCACTGAGCACAAATACTGGTTTGGGCTGCTGAACTTCTCATATACCTTCTGCTTCTGTAGTGAAGAGTGCCAAAAATTCTCCTGGAGTGTGGAACTTTGCTTTCTTCTTAGCCTCATTACTCTTGTGGTCACTGCTGAAGATTCCAATAATTGTGACTGTCTAGTATGTTGAGTGGCCTGTGTGTCACTGGCATATGATACTGTATTTAAGTGTGTTTTCAAATCAGTTGCCGCTAATTTTTCTACTGCTGGTACTACCAGATTTTGTTTCTCTGTAATGAAACCTTCAGCTGAATACACTGCACAAGATGCCAATTTAGATGGTCCAAATGTTGATTTTTCTGACAATGGGACTGTCGCATGTTCCTCTGTTTTGATATTGGCAATAGCATTTAAGATCCGCCTACATAGTTCTCTACAAATCAGCCTGCCACTTGAATAATAATTTGTGATTACTTTTATTGGCTTCAGTCAGTTATATTTTAGTCCAATCTATGGATCTGTCTGTGTGTGAGGTTTTTCCCACTCAGACTGTGTTTATTAACGTGCAGACTGCCATTTGGACACCTGTGGCCACAGCAGAACCACACAGCATCATCACAGTGTGGGCCCCAGCGGCCACAGCAGAGCTTTATGCCTAATTGTGTGTGCCTGGTTCTGAAACGTTCTCCATGAAGCCTGTGGTAATCAACATGTTAACACATTTTAGTTACCAGTGTAGTTCTGTTGCTGCTTGTGGTCCATGGGTTGATATATATGAACTAGGAGTGAATGATTGAAACAAATGTCATTTGCATATTTATCAGCTGAAAATTACATTCAGATATTTGCTGTAACTGACTTTTCATTTTTAGTAACAAACTGAATTTTTTCAACTATTAGTTGTAGCTGTGAACACCTGTCACATGAAAAACCCTTGTTTACCATATTCATTATGGTCTGTAGCACAAAAATCTTGTCTGAGGTGTCTACTTTAGTCACTATTGACTCAATATATTTAATTACATTAACAAACACATTTGGATTTTACTGACACACATTCATTAGGCGCTTTATGCTTTAGAATTTTATACTTTCTCAAGGCAAATAGGACACTCAGATCAGTCTGAACAGTTACTGATCTAATAATGTTAGCTATTATAACATCAGTATCAATTAAACACAGCACTATCTATTGTTTACTCAGTACCACTGATTCTTGTTGATATGGATGGCACTTGAAATATATTTGTGTGTCTCCCAAATATTTAATAGCATTCTGCTCTTCATAGTGTCTTCCTAGTTTCATATCACTCCTTTTCCAAAATCATCACTTTCTGAATGAGGGATTGACATTTGTCAAGTACAGTTGCAAATTAGGGAAAATCGATGGCACTGCACCTGTTTTCAACTTTGGATAACTACCTACAAATGTCTGTACTTCTCAATGAACTACAAAGTGACCTGATTTTACTATGCAATTGTTGTAACTCCAGTCTCCTTGAGGTAGATGAGGGAATAATAGCACCAACACACATTAACATATTGAACACAATTTTATTCGCAAATATCGATTAGACAAGAACACAACATGTGAACCAACCAGTGCATAAGAACAAAAGGGAAGTTAAACCAAAGTGTCTGTTCAGTCAAAACACAAATGCGCCATTCGAGTGGTCAGTAGGCGCTATAGAGCTCCCCCTTCCCCCCTCCCTTCACATGAAATGCGGAGTGTGGGGAATACATTGGACAGGAGATGCTGGAGAAGACAAAGTCCTATAGCCAAATACGAGGGTGAACTTGATGTCCTGCACTAGAGCGAGCAGGTTTCCTAAGCAAGGTTTGGTCTGTGGATGGTGAGCATAGACCAGAGTCATGCCCAGAGGCCTGGCCCGTGGGCTGGGACCGAGCTGGACTACAAATGTCTCGGACGAAGCGAGCCCATGATGTCACCGCATGGGTCAAGGAGTGCAGTACTTCAGCACCGGCTGGAATGGGCTCAACAGTCACACATACAGAGGCATCCCATGGACTGTGGCCACACTAAACAAGCCTGTGACATCTCTGCATGGGCCGAGCAGTGTTGTGCACAAGCACTGGTGTGCTACATGCTGGTGATTGCACTGACCGACACTGTAAGCCATGGCCTCTGAATGGCTAGCAAAGCAGTGCTTAGTGGAGTGGCGCAACTTCTGCATTTTTTCTTAAGACATATAATGAGTGCAGAAACTAAACGAGATTTAGTAAGGAAGGAGATCATGTTGAGAAAGAGGGAAGTAAAGAAAAAAAAATCAGTCAACACTACAGAACTTCACACTTGAAATGAATAGTAAAATTTCAATTTGGACAGTACTTAAGCCTATAGTGGATTGTGATGGGAAAAACGATAACTTTGTTGGTTGTTCGCTGGTCAGTAAAATTTACGCTCAGGCTGAAGGGGTTAAGTGGCAATTTGCATATTTTTTGCTATCTATGTTGCAAGAACCACCACTCGTGTAAACTACCAGAAATGTCTCAGTTTAGCCGGTGAGTCTGTAGATGGTGGTATAAGGGGCATAGAGTATAATTGAGCACGCTTTTCCACCTGATTTTTGTGATAATTAAGCATGGCCTGGCAGAGCCGTAGCTGCGCCGTCGGATTCTGAAAGTGCAATACTACTGTATATATTTTACATAATGACATGAGAAGAAGTTTTTTTCTGAGTAAATGATTTTTGCATGGGATGCCATTATGGTGCACCGTAAAATGAACCTGTTCACAGTGATTATAAGCTAACTATTAACAGTACGAGAGCATGGGCTTCCGCTTGACTAGATCGAAAGGCATCCTGTCGACGACTGCCGTCTTTGCCATACGAGCGAACAATCGGTATAGTTCATATAAGGTTGTACATCTTTGATTATGAAAAGTTTTCATTTGTTTGTTAATATCTACGTTATCTGGCTTTGTAAAATTACTGAAAGATAGTGTTTATGACTCGTGCACTCCTCACAATCTCTGAGTGGCAAAAGGCAACTTTTGTTAGCAAGTATTTGTTAATAACAATTAGTTGATTCGCGCCAGAATAAATGTACTTTCCCTACTATCTCTGTGCTGACATCACGAGCGAGATCTGCATCAGCAACTCATCCACAAGCTCATGGTATTTTTACTCAGCTTCAAGAACTTGACACTTATGCAAAGAAAAGTGGCATTCTCATTGCTTTTGCTAGATCACTGGAACAGTCCAACGATTGGCGACAGCACAAGAATCGCGCCACATTAAGGTAAAATGATTTTTAACTGATGTAAAAGTTAATTATAATTACATAAGGATAATAGAATCTACAGTTACTTGGTTATCCACAAATTTTTCTGTTTCTTGTACTTTCACTCTAAGTGCATTAAAAATTTTTTAATTAAATGTATGCTCGGTGGTGGTATTTCCTCAGGTAACCGGGGAACATCATGCCACCTGTTATAAAACTAGGAGGATTATGGAAGATGCAATAAATCAAATAATTTAATGAAAAATTTATTAAATGATATAATATTTTTGTGCAGTTAATTTTTACAGCCATTAATCCACATGAAAAAATTAAAGTTAAGTTTTAAAGCCTCAGACAATAGTCACAAATATACAGGGTGACAATTACTGAACTATATGAAAAAAAACTTAAATTAGTTACAAACCTGGCGTGAACACACTTTATTCAACATGTAAACGTCACTACATATATTTGGACTTAGATTATGACATGCTCGATATGCCTACCATCATTAGCGATGATGTGGCGCAGACTAATAGCGAAATTCTGCATGACCTTCTGAAGTGTTGGAACGTCGATACCGCTGATGACTTCCTGAATGGCTGTTTTCAGCTCAGCAATGGTTTTGGGGTTATTGCTGTACACCTTGTCTTTAATATAGCTCCACAAAAAGGAGTCGCATGCGTTCAGATCTGGAGAATATGGCGGCCAATCGAGGCCTATGCCAGTCGTCTCTGGGTACCCCTGAGTCAGAAGGCAGTCCCCAAAGTGCTCCTCCGGAACATCAAACACTGTCCTGCCTCGATGAGGTCTTGCTCCGTCTTGGATGAACCACCTCTTGTCGAAATCACGGTCACTTTGGATAATGAGGATGAAGTCATCTTTTAAAACCTTCAAGTACCGTATGGTAGTCACTGTGCCATTAAGGAATATCGCACTGATTAGTCCTTGACTGGACACTGTACACCACAATGTCAACTGTTAAGGGTGAAGAGACTTCTCGATTGTGAAATGCGGATTCTCAGTCCCCCAAATGCGCCAGTTTATCTTATTGACGAAACAATCCAAATGAAAGTGGGCTTCGTCGCTGAACCAGGCCATAATGCACATACTAATTTCCATCATGCCTGGCGGAAAACCGTGCAGTTTGAACATTCTAATGCAAACCGTTCAGAAGTTATGACGATTTTATTTCATATACTTCAATAATTGTCACCCTGTAATTGTCCAGGGAGCCAGCACAATTATATCCAGAGTGTACCCATTGGCCACACTGTTTACATCTGAACCAAAGCTCATTGAAGCTGTACTCTCCAAACAAGGCACAGATCAATATTATCAGACTTTATGTCAAAAACATCGTCTTCATTGTCACTGCATTAGGCTTTCTCGTCTGAATCCATGTTGTCTTCACTTGACGATTCCTCAAATTTGATTCAATGGTAGGAAGATAGTGATTTGTTTCTCTTGGATGAGACATCCTTCTTTGTAATATAACACCTCTTTTTCACATTTTGTGTATTTATTTCCAAAATTTTTGTTGGCACATTCTTGTCAGCTAATTCTTTCTTGATAATTTTTTTACCTTCTTTTACAATTTGCTATCTTCAGGAACTAACTTCGTAGGAGTGGACTTTCTCGCTTTGCATTTCCATTAACATTAATCACTGCCACTTTGGGAATTGGTGATAGCTTATCCAACACTTGAGAAGACATTTTCCCAAATTTACTTCCTGACGCCATTCCAGAGCACCCAGGAACTCCAAGCAAACCATCTAAAAATCTTCTTGGTCATGTATCACGAAAGGATATACAGCCTGAAATAGTGCAAAGTCCTTTAAATTTATCTGCATTTACTGGGGAGATTTCGGTACTTTCAAATCCCGGAACACTTTCTTAAGTGTTACAATTTTTATACATGCAGCATTGAATATGTTAGCAGTGTCATGTGGTGTTATCTTTCTGTATAAATTTAATCTCATGAATTTGTTACATTCCTTATTGAAAGCATTTTTCAGCCGACTGAAAAACATATAACGTCAATTCATTGTATTTTGTGGGATGTATGGGGAGGAATTGATAACAAATAAATGTTGTTTTGCGACAAAACTCATAAGAATCTAGTAATATGTGACTTCCATTGTCATTGAGTAAGAGCAGAATTGGGTTTTCTTTTAAGGTTTTAGTGAATTTATTGAAGTGTTTTAGCTAGTCAAGGAAAATGTCTTGATTAGACCATGCACTGTATGAGCATTTGTAAAATGCACTTGCTGGTCCTCCTCTCTTGAGTAAGGGAGTCATCCTTTTTCAGGGGAAATGAACGTCAGTGGGACATAGTGTCCAGAAACATTCATGTAGCACACAACTGTAATATTGCGCCCTCTACCTAGTTGGTCACACCTCCAACCTGTTTTTGACACTTAGGCCCTAAAATGGAATCCTGTTTTTGCACTACACATACCAGTCTCGTCCATTTTGAATATTCTGGATGGTTGAAATTTAAATTGATCCATAACTGAATTTAGGTTTTTCAAAAAAGTTCTACCTCCTTTTTATTGAACAAAGTTACTCCGCTAATACTTGTTGCAGGTGGTCTGTGCAAAGAAATTTGAGGCTTTCCCCTTCGAAAGCCTGATGTCCAATCTTCCCCTGCCATTTTACTATCTTGATTAAAGTTATGCTTGATTTAAAGTTCCTCTGTGAAATAGTGTGCCAACTGTCTCAAATCTGTGATAGTAATTCCATAAAAAATGTTTGCTAGACCAGTGACTCGTTTTGTCAGTTCTACTTCCTGTTCCTTGTTAGAAATGCGAGATGTTCACGAATTGGTGTTGAAGGATTTTATATTTTTCAGTCTGTCTCGAAGCATAGACCTAGGTATTTTAAATGCCAATGCAACACTTTTAAATGATTTTCCCTCAGCAACCTGTTGCATGGAAACCTGGAGCTCTTCTTGTGCCTTCTCTGTAGTCCTTATTCGTACATGAGGAATCTGAAATTGTACGAAAATCGCATAAACATAGCGACGTATTAACCTGGTAATGCCGTCACCTTTATGGGATGCTGGCATAGCCCCATCACATGGTGGCGTCTTTACCCGATTTCCTAACGTGGTGAACATAAGTAACGTAGCCTACGTCGAAAAGGGAACAGAATAAACAAAACTAGTGACATTGAAATGTGCCTAAATAAATACAGTGTAAATATATACTATCATTACATTTCTATTTTCAGTGCAAAATTTACATTTCTCAATTATTTGAAAGCTAAAAATTAGATGAAATCTTCAAGAAATACGAAAATGGTTCCTCACACTAAACCAGTTCCCACACAAGCTTGAACCCAACTGACAGCATTTTGGGGGCTGTCCGCTAGATTTCAGTACCTGACAGAGGGATCTCCCTCCAAAGACATGCATTATATGTGAGGTGGCGGAACAACCCGGTGTGGCGTGAATAGCCAGGTCTCGTGAACTCGCTGGAACATGCGGCTGACAGTGCTAGAATAGGTAGAAAGTAATTATTTGGTAGTGTACGGAAAGGGTCTGAGAAAGGAGAAATAGCTCAAATTAAAGAAACTGATATCATGCTGATGAACGAACTAATTCCTCTTATCACAGTATGTATGCTATTTTACTACTGTAGTTCTTTTATGTTATCGTTTAATTTATATCAACCCCTTTAAAACATGAGGGCTTTTGCAACCATTCAAGGAGGTTTGGAAGGAATTAGAACTGGGTAATTCATCTATACTGCACCTATTACAATATTTGGTTCAGAAATGTTAGGACAGAGAAGCCTCTGAAATAAGAGTTTAATGTAAATACAGGGCTATTACAAATGATTGAAGCGATTTCATAAATTCACTGTAGCTCCATTCATTGACATATGGTCACGACACACTACAGATACGTAGAAAAACTCATAAAGTTTTGTTCGGCTGAAGCCGCACTTCAGGTTTCTGCCGCCAGAGCGCTCGAGAGCGCAGTGAGACAAAATGGCGACAGGAGCCGAGAAAGCGTATGTCGTGCTTGAAATGCACTCACATCAGTCAGTCATAACAGTGCAACGACACTTCAGGACGAAGTTCAACAAAGACCCACCAACTGCTAACTCCATTCGGCGATGGTATGCGCAGTTTAAAGCTTCTGGATGCCTTTGTAAGGGGAAATCAACGGGTCGGCCTGCAGTGAGCGAAGAAACGGTTGAACGCGTGCGGGCAAGTTTCACGCGTAGCCCGCGGAAGTCGACGAATAAAGCAAGCAGGGAGCTAAACGTACCACAGCCGACGGTTTGGAAAATCTTACAGAAAAGGCTAAAGCAGAAGCCTTAGCGTTTACAATTGCTACAAGCCCTGACACCCGGTGACAAAGTCAAATGCTTTGAATTTTCGGCGCGGTTGCATCAGCTCATGGAAGAGGATGCGTTCAGTGCGAAACTTGTTTTCAGTGATGAAGCAACGTTTTTTCTTAATGGTGAAGTGAACAGACACAATGTGCGAATCTGGGCGGTAGAGAATCCTCACGCATTCGTGCAGCAAATTCGCAATTCACCAAAAGTTAACGTGTTTTGTGCAATCTCACGGTTTAAAGTTTACGGCCCCTTTTTCTTCTGCGAAAAAAACGTTACAGGACACGTGTATCTGGACATGCTGGAAAATTGGCTCGTGCCACAACTGGAGACCGACAGCGCCGACTTCATCTTTCAACAGGATGGTGTTCCACCGCATTTGCATCATGATGTTCGGCATTTCTTAAATAGGAGATTGGAAAACCGATGGATCGGTCGTGGTGGAGATCATGATCAGCAATTCATGTCATGGCCTCTATGCTCTCCCGACTTAACCCCATGCGATTTCTTTCTGTGGGGTTATGTGAAAGATTCAGTGTTTAAACCTCCTCTACCAAGAAACGTGCCAGAACTGCGAGCTCGCATCAACGATGCTTTCGAACTCATTGATGGGGACATGCTGCGCCGTGTGTGGGAGGAACTTGATTATCGGCTTGATGTCTGCCGAATCACTAAAGGGGCACATATCGAACATTTGTGAATGCCTAAAAAAACTTTTTGAGTTTTTGTATGTGTGTGCAAAGCATTGTGAAAATATCTCAAATAATAAAGTTATTGCAGAGCTGTGAAATCGCTTCAATCATTTGTAATAACCCTGTACATCATTTTATACTCGGAGGAAAAATTAACTGACCAAAGGTGCCATGAGGTAGTAACTGTTCAATGACCACCATTTTGTTACAAATGATATCTGAAGACAATAGACTTGAAATTATGACAGAGATGAGACGTGTAATCCATTTATTGCTATTTTAGTAGCTCGCCTGTGGCCAGTTTCAAAGCTCACTGCCAACTCTCAATAGAAACCAAAGTCAGTCAGAGAATCGGATACAGGCCTTATGGGCTCAGATTAGATGTTCTCTCGCCTGAGAAACAGGCGAATATATTAGAATACTTTATCAGATCACTCGATCGAATTTGTGGGCGAACTTGGCAGAGCCCTGAAGTTCAATGAAGTAGTTTAGATAACTTCAATAATATAACATCTGGTTTTATTTTCAATAAACTTTCATATTCAGTGTAGGGCTCACATTGGCGCTGATATGCACAACGATATATTAAGAAACTTTTGCACTTTTCCAATCAGGTAAAAAAACATTTTTGTGAAAAAGACATATACCAGCCACGAAAAGGAAATTCTTTCATTAAATTCCACAAAAACTTCACAGCCAGCGAAAGTAAATAAATTTACTTTGTGGGCAGATGTCGAAGATAATCTTACTCCAACGGATAAGCTGGAGAGATATTTGAATCAGGACTACAAAATGGAAGAAAATGTGGCTTCTTACTGAAAAATGAATGGGCAAAAGTTTCTGACTCTTAAGAAGATTTCCAGAAAAATGTTTTGTATGAGCATGTAGCTTTGGTTCTAAGAGAAATTTTAGTTATGCTGGTTTCATTCTCAATGCCAGATGGTCACTTTTACAACCGAACAATGCTGATGCTCTTCTTTTTGTTAATTGTAATTCTAGAAGAGACAAATGAGTGAAAAACATGCTGAAACTCTTATCCAGACATTAAGTTTTGTTTTCTGTTGTTTGTAGTGATGAAAATGTATACATGTATTGCAACATTTTATGTTTGATTTATGTACGCCGCTTTTCAAATTAGTTTTGTTTTTTGATATGAAATAAAACTCAGCTTATTTCCCAAATATTACTAGGCAGCAGGGCCAATAATGACAGCTTTATATCAGCCTCAACTTATCATGTTTTTAACTTAATATTCAGAAAAATATTTTATTCACAGGTGTCTTGATCCCAATTGTTTTATATACAGGGTGAACATTAGTGAAACTGACACACTGCAGGGATTGATTCTGGACTGTATATGGAAGAAAAAAGGTCCTGTGAACATGTGCCTGGAAATGTATACTGTGCGTGATGCGACAACAAATCGTCCTGCAACACAGTACAGAGCTGCATCACATCCATGTCACAACAGATGTTCAAAGTGGCCTCCATGGAATGCAATGCACACGTTGACACGTCACATTATAGATTGCTGAAGTCTTTCACACGTTTTGTGCAAAAACCATCAATAAAATCCTTCTCGTTCAGAGAAATCCACTGCTGATACTCCTAGCACCCAATGCAGATGATAGGAGTAGTAGCAGTTGTCATGCAAGATACACATAATCGTACTTTGGCTTACACCATGTTGGCGGGCCACTTGCTTGGAGCTTGCATTAGGGTTCATCTAAATACCCTGTAGCACTGAGTCCTCCAAATCTTGTTCTGAAACGATCCATGATCACACAAACGTCCCAAAAGGACTTGAAACTTTGTGTGATGTTGTTGGTGTCTGTGAGGGTACTTGTTTTGGATAGATTAGGTTAGATTCAGTTTTCGTTCCATACACCCAAAAATGAGATGATTCTCGTGGTTGAGGAACAAGTCAGGAAGTATAACATAAAAACATATAATATGTGATTGTAATACTCACTACACTGATCATATGTCAGCAAATTGTCAAAATAAGTGAATACATTACAGTAAACTGGAACTGCTAATATTTACAGAAATTAATACACTGTCAGAATGAAACATAGTTATGCACTTTTAGTAAATTTATCATACACAGAATACCTAATCTTGACTGTTGTGAAAGTACTGTCAAAATTGAAATCTAAAAGACTTTTTTACTTAAGCTTGTCTAACAGTCCCTTGTAACGTATACATCTATACCATAGAAGGTCTTGCCTATCAAAAAGTCTTTCAAAATCTGTTTAACCTTTGCTTTGTCTGAAACCAATTTTTTAATGGTTGCTGGAAATTCATTGAAAACGTGTGTTCCTGAATATTGGACCCCTTTTTGGACCAAGATGAGTGATTTTAGTTCTTTATGTAGATTCCTCTTATTCCTAGTATTGGTACTATGTATTGAGCTATTGGTAGGAAATATCAATACATTACTTGCAACAAATTTCACTAAGAAATAAACATGCTGAGGAGCAGTGGTTAGAATACAAAGTTCCTTGAACAGGTTTCTACATGATGTTTTTGAATTTATGTCACAAATGAGTCTTATTACATGCTTCTCCATTCTAATAACATTTACTCAGTTTGACGAGCTACCTCAGCCAATGGTATAGATGTGCTGCTTCTAGACCCTTTTTATCTGCTTGAGCATACTCAGACACCATTTTGGCTTGTTCCTGACGACACCATTTTGGCTTGTTCCTGACATTAATACTGGCCTATTCTGCTGTTTACAGTATGCTGAATCAGTCACACAGCCTGCAACACACAACAAACACACAGCACATGGTCAGAGGAACTTTCATTTATCAGTGACATCTAGCGTGGCAACGATTCATTTCCAGACACATGTTCATAGAACCTTTTTACCTCCGTTTCCAGTCAAAAATCCGTCGCTGTAGTTTGTCGGTTTTATTAAAGATCACCATAGTGCTAACTGGTTTCACCTGTAATTAATCATAACTAAAACTAATTATCCAGTATCTTGTCATGAAAGTGACATGTGAAGTCATCATCAAACACTCACTGTGGTGATTTGATATATATATATATATATATATATATATATATATATATATATATATATATATATATATATGTGTGTGTGTGTGTGTGTGTGTGTGTGTGTGTGTGTGTGTGTGTAAAACAAAAGTAAGACACCTGTGAATAAAAAATTCTTTCAGTGAGGGCAGGTGATGGTGAGACACACATACCACATAGTAACATTCATGATTTCCCTAAATCGCTTCAGGCAAATGCCAGGATGGTTCTTTTGAAAAGGGCGCGGCCGAGTTCCTTCCCCATCCTTCCCTAGTCCAATGAGACTGATGACTTCGCTGTTTTGTTTCTTCCCCCAAAACAACCCAACCCAACACCTGTGCACCCTTGGTAGGGCTTACTTGCCCACACTGTGACAAAGCATGCTCAGTGTGGTGGACAGTGGCAGATTGGGCAGGCTGGGCCAGAGAAGCCTCTGGGCTCAGAGTGCTGGGCAGCATGCAACTCGGAGAGGCAAGGAAGACAAAGGCTGTGCTGCGCCATATCTCAATGGAGAGTTCATCTGAATTAAGGCCCATGACGTTGACTGTTTATACTGTAGATGGTGTGGGGGGGTGAAGGGATAGAGAGAGAAGCGTCACACATGGACACGATGTCATTACAGTCTTCGTGCATTGTATCCTGTAAAGAACCATCGTATATACTGTCAGAGAGAGAAATGTCGTCGTTAATGCAGGAGTGTCGCAAGGTTCAGGTAGGGGTAGCCAATTTCACCCTATTCACTGAGACAGTTTGACATTTGCTATTTAGCAGTATGTCCAAAGTGTACTGTTCTTGGCTAAGGACTTTGTGAGGGCCGAAGTATGGAGGCTGGAGAGATTCGTGAAGTGAGTCATCATGAAGGTATGACGTATTTACCATTAGAAAGTTTTCTATGAATGACGGATCATAGTAGGATGTGTGGCTTCACCAGGGCGGTATGAATGTGAGAAATATGTGAGCGTACTTGTTCATCTAGAGTGGGAACTCGTCTTGAGTCAGGAGGTGAGAATACTCTACAAACTCAGCTGGCAGAACGAGAGATCCCCATATAGAATTTCAGTGAGTGACACATGTAGATCCTCTTTGTGTGCAGCACAGATGCTAAGAAGCTTCCATAGTAGTGTCCCCGACTGTGGCAGATGAGAGCCAAAAAGGAAGAAAGACTCAAGTTGGTGGTCCTGGTCAGTAATAATGGAGGAAGAGCATCTAGAATGGGAGATCCAGCAGTTGACGAAAATGCCAGCAATTGAGTCAGCTGTAAAATCAGATAACTGGACTGCCTCCACCAACCTCGTGACTTGGTCGATGATCTAGAGTATGTATTGAAAACCTTTCTAAGGAGGGAGAGGGCCAATGATGTCAGTGTGTACAGGCGGCCCTTTGGGGACGTTAAATTGGTGCAAAGGGGGTGTACATGTCATCCAGCTTTGCTTTTCTGACAAAGGGATACATGCACGTGTCCAGTTGCAGCAATCAGTCTTGACTCCAGGCTAGATGAAGTGTTAAGTAACAAGTCATGTAGTGGCTTTGGTGCCTGTGTGAGTGAGGCCATGCAGGGATACGAACAGTGCTCATCAAAGTGAAGGAAACTAAGGCTAGCTGGGGTGTACCTGTAGAAGTATCACACACAATTGGCATAGAGGAGCTTGGCAGCATTGGGATTCTTTGGCATGTTTGCAAGTTCAATTTTGTCTTTATGTAAGAGTGTCAGCTTGTTCATGTCGATGGGAGAGGTGATGATGTTCATTCATGACAAATAATCAGCGATGACATTATCAGCTCTACATATGTACCTCAACATCTACATAGATGCTCCGCAAGCCACCGTACGGTGCGTGGCGGAGGGTACCCTGTACCACTAATTGCCATTTCCTTTCCTGTTCCATTCGCAAATAGAGTGAGGGAAAAAAAGATAGCCTATATGCCTCCATATGAGCCCTAATTTCTCATATTTTATCTTTGTGGTTATTACACGTAATATATCTTGGTGGCAGTAGAATCGTTTGGCAGTCAACTTCTAATGCTGGTTCGCAAAATTTTCTCAATAGTGTTTCTCAATAGTGTTTCTCAAAAAGAACGTCGTTTTCCCTTCAAGGATTCCCATGTGAGTTCTCGAAGCATCTCCGTAACACTTATGTGTTGTTCCAACCTACTGGTTACAAACCTAGTAGTCCACCTTTGAATTGCTTCGATGATTCCCTTCAATCCGACCTAGTATGGATCCCAAACACTCGAGCAGCACTCAAGAATAGGTCGCACCAGCGTCCTATATGCTGTCTCCTTTACAGGTGAACCAGTCTTTCCTAAAATTCTCCCAATCAACTGAAGTCCACCGTTCGCTTTCCCTACCACAGTTCTCATATGCTTGTTCCGCCTCATATCACTTTGCAACGTTACCCCCAGATATTTAAATGACTTGACTTGTTTCAAACTGGTTATCAGTAATACTGTATCCAAACATTACAGGTTTGATTTTCCTACTCATCCGCATTAACTTACGTTTTTTCCATATTTAGGGCTAGCTGCCATTCATCACACCAACTGGAAATGTTGTCTAAGTCGTCTTGTATCTTCCTACGGTCACCCAACTTCGATACCCTACTATATACCACGGCATTATCAGGAAACAACCGCAGGCTGCTGCCCACCCTGTCCTCCAAACCGTTTACGTATTTGTAGAACCACAGCGGTCCTATCACATTTCCCTGGGGAACTCCTGACGATATCCTTGGCTCTGGTGAACACTCGTCATCGAGGATAACATACGGGGTTCTATTTTTTAAGAACCCTTTGATCAACTCACATATCTGTGAACTTATTCCATATGCTCGTACCTTCGTTAACAGTCTTCAATGGGGCACCGTGTCAATGCTTTTCAGAAATCTGGAAATATGGAATCTGCCTGTTGCCCTTCATCCATAGTACTCAGTATATCATGTGAGAAAAGGGCAAGCCGAGGTTCGTGTGAGCGATGCTTTCCAAAACCAAGCTGATTCGTGGACATAAGCTTGTCAGTGTCAAGAAAGTTTATTATATTCGAACTGGGAATATGTTCAAGGATTTTGCAGCAAACCGAAGACAATACAGATGTTTGTGGAATATTTACTGATTAAGTCCATGTGCCTGAGTCACTTGGGGGAATGTCTCTGCCTGGGTTGTGAATGGCATCTGCAAGCAGTTGGTGATCAATAAAGATGGTAAACGCACGCACTTCTATATCATCATAGAAGTGCCTGACGACTGTTACGAGCTCACAATCGAAAACTGACCACTTGCAGTGAGAAGACGATAGCTTTTTGGAGCAAAATCTGAGGGGCTCGGTGGAATCGCTGATGTGCTGCTGCAGGACCGCGTCTATTGATGTATCACTCGCGTCTGCAGTGGCTGAAATGAGTGCGTTGGGTACCGGATGTGTCAGTGTAACAGTGTGGACTAGAGCCATCTTCAGAGCATCGAAAGAATGGATCACTTCATCTATCCAGGGTTCCGTTCTTGTGCTGGAGCTGTTTTTTGCCGGGCAGAGCGTCGGTAAATAAGTCCCGGATGTGGGCAATTAGCGACTACAAATGAACTCGATGTGGTCTAATGCCTTCAGAAAAATCAGTATTGTTTAGTAAAGTAGCTCTGTTACAAGTTAGTTGTGACTTTTCATGATTTATTTCAACGTCATTGTCATGGAATGTGGCCTGGACTTGGGCCAGATGCTGTTTGTGTTCCTAGACCGAGGGGTAAAACGTCATAGATGCAGGCAGATGAAAATGGCAGGATGAACAATAAAGAGTCAATAAATCATTTTCAACTCAAGGCCACATTCATGAGTCAGTAAGGCATGAAACAGTACTCAAAAAATCCGAAAGGGGTGATGAGTGTTGTCTTAGGTCTGTCGTCTTTGAACATGGGAATTTGATGATAAGCTTTGCAGCAGTCAAGTACACTGAACAATCATGCACCATTGAGTAGTTGGGCGAAATCCTGTATCTGCAGGATCAGGTAGTTGTCCATTATAGTGCAAGTGTTCAGAGCTGTGTAGTCCCTACACAAACGAAACGAACCATCTCTTTTGAGGACGAGATGATGAGGGAAGATCAGTTGATGTCAGAGCAGTGGGTAATACTTATGTCTAGCAGCTCTTTGGCAGCGTTTTTCATGTGATGCAGTTTTTTAGAACTGAGGCAGCAACCCTTATGGCGTAAAGGTGGCCCTCCATAGTACTGATTTTGTGACAAGTACTGTCAGTAAAACCTGCTGTGTGCACATCATGCATACTCGCGGAAGTAGTGGTACAGTCAAGATGTGAGAGGGTAATGCAGTGGAGAACAACACTGAGAAGTGAAGTGCCGCTGGCCCTAGAGTCCTGTAGAAGTGGTGGCACCAGAAGGGGTGAGGGCATGACTGCAGGCGTGTGACTGTACACAGTTGCTATGTTTTGGTAAAATGGTGCAGCTTGTGATGAAATCGCAACAGTTGCTTGGCTGCTGCATCAATCAATTGACAAAATTTATCACTGTGTGCTTGTACAGGGTTGGATGTGTAGCACTTGATCATAATCTCTTCTATTGATGTGGTGAGATGAGCTGTCAGTGTAGAGCACTTGGAGAGAGAGCGAAGGAGAGAGTTATGTGTGTGTGTAATAGATTGGTTGTGGGACCAAACCAGCGCAGAATGCGAGAGCTGGATGTGTGGTGGAATAAAGAGGTAAATTGAATGTTTGGTGACAAACCAAAATGTTACCGAAAGTCCATACCAAGCACATGTTCTTCAACACTGGTGATGTGGAATGTCTAGATAAAAACCAGACGAAGAGCAACGTGCCTTGAAGGTCTGCTGTGAAGAGTAAATTGGTGTTAGACTTGTTAGCTGCACATAATGTGTGCTTGGTTGGGGATGTGTGAGCAGGTGATAATACGATTATGGTGATGCTAGCCTCTGCACCCATATCGATCAGGAATCTTAAATTCATTGTGTAATCCAATAAGCAGAGGCATCCACCTGGGGTGGAGTCGGCGTTTTCTGACTTGCATAATAAGGCACGGTGTGTGATCGTCACGGACTGGGGTGCCTGAGCCAGTCTGCAGGCAGAATTTAGGTCCGCTAAGGAGGTGCAGCAGTCCCATGCTGCATCTGCAAACATATTGTCTAAATTACAGAGAGGGTACTTGGGATGGGGAGTGCTCTGTACTGCGTGCACGCCATCTGCTGAGATCCGTGTGGAGTCAGCAAAGTATTTGGGTGTGCCTTCAGCGTGTAAGGAGTGAGCAGTTGGTCATCTGGCACTTTCAGAGCCACTGGGATGAGGTGTCGATGTGGAAATCGCTCGTGACAGCAGCGAAGAGATACGTAGAGAAGGTACATTTATTCTGACATGAATCAAGTAATAGTTATTAATAAGTATTTGCTAACAAAAATTGCCTTCTGCCAATCAGACATTACAAGGAGTGTACAAGTCATAAACAATATCTTTCAATAATTCTACAATGCTAGGAAACGTTGATATTAATAAATAAATGAATAACTTTGGTGTAACCAAAGATGTACAATCTTATATGAACTATACTGACTGTATTCTCAACTTACAGACTGTGTGCCATAGTCAGCAGTCGTCGATAGGATGCCTTTTGATCTAGTCATGCTGTGGACCATGCTCTCATACTGTAAATAGTTAGCTACTAATCACTGAGAACAAGTTCATTTTACAGTGTTTTATTAAACAGATGTAATGGCATCCAGTGTAAAAATCATTTTCACAAGAAAAAACTTCTTCCCATTTGATTATGTAAAACATAGGCAGTAGTATTGCACTTTCAGAATCCGATGGCGCTGCTACGGCTCGCAAAGGGGACATAAAATTACGAGAGCATCTCTACATAACAGGTTGTAAGAATTCCTATGCGGCAGCTTACCAAGTCAGTTCAAGGATAGAGTGGCTTAATTATCACAAAACTTGGGTGAGAAAGCATGGCTAGTTATACCGTATGCCCCTTATGCCACACCATCTATGGACTCACTGGCTAAACTGGGACATTTCTGGAGGTGTAGTACGACTGGGGGTTTCTTGCAAGTAGTGGCTGATGGCGACAATGGATCCAGTGCAGGTAGTGTGCAGAGGCTGCCTCCAGGTGGTTGTATGTCCTCCTGGTGTACTGCATGTGCTCACGTGCGACCCCTGCTGCCTGTGTGAGCTGGAGGTAGCCAAGGGTGGGTGGTCACAGTTGACAACTTTATTCTTTGAGAGGACATTGAGGTAAGCGAGAAGGTATGTGTCAAAGAATGCTATAGGCTTGATGTGCAAAACGAAGCTTGGTCTCCAAGGGCTCATAAATGTGTGATAGGAGGTGTAGCTGCAATTCATATGGTAGTTTGACCAACCACAGAGTCTGTAGTGTAATATCAGGCATAAAATTTGCATCTACCTTAGCTCATAGATGGTGCCAGAGTCTGATAATCAAGGATTTCTTCATGAATGATGTGATGAATAACCTCAGCTGGTGGGTGTGAATGGCGTTTGCTGATAGTAGTTTTAGCACCATAGTACTTATGATCAGTAGGCAGACAGAGGACTACATCACTGATGAAATCAGTGTGTTCATGCAAGTGACCGACATGGCAAATGAAACATGAATCATCATCTGTGATGGTATGGATGTTGAGGAAGTTGTCAATTAAAGCAAACCAAGTCTTGGTATTGTCTTTCAGTGGAGGGAATTTTGGGAATCTGCCAGTCAGAACCTGTTTTGCCGACATAGGCTGAGCTGTGGTCAGCAAAATCAATATTGAATACTGCAAATGGAGATTGATGTTGCAGAGCTGTGTAGCCCAAAATCACTGTGTGTGTGTGGGGGGGGGGGGGGGGCGAGATGATCACACATAATGCGCGACACAGCAGGCACGAGGGTGTGGTTAACCAACGTGACAGAGATGACCGTGGTCATTGGGTGCAGTAGTGGTGTGCATTCATTAGGTGAGAGAGCATGGTATGCTGCACTGCTCAAGGCCTCCATATGTCTACAGCGAATAGACATGACATGGAAGACGCAGGAGTGTGGTTGATTGTCGCGGGTGGTACAGCCATGGCTATGAAAACGGTAGAAAACGAATCTGGTGACCATATTGTACACTGAGGTGCATTGTGCGAGTAGTAGTTGACTGTCTGCGATCACTGAACACTATTTGTTATGTATGTTGCATATTCAGACACTTGGCGGTAACATTGGGTCTGAAACACGCATGTTCATGAGACTGTGCAGCTTGTAGAATGGTAAGATTGGCATGACCTTGAGTAGATAATGAGGTTGATGCATGCAGAAGCCGCTAGTGTGTACCTGGGTGGGTTAGGGAGCGCCAATGTGTCACATGTGAAAGTAAATATTTCTGGTCGATTCCAACTGTGGCATGCATTGGCAGGAACACTCGAGCTCCACAATGTGGACATGAGGATAAAACGCAGGAATTGGTACTTAGTACAGTGCATGGTTCATTGTTTATAGTGTTCATCCACCACACAATAAACAGTAGTTAAAATAACTGCAGAGAAAGAAAAACAAGCTCGGAGTCTCCAGTATGGTAACTTCTATCCCCTTGCGGTAGATGAGGCAATTGTAGCACCAACACACATTAACTTATTGAACACAATTTTATTTTCAAATATCAAATACACAAGAACACAGTATGCAAACCAGCCAGAGTGCAAAAACAAAAGTGAAGTCGCCACACGCTTTTCACTAAACTGCTTTATGCAAATTACAGGTTTCTTTAACTTTGAGAAGCCATTGGAATTTTTTCACCCTCTTTTCCTTTAGTTGTTCATTGCCGGGTAAGGAAAATGTCCTGACGGTTTCATTTTGTGATATAGAGTAACATACCTAGACACTTCTAGTGTCTGAAAAAGAATGGTCAGAATTTCTGCTACAATGTAAAAATACACAATTTATAAAATTATTTTTATAGATTTATAATATGTACAATAACTTATGATATAACCTTGAAGCATAATCTGAGTGATTCTTGAACAGACTTATTGACTGTTAAGAAATTACCCTAACCATTTATAATAGCTGTTAAGGTAATATAAAAACAAATATATAACCTTCACATTAGTAGTTTAAATTATACAAAGTTATAAACGAATTAGTCGACTGACATTGAACAAGATGTTTTCTGGGCCAATGACAGTGGTACCGGTAATCTAGAATTTACAAGACTTCATGTACACCTGACGTCATTTTGACGTCACACACTGTATCGAAGATGAAAAGAGTTGTCTACCGACTATCGCGATCGTTGGGTTTACAACACGAGAGACGAATGAAAACACTCACCACAAGTAGAGAGCTAGAGGCTATGCTTTTTGTTTACTGCAAGATGTGTTAACTTCGATGTAACATTGTTTATAAATGTGTAAAGTTCTGCTTTCTTGTGGACTGGGATGTTCATAAGGGAAAGGTTAAAGTTTAGCAAGATTTAATTCCAAAACTTACTGAAAAATTTGTACTAACTGTTTTTCCAAATATGCCTTCATCAACCCAGGAAGTGAGATGACTTACTGATTTACATAAAAAAGGCTGAAGTCAGCCAACATTGAATCCAGTAACGTATATTCAACAGTGTTAATTAAGTTAGCTCAACAAAATAAGAATATTTTTTATAATTCTGAAAACTAGTTTTAGTAGTTGGTCTGTAGTCAGAAAGGGTGAGTAGCCATTCTAACAGATGAATTAAAGCAGCATCTCATTTATCTTATGTCCAATGAGTAAATGCTGTTCCAAAATACTAACACATTCCGGATCTCTCTAAAGCGAGTCACTATTGGTAAAATTTGTTGTAATAAAATGACCAAACTCGTAAAATTGGTGGTTAAAGATGTAATTTAATTGGAAACGTTGGTTTGGAAAAGAAGTGTCCTAAAAGAACCAGCTCATAAATTGTCATTTATACACTTTATAGGTAACTGAGACTAAGTTATCTTTCAATTCTGTTGCAAACATCTTAATTTCTTCTGTTTTTATTCTGAATGGTAATTTGATTTACCAGATTATCAACATGTGAATATTTAGTCGCATTTGCATGTTTCATATTTAATTTGTAAATTATTGATAATGGCAACTACCACCTGAGAGAGAAAGAGAGAGAGAGAGCACGCTGTACCCAATATCGAATATTGGAGAAGGAACATACTTGTATTAACTTAATAAAGAAGTCCCAGAATCATTTAAAAATGCGAAGGCGACAAAAAATTTCGTATATGGCGCTATGCAAACCATCTTCATAGCTGCCCTACAGTTCATAACTCAACGCATATAATAATTATGCCACAATGAAACACCTGAATTCTATCTTTGGTACTGTAACTTAGACCTTAGGAGTGCTTTAACAGTTGATACGTTATTATGTGACGTTTAAGTATAACCAATCGTGCTATTGCCTTGAAACAGCATTCTTTCATGCATGCATGCATGCATGTTACGATATGACATTATGGAATCAAATATGGTGTTTCCCAAGCCCCCAATATCGAATGTTAAAGAAAATTGATAGCAGTTCCTGTAATCTCTGTGATCCTGTGATGTCAAAATGACGTCATGTTTGCACAACGTCTTGTGAACTGTAATTTACCCCGGTGACCATGGACAGAAGTGAATGACGTCACTTGCGTCAAAAGAAAAGTTAATGGAGTAACGCCAACAGATGGCTTTAACTATAGACTTGTGTACATTTCTCTGAGGTCCTGAATGTTACCCAGTCAGCATCAGATGTTGATGCACAACCCCACCACAGCGAGACACAACTCCAGTTATATGTTGCTATCCATCACGGACGTTAGAATAAATAACCTCCTTGCTGTCTATAGACCACAGACATCTACCATCTATGATCACTGCCAACATGTAATAATCTATCTGCACAGTCAGATGTGTGCAAAACTGGAGGTTGGAGTTGGAGGTTTGAGCAAAATGTTTCAAACCTCTGAGCGCAAAACACATCTGCTAATAAATTGTACTATGTGGGCCGGAAATCGGCACAATCGGGGCGTGATGTGTGACTGAATCAGCTTTTCGTTCACTCTAGTGCTTCTCATCTTTGTGTTACACTGAATCCTAAAGCGGCTGATATGCATCACAGCTGTAGAGAGTTTACAGCTGAATTTATTGAAAAAAATATAGAAGTGACACATGTTTGTGGAAAGTTAAGAACAAGATATACAACAACTGAGATAAGCAAGCAGCTGCTTTCAACGATTTAATGTACAAGATAAAACCCGTTAATACTGCAGTAAAAAGGGAAATAGCAATAAAAAAAATTCGTTGTGGACAGTGTACTACAGTGAGTTGAGCAAAGCATCAGAGGCAATCAAATATATAATAGCTGATGAACCAAAATATTTTGACCACTGCCCACTGAGGATAAAGCTCCATCTCCCACTTCTTAATTTCCCGCCATTTATACCTCACCCATTTGGCCTAGAAAAGAGGGGGAAGGGGACGAGACCTGACAGCAATGCAGGCTTTCTTCTCAGTGGTACATCCCCCTAACTGCGGTCGAGTTCCCTGTAGCGTTGGCAGCTTACAAGGTGCCTATTCATTACGCCACCAAGACAACATGTGGTACAGCCTCAACAGATAACCGTTTGATCAGAGCCGTACCAAGGGCGTGACGAGATGGACATCTGCCAAGGCCGCAGGCACACTGCTTGCACAATAACCGACCCAAAAATATAGCAAGAAATGGACCGTTTAAGAATTAACCAGAATATGAGTTCACCTACCCCCAGGGTTCCTATCTCCTCACATGATAAAAAAAAAGCGACGACTACAGAACAGTCGACAATTACAAACATGGTTTATGTGACAACAGTGAGCTTTGATCAGACATCTTCCTCTAACACAAGCACACTCATGTTCAACGAAGTTCTTTCTGCTACTTTGCTATGGCACTGTATGATCTTGGTTCAGCTAGCAGTTGCTGCCCTAATAGCATGCTGGTTGACCGAGGGCTTCCGAATTTTTGGTTTCTGCTGAATGAGAACTGGAGTGAGGCGTGACGATTAAGGAAGCAAGCCAAACAGGGTAAATGTAACTTACTTGCTGCTTTAGCCAGTAAATTTGCTGTTCCCAAGATTCGGTTAGTACGATCTACTGCACAAACAAAAAGGAATTTAAAAATAAGTCATAGGGCTGATCAATAATACTATGGGAATTGTTGCAAAGACTCGGCTCGCGTCGGGACGTCCAAGTGTACATTCACGAGAGGCCTCTAACAATGAGAGAAATAGCAGATATTTAAAAATCAGTATGTATCATTGCAGGTTCTTGACCCATTTTTAATGACTGACTCACTGGTGAACTTGTTAGGATGTTGTCAGTTTTATTTCGAAATTCGCCAAACATTAAAGACAGATTTACCCCTTATTAAAAATTTAGAACAAAAAGAGAGACTGTAACAACTTGACATACCGAGGAATGTATGCCGAAATCTAAATTCTGATGCGGCCACTTTAAGAGAATTTGATTATTTTCTCAAGATGTCGGCGACAAACATTAAATTCAGACAAAAATTCATATGGCCCTATCCTTCCAGGAGCAGGTGTGACATAAAGACGACCGTGTTTCGATGTTTGGAGCCGAGGCAAGCGGGAAAACCCCTGTGGACAAAAAAATCTTCTCTGTTCCAGTGGAGGCTCGTTCTGAGGTGCAACGGAGCAGTGAACCCCACAGAAACATTCACATCTTCGAAAATATTACAGTGCATAACGACTTTAAACTTAATATTGTCCATTACTCGACCTTTGCGACAGATAATTATTAAGTAATGTATATGAACATCCCGGCCAATGTCTACAAGTCATGTTTGAAAGTGGCGATCGGCTCTTACGGGCTCACCTCGGCCTCTGCGCAAAAGCCGATTCTGCACCTCTCTATATCGCATCTTAATGCTGAGTTTGTAGAAAAGGGATGGAGAAGGGGGCTTCTCCTGTCCTGAGAATTGGAGCAACGCTCCAACATATAGGCGCCAGAGCTTCTGCTTCCCCTCCTGCTGTTGGACCTCGACACAACGCGGTTTCTCTTCCTCCCCATTTGTTCCACCAACTTGACACATAAATAGCAGATTTTGAACCTAGTTCATATCTGCACTGTTCTGTAACATTATAATATCTGTTGTGTCATTGTTCTCCGCGAGTAGTTATATTTCTTGAACTGCAATAACAACCAGTTTAGTTAGCAACGATAGGTAGGAGTTTTCTCTTGCTTGTTGCAGTCATGTTACCAGTACTGTGACCAGCTTCCGCAGTCGACCACATGGGAGTATTCGATATGCAGTTGTGAGTTTGAAGACTTGAATCTCATCTGTTCAGCATCTACAGTGTGAAGTTAACTCTTGGATGCATGGTAGGGGTCTTTCAGGCCTGAGAGGGAATTAATAATCCCTTTAATCATATGACAATCATATATAATGGCACTCTATTTTATGTAATCCTTATAATACGTCTAGGATTAAGAAACATCATAAAATTACAAATACAGGGTGACGCAGGGTAACGGGAAATTTTGAATGTTACAGTTGGCAGCACTGTAGCGCCAGCAGATGTTCGAAACTTTGCACAATTGATGTGAACGCATTGCCATTTAGTAGTGATGGGCTAAACTGCGATTTTCCGATATCAGTGGTTTCTGTGAATGCTACTTTTCAGTATCTGTTATTCTTATCTGTGATTTGTCGCAGTTAAGAGTCGCAGTTAAGGAACATAGGTCGTGTATCCCTCCGCCACTGCTATTTCTGCGATTTCTGCTACTTCTGCGATTTCTGCTACTTCTGCGATTTCTGTGACTTCTGCTACTTCTGCGATTTCAGTGATTTCTGCGACTTACCACCGTATGAAAAAGTTACATCTGTCAACACAGAAAATTGCATCTCAACAAACCTGTAATTGGCAAGTATGTTTTACGTTTTTTCTTCCGTTGGCTTTAATTTTGTATTAAAGAAATAACTGTGAAAATATTAATAGTGTAATTAATATGTAAGTAGCCGTACAGTACCGTAATAGTTCGTATTTAGCAAATGAATTCTAACATATTGTTACGTTCACAGGTACCTGAACTACATTTCAGTCACTCAGTAAAGTGATAACTCAAAATATCATTGTCAACAGATCTGAAGAAATTGCCACTGCGTCTTTAGACCGTTTTCGTCAGACGAGAGGTTAGTTGCTAAGCGTTTCGATGGACTTAATTACTTCAGTGAGATCGTTCTTGCGAATGTGATATTCATTATAGCAAATATTAGCAATCTACTCTGTCAATTATATTGCTAGTAATTAATGACAGCAAAAATTGTTTAATAATCCTTGTGTTTTTGCAGACACAGTTCTGACTCTGATTACTGGTTGCTGTACGTATCTATCCACATCAAGGCTGTTTTTGAGAGAGACTCGTGAAGATTCAAGACAGCTCTTAGAGGATTTGCAGTTTAAAAGTGAAATAATTGTGAAATAAGTGTGTGAATGATTAAACTGTGTTTTATTGAAGTTGTTGTGCGATTTTAAAGGAATAATAAATGTCAAATACAGTGAGTGAATAATAAAAATCTCATTTTCCACATGTTTAAGCCGTCCTATACCCATAATTTTCCGCCACTTACTTATTGGTAAACACTTGTTGGAGAGTGACATGCCGCCCCCCCCTCCCCCTTTCTCCACAATCTTGGTGTGACACTGACCTGTAACATATCTCGAAGTCTACAATATGCATTTTGAGGCTGTTGATATGAAAGTGGGAAGTACAGATCTTCCAGTTAAATCAGGAATAGCTTAAGTGCATTACTTGAAAGTAACACAGGAAAAGCTTACTTATGTAGGTGGTAGTAGTGTCGGCAAAAAGTTCTTGTGTGTGAAGTTGCCATGTAGAACATCAGGTGTAAAACTTTTCTCCCGAGTCTTGAACTGTGTCGGAACAAATGTGAGGCATTCATATGGCTGTTTTCATTTCTCTACACTTATACAGATGTCTGAGTTCAGCTGTGTTAACATTGCAAAGTCCTGTAGGCATGTGGAGTATTAACCAAAACTGTCATATTGGAAGCAGAATCAAACACATTTGTTACGTTACTAGATATTTTCAGGAGAAAAAGGCAATGTTGCTTCTTATTAATGTAATACATTCAGAGTCGCAGCAGTATTTGACCAACCATAACTGATGCTGAATGTGCATGTCGTCATATAATATGAAGGGCTTATTTCAATAGTGGTACAAGTCCATTACCTCCACTTTTCTGTCTATAATGCTTCTGAAATTAGTGATCCAAACAAACATAAATAAAGGTTCATCTCTAGCAAGAAGCCATATGCTTGAATATTTCTGGTATCTCAAATGCAGATTTGTCAGCGCTCATTTAACTTTACGACTCTGTATCTCAAAATGAACAAAAATGGACTTGTACCACTATTGAAATAAGCCCTTCATATGCACACACAGCACATCGATCTCGTAAGGCTCAAGGCTCTCATAACGAAGTACGTACATCGGTCAACAGATGACACTAGGAAAAGTATGTTAACTGCGCTTTTTAGTTGCTACTTGCGACTCTTAGTTGCGATTTGTCACAGAAATCGCAGTTGGACTCGCTAGCGAATAGCGTAGTATGAACTTTGCTCAACAGATGGCAGTGCTAACTGCGCTTTTTAGTTGCTACTTGCGACTCTTAGTTGCGACTTGTCACGGAAATCGCAGTTGGACTCAGTAGTGTATCGCAGAGATGGGCGTAGTACGAACTTTGATCCACAGATGGCACTGTTAACCGCGCTTTCAAGTTGCTACTTGCGACTCTTAGTTGCGACTTGTCACGGAAATCATAGTTGGACTCCATAGTGTACCGCAGAGATGGATGTAGTACGAACTTTGGCCAACAGATGCCACTGTTAACCGCGCTTTTTAGTTGCTACTTACGACTCTTAGTTGCGACTTGTCACTGAAATCGCGGAAAGCAGTGCTAAATTCGACCAATAGATGGCTCACGTCTTTGAATATGAAATACTACTTGCGACTGCTAACCGTGACTGAAATCGCAGTTAGATTCTGTAAAGTTGCTACTGTGATATCTGTGACTTCTCAGTCACTGTGATTTCTAACAGATACGCGATTTCCTGCCCACCACTACCATTTAGTAATCATGGAGAATTGGACTGGTGCGGAACGTGCAGTAGCCGTGAGAGCGTTTTGCAAAAATGATGATAGTGGGACTGCCGCGCAGAGAACATTTCAACAGCATTACCAGCTTGAACGTCATGGACGTGTCCCATCTGCGCATGCGATTACAATGTGGGTGCGTAATTTTGAAGATACAGGATCTGCCTTGAAAAAGAAACCTCCAGGTGGCATTCCTACGGCATGTACCCCAGAGAACATTGCAGTTGCTAGAGCTGCAATCGAGAGAAGTCCTCGCCACTCCGTTCGACAGCATGTATCTTCGGTAGGGATTAAGCGATGAAGCTTACAAAGAATACTGCACGAGTTAGACTTCCATCCCTATAAGTTGCAGATTGTGCAACACTTACATGAACGAGACCCAGCGTCACGTATGGAGTTTAGTAGCCAGATATTGGCTAAAATCAACGAGGACGCGAATTTCCTTGGTAACTTATGAATATCAGACGAAGCCCATTTCCACCTGAACGGATTCGTGAACAAACAGAATTTTCGTTATTGGGCACAGGACAATCCTTGTGAGTTTCACCAGCGACCACTACATAGCGCCAAGGTCACAATATGGTGTGCTGTATCATGTCATGGTGTTAACGGCCCTTATTTTTTTGAACGTGAGGATGGTAGCGCAGTGACAGTAACATCCGCTCGATATGTTGAAATGCTTCAAACATTCTTTACACCGAGACTGTACGAGCTTAATCTTAACGTCGAAAATATGTGGTTTCACCAGGACGGAGCCACGTTACACACTGCTCGACAATCGATGGCAGCAGTTCGTCAATTGTTTGGAAGACGCATTATTTCACGTAACGGTGACATTGCATGGCCTGTGAGATCCCCTGATCTTAGTGTGTCCGACTTCTTCCTGTGGGGATATCTTAAAGGCAAGGTGTACCGTACACGTCCTGCAACAATCCATGAACTGAAGCAGAACATTGAAAACGAAATCACTGCCATTCCCCAAGATTTGCTACACCGCGCATTCCAGAGTTTTCATAACAGGTTGTTAGAGTGTGAACGCCGAATGGGAGCACATCTTTCCGATGTCATCTTTAAAAAGTAAAGATACACTTTTGGACATTTTGATTGTAAAGACATACTGATTAATGGCATACTGAATACATTCACTTTCGTAAATAAATTACTAGCTTTATGAATTTATTCATGGAAATGACGTTATTTCGAAATTTCCCGTTTCCCTGCGCCACCCTGTATATAGCAAAGATTGTATGAAAACAATGTTTTCTTAATGCTATGCACATAATGCATGAAGGCTGCTTGTCAGGCCTGTTGTAATCTAATGCTTTAGCAAGCGATTTCCTCGAAGACTATGAATCAACATACCTGTCATACCTTATACTGGCAGTTGTTGAACGTGCTAGACTCTAGCAACAACAACAATGGATTTTCTGCTCATTGTTTTGAAGTTGACCTCAGAAGTGAAAGCTGATATAAGCAATTGTGTTTATTATTCTCTCTGTTTTTCTGTCTTCTTTCTCTGACAAAGTATATATTTAGATTTTCATTCTAATCAAGAAATGTTAGCTTCTAATCCTATGGAATCATTTAGTAGTTCTCGAAAAAGACAACCAACTTAACGCTATAAATGTAGATGATCCAAACGCATCAACGATTATTTCTGAATGTCGGACGTATGTGAATCTAGTATTGCTTCGGAAGATGAAACTGATCCTGTATATAGACCTACGTCTGACAGCTCAGAATCTGAAGAAAGTAATGATGAAGCTTAGGATGTAAATGATGTAGGCTCACCAGGAATAGCTTGGCCTGGTAATAGAACACAGCCTGCAAATTTAAATAATGTAGCAAGTACACCCCAGTCTGCAAATACATATAATATACCAAGCTACCCAGCTGAAAACTCAAACAATGTAACATGTCCAGTTCAGTCTGCAAACTTTTTTATCAGATGCAATGGGACTCAGTGGGGCAAAACACCACCTCCTTCTAGAAGAACGGTTACGCATAATATAATGAAAGTTTCTCCAGATCGAGTTGGGGGAACAAATACTCAAATGCCGAAAGATGCTTGGAGTTCCTTGATCACAGATAATATTGTGGATGAAATAGTTCATTGCACAACTCTGGACGGACGGTGCTCAGCAACTTTAAATGGTCAAATATGGCGAAATGTCACAAACGAGGAAATCGAAGTATTTTTTTGGAGTTCTCCTGTTATCTGGTATTTACAGAAGCTGGTATGTCCCTATAAGAGAAATATTTCACGACTCTACTGGTAATCCTGTTTATATGGCAATTTTTTCTGTAAAGAGGTTTGAAGAAATAACAGGAGCCACAAGGTTCAACGACAGATGCACTCGAAAAGCTACGAGACATCATGATTACATGGTTGTTTTCTACAATGTGTGGGAACTATTTATGAACCACTGCAGACGAAGATTTCATCCAGGAGAAAAACCCACAGTCGATGAGCAACTAGTGTCTTTCTGAGACTGCTGCAGATTTTTACAATTTATTTCAAGCAAGCCATGAAAGTAAGGAATAAAAATATTTTGCCTCTGTGACACTTTGACATCATACGCTATAGACGGGCTAGTGTACTCAGGAAGAAATCCAGATCACCCTCGTCAAGCTAATGTTGCAGCTCACGTGGTACAGGCCCTGACAATGTCGCTTAGAGGGAGTTCAACCAATATCACGATGGACAACTACTTTACCAGTGTTTTCCTGTTTCAAGATTTATTCAAGCATAAAATTACAGCAGTCGGTACCCTTTGCCATAACAGACCAAAGACTCCACCTTATATGAAACTACATAAGACACGAGAGGGTCTATGATCAATATTTAGATTCAGATATGAGTTAACTACTGTGTATTGTACCAAAGAAGAGTAAGAATCTGGCGATACTCAGTTCCATGCATTACGACGTCACAGCTGATGAGACTCACAGGAACTGTAAACCAGAAATGATTCTATTTTATAACAAAACAAAGTCAGGTATGGATTTTCTTGACTAAAAGATACGTACTTACATTGCAAAAGACAGACAAGGAGATGGCCGTGTGTTTTATGGGCTAATACAATAGATGTTGCAGCTAGAAATGCTTTCTTTTTATTCATAAACGTTCACCTAAATATGGAGTTCAGTGCCAAACCTCCAAATTTGCAAAGAAGAGGCAAGGAAAAGGACGTCATCCACAAAAAAAGGTCACAAGAAGATGCTTTTTGTGTCCATGTGAATTTGAAAGGAAAATTGCTCAGTGTTGTTCAGAATGTTCAAACAATGTATCCAACGGACGAAATGTACTTATTTGTGGAGATATTTCCAGTAATGTGTAAACCCTTGTGAGAGCAGTCTAATCTTTATTTGGATATAATGTTTCGTATCTTAGTTATTATTGTGCCTATGTAATATGCAGCTTAACCATTTTATTTCTTTCTGTTTAATATTTGGATGCTTTGTCCATATTTATTTGCATTGAACCTCACCAATGTGCAATTACTAGTTTATATAAATGCTAATATAAGTTACTGAATGCAAAAATAATCAAGTTAGTACAAGTTAAATTTAAGCTTATTCCATTGAAATTAACGTTAAAAACTTTTTTCAATGTTTTCTTAATTTAAACTAGCTACATATAATGTTTTATAAGACTGTATGCACTCATTTATCAACGTAAGTTCTCATAATAAACGTAACAAGGCTGAAAGATACGGTGTTTTTAGAAATCGCAAGGGGGGTTTTGAGGCACTCATCATGCATTAACGTCAGTCCACTCACGCATCCAAGGGATAATACGTGTGATAATTCAATGCAGATGCTTACAGAAACCAACTTCTCTTCCCTGATAAGCTCTGAATCATGGACCTAAAAGACCGACGATGGTTATCAAGTTCATAACGAAAAGTAGTAATAAAAGTAAAGAAATTGTAAGAATTTCCCGACCAAACATTTACATGAAAGTAGAGTGGATATGTAGTCGTGATATTAAAAACAAATTGTACTTTTTTCTGTGTTTGTTGTCTGCAAAAGAAAATGCTGGGTGTGAAACGACTTGGACGTTAAGAGATGTTAATTATCTCGGACATTTATCACAGAAGGTGAAGAAACATGAGCGGTCTAAATCACATATGACTCCAAAACTAGAGCACAGTCTTTTAGGGAAACCTGATATTAGACAGCAACTGGACACTGGTTATAGGCAGTCAATTGAAAGATGCAATGATCAATTTGAAAAAATCGCTACCTACTCTCTGCATTATATTTTCTGGTGCTTTCGAGGTCGCACTTCATGCACATGACGAACCCAGTGATTCATCAAATACAGGAGTCTTCCACGGTCTTGTAAATTTCACTGCTGAACTTTATGTTGCGTTTAGCGAACACCTTTCGAAGTTATTTCTCAGAGCTTCGATGGTGCAGCTGTTATGAGTGGTAGTCTTTAAGGTGCACCGCCTTATCTGAAAGACCATTTTAAAACATGCCTATTTTGTTCTTTGCAATGCCCAAAAGTTGAATATGATTTTAACCCATGCACGTTGGATTATTTTTTTCTGACCTTAGTGGAATTCCCAGTTTTTTCACACTAGTTCACAAGGAACAGCGATGTTAACTGACACAGTGAACAGGAAAGTCTCTCATGATTCCAAGACGAGATGGAAATTTAAATCAAGAACTGTGCAAGTTGTGTCCAAAAATAGTCACTTGTGGAATGATTGGAGCAAATTGAACTTACATTTTGGCAAACTACTACAATTACTCTAGGAAGAAGACTCCGCCTGAAATTAGAGCACCCAGTATGTCAATTTTGGTTGTCTGTATTCAGTGATATTAAGTCGCACATTGACACACTGTACAGTCAATAACAAAAACGAGCAGTTGACCCACTGACTGTACAACAAGGGGTAGACCATTTAAAAAGAGCCATACAGGATATCCGAGGTAGCATAAGTGACACGATTCCGATGTGCAGAGAGCTACTGTACCCCGTGAAGAGACAGAGACAGGAAAACGAAATTTTAGAAGCTGTTACTGCAAAAGAAATCTGCGATACAATTACAGCTCAAGTTACTGAATATTTTAACTTGACATAGCATATCATCGCTGCATCTTCATTTAATTTGAAAAAGTTTGTTTGGTATGCAAGTCAATTTCTGCGAACGTTGCTGCAGAGTTCTGGTGAAGTATATCCTTCTCTTGAATGTAATAAGCTAAGAACGGAGCCCCAGATACTATCCATGAGGAACGAGTTTAGAACTCTCACAAGTGCTGTTCCACTTCTGCAAATTCCTGCTAGAAAATAATTTGCAGGAGCCTTTTAGTGGAAGAATTAAACACCTGAAAGTGAATGTTATCGTACAGATGACAAAGTGTGAGGCAGAGCATCCTTCTCTACCTCGAAGAGAATAACAACTATTCTGCAAAACACTAATAGTACTAGCAGGACTCCGTATGCAACATCGTAGACTTCGATGAATGCTTCATTGACAGAGTCTCTGTGTTTAAGGAGAGGAGAATGGATTTATCTTATAAACATCCATCGTAAGGTAAGCATATTTCATGTCGCAATAATTTTGTTATTCATTTTTAGCATTTTTATGTTCGTTATTTGGAGCTTTGTTGTCTATCTTCCTGTGAATCCCGAGAAAAATCTGCATGAACCGCCAGCGGTCTGTTTTCGAAGTCCTACTGTAACAACAACAATGCTGTACTATTGTACATATAAGTAAATTTTTTTCTTCTGATCTTTCGTTAAATTAGTGTAATCGATGTTCTGATTTCATTTCTTTTTTGTTTCAGGTCATTGTGTTAAGAAAACTGTAAACAAATTTCGATGTGAATATTAATGTTTATGTCAAATTTCAAGCAATATTGTAATAGAATTGAAGTGTAACAAATGTTGAGACTGTTGTAAGATATTAAAGTTGTAATTGTGCGTCTGGTCCATACGTAGGCAATGTATTAGGATATGTAGAATGCAAATCCTCTGGTGAATACCCTGTCTGTAGGGAGCGGTAAAAGGTGGATGGCAGGCGAGCGCGGGAAAATGCGCACGGGCGCTGCACGGCATAACGGGCTCAGCAGTAGTAGTCGGAGTTGGGCATTGGTCTGAGCAACACGTTCTGGATCGAGGAGGCTCTCCTGGAAGATGCAGTTTTATTGAGCCTTGGATATGCCGTTCCTACGCCCATACAGCATGGCAAAATTCCATAGGCACTAAATGGAAAAGTATTGCGATGCTAAGAAGAAGTAAAGTGCCGATACATCAAGGGCCATAGCTGTGGTTGTATGTGTGATCTGTGCCTCGCCATCTCGCCGCCTGCCAACCGCCGCATCGATACGAACAGGTTGAAATTTTCAGTACTGTATTCGTGTGGACCAGTGTTACTTTTGTTCCATACTATTCAATAACAACTTAAATTTTACCAGAACTGTCCTATCATTTAATTATCCTCAAAACTAACCTAGACAGGGTCCTTTCCAAATGTTGTGCAATCCGAGTGTCCCGAAATGAAGAATTAAAGTTTGTGTTAATAATAATTACCTGCAGACCTAAATATGTTAGAATGGTGTTTAAAGAACTGTTTTGTTAATGAACTAATTAATGAATAACGAAGGGCTGACATAGTTGGAAGATAATTTTGATATTGATTTAGTAATGAAGTTTAATTATTTCGAGATAGATATAATGGTATTTAAATGAGCAGGAAGTAAGATGAAAAGAATAGTAACTCATATATTGGAAATCTTGAGCACATAATGATTTCAGTAATAAAAATTTTTAATACAATGATCATAACAGTTTCAGGGTCCCCCCCTTTCTTTATTCATTTGAATTCTGAAGTGTTCTAAACTGATTTGACCAGCAAAGTTAAAATCAATATAAAGGCCAAAATTTATCAGTGTTTTCCCTTTATCAAAACTGACATTGTGTGTGTGATTCGAAAGTGCTATTTCTAGTGTAACCTATGCCCGATTTTAATCAGATCAATAGACAGTACGAAGTTTTGTAGTAAACATTATAGTGTAGTGTTATGTATTTATGGTTTATCCATATCAGTACAGAAAGCGAAATTATCAGTTCAATAGATTTTCTGGTTCTAAAATTTACCATATTATGCAGTCTTACTACGTGTTGTTTTGCTTGAATGTACATCAACTTGTACAGGGAAGAAACTCAGTTAATGCCTAATTAGACTGGCGACCGTATTATTAACAAATTGGTAGCATATTCTGTGTTGTTTCTTGTCCGTCCTGACGTGTAGTTGCATTTCGGACTTGCTTGACGTATCATTGTTATTACAGAGTGGGTGTAAGTCTGATTTGCCTCCATTCAGGTACACGCAGTCAATATCTATATCAAAATCCTTTCTCATAAGGTGAAGCCCGTCAACTTACCATAGTACAGGCTTTAAAGAGTATCGTGTGCCAAGCGCGCGCACGTTACACTACCAGGCACTTCTTCACCACTTCCCCTCCCTGCGGTTGGTACTAGCCCTATTTTTTGAGGTCGGAAGCCTACAGGTGTGTGGACAATCTGAAATAATAAAACCTCAGAGTACACTCCTCCCAACCCTAGTTTGCTATCTTTTCTTCAGCCATCGGTTGGAGCAAGACAACTTCAACGTGCACATGATATACTCTCGGCACATGTTGCTTTGAGTCAGATGACAGTTTGCTGGTTCATTACCTAGAGCAGAAGACAGAAATATGGAGCCTATATAAGCGCCACCTTTTAAAATTGGCGAGCGCGGCTACGTCGCACTGTTGCAGAGAGACGACACCCTCATGATGTGTTAAGCCATCATCGCAACCACCCAATTGCGTCACCTCGATCGCGTTTGACAGTGTTGCTGGGTGCAATATGTGTTCCCACTCTTGCCATATGAGGGCACGTCCAATATTGTTGAACCCAGTAGTTTTGGTGACCATTGTGTGATGATGTGGGGAGACATAATATTAGTTGTGTTAGAAGGGGTGCTGACCACCAAATCATTGAAGATGGCATAATAGCTGGTCAACATTATTGTGACACTGTACTCCTTCCCCATGTGAATCCCTTTAGGGGTACATTCTGGGGTCGTCATTCGTCACAGACACTATACCAGGCGTGTCAGTTTGTAGCTCCAAGGTTGGCACCAGACGTTACTAAGGCCGTGTCCTACGTGAGCGACAGAAGCGAGTGACAGCTTCAGGTGACAAAACACAACCGCAAGTGTAGTTACGCAAGTGTCCTACGTGAGTGACATCTGTGTCGCTGCCTGTGTCGCGCTGCAATTGGCGACGTTTGAATTCAACGTGTTTGAATTTTGTCGCTGCAGTACGTGCGACAGAGAGCGACAGCCACGTGCCTTCCCGGCAAAGCAGTGGAGCGGACGCGACGGCAGCTATGAGTTATTAAACATCTGATTTTAAGAAAACTATTCGGTGAAAAAATTTGATTCTTCTGCAACCTATAGCTTGATATCTTTAAACGATAAGCGTCTGAATTTATTATCGTTATTCGTCATAGTTACTGTGCTGGACGAAACTGAGTACATGGCTGCAGGAAATTTTTAAGAATTTGCAAAGGTAAAATCACATTGTGTAGACTTTCCGTATAGTTCATTTAAGGCGATACATTATTGCATATGAAATGTAACCAATATATCTAAATTGGTTTTAAAGTTGAGACCGGAATGATATCTCTTCTCATTCTTGAGATATTGCTTGTGATATCCGCGGACGGGTCGCTCGCTGCGCGTCCGAACCTTTCCTGCGCTTCGGGATTCAAGTTGTCGTAAAAATCATCGTATCTCATAAAATGTTCAAGATATCGAAAGACGATGTTTGGAAACGACAGCACGCAGAAAGGACTGTTTTATCATATGATTAACACTCTATACGTTTTTGTAAACGCGTGAGCAGAGTGAAAACAAGACTCCCTATAACTTAAACCATGAGGTTTTGTCCAAATTTTCATAGCCAAACAAAGGGAGATAAACAGGTAAACGGGGTATCAAAATGACCAGTATGAGGTCTAGGTTGGCAGGAATATATTTAACTGTTTGAAAGTAATCGGGGTAATTAACAAAAACTTAATTAATAAGCTGAGGAAAAACTGAAATATTTCACGAAAAGCTGCTGAAGTGTAAAAAATTTCATCTGTTCAAGACCTAGCTTTTGTGCACATAAAAAGATACATAGGTGCGGTATTTCAATGTCAAAAAGGCATTCTTCGAATCAAGTACATTAGGAAGGCAAGCGAGCAGCCAGTAAGGTCATGCTTTCTGAATAAAATTTGAAATTAAAAAATGAAAGAGATCAGTCAAATATTTTATGAAATGATTTGTGCAAAAGAAATAAGTAGATCAGAGAAGTGTTCTACGTGCCTTTGAATGATGCTCGAAATCATGAACAGAAAATGAGGTGCACCAAACGTTTCCCTAATACCGGGTGATCAAAGAGTCAGTAGAAATTTGAAAACTTAATAAACCACGGAATAATGCAGATAGAGAGGTAAAAATTGACACACATGCTTGGAATGACATGGGGTTTATTAGAACCAACCAGTATTGCTAGACGCGTGAAAGATCTCTTGCGCGGGTCGTTTGGCGATGATCATGTGCTCAGCCGCCACTTTCGTCATGCTTGGCGTCCCAGGCCCCCAGACCACAGTCTGTGCGATTATTGGCTTTGCGGTTACCTGAAGTCTTAAGTGTATCGTGATCAACCGACATCTCTAGGGATGCTGAAAGATAACATCCGACGCCAATGCCTCACCATAACTCCGGACATGGTTTACAGTGCTGTTCACAACAATATTCCTCGACTACAGCTATTGTTGAGGAATGATTGTGGACATATTGAACATTTCCTGTAAAGAACATCATCTTTGCTTTGTCTTACTTTGTTATGCTAATTATTGCTATTCTGATCAGATGAAGCGCCATCTGTCAGACATTTTTTGAACTTTTGTATTTTTTGGTTCTAATAAAACCCCATGTCATTCCAAGCATGTGTGTAAATTTGTACCTCTCTATCTACATTATTCCGTGATTTATTCAGTTTTCAAATTTATACTGACTTTTTGATCACCTGGTATTTTTTGTTTCATACTTTTAGACTAGTCATTACACAAAACGTTTGACTTTCTTTTCAAAAATTTTGTAAGCTTCACTCTTACAGACTGTTTAGAGTAACTGAAACGCTTGGCCTTAACACTGACTGCTGATGAATTATGTTCACAACATCAAATATCTGTAAACTATCGTGGTTCATTGTAATTTATTAGAAATTAAATGTGTGTGTTGTACTGGGATAGGTGTGAAGATCAACTTCTTTGGCAAGACCTTAAAAATATACTTAGCGATCCAGTGAAAACAGTATACATAAAACGTATTATACAGAATTGTAACCGAGTCAGTAAAAATATAAAAATTGCTCGGAATCGAATCCATGACCTTTTCCTTACAAGTAATCACGAACTGTATAAACTACCCCTACTTCACAGCTAGCATTTCTTCACTGGTATCAATCTGTGTACTTATGTTTGTATTTAGCGTAGTTAGTCATGTAGTAGTCATTCCTGCACATTTATTGGCTGTTAATAGTTCTTGACCTTGTAAATAAATATTCGTATTTAATTTATTGATGAGATAGTCGAAAGGTCCTCTGCTCATTCAAGTGTACTCGAAGAATTTCTCTGTTGATCTTTGTAGTTGATGATACACTCCTGGAAATGGAAAAAAGAACACATTGACACCGGTGTGTCAGACCCACCATACTTGCTCCGGACACTGCGAGAGGGCTGTACAAGCAATGATCACACGCACGGCACAGTGGACACACCAGGAACCGCGGTGTTGGCCGTCGAATGGCGCTAGCTGCGCAGCATTTGTGCACCGCCGCCGTCAGTGTCAGCCAGTTTGCCGTGGCATACGGAGCTCCATCGCAGTCTTTAACACTGGTAGCATGCCGCGACAGCGTGGACGTGAACCGTATGTGCAGTTGACGGACTTTGAGCGAGGGCTTATAGTGGGCATGTGGGAGGCCGGGTGGACGTACCGCCGAATTGCTCAACACGTGGGGCGTCAAGTCTCCACAGTACATCGATGTTGTCGCCAGTGGTCGGCGGAAGGTGCACGTGCCCGTCGACCTGGGACCGGACCGCAGCGACGCACGGATGCACGCCAAGACCGTAGGATGCTACGCAGTGCCGTAGGGGACCGCACCGCCACTTCCCAGCAAATTAGGGACAATGTTGCTCCTGGGGTATCGGCGAGGACCATTCGCAACCGTCTCCATGAAGCTGGGCTACGGTCCCGCACACCGTTAGGCCGTCTTCCGCTCACGCCCCAACATCGTGCAGCCCGCCTCCAGTGGTGTCGCGACAGGCGTGAATGGAGCGACGAATGGAGACGTGTCGTCTTCAGCGATGAGAGTTGCTTCTGCCTTGGTGCCAATGATGGTCGTATGCGTGTTTGGTGCCGTGCAGGTGAGCGCCACAATCAGGACTGCATACGACCGAGGCACACAGGGCCAACACCCGGCATCATGGTGTGGGGAGCGATCTCCTACACTGGCCGTACACCACTGGTGATCGTCGAGGGGACACTGAATAGTGCACGGTACATCCAAACCGTCATCGAACCCATCGTTCTACCATTCCTAGACCGGCAAGGGAACTTGCTGTTCCAACAGGACAATGCACGTCCGCATGTATCCCGTGCCACCCAACGTGCTCTAGAAGGTGTAAGTCAACTACCCTGGCCAGCAAGATCTCCGGATCTGTCCCCCATTGAGCATGTTTGGGACTGGATGAAGCGTCGTCTCACGCGGTCTGCACGTCCAGCACGAACGCTGGTCCAACTGAGGCGCCAGGTGGAAATGGCATGGCAAGCCGTTCCACAGGACTACATCCAGCATCTCTACGACCGTCTCAATGGGAGAATAGCAGCCTGCATTGCTGCGAAAGGCGGATATACACTGTACTAGTGCCGACATTGTGCATGCTCTGTTGCCTGTGTCTATGTGCCTGTGGTTCTGTCAGTGTGATCATGTGATGTATCTGACACCAAGAATGTGTCAATAAAGTTTCCCCTTCCTGGGACAATAAATTCATGGTGTTCTTATTTCAATTTCCAGGAGTGTATTTATGAAATTCTCCCTGGAGATTCCTCCCTTTGTAAATTTCATGCACAGCATTCATTTTCGCTTTGTTTTCTTAAGTAACCCTAACGCTGTAGCTTTACTCTCCAGGTACTGTATTCTATAGGTTAGGTACGCCATTTTATAAAAAACAGCTGGTTGGCTCGAAGCAGCCATCTTGCAGCGCGACATGGTCGCTCGCACACAGGACACTCAAGCTTTTCACGCGATGCTGCTGCTTGTCACTGGAGTGTCGCATATCCAGAAGTCGCTCGCTGTCACTCAACTTCAGTCGCTCATGAAGGACACGCCCTATGACTGCCACCACAGATAGCCACACAGCAATCATGGCCACCAACCAATGGCTGCCCTATGGACTCACTCTCCCTGGCCAGCGCAGGAAGCACTGCTAAGTGGATAAGAAGCGGCAGTGGCTATCATTAGCACCCTTCTGTACTGTGATTGATGCCTGCTTGTACACAGCCTCTCTCTATCAGTGACTACAGGATGATGGACTTGACTACAGTACAGGACATCACTTTGTATCTGACTGCCTTGTATTCGTGCACTCTGTCTATTTATTGTTGTGTCTCTGATTTTTGATTTCTACCTTAGAACCCACACATTGCTACAACATACGACATTGATTCTAAGGCTGGTCCTTTTTTTGCCTATTTTATAGAGGATTCGTGTCTTCCTGGGACAGCAACACTATGGTAATGAAGACAGTATGTGTTTCTTGCAGGCTCTTGAACAAAAATCGTGCTTGCCCATCACATGCATTTGTATTGCCTTTCTTATTGTGTATAAGAACATTCTGACCTTACTGGTTTTTATTTTCTCTTTGTAGAGGCTGATATTTTTTTGCATATTCATGTTTGTCTTACAACTCTGGTGTTTATGTTGTTTTCTGTTAGTGTCTGTTGTATGTTGCATCATGGCCAGTGTACTTCAGGAACCATCTCTAAATAAAGCTATTCAGTTGCAGACCCAGAAAATCCAACAACTCATGAAAGATACGACGCAATTGCTGCAATTCCAAATCAGTTAATCAGAGTCACTAGCTACATCCTAAGAAGCGCCGCAACATGCATCTCCTGTCTATGCTCCACAGTTCAGGGCATTCGTCCTGCAGCAGGCAAACGGGTTTGCATACCATGCTCAGCTCGATTCCCAGTTCACTGCACTTCATACTCGTGGTTTGGACAGGAAACCGTATTTTTTGGCAACAGTAGTTGTCACAATATACTGGCTAGCGTGTTAACTTTTTCCCTCCACCCACTATGAAAGTGTAGGCTAAGAGGACTTGTTTTCAGCATTAGATAAATACTTTGATGAAGAAGCGAGTGTGACTGCTGCTCGTTATAAGTTTTTCCATTTGCGTACACAACCACATCAAACTATCAAACAGAGGGTAGCTGATTTACAAGACCTGACCAGGCCTGGCAACTTCAAGTGTAAGTGCGAATGCAGTAGATATTATAGTGACACAGTGATTCGAGATGCTAACACCCAGAATATTTCTGATTGTAGAATCAGGGAACAAATATTTAAGTATCCAGGACCAGGTTTGAAGCGCAAGCGTTGGCATTAATAGAACAAAGGAATGTTATGACAGTGCTGCGGTAGACTTTGACTCTCCTCACATTTCTGTAGTGCAGAGCAGGGTTGGCACGGCATGTTATTCCAAAGCACAGCCAGGACAATGCCTTAGACAACAGCAAAATGCTAAGCGGATGGCACGCAGTGTTAAATCTTGCGCTCAGTGCTTCATATCACACAAGCAACATACATGCCACTGGCATGACACAAGTGTTTCCATTGCAGCAAGCACGGGCGTGTACAATCAATGTGATTGCAAAAGCGAAAGTTACGCAGTCAACCTGTACCTCATACTAAGTGTCAGCCTAGAATGTCAGTGTCACATTTTAGAAGCCATCTATTGTTGATCATGGTGTCAACTCCTCTCCTCCCATTCATTGATAAGCAAACATACTTTTTGGCACTTTGCAGACTGCTAATTGCTACGTGTGCATACTGTTAGATATTTGAGCTTCAGTGACGAATTTGAACAGATGCATGTATGAACTGTTAGGAAAGCCTAAACTGTACAAGTCACAGGCAACTCTTTCAGATTATAAACGTCATGATATTCCACTATGTGGTGTTTGGTGTTTGGGTTGCAAATTCAGGACAATGTGTTTCCTATGAATTCATCTGTGCCTCAGGACAGTGTTTCATATCTTTGGGCGAAATTCCGTGAACTTTCTGAGGACAGACAAGGTGAAGCGACAAGCTTTGAGGTTAATATTACAATGAAGGAAAATGCGCAACCACGGTTTTAGCAGGCACTACCCATCCCGCAAACAATTAGGCATAAAGTGGCACAACAGTTGTTAAACTGCAAGGACAAGGGCATAATCACTTCAGTAGCAGCTAGTCAGTCGGCGTTTCCTCTTGTAGGCATCACGCTACCATCTAGCGAATTAAGATTCTGTGCTGATTTCAAGGCAAGGTTAAACCTCAAATAGTGATTAACTTATTTTCGTTACCACAGCCCGAGGAACTGATGAATAAGCTAGGAGTTGGTCATTTCTTCTCTGAAATAGACTAACAGAGTGCTTATTTGTAGAAACCACTAGACGAACAGTCTCAGAAATTTTTTGTGATGAATACCCACAAGGGGTTATTCAAGTTTTCACGTTTGCCTTTTGGCAGTGCTTCAGCGTCTGCAATTTTTCAGCTCTATCTTGAACAGCCGACTGCTACTGTACCTCCATCCATGAACTATTTGGATGATATTGTGGTTTCAAGTCATAGGAACATCTCTTCGTTCTGAGAATTTTATTTGAAGTTTTCTCTGCAGCTGGTCTCAAGTGCAACGAAAACAAGTTTTCTTTCTTTCAAACAGAAACGAGTACCTCGGCCTTGTCATCAACGTTATGGTTAGCCACCCTTCGTAGACTCATTTAAATGCAGTTTGTGACATTCCAGCACCTTGCACAGTAAGTGAACTCTAGCTGTACTAGGAAAACTCATTTCTTACATTCATTTCATTTTGATTGCAGCCCAAATTGCAGCCCTACTATAAAAATGACAGGAAAAATGATCCTTTTGTATTGACTTGGGTGTGCCAACTGCTTATCAGCACTTGAAGGACGCTTTGTTGAGTAGTAAATATTTAAAGCTTTCTGATCCCAGTGAGCCAGTCATGCTAGTGGAGTGGTCCACACTTCCTCTTACATGACTGGTGCTGTGCTTTTGCGCAGTTGGATGTATGGATGGACCAACTGCTACTACATGCATTCTCTTGACCAGACCTCAGTGCAACTATATCTAGTTTGAGAAGGAAGAAGACGAAATTCCACCAGTATCTTTATGGAAGGAATTTTTACTTAGCGATGGACCGCATGCCTTTGATGTTGTTGTTCAGCCCTTGCAAGCCAGTCCTGCTATGCACAGTGCAGAAGCTGCAACACTGATTTTTCCTATTTCCAAATTAACAGTATGAAGTCATGTACAGACTGACAGCCAAACATTCCAATGCAGACCCCTCTCTCACATACCAGTTGGCAATGATACAGCATTTGACACATCAGAAGACTCTTGTTTCCATATAGATGTGCAGGTCCGTGAAACACTCGATGGACTCCCTATCAATCATCACCAGACTGCTCAGGCGACAGGTGTGGATCCCACTCTACAAGTTTCGCTGCAGTTCATCTGCATTAGTTGGCTACAAACTGTCAAAACTGTTTACAAGACTTTGCACTTTGGTGTGATTTGTCTGTACAATAGGGCGTCATTTTGCTTCAGTCAGAGAATGATCAGTCGCATGTCATACTTCCACAGTCTCTACAGAAGGAAGTTCTTTGTCTTTTTCATCAAGGCCACCGGGGCATAGTGCATACAAAACAGTTCGCCCAACACCACTGTACATGGGTTGGGATGGACTCACAGACTGAACAGTTTACCTCTCATCGTCAGGAATGTGTGGAGCACCAGCCTACCTCAACTCAAAGTTTCTTTGATTGGCCCAAGCTCGGCAGACCTTGGCAGAGACTACACATTGATTTTGCTGGCCAATTTTGACTCTAGTTGGCTAATTCTTGTGAATACTTATAGCAGATTCCCACTTTTGGTGCCAATGTAATTGACCACAATGGCGAATACTATGACAACTCGTACATCAATTTTCTGTATTGAAGGTCTACCAGAAATTATAAGCTCAGATCATGGGCCGCAGCCTAAGTTGACAGACTTCAAGCAAGTTTGTAATGCCAATGGGATTCATCATATGACAAACGCACCATTCCACCCTCCATGTAACAGTGAAGCAGGATGCTTAGCCAGAACATTTAAGAAGCAAATGGACAACTTATGTGCCACTCACTTATGGGAACAAGGTTCTGGTGATTTCCCTGTCCTTATATCGTTCCCAGCAATGCAACGACAATTCACTTGTGGATCTGTTGCTTGGATACTGACTCAGAACATTGCTGCATTCACTGCAGTGTTCACCTCTTCTACAGTGCACTAAATTTATTGTCAGTGATCATGTCTTTTTCAGAGTCTTTGGCAGAACAGATGCTGGGAATGGAGCATCAAAAAAATGGTTCAAATGGCTCTGAGCACTATGGGAGTTAACATCTTAGGTCATCAGTCCCCTAGAACTCAGAACTACTTAAACCTAACTCACCTAAGGACATCACACACATCCATGCCCGAAGCAGGATTGGAACCTGCGACCGTAGCGGTCGCGTGGTTCCAGACTGAAGCGCCTGGAACCGCTCGGCCACTCTGGCCGGCAATGGAGCATCATCACTCAACTTGTAGGCAGCTCTCTTAATCTCATACAAGGTTCGTTTGGGCTGCACAGGCGGCATCACAATGAGCTCCATTCCTGTTGGCTGTGTGATCCTGCTACAGGTTTCTTGGTTTCAGAGATAGAGTTCTACAGGATCTTGCAACCCCAGCTTCCCTCGCCTCCCCTGGGTCCAGCACAGCTGGCACCAGATTGGGAGTCCATGGACACAGAGACGGTACTGCCAATGCCACCACAGAGTCAGCAGCCTCTGCTGTAGAGGTCTGGTCTTCTTCACCCTACCGCTTTTCAGTACACCTCCGAGGATTCACCAGTCACCATTATATCACTGTCAGCGCCAGAAGATGCTCCATCCCTGGGCGCTGGTATGCACCCTAAGACAGGATTTTCAGCCGGTGTTCCTGATCGTTCACAAGGCGAATATTGAGGTGTGGGTAGGGTCTTATCATTGGCCTCAGTTCCATCTCCTGCCTCCTCAGTGACATGTACATCCAGACCACCCCTACCCTTACTGTCATTACCATCGAAGCCACTGCACAACGATGAGAAGGTTCGGGCTTGGGTGGGGGGGGGGGGGCGAGAGGAATATGGTGTCACTCATCATGGGCACCAAGTCAGACATATCATTTCGTAGTTCTCAGGTTGGTACCATATGTTATGAGTACTGCCACCAGAGGCAGCCACACAGGAATCATGGCCAGCAACCAATGACCGCTCTACAATCGCATCCTCTCTGGCCAGCACAGGCAGCACCATAACTGAACTGGGTAAGATGCTGTCACTGGCTATCATCAGCCCCCTTCGTTATCGTGATCGACGTTTGCGAGTACATAGCCTTTCTCAATCAGTGGCTACGGTATAATGGACTCAGCTATGAAACAGGGCACTCTAGTATTGCACTTTGGATCTGACTGCATTGTATGTGGCAGCTCATTTTTACTTATCTCTTATTGTGTCTCTCATCTCTGCTTCCAGTCTTAGAACTCATCCATCGCTACAGGATATAACACTTTCGGCCTTGACTTCATTTTTATGGATGAATACGGGTGACTTCATTGAACACCGCAGGTGGAGCAGCTGTTGGAATCAGAGGATATTTGATGAATGGACTGGCCAGCCCATTATCCTGACTAAATCTCATCACGCGCATATGGGATGCTGTGGCGAGACATACTGCAGCATTTCCGCATTTACCAATGACCATTCAGTAGTTGTCAACCAAGCTGACGGAGGATTGGAACTCCCTACCACGAGAGAGCATGTTGAGGAGCATGCATTGCTGTCCATGGTGATCACACATCCTATTAAGAACCATGTCCCGCCTTTTATAATATTGAGGGGACCATAATGAACTGCGATGACTTCAAATTACTGTCTTTGAATAAAAGTATCATTTATGTTCATCACATTGTGTATTTCTTTCAGCTGTCTTCTGTATTACATTGGTGCAGTTCTTTCTTTAGATATGGTCCAAGTTTCATTGAGCTATGTTACTTGGAAGTGACACATCATGTGAAAATTACTTTGATCCTTAAGCATTACACACCAGTGTATTTTGAATGAAATTCGGACTCTGTGCATTTTATATGAAATGGGAAAATGATGGGGAAATTGAACAATTTATGAGCTGCACAGTGGAGAGTACATAACACTTCACCCCATACATCTACAGTGAGTGGACAGAAATATGGAAACATGACAAACAAGCACATTACCATGCCTAATGTGGTGCAGGAAGGCTGTTGGCATTTAAAACGACTTCCAGTCGCCTTGGAATGTACAAATACATGTCCCATAAGTTTTTCAACGGAATCTTATATCATTCTTTCTGTAAAATAATAGCAAGTTCAGGTAATGGTGTTGGAGGTGGATAGTGATACTTCTCTCCAAATTAGACAACAAAGGCTCAATAATATTGAGGCTTAGTGGCTGTGATGGCCAGAGGGGGTCAGAGAACTCATACTTGCGCTCACAAAAGGAGTCCTGGACCATGTGAGCTGTGTGAACACGGATCCTGTCGTCTTGGAAGACAGCATCACCATTTGGGAACAAACCTTGTACCGTCGGATGGCACGGATCATCGAAAACGGTCACATATTTCTCGGCAGTATTGCGACCTTGCTATATAACCATGGGACCCATGCAATTTCGCACTATGGCTGCACAAATCATCCCAGAACCCAGGAAATTTCTCATTCTTTGCATGTGTACTCGGTCATATATTGGAAACAGTGTGAAGAAAGACTGACCCACCCAACTTACATTCTTCCCGTATTCCATAGCTCAGGTATTATGTGTTCTGCATCACATTGTCATACTATGGGAGTTTGCTTCAATGATGTGTGGCATTGGAATTCCAGCTCACACTGCATTTCCATCTTCTGGACATTTCTTCGTGTTGTTTTCGTGCTGACAGTGTTTCCAAGTATGACATTCAGTTCTGCAGTGACTGTCGTCCTCTTATTTTTCGTCACACTCTTCTTCAATGACTGTCCATCACAACAGTCTGCACAAACTTTTGTCCACATTGTGACTTAGCAGATGATGTTTTTCCAGTTTCCCTGTATGCATTATAAGTTTTCGAAATGGTGCCTCTTGAATCACGAAACACTTCAGCTACCTTGATTTTGGAACCATCCACCATACAAGCAACAACAATTTTTCCATGTTCGAATCCCTTTAGCTCTGACATAATGTACTCACAACTACAGAGAACATCGTTCTGACCATGACTGACACTTGCAACACATTGAGGACATTGCACAGATGCTAATCGTCATCAGATACAACAGTGCAACATCCAGATTGGCTAGCATCTGTATTTATGTTCAAGCACACAATTCTCAAGTAAGTGTTGCAGCAAATCTGTAACAAGTTCCCCCTGAAACTGTAACAAATTGCCCCATAATTGCAACAACTTGTCCCAAAACTGTAATAACCTGCCCCAAAACAGCAAAAAAGATGACTGACTTTAGTACAGTCTGCATGGTGAGCAATCTAAGATGATGATCCTGAGGGTACTGGAGTAGTCTGCATGGTTCTAAGTTTAGAATTGACAATGGGATTTCATGAACGATCTCAGAATCCCAAATGGCGATCCAGTTTGGTGCTCCTGGGGTAAGGGCTCAACCTGCAACATCACCAGCCCAAAGTAGTTGTTCCAGTTTCCGTGACACTGCAGTCATCTACCCCCCCCCCCCCCCCCACTCATTCTCAGCCTTCAGGCTTATTAGCTATCAAGTGTATCCATCACTTATGCTCTGTACGCAATAGTGAAATGTTGGTCATCATGTAATGTAAGCAGAGATCTGTCCCCCCAAGATAGAAAAAACTGACTCACACAATCGATTGTAAGTATTAACCCATTCCTCTCTCTCAATGTTTGTTTTAATTATTATTCACAATATGTTTGCATGTATATGTCTGTTTTTATAGTTTTCATTTATTTATCCCTTACACAGCAGCTCACTGACATATCCAATGCAGTCTTTGCAGTGCCTGTTACACTGGAGCAGCAGTAGAAATCAGCTCACCATGCAGACAGACTCAATGAAGCAGTTGCGATATATCAGAGCAAGACACAGAATTGTTTCCAGACATCCAGTTTCCACTATATCCAACATCTTCTGTGACCGTTGAGTCATCTGCATTGCATACTGCATCTGAAAGACTATTCTGTTTTTCAGTACAGTGTACAAGCTGAATGTAAGTGCCAGTAACCATGTTGTTGGAGGCATGTCATCCAATTTGAAGTGCAACAACGTAGTCGTTATTTCTGAAGATCCACAATTTAGTGATATGAAAGTAGTGCAATCATACTGTAATTAGTACCAGTTGATGATTGCTAGCCCAGCTATCCACTGTGCAATAGACAAGCATTTCGGCCAGCACCCTTATGTGAATGGATTTTTTGGTAATGTCTGGCATGCACATACATAGCTTACCGGTCAAAACACATAAGAAGTTCTTGGCATGGATTTCGATGTGCATTGTACTTCAGCACACTGTACATGGTGTCTCTACCTGGTGCTGGTGTAGAATGATTTAAAAAAAGTGAAAATTAACGCTTATCTGTCTTTTTAAACAGTGTTTCATTACATCAGTGACCACAAACAAGTTGAATAAAATATCCAGCTAAGATTACTAAAGTAGAAATAACAACTGGTATGATTTACATGTTCAGTAATCTATATAAAGTCTATAATCGAACTTGATGTGAAGAACCATGCTTTTACAGTCTGGTTAATCCCGTGTCACATAGGCATTTATAAGAAAATGATTCAGAAATCCTACGGACGTGTGCAAGATTGCAAAAGAAGTCCCACTACTTCGCCAATCAGTTACGAACATGTTTCACATTGTAATGGTCGCCTGGTCATAGATATTGCTAATTGCTATAATCGCACTATTTCACTCCCATTTACGGAGCTTGTTAGCACTTGATGTTAGGTTGGCGCCATTAAAATGCATTGTTTTGTAGTAATCGCTGCTACTTGCTGGATTGCTGCTGTCTCTCGATGCTGATGCTGGCTCTACATCTGGTTGTCTAGGGTTAAAAACATGGGGTCCCGTGTTTTTGATGTGCTTTTGATGATAAAGAACGAGCGAAACCAACAAATATGTAAACTTCAAATATTTATTATTCTGGTGGCCATCTTAATTCCACTGTCCACCAAAGACCATGACACAACACAAAGTAGTACTTTCATTACATGTTCTTTGCATTGTTTATCCACCTCAAACAATAACACACAAACACACTTTACCAAAGTGACATTCCGACTGCCTCCCAACCGTTCTTGCTGCTTGTATTTATAACATTGTCAAAGAACTACTAAAAAGAGATATAGTTTACAAGTCACATGTACATCTGTTATCATAATTTGTGCAGAAAAGTTATTAATTTGCATCGAGTGACATAATTCAACATGTTATTAAAATGACAGACAGATTTGTTGACTTGACAGAATAATTCTTTGTTACAAAAAGGCCGTTTTTTAGAGTTTGTCAATTGACTTCTCTAATTTGCATAAATAAGTAAATAACATGAATTATTAAGAATTACATTGGTTTTCGTCTAGAATAGGATTGATTTCGTGAATACTGAGTGAAACCGCTCCTAATGAACAAATAGGTTTCACTGGGTGAATTTTATTTAAAGAGATCCAAAATACCTAAGTTGGCCACTATTTTTCGTACTTAGTGTTTTTACATGATGACATTTGCTGTATCAGTGATCAAGTGATATAATCTTTTGTGTGGGTCAGTTACTCAGTACAATTTAATGGGTTGACTGTTTATGGAGACAAGTTATGCAATCATTGTTAACATACACAATAACTTTTCTATACTCATAAATACTCGTTAAACTGGTTGAATTTGGAGGGTATCGCATACTTTGGTACAGTAAAGCCTTTAATATGTTCCGTTACAACATGTTGCTTACATCATAAGATTTCTCAGTTGTGACCATTTAATAATCTGCTGAATATGTTAGATGTCTTATGTATAAAGTAAAAACTTTATATTGTGGAGATGCACAACTGTAGAATTTAATCATTATGAATAAAACTACTTTAGCTGTGTGATAAATTTTTATTTCTGATCCAGTTACTTTCTCGGCGTTAGAGCCACATCTTCAGCGATAAAAATTTATAATTTATTGCAAATGATAAACAGTAGATGACCCAACAGTTTTTGTCTAATTATGATAAAACTTTTTGACCATCAAGAGATCGGTAGTCCTATTTAAAAGAGAACAAAATAGGGGAACATCATCCTGATACAGGGAACTTAGGCTTGACATCGTCATGGCAACATGAGGTCCACAGTGACACTGCACTGGCCACCGAGATGTGTATTGATAGTAATCCTTTTTTGCAAGTACAACTGACAATGAATTGAGACAAATGACAAGGTGACAGCTTACCATAGGCATTGTCAAGTCAGAAATACGGAAACACTGTGGACAGTATCATTCTCGAGAGTTCCAGAGACTTAAAAAGTGTATCACCAGTTAAATGTGTAAACATAGCGTACTTGAGATCTGCAGTATTTCTAAACATATGAAATTATCGTGTTACTACTCCCATATATATTTAGTTCTTCCACACTCCCACATTATGGCTTCTCAACACTTGGATTTGTGATGGTGATGCAGAGAGGTGAAAGTGTGTCGTTAGACTATGCATAAAACATATCAAACCCTTACGACTGTGACCATGAAAACCTTTCACAGTTAAAGTGGTATCCTACTTTGTCTTTCTAATGTACAGGAGAAGTGGATGGAAGACTTAGATTTGTTGGAGTGGTTCTTGAAATATGAAAGTGTAGCAGTGTGCACAAGGTTTGACACGAAATTCATTGCTTTAGGCACAAATTTCATTGAGTTCACTGCAATAGTTCTTGATTTCAGCATAAAACTGACTTTAAAATTAAATGATTTGCCATGAAAACTGCCATCGAGTTGATTAACAGAACTAAAGGCTTATATTGCTTATGTCAGTTGGCTGTGAAATTTTGAAATGTGTCTTATGACCTTTCTGGGGACAGAACATCAGCATGTATCTGTGGTGGGGGGTTGGGGGGGGCCCAAAGTCTTGCACAGGGATTTGTGGTCTCAGGAGTGACTTCAGTTTACTCACTTTCAATGGTGCAACCAGAATTTGCAGCAAGGCTAATAACATACACTGATGACTATCATCTGCTATTGTACAATGCCACATGGAAGTGACGAGGTTCCGTGAAAACACATTGCAAAATCACTCACATAGAGATCTGGTACTTATCTGTAGTAAGAGTATGAATGTAATTTAAATCTGTTCATTACTCCAAATATGCAATGACATGCGGTAGTGAGAGGTAACACAATGTCTATTAAACTCTTCTGACATCTGTGGAACAGAACTGGGGCTGCGCCGGCGATGGTCACCAAGTCCTCTACAGACTGTATTCACGAGTTCACGTCTGAGACGTTTATGGCTGCTACCACACCAAATTCAGGCACGCCATGAGCCAGCTCGACCAGAACTAGACTGCTGAAGTTTGGGACGTAATTGCTGCCCCGCCGATGCAGTGCTTATATAAACGGTTGAAGGAGGACTTGATCCATTGGATTTCGTCATCGCAAGCACAGCGAGTGTATCTGTTGCCGTGCCAAAAGAAATGCAGCAAGAGAAGGCCATATCAATTCCTACATCATCTGCAGTGGTTCGCACAGTCTGACATGGTCCCAAACTCCCTGACATCTCAATATTCCTGCGAGCCACGCTGATACAGGACCATCGAGGCACTGTCTCCTGTGGGTGCAAATAATTCAACAATGAAAACGTATGGCACACACGAACGAAATTTGCATCTTGGAGTACATTGTGCACTCTTATGTACCTCCAGAATGCCTGACATCAGGAAGCCAATTCTGGGTGTGGATTTATTTGGACACTACAGGCTGCTTGCCAATATTGCAAACACCCAGCTGGTAGACGCAACCACTAGTTTGTAGACAGCAGGACAGCGATAGCAAGCCACTTTCTTGCGTAAAACCAGTTAGGTGATCCGAACTGTACACCAACAACCTCAACAAATTTTCAGAACTCACTCGCTCACCTGGTGTTCCTAGGGATGTGAAACACTCGACAGTCCACCACGTCTCTATATCGGGTCTCTCACTTTATGCCATTCACATCGACTTGTGCCTGACAGATTTACTGCAGCACAGGCTGAGTTCGACGCCATACTGAGACAAGGCGTATTCTGACGACTAAGCAGCCCATTGTCCTCTGCCTTGCACTTAGACCTGAAAAAAGACAGTTCGTAATGCCTATGTGGGCATTAATGCCTCTAATTTATGAATGGTGGCGCACCAATATCTAGTACAGCAGCTTCAAGATTTTAGGCACACCTTGGCGGACTCAGTAGTTTTTAGCAAAATCGGCTGTGTAAAGACTCTCTCTTCGAGAGCATGTACATGATGTTCAGCCTTTGTGTTACTACCCCATCCTGGCACCTTTTCATGGACGGCTTCTTGCGAGGATTGCCAACGAGAGTAAAGTCAAGAACAGTAATGCTATGATTCAGCGATTAATAGCAAATGCACAAAACTTTATCGGCATAGCTGATGACTAATGATTAATGTCTCTTATTTGTATTATTTAAATTCATACTTGCATTTATCAGGATTTTATTGTTTTTAATATATTTATTCATAGGGTGACACCAGTGATGTCTGTCATAGGTGCCACATAGCCACGTAAAAATACACGGGGACTGTAGGTCCTACACTAAAATTAGAACACAACAATTTCAGTGAGAAGGTTGTGCCTGTTTGTTTGTTAATAATTTGTCAAATCGTGGTTTTATTTGGGAGACACAAATAAGCAAATTATTTTCTTATTGAAGCCTATTTCTCTTCTTTAGTTTTATGTTCACCATTGAAGAGAAAGCTAAATCACATAGGCAGGGAGTAGCGAATGGCATTAATAATTTCAAAACTTTCTTTTTCTGCTGTGGATATTACTCTTTTCTTTTCATAGAGAAGACTTCAATCTTTTACGAACTTAATTCCATTTTAAGCACAATATCAGGAGCAAAATCTTGAAGTAATTTCTTTCATCCACATGTGGAGATCAGCCAGTTGTACTAACACATCCAAAAAAGGATTTAGTATCCATCTATGCCTGTTACCAGCTTCAAGAGTTCAGATCTGAAAAGTAACTTAATAGTTTATGCAACCTCTGTATTATGCAAGGGATATGACAACTTACTATCACTTAGTGGTCCACTGCAATCTCTTTGTCACTCTTCAGAACCCAAGGGAAAGACTCAAATACCATCTTCTGCAAAGGCATCCATCACAAACGAAATTTTGCGAGGACTCCTTTGGTTTTATCCTTGGTTAGAATGTTTTCTTCTCCTATTCCATAGAGGCTCTTGTCTAAAATAATTAGGTAGTTGAAAAGAACAGCGAGAATTGCTAATTCTAATAGACAAACAGTGTGACAAAAATAAGTCGCATATGCAGATTTAGAATCTTGCAAGTACCTTAACTCGCAGTTTTTAGTTCCAGAGCTTGTGTCAATGCCTTTCCTATGGAAAGTCACCTGATATCTGTGTGATAAGGGATATTTTGATGGAGCGAATTCATGTCGTCACAAATAATTATAAAAGATCGAATTTGCAATGCTTCATCTTTAGTAGAGTTCACAACTGTGATCACCTCTTTAAACACATAATTTGAAACAGAAGGTAATACTGTGGCTACCAGAACTTCTCGCTCAAGGAAGCAGTGTGTTCATGAAACAGTTGGCGTTACTGATTTTAATTTTGGAACGAAATCACCTTTACTGCCAGTCGTAGCTTTAGTACCATTACTACAAATGGCGATACATTTTGTCCAATTAATCTCGTAGTGGCTAAAAACATGTCATACAAACACTGGCCAATAGTGTTTGCAAGAATTGCTTTGCAAAATAAAATGTGTTCCATGATATTTTCATCTGCTTCATAGCAGACAAATGCCACAATATAGCGCGCAATCTAAAACATCAGTAGATTCATCAAACTGCAAAGAAAAATTTTGTTTATTTTTTATTTTTCGACTCATTGTTCTCTAACGTGAGCAGCCGTATCGTTTATTCTGCGTTCAATGTTATTATCAGACGGTGGTATCTTTTTGACTTGTTTATCTTCTGCTTACCTAACATAATTTCAACCATATCCAGGGCTGCTGGCAAAATAAGATTATCGTCATCTGAATGCGACTGCTCTGCTTTAGCGACTCGGTGTGTAACTCGGTAGACAACTAATAACGCTTTCTCCTGGGCACTGAATAGCTAAAGTCGGATAAAAAATATTGTTAAATCAGAAACCAAATAAATAGCCAGTAACCTAATATTATTTTTAATCAACAAGTAGCAATACTATTTTATTTCCTGATTCATAGTAGTTTGCTGCTGGTCGAGAAGAAATCTGTTTATCAGTTTCCTTGGGATGTTTAGTAGCGAGGTTACGGATAAGCGCTGATGGTTTCATACCCTCACGTGGCAGTATCTCGCCGTAAATTAGACAGTGAGCTTTATTATTCATGACAGAAGAACCATACTTCAAATAATTCTCATCATAAAGTTTTTTTTTTTTTCGATTTTGATTCACTCCGCCACTGCCACTTGTACCAGACATGGAGGGCTGCGTAGACCTTTTGAGAAACTTCTCCATTTGGTGCTTACTTGATGTGAACCGCGTAGACACATTAATCACATCCGTACTCGATGGCGTACTCAGGCAACCGATTGAAGCAGACAAAAGCTCGCGTCTCTGTGACCACTGACCCTTTCTCGCCCCCACTGTTGGAAGGAATTGCATCACAGCCCTCAGAGTACTACGACAACCCCCTAGACAGGTCAGGCGTGCACTACACACCGGAAGCAGCTACTAGGGTAGCAGAGTACGTGTGGCGTGCACACGGGGGTTTTTTAGGTTAGAGGGACCCCCCCTTGGGCGAAACGATAAAATACCTGACGGCTTACCAGAGAGGACATTATCATCGTTGATAAAGAACGTCCGTCCTCAGAGACCAAAAACAGGAAAAGTTAACTTAATATTGGTAAACTGCAGGAGTATCCAGGGCAAGGTTCCTGAATTAGTATCTCTTATTGAAGGAAATAGTGCGCATATAGTATTAGGAACGGAAAGTTGGTTAAAACCGGAAGTGAACAGTAACGAAATCCTAGACACAGAATGGAATATATACCGCAAGGATAGGATAAACGCCAATGGTGGAGGAGTATTTATAGCAGTAAAGAATTCAATAATATCCAGTGAAGTTATTAGCGAATGCGAATGTGAAATAATCTGGGTTAAGCTAAGTATCAAAGGTGGGTCAGATATGATAGTCGGATGCTTCTATAGACCACCTGCATCAGCAACCGTAGTAGTTGAGCGCCTCAGAGAGAACCTGCAGAACGTCGTGAAGAAGTTTCGTGATCATACTATTGTAATAGGGGGAGACTTCAATCTACCAGGTATAGAATGGGATAGTCACACAATCAGAACTGGAGCCAGGGACAGAGACTCTTGTGACATTATCCTGACTGCCTTGTCCGAGAATTACTTCGAGCAGATAGTTAGAGAACCAACTCGTGAAGCTAACGTTTTAGACCTCATAGCAACAAATAGACCGGAACTTTTCGACTCCGTGAATGTAGAAGAGGGTATCAGTGATCATAAGTCAGTGGTTGCATCAATGACTACAAGTGTAATAAGAAATGCCAAGAAAGGAAGGAAAATATATTTGCTTAACAAGAGTGATAGGGCACAAATCGCAGAATATCTGAGTGACCACCATCAAACGTTCATTTCTGAGGAAGAGGATGTGGAACAAAAATGGAAAAAATTCAGAAACATCGTCCAGTACGCCTTAGATAAGTTCGTACCGACTAAGGTCCAAAGCGAGGGGAAAGATCCACCGTGGTATAACAATCATGTACGAAAGGTACTACGGAAACAAAGAAAGCTTCATCATAGGTTTAAGAGTAGTCGAATCATAGCTGATAAGGAAAAGCTGAACGAAGCGAAAAAGAGCGTAAAGAGAGCAATGAGAGAAGCATTCAACGAATTCGAACATAAAACATTGGCAAACAATCTAAACAAGAACCCTAAAAAGTTTTGGTCATATGTAAAATCGGTAAGCGGATCTAAATCCCCTATTCAGTCACTCGTTGACCACGATGGCACCGAAACAGAGGACGACCGAAGAAAGGCAGAAATACTGAATTCAGTGTTCCGAAACTGTTTCACTGCGGAAAATCGTAACACGGTCCCTGACTTCAGCCGTCGCACGGACGCCAAAATGGAAAATATTGAAATAAACGATATCGGAATTGAAAAACAACTGCTATCACTTAGTAGCGGAAAAGCATCCGGACCAGACGAGATACCCTTAAGATTCTACAGTGATTATGCTAAAGAACTTGCCCCCTTTCTATCAGCAATTTATCGTAGATCGCTGGAAGAACGTAAAGTACCTAGCGACTGGAAGAAAGCGCAGGTCGTTCCCATTTTCAAGAAGGGTCATAAATCAGATGCGAATAATTATAGGCCTATTTCGCTTACGTCAATCTGTTGTAGAATAATGGAACATGTTTTGTGTTCTCGTATTATGACGTTCTTAGATAATACAAATCTCCTTCATCATAACCAACATGGATTCCGCAAACAGAGATCATGTGAAACTCAGCTCGCCCTATTTGCCCAAGAAATTCACAGTGCCGTAGACACTGGCGAGCAGATTGATGCCGTATTCCTGGACTTCAGGAAGGCATTTGATACGGTTCCGCACTTACGTTTAATGAAAAAAATACGAGCTTACGGAATATCGGACCAGGTTTGTGATTGGATTCAGGATTTCCTAGAAGAAAGAACTCAACATGTCATTCTTAACGGTTCAAAATCTGCAGATGTAGAGGTAATTTCGGGAGTACCGCAAGGAAGCGTGATAGGACCTTTATTGTTTACAATATACATAAATGACTTAGTTGACAACATCGGTAGCTCCGTGAGGCTATTTGCAGATGACACGGTTGTCTACAAGAAAGTAGCAACATCAGAAGACTCGTACGTACTCCAGGAAGACCTGCAGAGGATTAATGCATGGTGCGACAGCTGGCAGCTTTCCCTAAACGTAGATAAATGTAATATAATGCGCATACATAGGGGCAGAAATCCATTCCAGTACGATTATGCCATAGGTGGTAAATCATTGGAAGCGGTAACGACCGTAAAATACTTAGGAGTTACTATCCGGAGCGATCTGAAGTGGAATGATCACATAAAACAAATAGTGGGAAAAGCAGGCGCCAGGTTGAGATTCATAGGAAGAATTCTAAGAAAATGTGACTCATCGACGAAAGAAGTAGCTTACAAAACGCTTGTTCGTCCGATTCTTGAGTATTGCTCATCAGTATGGGACCCTTACCAGGTTGGATTAATAGAAGAGATAGACATGATCCAGCGAAAAGCAGCGCGATTCGTCATGGGGACATTTAGTCAGCGCGAGAGCGTTACGGAGATGCTGAACAAGCTCCAGTGGCGGACACTTCAAGAAAGGCGTTACGCAATACGGAGAGGTTTATTATCGAAATTACGAGAGAGCACATTCCGGGAAGAGATGGGCAACATATTACTACCGCCCACATATATCTCGCGTAATGATCACAACGAAAAGATCCGAGAAATTAGAGCAAATACGGAGACTTACAAGCAGTCGTTCTTCCCACGCACAATTCGTGAATGGAACAGGGAAGGGGGGATCAGATAGTGGTACAATAAGTACCCTCCGCCACACACCGTAAGGTGGCTCGCGGAGTATAGATGTAGATGTAGACAACCTTGCACAGTGCATGGGAGTTCTTGATCAGTGTTGTATCAATAAAAAGAAAATTGAATACATTGCCTTTGAAATCACGGACAGAGTTTTCTTATGGTTCTGTGGGAGGGTCGCCAGAATTTTTTTAGTTGGAAAGGGGCCGCGTGTTCAACAAGGTTGAAAAGCACTGCCATAAACAATGATTGTTTGGAACTCAGCTCGCTCTGTTCGTCCATGAGACGCTGAAGGCAGTAGATATGAGTGTATAGATTGATACTGTGTTCAATACTGCTCACCGCTGTTACTGTATGAATAAAATATGGAGTATTAAACAACATTTGTGGTTGAACTGGTGAGTTCGTTGCAAGTAGCTTGTAGTTATTAACGTAGAAGGAAGTACAGGCTTAAAAATAGTTTTATGAGTTCCTTTAGGGAATGTTATTATAACTTCTAACAACAGTGCCTCAGGTGCAATGAACATGATGGTGTCAGTTCCAGCTTCAGTGACTGGTCTGGACCTCTGTTGACATAGCAAGTCACTATCCAGTTCTAAAATTGAGATGAGATTAAGAGCATAGGAATGCATCTGTGTCAGTGCTTGTTAAATGGGGTCCTATGTTGGAATGTATTGAGTGTCCCAACACACCCAAGGTATATACGTCATGACAATATTGCATCAGGTGAAAACAGGAGACGAGGTGCGGAGCAAGAGCTGCAATTGCAGTAGCTGAGGAGGTCCAGTATGCACTGAAATACAATACCATGGAATCTAGTGCTTAAGTCTGTTGGCGGTTTGCCACTGGCTGTGGGGGATGGCGGAGTGCAAAAAAGAGCAGCATGGCCTCACCCTGTGTGGATGAGGTGGCTTGCGGAGCAGTGGTTGTCAGACTTCGCTTCAGCAGAATGGAACCTGCCCCGAAATGTGAAGGGTATAGAAGCCCAGCCCAGCATGGTGTTCGTTTAAATAAAGATACTATTGTCTTCATCTTCTTGCAGCGGTTGTTAGAGAATAGCACAAGTGGACTTGAAATTAGTGCAAGTGAATTGTAATGTCATAGAAAAACCAATTATTTTTTAATTTCCCACTATTTTGAACTTAGGAGCAGATTCTATACTTATCACAAGTGACCTGGAAACCATTCAGACTATGCTCATATCCTCAGGTCCGCTATCTTATATTTCTTAATTTCACACCAGCGGAATAAAGCTCAACCTTGGATTTTTTTGAAATGCCTGCCAATTTACAGTTAGGACAATTGCCTTACATCCACAATGACATCGTATGAGTGGGACGAAAACCTTGTAGTGCAACTGATTTATTTTTTAATTTTCCACCATTTTTAAATTTTTCACCATTAGACATAGGGCAATGGGCCTGTATCAGAGGGGCATGACCTCAGGAGACAACACACTTTATCCCAGAACTGGGAAACCAAAGAGTGGGTGGCATCATCCTTTGTTCCACAACTGGGAAACCCAGTGAAGAGCAGCTGACAGTGTTCTTTCTTCCAGAAAAATAGAGGGGGGAGAGCAATGGCCTTTGTTCCAGAACAACAGAGGGGAGACCAATGCCCTTTATCGCAGAACAATAGAGGGGGAGTACCATAACCTTTGTTCCAGAACATTAGAGTGGGGAGGAGGAGGGGAGTGGTGGCATCCTTTGTTCCAGAAGGCCCACAGCTGTAATACTCTACATCTACATCTACATCTATACTCCGCGAGCCACCTTACGGTGTGTGGCGGAGGGTACTTATTGTACCACTATCTGATCCCCCCTTCCCTGTTCCATTCACGAATTGTGCGTGGGAAGAACGACTGCTTGTAAGTCTCCGTATTTGCTCTAATTTCTCGGATCTTTTCGTTGTGATCATTACGCGAGATATATGTGGCCGGTAGTAATATGTTGCCCATCTCTTCTCGGAATGTGCTCTCTCGTAATTTCGATAATAAACCTCTCCGTATTGCGTAACGCCTTTCTTGAAGTGTCCGCCACTGGAGCTTGTTCAGCATCTCCGTAACGCTCTCGCGCTGACTAAATGTCCCCATGACGAATCGCGCTGCTTTTCGCTGGATCATGTCTATCTCTTCTATTAATCCAACCTGGTAAGGGTCCCATACTGATGAGCAATACTCAAGAATCGGACGAACAAGCGTTTTGTAAGCTACTTCTTTCGTCGATGAGTCACATTTTCTTAGAATTCTTCCTATGAATCTCAACCTGGCGCCTGCTTTTCCCACTATTTGTTTTATGTGATCATTCCACTTCAGATCGCTCCGGATAGTAACTCCTAAGTATTTTACGGTCGTTACCGCTTCCAATGATTTACCACCTATGGCATAATCGTACTGGAATGGATTTCTGCCCCTATGTATGCGCATTATATTACATTTATCTACGTTTAGGGAAAGCTGCCAGCTGTCGCACCATGCATTAATCCTCTGCAGGTCTTCCTGGAGTACGTACGAGTCTTCTGATGTTGCTACTTTCTTGTAGACAACCGTGTCATCTGCAAATAGCCTCACGGAGCTACCGATGTTGTCAACTAAGTCATTTATGTATATTGTAAACAATAAAGGTCCTATCACGCTTCCTTGCGGTACTCCCGAAATTACCTCTACATCTGCAGATTTTGAACCGTTAAGAATGACATGTTGTGTTCTTTCTTCTAGGAAATCCTGAATCCAATCACAAACCTGGTCCGATATTCCGTAAGCTCGTATTTTTTTCATTAAACGTAAGTGCGGAACCGTATCAAATGCCTTCCTGAAGTCCAGGAATACGGCATCAATCTGCTCGCCAGTGTCTACGGCACTGTGAATTTCTTGGGCAAATAGGGCGAGCTGAGTTTCACATGATCTCTGTTTGCGGAATCCATGTTGGTTATGATGAAGGAGATTTGTATTATCTAAGAACGTCATAATACGAGAACACAAAACATGTTCCATTATTCTACAACAGATTGACGTAAGCGAAATAGGCCTATAATTATTCGCATCTGATTTATGACCCTTCTTGAAAATGGGAACGACCTGCGCTTTCTTCCAGTCGCTAGGTACTTTACGTTCTTCCAGCGATCTACGATAAATTGCTGATAGAAAGGGGGCAAGTTCTTTAGCATAATCACTGTAGAATCTTAAGGGTATCTCGTCTGGTCCGGATGCTTTTCCGCTACTAAGTGATAGCAGTTGTTTTTCAATTCCGATATCGTTTATTTCAATATTTTCCATTTTGGCGTCCGTGCGACGGCTGAAGTCAGGGACCGTGTTACGATTTTCCGCAGTGAAACAGTTTCGGAACACTGAATTCAGTATTTCTGCCTTTCTTCGGTCGTCCTCTGTTTCGGTAGATTCGGTAGATTCGCCATCCTGGGGATGCATCTGGAAGCTATATCCATCAAGGTAAGGTGAAAGAAGTCAGAAATGCGCCACAAGGTCCCTTGCACAAGTAGCTTTCATTGGAGCCTGTTGTGTCGAACAGAATCGAATGCCCTTGAGATGTATTGCACCACTCCCCTTAGGTGTTCTGGGTTCTCTGTAGTTACCGTAGCTTGCTTGACAATGTACAGTGGATAGTGATTCGTTGAATGACCTCTCATGAAATGAAATAATTCACCAGAGAGGAGGGGCTCTTCTCACATATGGCATGCAGGTGGCAGAGATCAAGCAACTCGATGGCTTTTGATAAATCTAAGAGAAGACTTATGGTGAGGACAAACGGACCCTTTACTGTCTTGGGAATCACAACTATGATGGGTTTCTGTACCACCTTATGTTGCCCTTATTTCAGTATGCCATCAAATGCATGTGTCAGATAGATGGCAACAGCAGGGTTCCTCTACTTGACGACTAGGTTTGTAGAGAGATATAGGACTGTAGCTTCCTTGAGATCCAGCTGACATAAATACCCACTCATTTTTCACATACGACTTGACTGGATATCACCCCCCCTTCTTCTTTGTGCACAGGGAATCTTGGCAAGAGGCTTGCGAGCATTGCAATGTGTTCAGTATCAGAAGCTTTGATCAGTGTGAACTTTGTAGCAAACATCTAAGCAAGACCTTGTGCCTTGGTGTCTAGTTCATTGTAGTGTCAGCAGTCTTCCGTGCAGATCTTTTGTCCTTTGGGAGTGCTGGAATAGCATCTGCCCATTCCTTACTATGGTGGTCATCAAGAGCTACTACCTTAATTTTGCATTTTCAATTCAGTTTATGCAGTATTTCGTAGCAGGGTGTCTAAACTGGCCACACTTACAAAATTTTCTTCCTCCTCGATGGCGCCTAGGGATCGAGGTAGGACATGTGGTAAACAGAGTTGTTGTAGGGCATGTGTTGTAATGTACCCCACCCATGTTTCACAGCCTGGCTCATATGGTACACAGCAAAGCCTGGCTAGCTAAACAGGACTGTACAGCTAGACACTGGTGCCCAGCCATGTTGACACAGCTCGCCAGACCATATCGCTGACTCTGCTGCATCTGCTTGCAAATCCAAATCTTCCTTTATAACTGTTTCGACCAGGACTCTTGGCAGAATGTGTGATTGGGCCCAGTCTCCAAATGTAACATTCAAATTTTATTCCTATTTAAAGAAAATTCCATATGATTCAAATATAACATCATGTGGGGAACATTAAAACTACACAAAAAATACTCAGTGCATCATAGTAACTCAAGAGACCTAATATTCGAAGGAAGATCGCATTATTTTTACCTACAATTTTCTGAGATGAACCTCTGTCCAAAAAATTATGACACATAAAGTAATCATCTTAGTATCTATTTCCAAACATAGGCTTCATTTTCAATCTGATTCTCAGTTCTTTGGAATATAATACCAGAGCGTTTTAGTTGAATCTCAAAGTTTCACCATCTCAAGTAACATTCTTTATTGCTAGATTGATGTTCTGGTATCCAGTCATATGATCTTTTTTCCACTTTAACTGATTTTAATATACTGATTTTGAAGAGAAGTAGGAACAAAGTGTCTAAGCATGACTAGAAAAAAGGCGTCAAGGAAAACAAAGTAATGCTTGTCGTTTTTCACTCCAATCTAACCAGACATAGTGCACACATTCATTGTTCAATAGTTTACACTGAATTAGAGTTGTAGAAAATACATGGGAGTTAATATCCAGCAGAAAAGTTTTTGGATGGTCAGTTGGACCACATTTTACTGCCTCTTCTACTTCCTTAGTTGTAGATTTCAAAGTGTTTAAAATTAAAAATCAAAACCGTTACAGTTATTGGCCGATTGTTCATCTGCAAAAAGAACAACAGTTCTCCTTTAATCATTATTAAACTTATACCAGAGCCTGCATGCCGATGTTGTACTTAAAAATATACTTAAAACGCTAAAAATGACTGTAGCAAATGACCTACATCTTAAGAAAATGCATTATAAAATGAAGAAAATTATCTTATGATAAATGTTTAAAAATTACATCATAAATCAGTACCTTAAGCATAAACTTAAAATGAAAACAATAAGAGCCTTCAATACTATAGATAATGCTTTTGTTTTAACTTAGCCTGAGTTGAATTCTTGTTGAATGTGAAGGATCATCAGTTACCAGCCAATAACTTTTATAAGTCAAAAAGCTGTGTTCAGCATCAGCTGGTGTGACTAGAACATACTTGAAGTGAGGAAGATCGTCTGATTATTAAAATGTACCCATTCCTGACCATGGAGTAATTTTTACCTCTGAGTATGAGATTTGACACAAAATACCGTAACTGACGTTTTTGTGCAGTACTTGTTTCAGTTTAGATGTGATAGTAGTAGTAATTTCAACGAATGTGGTGCTAAATATGTTATATATTGTTCGTTAATAGACTTTCATAATATATTACGATAACATGAGTCAATGACCAAAAAGACCTAGAAAACAAAATTGTTGAAAGTGCTCTAAAGAATGTCCCAAACAAAAGAATATGAGTTTGAAATTAGAAAAATGTAAAAATGGAAGAAAATGTCTGTTAACAGAGCATACTTATACAAAGAGGTGTGCGCTGAACAAAGTTTATGTTGGATACTTGCATGACTGCACTCATTAAAAATATATTATATCCCCAATGCATGGGACCCACTTATATCAACAAAAATAATAAACACAATAATGAACTCAGTCACACTCTAATATTAGCTTGTCCTGTTTATTTTGTTTCCTGTGGTGAAGTGAACGTGATGAGCGGAAGGAGGAGCAAGTTGGCAGCCTCCGGTGAGGAATGGTGCTGTGGGAAGAATTCCCACAATTCTGCTAACACACTTGGTTCACACTTCATAATTATTACTTACTGCGGTAGAAGTCGCACACAGAAGTAACAAAAGTTAGTGAAAACGTTTTCAAACCAATGTAATACCCAGCTCATTGACAAATAATAAGCTATTCACTGCGTAATGGCCAGTGTAGTGCCACACGGTGGAAGAGGATAACAAAAGTGGGGCAAACTCTATAGTCTCTAAAAGTTTTAATGAGCTATTACGCACAAAGATAGTAAGAGTATGGGAGTGAGAACATTTTTCTAAGTTCTTACCACTCAGAATTGCTAATGCACATGGAAGTGTCAACAAGAGCCAGCTGCTAGGCGTAAACATTTAGACATGATTAGTCCATCACCAAGAGTGCAACATCGACACTTCTGTGTGTGCGTGTGAATTAGCTCAGCGGAGAAGTGTAAAGCCCGGTCCACATACAATGATCTGTCTGCGCAGACATCGGCGCAGATGTCTGTACATGCAAAAGATCGCTGCGAATGTGATGTGTTCACACGACACAAACCCCAACTACTACTCGCCCGCCATCTGTCGGTGTAGAAAAGAAATATCAGTGGCAAGCGACCACGCTCCCCGTAAACGTCAAAAATTTAATTCAGCCTTTTTGAAATATAGAAATGGAGGAAGTTCTATTGTGGTCTGTGTTCGCAACTTGTGTGACAAAAAACATTCAGACGAACCGCAGGAAACAGAGAAAGCGGTCAAAATGGTGTAGACAGTGGCTGCTAAACCGAAAGTAGTTTTCTCACGTAAATTTACTGCGAGATTTGCAGAGCGAACCTTAAGAAAGCCAAGCAGATCAAAATACCATAACGTTGGCTGGTATACTTGATCTACTCCTACATCAGACCTTCTACATTTCTGAACTTTGGATAACTCTTTTCGGTAAACAGTTCGCAACGAATTTTTTTTTTATTCTGTTTGCCGAGGCGTCAACTGCCCGCAATTTTTCAATTAGAGCATCGTATGGTGCTGTCTTTTTGTCTCGGTCACTATATTCTTTACTTTTAATCTTCGACAAACATGGGTGGTTTCTATATATTTCAATGAATTCACTAACAAACTCTCGAGAACACTGACGAGTATCAGCCATTTTAATGCCCTGTGCGCAAAAATACAAACACTAGACTGAACAAACAGCTGTTTCGCGCCAGATTTGCGGCGATCTCCTGTCCACACGCTCCAACTTGTCTGCGCAGATGTGGCTTGATCCCACAGATTTGAGAGGTTTCGCTCAAACCTCCAACTCCAACTTCCGGTTGGTGCAAATCTTCTGTCCACACGCAACGATCTGTCTGCGCAGATGTGATGTGCGCAGACATTTGCGCAGACAGATCGTCGTGTGTGGACGGGCCTTAAGACGAGTGCAGACCAACCTGCCTTCGTCACTGTCCTAACGTTATGTAAGAAGTACTAGGTAGGATGCAACAACACCTATAACGGGTTTGACGAAATAGCTGCGATACCGAAACAAATTGATTAAGCCAATACAGCAGAACAGAAGACCGCTGACGACTCGTAATGAGCGAGACCTATTCGGTCATTACAAGTGACATCTTACAGCAAAGCCACTCCTCGACGCTCCTGCTAGCCTACAGGCAGTCGATAAATAGCATTGATGACGTTCATGCTGTCAGCACTTGATTCTCTGGTTATTACACTGATGGAAAAAAATGGCAACACCAAGAAGGAGTTCTGCGACATAAACGAAAGTTATTAGGCGTGTTTTTACATCTGAAAGATGATGTCTATTCAGATTTTGCGTTAGTTGAATAAGACTGGCGCTAATAGCACCGCTATGAGGATACAAATCAGGTTTGCTTTCAATACACATTATAACGGTCGTAAGCGTTACTTACCTTTCAGACTGGACGTGGTAAGTTGATGTTACTCAAGAATGCCTTTAAGGCGACGAAGATGCCATTATCAGCACCTCACTCAGTTTGAATGAGGTCGTGTAATATGGCTATGAGAAACTGGATGTTCCTTCTGCAATATTGCAGAAAAACTTGGCAGGAATGTAGCCACTGTACAATATTACTGGCAGTGGCGGTCATGGGAATATACGGTCGCAAGAAGACTGGACTCCGGACAGACGTGTGGGACTATCGATAGGGATGACCATAGTGTTCGGCGTATGGTTCTGGTGCATTGTGCTATATCTACAGCATCAATTTGAGCAACAGTTGACACCACAATGACGCAACAAACTGTTACAAATCCGTTACTAGTGGGACAGCTCCGAGCCAGACGCCCTGTATCGTACCTTCTCCTGACCTGAAACCATCGCCATTTGTGACTACAGTGGTGTCAAGTGAGGGCTTATTGGAGGGCAGGACGGAGGTCTGTTGTGTTTTCTGATTAAAGCTGGTTCTGTCTTGGTGCCAGTGATGACTATGTGGTGGTTAGAAGGAGGAAAGTTGAGGTCATTCAACCAACCTGTCTGCATGCTATAAATTCTGGACCTACACCTGGAGTTATGGTCTGGGATGACTTCATATGACAGCAGGAAAATTATCCTGGTTATCTTACGCTTTCTGACTGCAAGTTTGTATTACAGTTTGGTGATTCGACCTGTTGTGCTGCCATTCTGAACAGCATACCAGGATGTGGTTTCCAATAGGATAACACTCGCCCACATACTGCTGTTGTAACCCAACATGTTCTATGGAGGGTTGAGAAGTTGCCATGGCCTGCTTGCTCACTAGATCTGTCTCCAGTCGAGCACATATGGGACATTATCGGACGACCACTCCAGCATCATCCACAACCAATGTTAATCGTCTCTGTACTGACCAACGAAGTGGAAGCAGCATGGAACTCCATATCACAAATGACATCCAGCACCTGTAAAACACAATCTATGCACGTTTGCATGTTTGCATTCAACGTTCTGGCGATTACACCAGTTATTAATGTTTCAGTATTTCACATTTGCAATGGCGTATTATCTGCATACATTAACCTGTAATCTTGCAACGTTAATCACTTAAATATGTTGCCTAGACAAATGTATTACTAAATTCCACTGCTTTACATCAATTATATTTTGGTGTTGTAATTTTTTTCTGTTAGTGAGATTGTTCCAGTATTGGTCATAGTCTTGCTGCTGAAAGTGATGTACACAAATCCGTAGTCACAGAAGACTACAAACCAGCATCCAGTACTGAAGCAACCAGTGATAGGTAGTCCACGAGTCTCCCAACAGCATTCCAGTTCAAGGCACCAACTGCTCTGAAACGTTAGCGTCGTTCGAGTCAGTTGGCCTGCTGAACTGGCACGCCAGAATCGGCATTTAACATGCTGTCACAGAATCTGACATCGCAGTCCTGACTGGACAACATGAGCTGTGACCTGAGTGGGACCGACTACTCTCACGACAGTGTGTGAACTAAACACACATTCGTTGCAGTCATGGTCACATCCTTAGCAGAAAAGCTGACTCAGTGTGCCTTCTGCCACACCTCTGAGTCTCCAGCCTGCTCTTGGGGCTGTTGCAGCGATCTTTGGCAGCTCTGAGTCTGCCTCTCGATTCAGCAGCTTCCACTCTGGCTTACAAAGCTGTCGCAGAGGACACAGCAACAATATGTTTTCTGAGGAATAAAAGGTTCCTCGACCTCCATCCTGACGAAACAGTAGGTGTACCCAACCTAGGAGTAGGCAACCCTTACAGAGCTCAGCTCTGAGAGATTTGTGAGGAGAGGAAAAGGAGCACATAAATTCCTGCAGAGAGGGGGTGGTTGGGGAAAGCAGTTCCAGCCATTTTGTATAGTTTAAACAACGTATGACTTGTGTCAGTCATCTGCTATGATGGAAAAGTCACGTGGAAGTAACGACATTTTGCGAAAACACATTGTATAGACGATCATGTCAAAATGCGGTATGTACTTATGTGTAATAATGAATATGAAATTAAATTTAGCATACTGTGCACTTACAATATTACTGTTGGCTTGCAAAGATTGGTACCAACGATAAGTGGCACAATGTCTGCCAAATTATACAGACATCTACCGAGTGGAACTGGTGCAGTTGAGCCCACTAAAACTTTTACATACCTTACAGACACATTAAGAAACAATGATTTTAATTTTACTGGCTCCATTCTACAATTCTTTCGGAGTTGGAAGTTATTTTATTGATCGAATCCAGTACCGTTGCATCTGAAGGTTCGAACACCACCAATTGACTCTCGAGGCGGGGTAAATTAATAAATAACGACTATTCAACAATATGTAGTATGTTCAACTTTTATTTACGCACGAACCACTTATTACTGCATGGAACTCATTGACAGAATTCAGAAGTTTCCGTAACATGAGCCACTGCTGTCAGTCAGTACGATACAACGCTGTGTGGTGCTGCAGTGGCCACTGTGTGGTGAACTTCTGACTGACCCTGAGCTGTGGCCTTAATTTCACTTCATTTCATATTAATTGCAACAAATATGTGTAACATGTGAACATGGACGTCACTGTCACGCATATTCACGAAACCCTGTTACTTCCATGCATCATTTCCATCAAAGCAATGGTCAAAAAGTATCACGAGCTGAAAATGTCAGCACTGCGAGAGATCTTTCCCCACAACATTCCACTCCCAGCTTTGGCAAAGGTAGTCACCCATTTGTTCCATACGCAAAACACTGCTGTGCCTCAAGAAAAGACGAAAAATCTGTATTGTTTGATCACAATGACAGCTGCGGGCGCCGGCCGGTGTGGCCAAGCGGTTAAAGGCGCTACAGTCTGGAACCGCGTGACCGCTACGGTCGCAGGTTCGAATCCTGCCTCGGGCATGGAAGTGTGTGATGTCCTTAGGTTAGTTAGGTTTAAGTAGTTCTAAGTTCTAGGGGACTGATGACCTTAGAAGTTAAGCCCCATAGTGCTCAGAACCATTTGAACAGCTGCGGGCTCAGGTACGGTCCAGGGAGACAGTGCTGAGGAGTCTGCTAATTTCGTGTGTCATATCGATAATCTGTTATGGTTGGAAAGACGCTTAGAAGTAACAATGTTCAGTGAAGGACCAATATATATCTACACTCGTTGTCACGCAATGTCAGTCACAGTGCAATGAATCAACACACTGGTAACATCACAGCACTATCCAATGTTATTTTGTGTACGTTGGCAGTCGTTCAACAGACGACGGCTTCGGACATCTACAACAAACACCGATCAGAGGCAGGCGCCTACTCGTAGCTGCTGGACAGTAAATAGTGATTTATCCTTACCGTTTTTCACAGATTTAAGTTCAGCACAGTTCTCATTAAATTGAAAGGATGCTTGATCATCAGTTGCTGTTTCCTGCATTATCATTGGACAGTGCAAAGATGTCATACTGTTTACCTATCAGGCTATAATCCACTCAAGAAAATAAAATTATACGAAATGACAAATTAATAAATAATAAGTATTCCACAATCACACATTAGATTTATCCTTACCACCTCCACTTCTCCAGCTTGAACATCATCTGACTGGTTTTTGTCAGTTTCTTTATCATTGTACATAGAGGTAGAAACAAATCCTAGGCTGAATAAACATGTCTGATATTTCTTCCTTTCTCCTTTTCCTCTCTTTTTTCATATCTCTTCATTGCCCCAGACTTGTGTTTAGACTTCATAATGTTAGTATCACTCAGAGTACGTTTTCCCTCTAGCACACCCAATTCACAACTGTCAAAAGTTTGTAAAACAAATCACTGTCAGTGTTGCAGACTTAAAGGTCTCAAGACGATGTGGAGGCACACTGCGGTCAGCTCTTGATATCGTTTAATATGAAACCATAGGTCTTACTACACTACTACTGTCCGGTAGTTCCTCATTCTAGTTTCAGCTGACAGGTATCAGTTGTGCACAAGAATGGTGATGTTTTGAGGAAAGCAAGTAGAATCCCCAAGACAGCATCAATACAGTAATACTTTTCTTCTGTATTGGCAGATGCTATATGCTGTTGAGGCAAAGAGAACTGAGGAATAAGGACGGGAAAAATTTACGTGGTTTTTAGTCTTATTAACCATTTTCCCCAACTGTTTATTGGTCTTAGCTAGAAGAATCGTTTCTCTTTTTTTAACTAATAACCAGGGAAAGGAGCCTGGCAAAAACTCATCTTCACATATCAGTGGTGCTAAAATTTGCAGTTTACAAATAAAAAGTATTATTGATCATATTTCCATTGGTCCTAAACACCGGGTCTTTAAAAACAAAGTAAAGCAATCTGTGCCCATTTAGTAACAATCCAAAGCAACTGTCACATGATACTAGAAGTGGGACAGTATTATAGAGCTAATATTGTAGTTGTCATCATGTGGCATCCATGTACGTGGCGCAGCCTATTAAAAGGCGCCATCAGTGAACACATTCTGTTATTCGTTCATAGAACAACCAACGTAAGAGTGAGCTGCCACGTGCAACCTTATATGGGTGGAGGTGTAATTGTAATATTCCTAACTTGGAAACACTGACCTCTGTTATGAACCAGTGACTGATAAATGTTGCCATTTTGGACATGTTCTAAATTCCTATATGATACAAAACAGTGGCAGTCTGATATTTGCCTTTTTAGCACCCTGTGGGATCCTAACTGTGGAGAGATTTGGGCCCCCCATGAGGGGCCTGGGCCCCAAGGATTTTACCTTTCCCCTACCCTGCCACCTCGCTTCTAGGAATGTTTCGTCCAACTATGTAGAATAGGTTGGCAACAGTTTTGATGAATTTTTAGCTTGCATTTTTTTCATGTAACTCCAGATTATACTTCTTTTTCTCTCTCAGCCAGTTACAGTATCCACATAGGTATTTTTTCTGATTGGGAAAGTGTATGTGACAATAATAATAGTTACCGAATATCTTTACTCTGGATAGATTTTTTTATTTTGAAATAGAGCAAATCAAGCATACAATGACATAATTAAATGCACTGCATTTTTGTAGAATATAATCACAGATAATTACAATGTGAGAGTCCACTGGCACACTGTAAGAAGCAGCTAGCACATTATGTCATTTTCCCCACATAAGTTTTAGAACGTTTCAGACGGACGTAAGGCGTAACATAGTACACCATCAGACTGGAGAGGTGGATCTGTAAACAGAGCACACAGTACACAGGCTGGTTAACCGCTTGGATAGCAAAAGCCTGGCGTAAAGATTTGCACTCAGCTCGCCAGCCCAGCTGTACAGGCAGGCTAGCCCATGACCATTCATGGGCTAGCGTGTGAGTCAAGGACAAGGCAGGCAGAAACCTGCACCATGCACGACTATAGCTGTAAAAATAATTGCTGTCCTGACTGTTCCGTACAATGACTTCCTCTTTGAAGCCTTCTATCATAAATAAAATTCTTCAGAGGAGCACCAAAGCGGTGAAATCGGCTGTTTCTACAGTAGATGTCCTTTTGGCGAGTGATAGGCACATATACTAGTATAAACACGAAGTTGGCCATTGATGTTTCCATAACTGCCCTATACCACTGGCTTCCACTGTAGTAAGTGTGAGAAGCTACTGATGGAAGGGGTACAGCGACAAGCAGACATTTACCGCTGTTTGAGTGCTGAAAGTTCTTGATCGTTGTGATAGCAGTTGTAATTTGATACACTGACACTGACATTTTACTTCAGGAATGTCTCGGAGGCCAAACAGATGTCAGCGACTTTCTCCTTCAATAATTTTATGTCTTTCAACCAAAATCTGTTTACGTTGAAGATGCATATGCTTGGACTTATATTTATGAGACCCATGCTCTGTTCATGTCTTCAAATACCTTAAAGGCCAATCTTATTTCCATGGCAGTGATTGTCTTTTGCAGGGTGTTAACTGTTCTATGGAAGATGATATCTGTGTGCTTCTTTGCACCTTGGGTCATCTCGTTATTTTCATAGTTGTTCTGGTGCTTTGATATATGGCCTGCTGCACACTGCATGCAGCAGAGGCAGAACAGAGGCGGTGTGGCTTTTGTAAAGCATGCTTTCCAGTGAGGCAATGTGCGTTGCACACAGCTGACATGTTTTCTTCTACCTGTGCCAACCTGCGTTGTCCTGTAACCAGTTGATTCGGTGTGGTAGCTATAGCAGGCTCGCTTGACTGAATGAATGACGAGATGTGAAAGCCGGCGGTGTGCAGTCTTTCTCAAACCATTGTAAAAAAACTATTTGGTAAAAAAAAAGCACTCTCACACATTTCATAGCTTCATTCGTCAGCTTCATGATGAACTGCCAATCGTTTCGTTAATGGTCATAGTTACCGTGATATTTCGCTATTAGGTAAACTACTACAAGAAATTCTTAAAGTTTTCATTGAAGAAAGAGGGGTAGCAATGAATTCGAGTTTGGTGCGTGTCAGGTCATATGTTGCTACGTATGGAACGCAGCTAACATATTGAATTATTCTTCAAACTTGGAAAGATATCGCTATCTATCTCCAATCTTGAAAAAATGGATTGTATGTAAAGTGCTCCTTCCTGAAGGCATACACCAGTGAAAAAGCCTGAAGAAATAGTTATAATCTCTCATATCTCACAAACGGGGGTGACATATTGAAACAAGATTTTAACAGATTATAGCACATAAAGAGGAGGGTATTTTGTCATATGATTACTATCTGAAACTTCCATATCGGCAGTGATATTCAAGTGACTGCAGATTTCTTTTTGATGAAATAATGAAGCATGAAATATGAAATAAGGTTGCAGAGAAATTACGTTACAGCAATTGCAACTATTTTTTATTATTTGATGTATTTATCTATTTTATTTGGGTCTTTACAATAGACATTTAATATTAAACACATTTTCACTATAGTGCTGGCCTCTTTCAGTAGCTGCATACTGCCACTGAAAATCACCTTCAGGTGCAGTAAAACACTCATTAAATCTTTCTCTTCTAAGAAAAGCTTTGAAAGGTTGTAAGTCATTTTGGCTCACATTTCTTCCACTCTAATTATTCGTTTCATGAAGACATACGCAGTTAGGGTATTTATATCAAGTTCTGATGACACTGTGATAGATATAGGTTTATTTAGGAGGACTGATAGTGGTTGTGCATTAAGTTGATTACAAGCTTATTGCATGGCGTAATTAGAGGTAATGGGACTGTGTTTATGTTCTGGTGGACAATTACGGCTGCGGCAATGCGTAGGAAATCCCGCTGAGTGTAGATGGCGAAAAAGGCCTTTTTATTGCCGTCACTTTGTTGAACAAGGAGGGATGCCGACGCAGGTATATCAAATAGGCATGGGAGCCCTGCTGCCACTTTGACGCAGTGCAACTTATGCGTCAGACACGGGTCGAGCAGTGGGGGCTCCCCTACCCTCACAGATAGAGGAACTCTTAGCAGACCACAGTGCATTGTCCAAGAGGCTCTAGACTGAATTTTTACATCTTCTTTAGCCGAGTGGCGACGTCCCAGCGCCTTGATAAGTGTTTCTGGCCGGGGAGAGAGCATTCTTCTGTATCTCCAGGTATCCACCTGATGGTTCCTGCGGGCCTGCCTGCCTAGATCCGTATCTGCTAGTGTTGTGAAACACATCACAGTGGTTGAAATAAGGTCAGCATGGCAGAACGCTCGTCCACATCTTATCTGGAACAGGTTTCACGCTTTTTAGAGTCCTGCAGAGCCGGCCGGTGTGGCCGTGCGGTTCTAAGCGCGTCAGTTTGGAACCGCGTGACCGCTACGGTCGCAGGTTCGAATCCTCCCTCGGGCATGGATGTGTGTGATGTCCTTAGGTTAGTTAGGTTTAAGTAGTTCTAAGTTCTAGGGGACTGATGACCTCAATAGTTAAGTCACATAGTGCTCAGAGCCATTAGAGTCCTGCAGACTCTGTCTGTTCTTTCGGACATGTCCAAAAGAACAGATACCATCTTCATATGAATAAGGCTTACCAGCCAATTATCTTCAGTGCAGTTGTACTCACATTGCTCAAACTCTTGCGGGAATTGGTAGATTGACTGCCGCGAGTAATGAGTATAGTGGGCAGGGGCACTACAAATGTAATGTGTGGACAGTAAGATGGAAGTGTGGGTCTCACGGGGAGCGTGCCAGAGATAAGTCCCTGCAGTTGCACTATCCTCTGTCTTCGATGGCTCAGTCGGATAGAGTGTCTGCTATGTAAGCAGGAGATCCCCGGTTCGAGTCCTGACCGGGCACACATTTTCCACTGTCCGTGTTGATCTTTACCAATTCCTGTAAGCAGGTCTGAAAGAACAGATGCCATCTTCATATATGCCTATGTTGGTCCCTCAGCGCCATCTATTACAAAGCGAAAAAAGTTGTCCAACTAAAACATTCATATTTCTTTACGCACTACACGAATATGTAATAAAAAATGGGGGTTCCTATTTAATGAAACGCAGTTGATATCCATTTGACCTATGGCAGCGCCATCTAGCAGGCCAACCATAGCGCCATCTGGTTTCCCCCTTCAAGCTAGACAAGTTTCGTACTTTGTAGTTATTTCGTTTGACGCTTATTTCGTGAGATATTTGACCTAGTCACGATCAGTGGACCACCCTGTATATGCTGTGTTGGTACCACACCCATCATGGAGATGCAGCTCAGAAGTGTCACCCGCCATCCGCCCTGCATGCAAACCTCCGTTGCGGGATGAGTTAGGCGCATCATCTTGCGCGTATTCTTCAGGGTGCCTGCAGCAACACCAACCTTCACGCAATAAAGAACTACGACGGGGCAGACTGTACGCTCATGAGCTCATCAGTGACATGTTTTTCCTGATCGACACCGGCCCAGATACCAGCGTCATACCTCCAGCACTGTCAACTTCGCCACCAACACCTTCTGTCATGGCACTGCAAGCAGCAAACAATTTGTCGGTCACCATCTACAGCTCCACACACCTTCGCCTCAAACTTAAACCGAAATTTTGTTTTGAATGGGCATTCAATGTGGATGACATTGATGAGCCAGTGCTGGGCATTGATTTTCTATGTCACTATGGCCTCTCTCTAGATTTATTGTCGAGAACGCTGCTCCATCACCCTCCCGACATACTCATCGAGGGCTTCTTCTTCGCAACACCCACACATTCACAAGCAGCAAAGGCTGCCCCTTCGCGCCATTTGGCTGATCTCACACCCCTCACGTCGGACCTGGTGGATTCACAGTGGAAGCTACTCAGCCAACGACTTGACATTGCAGCCCTACATGCAGCCAACGCACCACTGCAGGCACTGATCTACGACACTTCTGCAGACCTGGTATGTGAGCGGACGACAATCGCACCACTTTCAGCAGCTACCACCACTACAACGCCAGCCACTGTACTAGCCTTGCTCTCTATGGACAATGTTCAACACGAACAGTCTTCTTGCTCCCACAGTGAGCAATCTACCTCTTCCACATCGGCAGACTACACTTGCACTACAGTTGGTCAAACCAATGAGCTACACAGCCGCTACAATCGACACTGTCCCACATGCTCACGTCAAGCCTGTACACCCTCACGCCACCTCACCTACCACCGATGCAGACCACATCCCTATTGCCACGCTGACACCGCTTACAACATCTGGCCCAGACTCCACACCTGCAGCTGCCAACAAAGTATCTGTTGGCAGAGAATCTTCACCACCTTCACTACCTATTCTACAGGTCAATTCTCAGTTTCATAGAGATGCTTGTGACGTTGTTCCTTGCTCCAGAGTGCCTTCTGCTCGTGTAGGCCTAGTGAGGTTCTCCATTAAAGATATTATGAACGGTACACGTCATAGGCTACATACTACATGAACGGCCCCCTGTCAATGCAAAAGCATGCCGTCTACTGGCTAAGAAACTTCGCTCCGGAAAAGAATGCATTCAGGAACTTTTACAACTTGGAATCGTATGTCCGTCTGACAGTAATTGGTCATCACCTATTCATCTTGTCCTCCAAAGGACTCAGCCTTCAGACTTTGTGGAGACTACCATAGATTCAATACCCACACCATTTTAGACAATTACCCCATCCCACACAGTCAAGATTTTGCGTTGCGATTACATGGTGCTCGGCATTTTAGCGTCATTAACTGTCATAAGGAATAGCATTCCAATTCACAAAGACGACATTCCTAAGACAGCCGTTACAGCCCCGTTTGGCTTCTTCAAATATTTGCTATATGCCTTACGGACTTAAAAGTGCAGCTCAGACATGGCAACGTTTTGTAGTCTCATTATTTTGCCAGTTCCCATTTTGTTTTGCTTAGCTTGATACCATTTTAATTCTCTCTGCCTCTGCTGGTGAACATGAACGACATATTTCTCAAGTACTCCACGTGCTCTCAGATAATGGTGTGGAGATAAATGAAGACAAATCCCGGCTGCACCAGCGAGAAGTTACGTTACTGGGCCACACAGTGAACTCTGAAGGCATACACCCCACATTTGAATGTGTCGCTCAATTACAAGCTTACCACCACCTACGCCGCTTCCTGGGCATGATCATGTTTTTCAGGCGCCATATCCCTCATGCTGTCTCCCTGCCATCTCCTCTAACTGACGCCTTCTGAGGCAAGCATACCTCAGGCGATCGTAAGGTTACGTGGACACAGGACATGACTCACACCTCCAGTGACCTAAAAACGGCCCTAGCTAATGCAGTTACACTAGCCCATCCCAGCGCTGATTCGCCTATCTCAATTACTGCAGAGGCTAGTGACACCGAGATCGGCGCCATGCTGCAGCAACACATTCACAGAGACTCTCAACCCCTACGTTTCTTTTCAAAAAACTATCCACCTCCAACATAAATGGTCGGCATTTGACAGGGAGCTATTTGACATTTATCAAGCCATACGCTATTTCTGAGAGGATATTGAGGCACGTGGTGTCACCGTTTACATGGATCTCCATCCCATGGTTGACGCACTGCATAACCCTGCTAGTGATCTCCCTCCACATCGCTTCAGGCATATGGATTTCGTCAGCCAATATACAACATACGAGGGTCGGTCAAAAAGTAATGCCTCCCATTTTTTTTCTACTTAAAGAAATTAAGTTAAGTGAAAAATTTGAATTTGGCGCCATTCCTCAAACCTTCTTCTGCAATCCACTGCAGTAGTAACTTTCTGTGTCAACAGGTGGCAGCACAGCAGAAGTTTGTAAGATGGCCGACATCGATGTTCGTTTGAGACAGCGTTGTGTGATTGAATTCTTGAATGCAGAAGGTGAAACGCCCATACGCATTCATGAAAGACTGAAGAAGGTGTATGGTGTTGTGACAGTGGATGTCAGCACTGTTAGACGATGGGTTCGTCGTTGTAAGGAAGCTGAAGGGCAAACACCGTTGACTGACGAAAAGCGGAGCGGCAGGCCGGTGAGTGCAGTGACTCCACACAACATTCAGCAAGTTGATGACATCATTCGTGGTGACCGTCGGGTGACTGCAGATGAAGTGTGTCGCATTATTTCTCTTAGTAAAGGCAGTGTGATCACGATTATTAAACAATTGGGGTACTCAAAAGTTTGTGCACGGTGGGTTCCAAGAATGTTAACCGATCAGAATAAAGAGGCAAGGAAAACAATAGCCTCCCAACACTTGCAGCGCTTCCGTTTGGAGGGAGATGAGTTTCTGAAAAAAATTGTGACCGGGGACGAAACATGGGTGCATTTTTTTGAACCCGAATCAAAGAGGCAGTCAATGGAGTGGCGTCACACAAGCTCGCCGAGGAAGAAAAAATTCAAAACTGTGCGATCGGCAGGGAAAGTTATGGCAACAGTTTTCTGGGATACAGAGGGTGTGATTCTGGTTGATTTTTTGGAGCAGGGATGCACAATAAATTCTGTTCAATACGTCACAACCCTCAACAAACTTAAAGCACGTCTTCAGCGAGTTCGCCCAACAAAATCAATGGCAGATGTTCTTCTTTTGCATGACAATGCAAGACCACACACCAGTCGTCACACCTCTGACGAGATTCTCAAAATTGGATGGGAAGTTTTGCCTCATCCCCCATACAGCCCTGACCTGGCACCATCAGACTTCCATCTGTTCGGGCCACTAAAAGAAGCTCATCGTGGGATTCATTTTGAAGATGAGGAGGCCGTCAAAACATCCGTGCGTCAATGGCTTAGGAAGCAGAGCTGTGATTTTTACCGTGCTGGGATACATGCCCTTGTTCAAAGATGGACCAAAACTGTAGAGATGGGCGGAGATTACATTGAAAAATGACAAAATGATCCTCAATGTTGTGGTTTTCAACCTATGTAATTGCATTTAAATTTCCTGACAATTAAACGTAGAAAAAAAATAGGAGGCATTACTTTTTGACTGACCCTCGTACATACGTTTCTGCAGAGGCATGGATAACGTCACAAGAGAATACATGTCACGCATTAATACTACTATGAGCCTGTTTGATCCCCCGGAGCTCACGCAACTGCAAACTACTGATCCAGAGGTACAGTCACTAGCTACTAAAAGCTCCACCTCTCTCTGCATTCAACCACGCCCTTTCCCTGGCGTCTCGCAACCGATTCTTTATGATACTTCGACTAACATACCATGACCACTCGTACCCCTTCGCCTTCAACAGGCCATTTTCTCTTTGGTCCACGGTCTAGCTGATCCAAGCATCAGAGCAACAGTACACCTAGTAACTGAACGTTTCGTTTGGCCACACATCAATAAAGACTGTCGTGAGTGAGCACAAGCCTGTGTATCTTGCTAATGTGTCGAAGTTGGTCGACATCCACATCCCCCTCTGGGACACTTTGGAATACCGAAGGGACGCATCAAACACGTTCATATGAACTCTGTTGACCCCATACCCCCTTCTAACAGCCACTGTTACATTTTGTCAGTCATTGAATGTGTGACACAGTAGGTAGAGGGGGTTCCTTTGAACAATTTTTCGGCGGATACCGTGGCTCAAGCGTTCATTGCCTGCTGGCTCTCCCGTTTTGGCTGCCCTGCATCCATCACCACCGATCACGGCAGGCATCTCAAATCTCTACTCTTCAAATGATTGTGTGTCCTATGCAGTGCCAAGCGTTTCCATACAACAGCCTACCACCCCCAAAGTAACGGGTTAGTGGAGCGCAGACACTGCACACTAAAGGCAGCATTAATGTGCCACTCAGACTCCTCGTCGGATGCACTTCTGTGGGTACTGCTAGGCATTTTCATGGCATATGAAGACGATTTAAAGGTCTCTCTCGCAGAGACCCTTCATGGCGAATCCCTGGTACTTCCAACAGAGTTTATCAATGACACTACTTCTCTTCATGAAGAGAGGCTACCCTCCTTATTCGAGCAAGTTTGCTGTCATATCTCACATACACACATACCACAACCGTGAGCACATAGTCGCCCACCAGTCTTTTTACACGACGAACTTGCAGACTTTGACTTTATTATGTTGTGAGATGACAATGTTCTCCTGGCTCTTACTCCACCCTATTGAGGACCTCACCAGGTTCTCGCCGTGCTGCAAACATTATGACCATCCTGCTAAATGCCATACCACAAACAGTCTTTCTATATAGAGTTAAACCGTCATGGGTCCTCACTGAACACGTTTCGAATAACAAGGCCTTGGAGCTTCCTCAAACTGTCAACATAACAAGTGAACTGGTTTCCAGTGAGTGTTCAGCAGGCACTTCCCTCCTACCCTCCTTGACATCTTGTGAAGCCAGTGTTTGTGATTGTGTCTCCCTCAGTGATAGTGATATGTGTGGAAATTTTCCTGTACCTTTCTTGACACCACCAACACTGTGCTCAACTATGACTTTATTTACTGTCAGTGTGTCGCCATTCCCAGTGGATGACATTTCAGTGTATTGTCATAATGACTATTTGTTTGTTTTGTGTGCACTTTCTCATGGATGTAAATTTAAGGATGTTAACCTCACATTCATCCGAGCTATTCACTTACCCAAAGATTTTTTCAACAGCTGCCTTTGAGCTTTTATTGTAATGGATTACATACTGTCAATTGTCAATCTATGTGACCATCCACAGTGCCCCCCCCTTCCCCTCCTATTCAGATCCCGCTCTCCCGGGCCGGTCGTCCCCTACACCAACTGATGTTAATGAAAGATTATGTTGTGTCTTCCCTGATCGCCTCCCTGATGCAACTCCATTCTCGTTTTGTTCCTGAACCATGCTCCGCACTCCCAGGGGGGGGGGGGGGGGGGGCTCTGTGGCAGTTCGATACATAGATCTGTGTGATCTCTCTATATGATGATCTTTGAGCTGACTTGATGTCTGGCTTTGCTCTGTCTTGTTGTTTTGAGATCACAAAGTAAATAAAGTATATCACTACGACAAAGTTGTTTTAAATGTTGTTATTTCGCTGTAATATCATTACCCGCCACAGGGTGGGTACCCATGTTGGGCACCCATGTTGTGATATTCCATGGCCCCATGTGTACTCTGTAAGGTCGTATTACTGCCAAGAATTATGTGACCATTTTGGCTGATCAGGTCCATCCCGTGGTACAGCCTTTGTTCATCAACGGCTGTGCTATGTTCCAAGACGACGGGGTTCGTATTCACATGGCTTGCATCATCCACAACTGCTTTTGTAAACACAAGGATAAATTGTAAATCTCCCCACGCCAACAGTCACCAGATCTCAACGTTATTGATCCTTTGTAGTCTACTCTGGAGAAGAGGTTGTCTAATCGCTACCCACTGCCCTGCCATCATCATTAGCTGAACTTGCCGCTATTTTGCAGGAATAATGCTATAATAAGCACTTGAAAACAATATGCGACCTATATTTATCCATTCAGAGACGACTGGAAGCTTCATCTTTGTCTGTAGTGAAAAATTTCTGACAACAGTTGAGCTCAGTTATTCACGTCTGTGGGGAGGTTACTCTGCTTTCGAATTTTATATTAAGTGGAAATATGGCAGGAAAGTGAACAATTCGTGCATTGGTCAGTGGAAGTAACATGAAATTTCACTCCATACACCTACTGTTACAATGAAACTGTAACACAATTCCCCTGTTAAGTATAAATTGTAGCAAAGTTACAGTCAAATTCTGACAAACTGTTCCATGTTACAGTGAAATTGTAATAAATTACCCACTGTTATGGCGAAATGGAAACAAACTGCCCCATGTTACAGTGAAATTTTAACAAAATCTTCCATGTTCTAGCAAAAATTGCAAAAAATTGCCCACTAAACCATTATATTAGAGCAAACTTCACTGAATGTCTGCATGCAGTAGAGTTACATGAAAGCCTTCTGCCAGACCACGAACCCAGCATGACTGGCCAGTACAATCCTGTGTCACTCTTGCATTCTAATTCTGTTCATACGGAATCTATTAATAGCGTGACGTTTTAGTTTTCACAAGTGTCCAGTGCTGTTACCAAAGACTTCTTAGCTCTGTGTGCTCAGCAGAGTAGTATATTTGGTGCAGCAGGAAAAATATCAAAGATCTCTGATGCAATGCTAGAGGCAGTGCAGAATTCGTCAATAGGTAGGCAGAATGTCAGCAAGAAAGGATCACCAATTGTGCAACAGCGAACACGGAAACTATTGTGACTTCCTGAATGAGCTGAGCACCTGAGCCAGCAAGGCAGCAGAAGGTCCCATGGGGACGGAGTGATATCATAATGGTGGCTTTGCAAAGTCTCAGAAGAAGGCTTAAGTTGGACACAGGAGTAACTATTCAGTATACTAACATGGCAGAAAGAGCATCTGAAAGGTGACGTTGTGATATATTCAAGTGACCAAGACAGCTGAACAAATGAGAAACGCGGGGCGAATGATGTCACTGTTGCCTCACCATAGCAGAGGATATGAGGCCTGTTCTGGTGGAGTTCTGTTCATCTTGTTGAGAGGTGAGGCCTATGTGGGTCACTTATTGAGAGGTTAGATCTATATGGTACGACCCTCTGCTCGTTTAGTCGCGTTCAAAGGAAAGGATTTAGTTCCCGCACAGTACAGTGCCGACTACCGGGTGAAGACTGATGGAGGACTGTGGTCATCACCATCCAGCTTTCCTTCTGGAGGATTAAATAGCAGGGCCTGGAAGCATATCATCATTTGTCATTGTGTGGGCATGCCGCTCCTGCTGTTCACCTCCGTTCCTGTGGCAGTCTTTGATGCTGCCAGTCTCTCTCTTCTCGGGAGCCAACAACATTTCTCTGCATGGCTTCATATACTCCGAGTAGAGCTGGTAGATGTTTTTCCAGTTTGCAATCTATGACAGGCTTATAGGTGACCTGGTCATCTTCTACAAGAAGCTGTTGGCCCTCTTTGGCAGCATGGATGGTGATGCATGCTAACCCCAAGAGGAACTGGCCTCATGACGACAATGGTGCTGATGCTATCGACTCTGCCGCTGCTGCTTTGGCTGTGGGCCACACCCAGTCAACACATATGTGGTGGGTACTTAGGACTAGTGCTCCTAACAGAGATGGCTGTCTGAATGTCGATATGTCAAATATTGTATTTGGTGGACAGTAACTGTTTAATGTTGTAATTTCGTGTTAATAATTACATTGGGCGTCAGGCAGTCATTTACCCTATGAGTCAACATACCGAGATTCCATGGGTGCTGCTCTGTCGACCTCCTTATGTAAAGCTGACCTTGAATTTACCTTGATTCACCACTCACCTTAGAGTCAGATCTCAAGGACGCTGCATTTTATGTCAAAAATGTTGCTCTGAGAAGGCTTCTGATATTGGAGGTGTACCTGGCTCCACCATTGTAAGTGCAGCCTCACTTTGCAGTCCAGCACTACGGGTTGTTGAGTGTATATTTGGTTGGCGTTTATTTTGTGTGTTTCAACTATGAATATTAAGAGAAACATTCATTGCAAATATAAAAATGGCTTTTTTAAAACTGTGAGAGCCTGCTGACCTGTTACAGGTTGAACGCAGCTCTAGGAATTGGTACTTATGGTCTGTTGGCTGCCAATATTGTAATTTATCTTGGCATGCATTGCCATGGATGAAGGCAATGCTTGTTATGTGTGATACTTGTAGAAGGTTTGACTGTGAAATGCAGCAGTGTACTAAAGCTCACTGGGTTATGATAAAGGGTAACGATTAGTTTTCATGTGTCTTCCTGGATACTTGCTTCAGCAGTCCCTCATAATTCGTCTATTTCTCAAATGGAGGTTACACACATGCTGGAAACATGTACAGTGATGATGCACAAAGCAACTGAGCTTTTGAAGGGGCAAGTATCTGTATGCCTAAAAAGTTACAGAAACAAATAGACTCCTTACAAGCCAATAGTGAGCAAGTACAGTCTGAGTCAGTGGATGCAAAAACCTTGTTAAATGTACCTGTCCCTTCTGTGGATCATTTAGCTGCTAGTCCAGTGACTCCTGTTTCAGGAGAAAACAACTGTGGATGTGTCTATATTGATTTTAAGGGTCTCGCTAAATTAGGTCACTGGATGAGTGAAACATGCTTGCATATGGCTGAATTACAGTTAGTTGGTGATACGTGAAAATACTGTATGTCATGTTCCACAAGGGATTAAATAAAGTGTAGACTTTTCAACAGGCTTCATCGACGGTACTACAAGCAGAACACTGGGAGGTTTCTTAGGGAATAGCTTAATGGTCCATCGCAGAAGTGCAATGAGTCAGCAGAATCATTTTCAGATAGGAATAGAAAAATAAACGTGCAAACTTAGGAACTTATGTAGCATGCAGAAACAGAGTTATTCTACAGGAGGCAGAAAGCGAGGTATTACAAGTGTTCATGCAAGGACGTCAAGGTGACACATCGAAAATGGTTAGAATGTAAAAATCAATTAATTCGACCTCTGTTATTAATATTGCGATGCAGCTTGAGGAAATTGACACTTTGACCTGAGAACGAAATGAGCGAAGTGTGTTCTCTTCAGGGGTAAAATGTAATAGGTGTGGAAGCATGGTCCACATTATGTACCAATGCCACTAATCCCATTGTTACAAACGCAGGGAAATAGGGCACCGAGCGTGTTCTTGCCGAAGTTCAGATAATGTCACGACAAGAGTTCGTTAAATGACAGAGGGAATGCCTCAGTCGTCGGATGGCGTTCCCAGTAACTCGAAAAACTGTAAAAACGTGTAACGGATAGAACCATTTTCATCAGTGTTGGCCGTCAGTTTTATTCCTTTAATGCATTATGCATAAAAATTACATTACTGTTCAGTTTCGGCCTTAGGCCATTATCAGATGTCTGTAATATAATACCAAAAGTACAATAAGTAGGTAAGACATATTGCGCATAACATTATGCTTGCATGCTACAGCTGTTGTTTAAATTTCTTACATGATGGTGATATGTGCGTCACATTTAAAAATGTTTGTTTCTTGTTATGCACATATCGAATGTTACAGCTATAGTCTTGCACTGACTAATAAGCTTACTAACAGGTAGCTGACAAGCCCTTGCACATTCGTTTAGTAGCCTATCGTATACTTTTCTGCACTCATACATATTCATGGAGAGCGTTGGTTCGTTTCATGTTACAATCAAAGTGATTTTTAAATTGGAACTTTCTGTGCTCATTCGACAGAACGGTTTCAAATTAGTCTAGTGCAATATTCGTTTTAGCGTTGTGTATTAATAAGCACAGTAAAACACGAAGTATAACCAGTACTCCAGTAGCGGCGGCACAGCCCTGGCCTGCGCTGTCTGGTACCTACACGCAGAAAGGCTGCCCAGTCGCTGCTGGATTTATGATTATTCTCCGTGTTTACTTTTCCGTGAATACATACCTATAAAGTGCCTAACTCTGTAAACTAATTTGGGACCGCGCTGTCGAACTTCCACTTTAAAAGTCATTTTGTTTGTAACAAGGAACAATCAGACGCTTTACATCGACGCTGGTCGTCGTATGTGAGACGTGATGAGCAGGATTTGTTTAGACCGACTCCAGCTTCTCGTTGCAAAATTTATATTGTAGATATCTACCGAAATACCAGATAAAATATGCCTGACAACCCATAGGAGAGACAATCAGTATACCTGTGAAAAGCCTGAGAAACCACCTTTTGCAGTGGGGACCTGTGTGAGATGTGCAGGAATTGAGTCAATAAGGTTCTGGAAAGTACTGACTCCAGTATCGTGGCAATATGCACTAAGTTTCTTGGTTGAGGATGCATGGTCCCACCTAATCTCTATTGGTTTTAAATCTGGGGAGTTTGGTGACCAGCGCACTACAGTAAGCTCATCGTTGTGTTCTTTGAACCATGCAAGTACACTGATAACTCCATGACACGTTTTTTTGTTCTGCTGGTAGATGTCATTTTGACAAGGAAAAAAAGACTGCATGTAAGGGTGGACATGGTCCTCAAGGGTAGGTGCATGCTTGTATTGATCCATTGTACCTTTCAGAATGACGATGTCACCCTGGAAATGCCATAAAAACATTTCCCAGACCATAACGCCCCCTCCTCCAGCTAACGATTGTTGCATAGCTTTCAGACGTTTCATGCTATGCACGCTGACAGCTGTCTGTCTGATACAGCATAAAATGTGATTCATTTGAAAAGGTCTGGTTCAAATTCCAGCCTCCATCGCTGATGAACAGCAGTCTGCATGGGTGCATGAACCAGGCATCTGTTGCAGAGGCCCATGCACTGACCGTTCATTGAGGAGACACTGTTGATTCATCTGGGCAGTCAGTTGCTTAAGAGTTACACGTCTATTCTCCTGTACACATCTCCGCAGCTGGCGCTCGCCCCGATCATCTATGGCTCATGGTGCACCACAGTCACCTTAGCATCATTTGCCGTGCATGGTATACATTAACCATGGCAGCATGTTAACAGTTTACAAACTTGGCCATTTCAGAAATGGTTCCATCCTTTGCCCAAAACTCAATGATCATGCCGTTTTAGATGTCAGATAAGTCGCTCTGCTTCTGGATTATGACAATGACTGCACTGTTTTCTGCGTCCCTGTGACATTCTTTATTTACTCTAAATTGCTAGTGCTGCCACCTTCTGTCTGTGAGCAGTTGTTACACGTTGACATCGAACATAGGTGGTGGTCACTTTAATGTGACTTGACAATGTAGTAATAAATAATATTTTTGCAAGTTGCAATGTGTTTCTTTCATTATACATATATCCCATGAGACTTAACAGTTCAGCTGTTGGAGAGAAAGTCTTAGTAGCTCATGCATTTGCAATGTCAAAGAGATCTAACAGCACAGTTGTTGCTATGTGGAGGAGATTTAGCACATTTTATATGAGATGAAACTTAACAGTTCAGCTGTTGCAATGCCAGTTCACCATTAGATGAGGCAAAACAGCGAATGAAAATAATGCAGTTAAACGTTTTATGTTTGAAAATATTCATTGATACTGAATTTACTACGACAAAAATGCTCTTGCAGTAGGTAAAATAGGATTCTGACACACAGCACATGATGAAATGGGAGGTACACATTTAATGTAACAGCAGGGTGCCTGTATGGAAAGAATAGCATGCCCATCTCTTCAAGGAAAGAAGTTTTTCACAGGTGACTATTGTCGATATCACTCTTAGGTATATGCTGTGCAAATAACAATGCACTTGACACTTTAGGACTAACAACTGTTACAGCTTCCTGAAGTTTAATGTTACCTGAATCCCTTACTGTAATTATTATGTCTTTTTTCTCGTATATACTACCTACAGAATACGTTTTCATTAAATTTCCTACACATTTGATTCCTACGGCGTTCATGCAGTACAGATGACAAAATTTTGCACATGACTTCTATACATCTATGGAAACCACTATTACCAGGGGCTGGCTGTTCCCATGAACCAATATATGTGGCATAATAGGAAAAATCCCAAACAATTATTTTGCGAACAGACTCACATTTTTTCCTACAAACTGCACTTTCTTCTTGCTATTATTAGATGGACCAAAATGTTTGTTCATGGTTTAAGGCTTTTTACATGTGCTCCAAAACTCAACATGCTAACACCTCATGTGACTGATGGTTGATCCTCTATACACTCACCATACATATGCCCATATACCATGTGTTAAGATGAATAACAATCATGCTAAGCTGGAATTACAAGGATTGAAAAGATTAGAATTAAAGCATTCACATATGAAATGTGTATAATTAAAATTTCAATTTAGAAATGGTGTGTTTTATAACTAAAGAACTGTTTATCTGCCACCCTTTTCATCTGTTACTTTTTTTTGTCAGTTTGTAAGCATACCTCTCTTATCAAAACAAACCAAATGTAGTATCTACAAAGCAAGATAATCTTCCTTAAAACATGACATATACAGAAATACAGTGCCATATTTGCATTACCGTATGTCTCATTGCGGAACTGAGTAACAACATAAATTTTGGTGGACTACACATCACTTCAGATACTAAGAATATAAAAATGTATGGGTCCTTAGATTTAGAAGCAGATGCCCTTGCACCAGATTAATATTAATTTATACATAGTTTTTACTTTGTTCATTTGTAATTTTTTTCATAAGTAATGGACTGTCTGAGAAAACTATGTCATCCTTGTTGATGACATGTCTGCATTGTTTGCATGGCTTGATTTTTGTTAATTATTTGCTCTCAGGGCTTTCGTTTGTACAGTACTCAATTTATTGATTTCTATTACATCTCATAGCAGTCTCACAACGAACTGTAGGCTATAAGTGAAATAAAACAGAACCAGTTTTATGATCAGCCTGTCAATGTCTGAATCACTCTAAGGTTTTGACGTGATACAGAAATGTATCCATATTTGGACTCGTTCTGAGGCAATTCATTTTGTTCTGCTCCAGAAATCTGGATCATCCAATGTAATATACACATTCTGGCACTAATCTGGAAATTTTTTCTTTAGCATACTGGTGACTTTTCGTGCTGACAATGTTCTTGTTAGGTAACACACAAAGTACAATGGTCTTCTACCAGCACGCTCAGGCAACTGGTGTTCTACATCCACATAATATAGAAGTTTTTGATTTTGGTTGTCATATCTGAACAAGGTACTAGACAATGGTTTTTGAGTGTAATATTGCACATGCTCATCAATTTCTTGCAGGATATGCCCAAGTTAGATACAAAGTATATGAAATATTTCTGGAACATTAAATTTCTCTTATCATTTTGGAAGACTAAAATCATATGAGGACTTTTAACATTAGTAGCTTATCTGAAGGGCAGAATAACTCTGGTTATGTGGACATCTTCTAATAATGTATTGCAGTATTGTGCTGATAATATGACTATTCCCTGTTTCAGACATTGTTACAGTAAATCCCACAAGATTAATAACAAAAAATAAGTGTGTTATCCCTCATCATGCACAGATCAATGCAAACTTCTTGGCTAATGACCGTATGATGACACTCTGAAGTTCTATGGTCAGAGCCAGAATTCTGTATTGCAGGTAGCATAGAATTCGCTGACTTAAAAGAACACTGCAAATTTTGCAGAGCCACTAGAATGTGCCCATCACACAAGTGACTGACATTCAGAATAATAAGTTAATTTTGGAGTCTTAAATACTACTAATTGATTTACTATTTCTCGATTTTTCAAATCTTTATCATTGATATGATGCAATTTTTTGTTTAATATCTCTTATATCAGATAGTTTCCGATTTTTGTATTTATTTTCAAATTTGGTAGCAGTTGTTTGAAAACTGTTGGTTTTTATTTCTTACTTATCTTCTGTCTAATAGCACCATGAATACAAATCAATCATTTAATTTTTGGAGTAATTTGTCTCTGTGCCCCTGATTAAACTCCATAGGGAATATTATATAAAATTCATTCACTCCACAAATTTCAATACATTGGAATCTTATTCTTTACGTTATTAGATCATTTCACCTGTGTTGTTGTTCTAATGTGTCAGGACTATTTCCAGGACGTTTACTTCTTTTCTCTTTCAGGAGTAAACTACTAAACTTTTCACCAGTAAGTGTTTCATATTCAGATTTAATAACGCTTCCAAGTAAATGACTGTTGTATCATTCAGTATCTCAGGTTGAGCTTCTCTCTAATTACTTTTTTCAAGAGTGAAAACTTCTTTCTGTTGGCTATGAGGTGGAATGTGACTAATTGGACAATAATAGCTATGGATCTCCCTCTTAGCCTGTGAAATACACATTATATTTCTTGAACTAATGCAGCAAACCTTCATGTGTTGCTTTTCACTCTTAATAATTTTAATTTCAATGATTTGCATCGTTTTCATAGGAAAATTTTTGGGAATATGCTTCTTTAAAGTGCACACAAATTGTCATAAAAGCTTATTTGATGAGAGAGGATTACATATGTTGTAGCCACATGCTATTGTATGTCCTTTAATCACGATTTGCGCTGTTACTTGATATTTATTGACACTTGAGAGCATTTAAAAATCATCTCTTAACCTCAAGTTGGTATGTTGCTAAGTATTTTCTGATGTTATAAATTAAATGTCTTTGCCTCATTGAAGAGTCTTTTGAGATGTAGGCAAGAGGAATCATTTCTCATCAGGTATTCTTTTGAATGAAGCAAAATATTTTAGCATGTATTCATCACTGTCTTATACGTAATGCAATCAAAGCACGTGGAAAATTTGCAAAGTATATGGCAATGTCATAAATTGCATTTATGAACTATAGAAATAAATACTTTGATGTACAGATTTTGAACTATCAACATAAGGAAGTGATATGGATTGTTGGAATGTCTGATTTGCTTGTTGTACGGCCCAACAAGCATGTGATGGGAAATGTGATGTCTGCAACTGTCATAAGGTGGGGAGTCTCTTGAAAACATGTTTAATTGAAACAGAAATGCTCATATGGCATTACTGAACGAGAGATACCGTTTAGGGTTGTTGGACCGTTCGGTGTAAGCCTTTTTACATTGAACAACAAATTCAAAATACCACTTCCTCCCCCCCCCCCTGGATAACTCAATCCTTCTATAACAACAGCATAGGGCAGTAGCTCCATTGAATGTGATCTCACTTCTGTGTGGAACCACTACGGACGGTTCAAAATTATTCGATGAAGTCTGAATTGTAATCCAAAGTAGAAAAAGTTGCTTATGCTTTTTCATCCCTCTTTTTTCGCGCCCTCCTTTAGCATGTGCACAGGGAGGTACGACATTGGTACACATGTGAATAAAATGGCAAAGGGTTTCTCTGAGACTCTCCTGTTCAGCAACACCCCAGTGTCAGCTGCACACTTTTACTGTGCATTTTAAAAATATCTCTGTATGGAGACATCCATCCATTGATCCCTAGCACCCTGCAGGACAGGCAACCCTCTCGACACTAACATCCCCTGCCTGCATGCAAAATCTGAGGGGTAACAAAGAGGTCGCCTATCTCACCTGTGGGTAGGGCTGGGTGAGTTGGAGTCTCTTTTTAAAGTGCACAACAAAAGTATGCAAGTGGCACTGAGGGTGTTGCCAAGTTGAGAGGAGGGGGGAGGAGCTGAAAGGAACCCTTTGTCATTTTATTCATGCATGTGTCAATGTCGCATCCCCCTGTGCACACGTTACAAGAGTGAGCGGAAAAGGTGGGATGATAAAGCATAAACACCCTTTTCTACTTTGGATCATGCGTAAATTTCGTCGAATGGTTTTGAATGGTCCCTAGTGGTTCCATTCTCTATACCAGAGGGAAAAAAAATGGTCACGCTTCACTCCAAAGAGGTGAGATCACGTTCTTTGGGGTTCCAGTCTCGTAATGTCATTAGAGAAAACTGGAACTGTCTGGGAGGTGTCAGCAGTATCAAAGATTTCCAAGGACGTTTTCCTGTTGCACATCGCACTGCTAGCTGTCTTTTCGACCGCAAAATGTGTGGATGGTTCAAATGGCTCTAAGCACTATGGAACTTAATCTCTGAGGTGATCAATCTCCTAGACTTAGAGCTACTTAAACCTAACTAACCTAAGGACATTACACACATCCATGCCTGAGGCAGGATTCGAACCTGCGACCGTAGCAGCAGAAATGTGTGGAAATAAAGGTTACAGGAGAAGGGGTGGTTTTATTCACTCTGTTTATGACACATCCTGAGGCCTCTTCGTCTCGATTCTGAATAGCAGCGTAACCGAAATATTTTCGGCGGCCACCCATAAGGAAACTGCTTGACTTCAACACTGGTCGTCACGGTTCTGACCCCAGTCGCCTAGGTGTCAAGAGATGTAGGTAAGGGGAGACGTGACTGTCTCCCTATAGTGTGACACATCCACAGTAGCGCTGGGCAGAAGTATAATGAAATTTGTTGCCAATGTGACATCATTGGCCCAACTTACACATCGCATGAACTCTGGCCATCTTTTTCTTTTTTTGTTGCAAAGTCAACAACCTTGCAGTTTAAAGCGTCGCCAAGCTCGAGGGTGATATCTCAGGGCGCAATCCCAGGGTGCCCTACTTTTACACCATCACAGAGGAAACTTGTAGGCATGTTTGAACCAAATTTCGAACTTCTGCGTTGCAATGGGAGAAAATGACAAGGTTTCAAAAAAGTGGCCCTTTAACTTTTTTGCGCAGTCTATTTCTACAGCTACATTTACATACACTCCTGGAAATTGAAATAAGAACACCGTGAATTCATTGTCCCAGGAAGGGGAAACTTTATTGACACATTCTTGGGGTCAGATACATCACATGATCACACTGACAGAACCACAGGCACATAGACACAGGCAGCAGAGCATGCACAATGTCGGCACTAGTACAGTGTATATCCACCTTTCGCAGCAATGCAGGCTGCTATTCTCCCATGGAGACGATCGTAGAGATGCTGGATGTTCGATGACGGTTTGGATGTACCGTGCACTATTCAGTGTCCCCTCGACGATCACCAGTGATGTACGGCCAGTGTAGGAGATCGCTCCCCACACCATGATGCCGGGTGTTGGCCCTGTGTGCCTCGGTCGTATGCAGTCCTGATTGTGGCGCTCACCTGCACGGCGCCAAACACGCATATGACCATCATTGGCACCAAGGCAGAAGCGACTCTCATCGCTGAAGACGACACGTCACCATTCGTCCCTCCATTCACGCCTGTCGCGACACCACTGGAGGCGGGCTGCACGATGTTGGGGCGTGAGCGGAAGACGGCCTAACGATGTGCGGGACCGTAGCCCAGCTTCATGGAGACGGTTGCGAATGGTCCTCGCCGATACCCCAGGAGCAACAGTGTCCCTAATTTGCTGGGAAGTGGCGGTGAGGTCCCCTACGGCACTGCGTAGGATCCTACGGTCTTGGCGTGCATCCGTGCGTCGCTGCGGTCCGGTCCCAGGTCGACGGGCACGTGCACCTTCCGCCGACCACTGGCGACAACATCGATGTACTGTGGAGACCTCACTCCCCACGTGTTGAGCAATTCGGCGGTACGTCCACCCGGCCTCCCGCATGCCCACTATACGCCCTCGCTCAAAGTCCGTCAACTGCACATACGGTTCACGTCCACGCTGTCGCGGCATGCTACCAGTGTTAAAGACTGCGATGGAGCTCCGTATGCCACGGCAAACTGGCTGACACTGACGGCGGCGGTGTACAAATGCTGCGCAGCTAGCGCCATTCGACGGCCAACACCGCGGTTCCTGGTGTGTCCGCTGTGCCGTGCGTGTGATCATTGCTTGTACAGCCCTCTCGCACTGTCCGGAGCAAGTATGGTGGGTCTGACACACCGGTGTCAATGTGTTCTTTTTTCCATTTCCAGGAGTGTACATATGTATATGTATGTAAATAGAAAGTGTATATATACAATAACAGAGGTCCTATCACACTTCTCTGGGGCGCTCCTGACAATACCCTTGTCTCTGATGAACACTCGCCTAGGATAACATACTAGGTTCTGGTGCTTAAGAAGTCTTTGAGTCACTCGCATATCTGGGGACATATTCCCTATGCTTGTACCTTCGTTAATAGTCGGCAGTGTGGCACTGTGTCAAATAATTTACGGGAATCTAGGAATATGAATCCATCTGTTGCCCTTCATCTATAGTTCACAGGATATCATGAGAGAAAAGGGTAATCTGAGTTTCGTAGAAGCGATGCTTTCTAAAACCGTGCTGATTCGTGAACAAGAGCATTTCGGTCTCAAAGAAATTTATTGTATATGTTCTGAGAATATATTCGAGAATTCTGAAGCAAAGTGATGCTAAGGATATTGTTCTGTAATTATGCGGATTCATTCTTTTACCCTTCTTACATACAGGAGTCGTCTGCACTTTTTTCCAGTCGCTTGAGACTTTGCGCTGGACGAGAGATTCGTGATACATTCAAGCTAAATTAGTGCCAGTGCTGCATAGTACTCTTTGTAAAACCGATCTGGGATCCCATCAGCACCTGGCGACTTATTTGCTTTCAGTTCTTTCACTTGCTTCTCTACTCCAGAGATACTTAGTACTATGTGCTCCATACGAGAGTCTATGAGATGGTGAAACTGCTTTATGTTTGTACACTGATGTCACTTCGGCGACGTCTTTGTATTGAGAACAGCACAAACAACCCGTTGCCAACAGAAGAATTGAACCTAGGGCCCCACAATATAGAGGTGGTGCCACTGTCCATTAGACTAACATGGACAACATGAATGATCAATGAGTATGAATTACCAGATTTTTACGTTTTGGGGTAAGGGTGTGTTCGTGGATCTAGGGCACTCAACAGAGTCTGATACGAAGTGCATAAAAAAAAGCTCAGTTCCAGTCTGTCACTCTTTCCCGTTTCACTTAACATTCACCCTCAAAATCACACTGTCATTCAATGTGTAAACATGGAATTTATACTGAAACCTGTTTAAAACCTCGGCACAGAACTAAGAGAAGACTAAAAGCAGGAGGCGGGGAAGTGTTACTGGTTGATCAGTTAAAAAACAACTGGAGCCTACCATCGAGGGAAAGGAACAAAGCAAGATTAGAGTTTAACATCCCGTCGACAACGAGGTTATTAGAGGTGGGACACCAGAAGCTGGTAGGCCGGACTCGGATTTGAACTGTCCTCCTCGCGGATGGGATTTTTTTTTTGGTGACGTAATAGACTTTTATTTACAAATTGCCAATTCATTTTTACAGGTGGAGATACCTTCAAGTTTCTTGCGTACGTTTTCTATATAGTTATCGAGAATCTTTTTCTTTTCATTTCGCCGTGGTTGATTTCTGATACCCAATTTTTTGTCAAATATCTATTTTGTTACATTTTGTTCACTTGCAAATTGATTTATAGTGGTACTGTTATTTTATTTTACTTCTAGTCATTTAGTGTGCTAATCACTAAGCCACCTGAGTCGCTCCTGCGAACGCTTCTATTACATTAAAGTGTACCCCCTGAATATTTAGGAAGTACAGTATATTGAACAGTTCGCAGATTGTTATATTTCGAAACAAAGAGTATGAAACTCTGTTGTACAGAAATAATTATCTGATCAATTGAGCAGAAAAAAATCAGGTTTTGTTGTTATTTGATAATAAATATTGTATTTCACGCATAATCTATAATAATTTTAAGCCGAAAAGTCTCCCGTACACTAAATCAATGAGGTAACATGTATGTTACGACCTTCGTTACGACACAGTAAAGTCTATAGAATCTGAGTCGTATCATTCGTTTCATCGTCTGCTAGAAAGAGTCGATAGTATGTCATATGATGATCTTTGTACTTGAGTAGTGGTTGGCGGCCGATATGTGTAAGTGATTTGGGTAGTAGTAATGTTTGTAGTGGTTACCATCTGATGTTGTGTGTAAGTGAGAGCAATGACAGGAAAGAGCAGAAACTGGGTTCGAATCGAAGCAGATATTGTGAAAGGAAGAGAAGAAGGAAACTGGAAGAAGCTTATAGAACTTGCCGAACATTTAAAATCTAGGTCACCTAGCTCAGGTGTGTGTTTCTGATGTGATGTATTTTAGTGTTGTTGACATCGTTGAGAGACTGTTGCATTGCAAATTTCGTGTTATTTAATATTGAGGATATACAAAAACAGTGTAAGAGTTTTATACATAGCAGCTGTTCGCTTTTATTTTACGTTTTACACGAGTCTGTCTGGATGATGTACAACCGCAACTCGCCCCCAGATTAGTGCCAGCTGTTGTGTTACAATGTGTACGTGCTCTCAGTAAAACAGGCGTTGAAATGTAAGTTCCATCCTGCAGTTGACAAAAGAAATTCCATTGCTTCATACTGCAGTAATTTATCAAGTATTCCCTATGTGTGTTGCAAACCTTCACACACATTTTGCATTATTTGCCCATTGAAGTTTGCTAAATGACACTATCTTACTTGTTTGGCATTTTACCATGGGACATATGTGCACCAAAGTCTTCCTTTTTGCATTGACTCACGATTTGTTCATGTTATAAAATTTGTTAAGGTCCTGCATTAACAACATAGTTTGTATTCGGCGTTCTTGGTGTAATAATTGTCACAGATGAAAATGTTAATGAAGAGAATGTACCATCATAAAAAATAGTTCTGATTATGGTTTTAAAGGTTTAAATTAATCGCCAAGTATATTTTTTACTGTTTTCTTATTAAGATATACTAGAAATAAAGGTTGACATTAGTTTTCCTGTGGAACCATGCAATTTAATTTGAAGAACTGAATTTATCACCATCCTGTAAGCCATTTATATTTGGGAATTTGTGTTGTTAGGCCCATGTTAACAAGGACAACAAGATGACATGTACAACCTACAGTTCTGTTACAGCGTGGAAAAATATAAAAGGAACTTATCAGGATTTGCAACTTTTCCTGGTGTGCTTACTGTTGCCAAGATCATAATCTCTTCTTGGATTGATTTGTTGATCTTTGTTTCTTCTAACACTGGCATTTCTGGCTATTACATCTGCATTTTTCTCTACATGCCCTCTTTGTGGTGCTAAATGAGAAACACCTCAAGAAGTTTGGCCAGCAAACACTAAAGCCAGAGAGAAAAATTGTGTAATTGGGTTTACGACGACGGTAGAATTTTATTAAGCCCAACTAGGCGTATGAGTTTTCATTAGATGCACATATATTTCGTAATAAACCATGTGTTGTCACTCGAACTGAATAGCCAACCTAGGAACAATCGCATCATTGTTGATATACCAACAGAAAATAACACACAACCAACAAAATAAGTTTAAGTGGTTAGTTCTTGGAGGATGATGATAAAGAAATTGTGTATGGGTAGCAAAATAAAAGGGATATAATGAACCTGCTGATACCTCCAGTCTTTTATCCATTATGTCATCAAAATGTCACTTAAACCATTCATTGAAATTTAGTGATGTAAGAGCATTGCCATGTGTTAAAACATGTGCCTAAGGATGGTAGCTCTGACATTTGTTTTTGCATGTATAATTGTGAAGGTCCCCATGACTGAACCCTATCATCCCCAGCATATGTCCTACAAAGTTTTTGGACTGAAATCTAACATACATAGTTTGGCCTGTGGGACATGTGGTAACAAAACTTCATACCAACTCTTGTAAGTTTGTGAATTGTCCTTAAACACTGGGTAGGGAATCCACTTCAGCTACTTAATCATTCTCCACAATTGATTCCTTATTATGCTCAATTTCCCTCACTTACTAGTCATTGTGTACTGGTAGTGATTGATAATTTTCACTCTCTTGAGTTCTTCGGCTAAAGTTATGTATTGGACCACCGTCCATCCCCCATCGAAGTCTTGGTAGTTGTGACAAACTGATCTGTAGGACAGCCCGAGGCCTAGCTTAGGTTGAAAAGTGACAATTTGATGGAGAGTTGGTGAAGCCAACAAATGTGAAAGCAGAAAGTTGGATTTTGGAAACAAATTGACCGTTACCAAAGCATAATGTGTATGTCCACATCATATTGAAAAAAGCAGAAGGGGGGGGGGGATTCCAATATATAACTTTTGCTGAGATCTTCCTTGTCTACCTGCACTGGTCGGAGCCATATCTAGAAGGTACACACGAAAGTGAATGCTGAAAAATATGGATGGGATACTGTACAGGAAATTTACTGGTTTTGGAATATCTGCGAACCATGCAGAGATGGGTATGTTACACTATGAATGCAGTGCATAATTACATTGGAGCATCAGTATGGCAGTTGAAGAAGGAAGCCTTTATTGCACCCTGTTGAAGTCAGAGAGTATCATTCTACAGTTGGTGACATGGATGTGGCTCTACAGTGGGTACAGTGCTGCCCAACTGCTGAGATTCTTTTACATCTGTATTATTATTCCTCAAACCACCTTGTGATGGGGAAGTGTACTCAATATGCCACATTACTCTCTCATATATCTATTTGCAATTGTTTGTGTTGGAAGAAGGGACTGTTGCTATGCCTTTGTATGCACATCAATTTATCTGATGTTATTGTTGATCATTTTGTGAGATATGTAGGACAGAGTAATACATAGCTTGGCCATTCCTGGAATGTAGACTCCTCAAAATTGTAGCATTAAACTTCTCTGTGATGCATATTCTTTCATGTAGCATCTGCTACTGGAGTTCAGGGAAGTTCTCAGTGATGCACTTGCATTTACTGAGTGAACGTGTGATGGAATGTACAGACTGGCTTTTAGCTACAAATTTATGACATTGAGACAACCCTATATGGACCACCTTTGTCCAGTGACTATAGTTGGAATCATGAACGATGGCAGTTAGAGTTTAGGCTTGTTCTGTGCATGTACGTCACGCATTCTCCGAAAGTCAATGAGCATTCAGTAGCATTGTGAATGCTCTGCTGTTAATGCCGTGGGTAATGCAAGCATTAAATGTGATCGTAGCAAGTTGTTTAATGAATTTCTATTTCATTTGTTGCGAGTTGTCGTCACTGATAGTGATGGTAAGTGGTAAATTCTGCAGTAGCAACTGAGAAACACAATTTTCAGGAATATGCTTCCTTCAATCAGAAAGCACGTGCATGTGTGTACCGCAAATGTGGTTTGGAATTGCCAATAATGTAATTCCCATCTGTGCCTCAACATGCACGAACCTCCATCGTTCGTTGATTGGACTGTAATTACGTAGTAATAATGTAATTACGATTTATTCAGTTTGTTATACCAGTCACCTCTGTTTCTGTGAAAATACCTCGGACACAGGGAAAAAGTTTGTAATATGCAATTACCAAAACACACAATATAAAACACAGAGTTCGTCAACAATCTTTGGACAGATGCAAAAGTACTGTGATATGGTTGCTGTCATTGTGCAAACAGCTCAGCATAGTGCCATTGGATTCAATGAACTCTTGCACAGGGTACACATTGGTCAACTCTTAATAAGTAAACTTATCCATAATGCTGACAGTCATTGTTAACATACCACTATTGATGCCAGTAAATCAAACCTGAGACAGAACCAGGCAGCACTGAAGGAAAGATTTTGGGTAAAAAGTAAAGTGAGCATTACTATTGTCAAGAGCAAATACTGTCAGTGCATGGAACAAGTTTGTTTTCAAATAAGACACTCAGTCTTGGGTGTTGTGCAGAAATTTCCAACACAATACAGGTGTAGGGATAAACGAGGGTAAATAATCAAATGAAATGCAGTAATTCTGTTATGAGCTGCTGGAGATTGTTGGTCCTTTATGCCAAGAAAACTTGAAAACTGTCAGTAAACAACTCCCAGAATTTTGTGTGTAGAGTTCGGCTTCACCTTGCATATTGTGAGCAATAATGTTTCTGTAGCACTCCATGGGAGTAGTCTCAAATCTAATTTCACAAATCACTTTTCCCATTATGATCCAGTTCTGTCGGCAACAAAGTTTTCAGTCTGATCACAAAATAGATGTGATATTTCATAAGCCCATATTCTGTTCACAATGTGGAAGTACAGAAATATATCGGATGCCTTCAAAAAGTGAAGGAATTGCACTCCAATCTGGGTACTGGTATTCTGGTTTTCATGGATGGACTGCCTCTAGTTTCGAAAAAAAAAGAAAAAAAAAGTGCTCCGTAATTCTATAACCAATTGAATTGGTCACAAAAACAATTTTCTAGGAATCAAAAATCAAATTTTGCATGAGAACAAGAAAAGCTATTTTATACTTACCTATTTGGCCTTTCTTGAATCAGGCAGTCTATACGAGGTAAAACACCATTCTGCTTATCTTTGTGGCTGTCTGTCATTACACAAATGCATTTTTATATTTGAGAAAATAGTGCAAATTCACTTTTCTTGGATGAACAATATTGTATATACGCAGTTACTATGTTGTACTGCTGAAACACTTTAGCTTTTTTTTTCCCCTTCCTCACTACAGAAATGGAAAGCTTATTTTGAGGAAATAGAACAAAACAAGTCAAAAGCCATAATGTATATGGCAATGCACACATATCAGCAGCAGAAGACACTGAAATAATTTCACACTATTTCCATTCCAATTATCTGCATCATATACATGCTGCATTACATTGGCAGAACTCAGTCAGTGCATTTTCACAGAGCAATATTAAATTTGACTATTAACTAGGTAACTGCTAATAGAAATCCTGTTTTTCAGCAGGGATGTACTAACACACATGAAGCAAGTCTTTCTTCTGGACACTTTTCATTGGCAAAAGTTTATCACACGAGAGGGGAAACTGAAATGTTAGCTGGTGGCATATTTCTTTTTCTCCAGTACCTATCAGTCTTTCTGTATGCTTTGACAAACACACAGTTGCAGGATGTTATTATTATTATTATTTTTATTATAGTAGTAGTGTCATCAGATGAAATTTGTTGCCAGACATCTATCTACATCATACTCCGCAATCCACCTAATTGTGTGTGGCGGAGGGTACTTTTTGTACCACTGAGCCCTCCAACCCTATTCCACTCACAAATAGCACATGGGAAGAATGACTGTCAGTAAGCCTCTGTATTGGCTCTAATTTCTTGAAGTTTCTCCATGCATGTAGAGGGAAGTAATATGTTGTCAGACTCTTCCTCGAAAGTGTTCTCGCCAAATTTCAATAAAAAATCTCTGTGATGCACAATGCTTTTCTTGTAATGTCTCCCAGTGGTGTTTGTTAAGCATCCCCGTAACACTCTCGTGCCGACTAAACGATCCTGTGATGAAACATGCCACTCTTCATTGGATTTTCTCTATCTCTTCTTTCAGTCCTATCTGGTAGGGACCCCAGATAGATGAACAGTACTCAAGAATGGGGCAAGTAAGCACCTTATAAGCCCTTCCCTTCATGGACGAGCTACATTTCCATAATAGTCTGGCATCTACTTTTCCAACTGTTTATATGGTCATTCCACTTGAGGTCACTCTGGATAGTTACACCTAGATATTTTGTGGCCGATGCTGTTTGTCATCAATAGTGTAGCTATAGTAGTGTATTTAGTTTCCTAATATGCACAACATGTTATATTTATTTATGTTCTGGGTCAACTGCCAGAGCCTGCACCATTCGTCAATTATATGGAGGTCATTCTGCAAATCGTCTTGAATCTAGTTGCAAAAATGCTCCAATGCTTGATAACTCATATTTTTTTCATTAAATGGTAGTGCAGGATGGTGTTGTATGTGTTCCTGAAGTCAAGGAACACGGCATCAACCTGAGTGCCATTGTCTATGTCACTGTGGATGTCATGAAGGAACAGAGTGAGTTGGGTTTTGCAGGATCTCTGTTTGTGGAATCCACGTTGATTTGTATAGAGGTGATTTTCCTTCTCCAAGAATGTCATATATCTTGAACATAAAACATGTTCCATAATTCTGTAGCATATTGATCAATGATATAGGTCTATAATTTTGTGCATATGTCATACAGCCCTTATTAAAAATGGAAATGATCTGTGCTTTTGTCCAGTCACTGAGTGCCCTTTGTTGCTCAAGCGATGTATGATAAATTAGAAGGGGAGCAGGTTCTTTCGCATAATCTTTGTAGAATCTTATAGGTATCTCATCTGGTGCTGACACCTTTCCACTACTAAGTGATTGTAATTGCTTTTCTATTCTAAGATCGGTTATCTGAATTTCTGCCATTTTGACGTTCGTACGTCAATTGAAAGAAGGGACTGTGTTACAATGCTCAGTTATTTTGGAAGAGCTCCTATGTAGTCCTTGGTCTGGTGCACTGAGATGCCTGAAATCCTCTTCATTCCACCTTGCAGGCAGGGTACCCATTGTTCTTGGCACTGGCACTGACAGCAATCCAATCATCTGGGTAATAGACATGAAGTGATCTGTTGTTCCTCTTTGGAGGCCAAAGTCACCATATAGTCGGAAACTGTGCCCTGTTATGAGGAATTTCTTATCTACAGCAGTGAAATATTGATAAAAGTAATATTAAAGTTACATTTAATTGTTATGCTACTACATTAGAATTCTGAAAATGTTTAAAAGATACAATTTTGTGGCTATACATATTACATGGAACTTTTTTCATTACGTGTGGCAGTTAAATTGTTATTCAACTCACAAAATCAGATGGCAATTTTCCAAGAAGAGAACCAATTTTCCTCTAAATGCAAGGGCATCCATTATCACCGAGTGCCTTGCATTTATTGTTCTTTCACTCCCAAATAATGACATAGTTTCCTTCCTTTATTCAAGCACTTTTGAACTCCACTTGTTACCACAATATTTGGTGTTTCATCCGTGATCTCTTAACTTAAAACATTGGCCACTGCAACATAGAACTTTGTAGTTTGACAGTGGTAAAGAAGGGGGGGGGGGTGTGAGACGGAAACAATTTAACCAGTAGATTTAGGATACAACACAATTACAGCTCTAACCCACTTCTGACAAAAATGTTGATTACTATGTTGTGTCAGGCGAACAATTCAGTTGAAATCTGCATTATATTCATGTAGTTATGCACATTTCTAATGGGCCTTTGGGAAAAAAATTGCTTGTAACATTTGTGCTAGAAGGGTGTCAAGAGTACTTTCTCAAAGCCTTGAAACTTTTCTGGGAGCTGGGACAGTTAATTAAATTGTTGATTAACTCTGTAATTTATTTCACAAAACCTTGTGTTATATGGAGAAGATCAAAATGAGTTCATAGAGAGATATATGGTGTCCATTTCCTGCAGTAGACATATTCAGATAGCAGTTTAATATTTCGTGGGAATTACTGCAAATTCTAACAAGGATCTAATGTTCCATTGCAACAGAGAAGGAGAGGAACGATTGGAATTTCACTTCCACCGGAAATAAAACTCAATTTTGTTCCCGAAGGAAGCTGATGTCAGCATTTTCAGTATTCTGTGATGTAACTGATTACAGCAAGATTCACCTATTTTTGATACCTCATTGGTAGAACTGTGAATATTCTCGTCAGTTCTCTTTAATTTAATATGAAAGGCAGAACAAGTTACTGGATCATTTGAGGAAATTATTTGAACTATCCTGCCTAAATGTGGAAAAGTCCATAACCCGACACGTAATTATCAAAATTTTACCCCCCAATATAAGTCTGGGTATGTTATTAGTGGAAATTGTGGAACACTGACTATTCTGGGCTCCAAAGTCAAGACATCAACTTTGCCACTCTCAGTATGATATCATTACACTGTCGATAATGTGAGCCTCTGAAAGCCAACTATTATACTAGAAGATTTATTTGTAAAATAAGGGAATGGCAACCATTCTTCTGTAGAGGACTGGTGCAAGGTGCATAGAAACACATAATAGAAAACAGTTAACACTAGCGTTTGAGATCTTGGTGTTTTTCTAGTAAAAGTAGATTCTCTCTCTCTCTCTCTCTCTCTCTCTCTCTCTCTCTCTCTCTCTCTCTCTCTCTCTCTCTCTCACACACACACACACACACACACCACACACACACACACACACACACACACACACTTACTCCTCCAGTTGCCACAAGACTGATTATTGAATTTCAATTATAGAAAGCAGTTGGCTGGGTAAATGAAGGGGGCAGGGAGGGTGTAGGGAAGGATGCACACAGCAAGGAGGGGGTAGGAGGGTAGTGTGAGGCAGGTATTTAACTAGATGACTCCAGCAGCTGTGTAGCAAGATGAAATGAGTTCAAAGGGTACAGAATATAAGGGATAGAAGAGTGGCAAAGGGGGGGGGGGGGGAGGTAGTGGTAAAGAGGGAGACACGGAGGGGGGAGAGTGATGGGAGAAGATAGTGTGCAATCTGGATGGGGAAGTAGTAGTGTGGGCAGAAGGGAGAAGGTGAGGTAAGGAAGTGGGAAGCAAGTTAGCAGACATTTAGGCCAGGGGAAATACAAGAGCACTGGATATGATGGAGAGAGAACTCCCAACTGCATAGTGCAGAGAAACTGGTGCTGAAAGGGAGGTCCAAATGGCCCATGTAGTGAAGCAGCTCTTGAAGTAATTAGTGTTGCGGTGCACACCATGTTTGGCAAATGGATGGTGAAGTTTGTGGTTTGCCACAGTTTGGCAGTAACCATTACTGCAAGTGGACCATTAGTTAATTGTCATGCCCACACAGAGTGCTGTACAGTAATTGCAGCATAGCTCATACATAACATGGCTACTTTCACATGTGGCTGTGCCTTTTATGCCTGTGACTGGACTGCATTAGGTGGTGGCAGGTGTATGTACGGGTTATGTCTTGCATCTGGGTCAAGCGCAGAGGATTGACTCATGCGGTGCAGCGTTGGGAGCAGGATTGGAGTAGGGATGGGCAAGGATTTGATGGTCAGCAGAACACTGCTGAGGGTGATGTGGGTAAGATATCTCTCGTCTCAGAGCATGATGAGATATATTCAAAGCCCTGGTGAAGGATGTGGTTGAGTTTTTCAGTGCCAGGGTGATACTGTGTGATAGAGAAATGCTAGGCTGTGGCTGGTTAACCAGGTTATTGGTGTTAATGAGGAGGTGGCACGGGATACGTATTTATGGATGAGTTGAATAGGAAATTGTTTTCCAGTAAAGGCTCTAGTAAGGTTATTGGTACATGTTTGATTATAGACTTGTCTTTTGAAAGTGAAATAATTGAGTCATGGTTGGCTCGAAGGATTAAGAAAGAGCTGGTGGGTTTGGTGTTGCCACTTCTTTCCTAATCCTCCTAGCAAACCATATCCTGACTCTCAGTTATTAAACTTTCTAAATCCAAATTTGTAAACAAATTGGTGGCACTACCATGGGTATTTGCATGGTACCATCCTGTGCCAACTTATAGTCCATGGGGAGGAATCCTTCCTATCCAATCAACACTTTAAACCCCTTCTCTGGTACAGAGTCATTGATGACGTTTTCATGATCTGGATTCATGGCAGGGACAACCTTTGCTCTTTCCTGCATAACCGTAACACCCACTCCAAAATCTACTTCGCCCGGTCATTCTCAACTCAACGAGCCACTTTCCGAGATGTTGATCTCCATCTCTCAGAGGACTCCATAAATATGTCCGTTCATATCAAGCTTCGCCAACCACCAACAGTACTTCCACTTTGACAGCTTTCACCTGTTCCATGTTATAAGATGTCTTACATACAGCCTTGGTACCTTTGGACCGGGCAGTGGGAAACAGTAGTTGTTGAAATATATCGGTAACTTTATCAGAGCCTTTATTGGCAGACAGTATCCTATCCAGCTCATCAATAACCAGGTGTCCTGCACAATCTCCTCCTCTGACACCAGTAACACTGTTAACCAGCGACAGGCCAGCACTCCTCTAATCAGCCAATACCACCCTGATCCTGAAAAGCTCAACCACATCAGTCACGAGCACTTATCCTACCCATATCACCCACAGTAGTGTTCTGCTGCCCACTCAATCTATAGAGTATCCTTGTCCATCTCCACTCCAATCCTGCTCCCAATACTGCACCCAATGGGTTAGTCCCTTGGGATTGACCAAGGTGCAAGACATATGCTGTAGATATACCCAACAGCTCCTACTGCAGTCCAGTCACTGGCATCTCCTACCCAATAGAAGGCTGGGCCACGTGTGAAAGTAGCCATCTCATACGTCAGCTATGCTGCAATTACTATACAGCATTATATGTGGGCATGACGAGTAACAAACTGTCCACTTGCAATAATGGCCACTGCCAAAGTGTGACAAACCACAAAATCACTATCAAATTGAGTAAAATCTTCTCGATTTTCAGGCTGTGTCAGTTCAAATAAAATTCTCAAGCTTTCGATGGCTATCTCTGCCATTGTCAGGAGTAAAACTACAAACTGCTGGGGCTGACACGATTTTCCACTTATGTACCCACAATTATGGGCACTGGCACCAATTGGAGAGGGCCAAAACAATGGGTGTGCAGAAGATGAGCTGAGCAGCTCATAGCAGCTCCAGCTCTCCGCAAGACTGAGTGACATCAGATGGTGCAAGAAGCCAGCGCCACGTTTAGAACTGCCACTCTCGCCTCCCTACAAGTGTTGAGAATCCATTGTTGCTTCCTTTCAACATCCAAAGCCCTCCCCAACATGTACCCCTGGTTAAAATTATTGCTGTTCATTCTAATCTCAGCTGCTTCTTTTTAACAGAATCCCAGTATGTTGACATATGAGCCAAGACTCTCATGTTCTGAAACTTTGTGTCCATTTACACAAAACTGAGACGATTTTATTCAGATGTGCCACCGTGAAAGACTCCGAAGATTCACCATCCAGTTGCCAGACATTCTGTGCACCACAACACTAATGACTTAAACAACTGCTTCACCACATCAAAATAATGTTATTTTGATGACGACATGTCATTGGCATGCAGTCGTGTCTGACATTTTGTGATGTTTCACCTTGCACGAAGCTGAAATTACCATTGTGTGCAATAAATGAACAGTAATATACAGTCAAATTTTGGTAACTTCATTCTAAAAGTTCTACATGACTGTGGTCCCCAATGAAGGAAGAATTCATTACCATCAATATGAATTCACTGGCATTCTCCTCAAACCACTGTAGTGCCAATCTGGTGTTGTGATACATGCAGTTATCATGTTGTAAGATATAGCTGTTAGGGTGGGTATAACAATGAAGGTATACAGATGGTTGGCTTTATTACTACAGGCTCCATGGAATCCCAGGGAAAATCCCCTGTAGGATAATGTTGCTCTCACCAGCCTGTGTCAGTAGTGTGGTGCACATTTTGAGCCGCCATTTGCCTGGATGATGTGACCAGGTATGACCATCAACCAGGTGTAACAAGACATGTAATTTATCCAACCATGCAACATGTTTCCGTTGATCCATAGTCAATCTAAATGATCCCATGCCCATGGAAAGCATAATTCATTATGCCATTGGGTATTAGAAAAGATATGGGCTGTCTGCTGTGGGACCCCATGTTCAACAATGTGCACCAAACTGTGCTCTGAAACACTTGTTCCTGAACAATCATTGGAATGTGGTGTGAAAGCTGTAACTGATCGCAGTCTATCCTGCTTTACAGAGTGGGTAAGCCGCCAATCTCCACATTCTGTGATGAAGTGTGGACGCCTAACACCTTGTTGTCTACAATAGTTGCTAAACTGATTCCCAATTCCCATATCCATATTCTATCAATTTATTACTTTCCATACTGTGCTGCATGTCCACAACACCACAAGGCACATTCAGTATCGTGGTGGGCAGTTGTTATAATCGTGAATAAATGGGGTGGAACGAATGGAAAGGAAATGGGGTGGAAAGAGATAGGAAGGAAATAATGACTTCCAGCCATACAGGGCATTGCGGCAATGCAACGGTGAAAGATGAAAATTTGTGCTGGACCGGGACTCGTTCCCAGATCCTGCACTTCTCTAGAACAATTGCCTTCACTACTGCTTCGTCACGAGTAGTGTTTGTTCTGTTGCACACCACTCATAACTACACTGGTCATAATGTTTTGGTTCATTAGTGTATGTTCCATTTACAAAATTGCTTCTTACTAACAAATCCTTAATCACCGCTCTGTTTACAAAGGCTGTCCGTACAGATTTTATTGAAATTGAGTTGAGATTTCACAAATTTTGTTACATCCAGACAGAGTGGTAATTCATTCTCAGTGTCTGTTGTATAGTTTTGTTAATTATGTGGAAGTGGCCCATTGTACTTTTGTCCTCTGCTCAAGACAACTTGTTCCTTTGCCTGATTAAAAATCATTTTTTTACTGTAATCCTATGCATGTTCATAGATCTTCCTGGCAAATATACTGCTTGAAAGTCTCTTGAGCATGCAGCCAGATTGGTTGGTTGTTGTAGAATGAATTTTCAACTGCATTAACATACAATCGTCAGGTTACTCCTGCTATTGTTCTGTCCCATAGGTTGCAATGTATTTGATTACCATCCCCCCCCCCCCCCCCCCCCCCCCCCCACTTCTTCCTCCCCCCTTCCTCATTTTTTGTTCTGTGTGTGAGCTTCGGTGCTGGATTTCCTACGCATTTCCTGTGAGGTTGGTAGTAATCGTAGTGGCTGTTGTGACCCTTACAGAGAGAAGGCAGATGGGTCTATAGCTTTTATTTTCTAAGCCTTGCTGTCCCATTTCTTGTGAAGTAGAACAATTACAGCATTATTCCACTTTTTCCACGAACATTCTGTAAATAATTTGGATATTTCTGTTTTGCTAACTTTCTTCCAGAGTGTGACGTTGACCCAAACAAAAGTCTAGAATGAATCTTTCACTCTGCGGCAGTGTACACTGTTTTGAAATTTCTTTGTAAGGTAAAACTGTGTACTGGACTGGAACCTGACCATTGCAGACAAAGCTCTTAGCCACATGACCTGTCCTTGCAGCTTCACATGTGGCAATACCGTCCTCTTGCATTCCAAATTTCTTAGAATTGTGAGTTGTGCCTGGATAGCTCAATCACTAATACCAGTGTTTGTGAAAGGCAAGATTCCAGAGTCAAGTCACAGCCCACACACAGTTGCAGTCTGTCAGGAAATTTACTAAGTTTTTATTTTCTTGATACTCGTACTGCTTTCAATTCTTTCTCTTACCAAAATTTTGTTTCAACTTTTGACAACCTCATGAAGACATTTATGGACAGTTTTCTTAAATTCAGCATGATGGACTGTGTATATATTATTGTTTGTTCAAAACTTTTATCTTCCTCTTAATAGCAGCATATTTCTGTTTGAGATTTGTGTTGCTTTTGCTTCATTTGTATTTGCAGCATCTTTTGCTCTTTGTGTACAGTAACAAATTTCATTGAGTGAGTGCCTAGTTCACATGTGACTGTATAATCTAAACTTTCTAAAATGAACTCTTTGCATAAACGTATTCTTAGATAAATCTTTGTAATCTCCTTTCCTGATTCCCTTTCAGACAAGTCTTCCTTTCTAGCTTTCTCTATTTTAATTCAGCTTCTTATAGCCAACAATCACATGCAACTAGAAAATGGTTTAGGACAGTCATGTTCTTTGCAGTTTCTTTATTATTTGATAAAGTAGTGTCATTTTTATTTTTAGTTTCATTTGATTCTTGCCAAGTCAGTTTTCTATTTGCTTTCATCGAAGCATGTGCTAAGGAAAAACTTGATTTTCTTCTCAGCAAATTGTACTTACTCATAACTTACCATTTCAGGTATTGTATGCAAATAAACATTCTTTAGTTTGTGTGTTACTGCTGCATTTACATCTCCTTTTATCATTTTTGATGGGTGTTTGTCATTTATCACCTTCAGTTACTCTTTGTATAGTTCTTCTGCATCATTGTTAGCTTGTGAGTTTGTTGATGCACAAACTTGAACAATTTCTGTGAAAAATCTTTTGTTGATTTTAAGAACAGGTCCTGTGAGGCAGTGGAATGTGCCCATATAATGGATGGGTTTCCTCATAAAACTGATTTGTTCTCTCTGCATTGGCAGCTGTTTCACAACGAATACCTGGTGGCACTATGTCAGCAAGCTGGCAGGGTTTTAAAAGTGTCATGAGTTTCAAACTTCCTGTAATAAGCCTACACAATTCATCTAGGGTCTTCTAAACTTTGTTTGCACGGGTGGATTTGTACCAGATCGGATACACATACTCTGCAGCACTAACATGTTGCTAGTGCCATTGTTCACAGAGTTTGTGTAGGGAGCCCCTCATACTACCAATTATCTTGCAGAGGATATCATTTCTGGCTTCCACCTCCTTTCCTGTATTCTCACAGGGCTGCTTGTACATCAGAGTATGATCCAGAGTGACTCCCAGATATTTTAGATGGGCTGTTTTACTGTTGTATCCATTGCCGTAAGATAAGTTTGCAACATGCCTGATTGTGCATAAGATGAACTGCAACCAGTTGGGTTTTAGCTGGGCTTATTAAAAAATGATTATTAGAGTAATAAACTATCTTTTATTTGCAGCAGGATGATAGTTTTTGAGGGGGATGTCTTCTATGGGGAAACCAAGCCTTTGAAAGTGGTTCAGTATATCTGGTTGGAAATGTGCTGAGAGACACCACTTCCATCCTATTTGATTGAAATTCCTTTCAGAGAATGTACCATCTATTAATCTGAATCCTCTGATAGCTTCTTCCTTGTTGAAGGCCTCCATGGTCTTCAGTAATTCTGGATTTTCCCTTTTGCTCATCTACAGTTTTTATTGTTGCTACAACGATGGAGCCTGTAAAAGGCAGTTGGCATATATTTTTGTATACTACTTCGGCATGTTTCTGTAGCTTCATGACAACTGTGCTGTCTTGCCAGTTGTCCAGATGAATCCTTCAGACTTGACAGCCAGCAGAAAGAATGGTTGTCTAACACAACAATGAATCATGTCCCCTGTAAATTGGGTTGGAATTAGCTACATGTCCAAACAGTTAAAAGGCATTCTGTGATATAGTAATACTTCTCAGATCTAGGAGCATGTCCAAAGATTTTTTAAAATACACTCCTGGAAATTGAAATAGGAACACCGTGAATTCATTGTCCCAGGAAGGGGAAACTTTATTGACACATTCCTGGGGTCAGATACATCACATGATCACACTGACAGAACCACAGGCACATAGACACAGGCAACAGAGCATGCACAATGTCGGCACTAGTACAGTGTATATCCACCTTTCGCAGCAATGCAGGCTGCTATTCTCCCATGGAGACGATCATAGAGATGCTGGATGTAGTCCTGTGGAACGGCTTGCCATGCCATTTCCACCTGGCGCCTCAGTTGGACCAGCGTTCGTGCTGGACGTGCAGACCGCGTGAGACGACGCTTCATCCAGTCCCAAACATGCTCAATGGGGGACAGATCCGGAGATCTTGCTGGCCAGGGTAGTTGCCTTACACCATCTAGAGCACGTTGGGTGGCACGGGATACATGCGGACGTGCATTGTCCTGTTGGAACAGCAAGTTCCCTTGCCGGTCTAGGAATGGTAGAACGATGGGTTCGATGACGGTTTGGATGTACCGTGCACTATTCAGTGTCCCCTCGACGATCACCAGTGGTGTACGGCCAGCGTAGGAGATCGCTCCCCACACCATGATGGCGGGTGTTGGCCCTGTGTGCCTCGGTCGTATTCAGTCCTGATTGTGGCGCTCACCTGCACGGCGCCAAACACGCATACGACCATCATTGGCACCAAGGCAGAAGCGACTCTCATCGCTGAAGACGACACGTCTCCATTCGTCCCTCCATTCACGCCTATCGCGACACCACTGGAGACGGGCTGCACGATGTTGGGGCGTGAGCGGAAGACGGCCTAACGGTGTGCGGGACCGTAGCCCAGCTTCATGGAGACGGTTGCGAATGGTCCTCGCCGATACCCCAGGAGCAACAGTGTCCCTAATTTGCTGGGAAGTGGCGGTGCAGTCCCCTACGGCACTGCGTAGGATCCTACGGTCTTGGCGTGCATCCGTGCGTCGCTGCGGTCCGGTCCCAGGTCGACGGGCACGTGCACCTTCCGCCGACCACTGGCGACAACATCGATGTACTGTGGAGACCTCACGCCCCACGTGTTGAGCAATTCGGCGGTACGTCCACCCAGCCTCCCGCATGCCCACTATACGCCCTCGCTCAAAGTCCGTCAACTGCACATACGGTTCACGTCCACGCTGTCGCGGCATGCTTCCAGTGTTAAAGACTGCGATGGAGCTCCGTATGCCACAGCAAACTGGCTGACACTGACGGCGGCGGTGCACAAATGCTGCGCAGCTAGCGCCATTCGACGGCCAACACCGCGGTTCCTGGTGTGTCCGCTGTGCCGTGCGTGTGATCATTGCTTGTACAGCCCTCTCGCAGTGTCCGGAGCAAGTATGGTGGGTCTGACACACCGGTGTCAATGTGTTCTTTTTTCCATTTCCAGGAGTGTATATTTCTAGGCTGACAAATATGCACTTTCTAGGATTTGGGTGAAGACTTGCATCGTGGACACACTTAAGCACAGTTGTCAGGCTGTATAGATGCTCTTAAAGTGTATTCAAGAAAACAGCAATGGCATCCAGGTAGCAAAGACAAGTCATCTATTTAATATGTCAAAGCAGGTTGTCCATCTGTCACAAGTGTGTGAAACATGGCACAGACCAAATGGTATAACTTTGAACTCAGAAGCCTTCATCTGTTGAAAAAGCTGTCCTTTCCCAGTCAACCTCTTTGCACATTCATAATGAGGGTAATTTTTTTTTTTTCATCAGACAGTGCAAGGAATCATAAATTCTTCACAGTAGCTATGTAGCCATTTTGCTGATTTTGTTCAGACACTGGTAATTGATGCAGGAGGGCCACATTTCAGCTTTCTTCATCCTGAGGCTCACAGGGGAAGACTAAGGACTTTATCAGCTTAATGCTTTTATATTGAAGCAGCTTCTTCACTTCCTTCTGAATTATTTGTCATTTAGCTGGAGAGTGCAGACATATGGGTGGGATTATACCCAATGTCAACCACTCAAAGGGTACTGTGTAAGTGTGTGTGTGTGGCAGGCATTAGGCCCCAAGCCATTGCAGTACTTCTTTCCCTCTACTGCACTTTTCCTCTCTAGTTATATCATATCTCAGACATAGTCCTTGCTGACTACCTAGCTTACATGGTTTTTCCCACCTTGTTTTACACTGTCTGTTTCAGTTGACTTGCTTTTGGTCCCCACATCTGGAGTTGATTTCCATCTTTTTAAAATATTTTACTAAGTGCTGGCCAAAAGGGGAATGTCTCCCAATATCCATCCTGGTAACCAGTCCATGTGTGTGTGTGTGTGGGGGGGGGGGCTCAAGTACCCATATGGTGGTAGCCCCCTGACAGGAAATGCATTATTGATGCTTGAGTTGTTACCTCCCCATGCATGTTGAGTAGTAACTGCCTGTCCGTTTGGGGCACTTGGGGTCAAGGCATTAGGCATTATGCAAGGTGAGCTTTGCTCTGACTGGGCTGCACCCATGGGGAGAGCCCTCACTTGAAATGGATGGAATTTTGGTAGATATTTGGCATCATGAAATGAACAAAGTTATCAGCTGGTGGTCATGAGGGCCCAGAAGTATCTTCAGACCGACCACAACTCAGTGCCAATTGTTGTGACTCTCCTTCACAATGCCATAGGAGGTAAACAAAGTGACTAGCAGACATCTATGCCACTCAGTTCCTGGCTTGCAACTGAACAGATGGAAGGTCCTTTCACTGTACTAAACTGATGTGTGTTTTTTTTTTTTTTTTTTTAGAACATTGGAAACATATTGACGGACTCTCTTCTTAGCAAATTATGAATTGACTCCATCTTAATTAAGATAGCAAATACTACACAGTTTCAGACATTACTGTAAGCAAGTTAGTGCTGTACCTGTTACAACCACACCCTATAAGAACCTGAACATGGTACAGTGATTAATATATCAGTGGGACCTAAGGCTGTAGATATACGAAGATCTATGCTCACATTTGTCAAGGTGCGGGATCCACCACTTACGTTGGGCATGTCAATGCCTGCCAGACAAGAAGGTGGACACCGCTGCAATCATTCTTACTTTGGAGGGGGATTCACTTCCAGAAAAGGTAAAGATTTTGTTATCACTGTGATGTGAGGTGGTATTTCCCTCCCCAATGGGGTGTGTCAAATGCCAGCACTTTTGTTGTGTATCTCCTTGGTGCATGTATGACTCGATTTGTGGTCACCTCATGAAAATTCACCGTGCACACAACCAACTCTTTGTGTCAAATGCCGGAACAAGCACCATCCCCAATCACTGTAATATGCTAGTCTACTTCAGGAATGCAAAATCCAGTAAGTGAAGGTCTCAGGTCATATCTTGTATTTTGAAGCTCAGGAAACTATCTTTTTTTGTATCTAATCTCAGTGATATCAATGTTTGCAACTACTGTGGCCATGTTGTCATCAGTATCTGGCGTATTTACTCCTGCAATGTCGGCATGAGGAAGACACGCAAATAAACTTTGACCATAGGGACAGTATGGTCTCCCTTCTAGTGGCTTCTGTGGCTCCATCTTCAGGTACCACTCTCTGTATCCAGCCAGAGAAGCAGCATCTTCCTCTGTTGTCAATTGGTGACAGGACTCCCTCTCAGGAACACTCGTCTTGGATATCTGCACATCAGACCCGGTGTTTGAAGGTAGCATGTGCAGTGGGTCCCAGGGCTGCCAGTTCATTTTTCATTCCTGCACCAACAGCAGATAAGCCCTCACAAGAATTTTGCCCACCGGAAATTGTGGAAGAGAAGAAGAAATCTCAGGAAGTGGCTACTACAGTGACCACTGAGGTGCCATATCCCGCCATGCAGTCAGACTCTGAAACATTGTTCATTGATGTTGTTACATCCCCACAAGTGACAGAAAGTGATTGTGGGGTGTGTCCTGTACTCCTACCCTTCATGCCTAAGTGGGACACCCCAATATCATGATCCAATGGAATTGCAATGGATACTATTGGCACCTGCCAGAACTAAAACAACTAATTTCCTCTTGTTCTGCGATCCGTGTTGCTCTCCAAGACACACACGTCACTGTTGACCACTCCCCAAGTCTTAGAGGTTACCATGTGTTCTGCTGTAACTGTAGCCGGCCGAAGTGGCCGTGCGGTTAAAGGTGCTGCAGTCTGGAACCGCAAGACCGCTACGGTCGCAGGTTCGAATCCTGCCTCGGGCATGGATGTTTGTGATGTCCTTAGGTTAGTTAGGTTTAACTAGTTCTAAGTTCTAGGGGACTAAGGACCTCAGCAGTTGAGTCCCATAGTGCTCAGAGCCATTTGAACCATTTTGCTGTAACTGTACTTCCCTTGAGAGATCGTCTCTAGGGGCCTGTATGTTAATTCCCACTTATGTCATTACCGAGTGGATGCCCCTCCATATCACATTCGAAACAAGATCAGCACGCCTGCATGTGACCCCAGCAGTAACAATTTGTAACATTTATTTACCTCCAGACAGGGACATTCATACTCTCAGATAATCTCCTTAATCCAACAACTCTTCCTGTCCCCCAACATGCATCACCACCTCTTTTTTCCTACTTGGGGATTTCAGTACACACCACAACCCTGTGAGGAAGTACCACTTTGTCTGGTTGGGGCTGTCTGATTGATCAGCTTTTTTCTGATCTCTATGTGTGCCGCCTCAATGATGGCATTTCTACCCACTTCAGTGACACTCATGGCATCCTTTTGGCTATCAGCCTTCTGGTCTCTTCCCCCAACCTTGTGACTTCACTTTATTGGTGGCTCCAAGATGATCTTTGTGACAGTGGCCACTTTCTGGTGGTACTGCCGTGTCCTTGTCACCATCTGATAGACCAACTGTCATGATGGGCTCTTCACAGAGCCAACTGACCGTTGTGTACCTCTGCTGTCACCTCACCCCCTTTGTGTCAGACTGCATTGATGAGGCTGTGGAAGATATCTCCAAAGCAATCACCTGTGCCACTGGAACTGCTGTTAACCTTTCTGCAGGCTTTCTTTGTTGTTATCCAGTGCAATGGTGGACATTGCCATAGCTATTCCAGTTTATTGCAGGATGCTGTAATGTCTCAAGTGGCGTCCTTCATACTCCACCCTCACTTTTAAGTTGATTTGTGCTAAGACTCGCTATGTAACTAAACACAGTTATGAAGTGTTATGTCTCCTCCTTCACATAAAAGAAAAGTTGAAGAACCGGTCCAACATATGCATGTTACTCAAAGACTACATCTACTCCCAATCATTAAACCAAACAAGGAACCAAAGTCCACCGACAGCTACTGACAGTTAGTCTCACTGTTTCCTGCAAAGTGCTTGAAAGGATGGTAGCCTGATGACTATGCAGTGTTCTTGAATTATAAGGCCTTGTGACTGCACATTAGTGTAGTTTCTTGGAGGGACAATCCACCATCTGATTAGGTTGGAATTGTCAATCCAACAAGCATTTTTCTAAATGCCAACACTGTGTTGCAGTTTACATACTGCTCATGACACCCCTTGGCATCATCACATTTTACTTACTCTCTATGACAGGGGCTTTTGCAGTTTCCTGTCACTTTCTATGCGTCAGATTTTACTCCTCTGATCAATTTGGTTTGTTAGTACCCAGATCATGATTTATAACTGATATATTTCAAACACCTGAAGTTTGTTGCCCCACAACCTTTTGCCGTCTGTTCCTCTTGAAGCTGATAGCCATTAACAGAGCCCTGTGCTTTATTTAATAGAGCATCCTTTACCATGTTTTAATTTGTACTGACCCAATGAGCAGTTTCTAGGGTATTGATTGATGTTCTTGTTGTCACCTTGTGATACCTGCTATTCATGACGTTATCTGTAACCTAAGCCATATTGCCCTCTCAGTTGCCTTTCTCTGGGTTAAAGCCATATCAATACCCTAAGAAATGAATTGGCTGACAGTTTAGCTAGAGAAGCAATTACTCACTCAACATTAGATTTGACGATCCCAGTTGCAGATTTGCAGTTTCAAATAAGGCCACTTGGAGATGGACGAACACCTGGTGGGATACTGCCCCTTCTAACAGACTCCGTACAGTCTAGGAGGATACTGCTGCATGGTGCTCCTCCTTCCACTCCTCCCAGAAGAAATCCAACAAATCCACTGTCCTCTGTCACGACCCCATCATACCAAATTAATCCATAGTTCCATTGTATGTAATGAGCCAGTACTATGTTGTGGCTGTGGAGCCTTAGACAGTAGCTCACATTCTGGTGGGATGCCCCTCCTCCAGGTTCATCATGCTAAGCATGGCCTTATGGAATCTTTGCCTCTGACAGTGTGAATGTACATACACGAATAGCTATCATAGTGTTGCCGTTACTAGCTGTGTTTGAAAGACCTTGAAGTGGATGGTCAGTCACTGCTTTGTTGGATCTTAGAATCCAGACAGCTTCTATAGTTTGGCTTCAGAAAATATCACTCCACCCAGCGCTCTTGAAAGTGGCACAACAGGCTTTCCTGTACTGACATCACTTAATGGGCACATTTTTTGATATTGAGAGGGTTTATGATACTGGTTGGAAGCATGTTATCCTTGGGCAGTGCCATAAATGGAGTTTTCAAGGATGTCTTCCCATCTTGATACGCCCCTTCCTCTCATCATGCTACAAGGGTTGTACAAAAAGTAAGGTTCCCAAATAGCTACAACCTCGCGGGAATGTGCTAGGCTAAATACAACAACAGTGCCATGTGCAGTGGTCCCTCCCACCCCTCCCTCTGAAACCCACCCATCCGTGATTTGCTATGTCGCTCAGTGTTGGCTTGGCAGCCATCAGAGATGTAAGTGTGTAAGTGTTGATAGCCGCTCCTGCCAAGTGGGGGGGGGGGGGGGGGTTGGGGGGGTTTCAAGAAGTAATCCGGTTTCTCCATGCAAGGAAGTTACCACCTGTCAAGATTCATCGGCAACTGACTGAGGCTTACGGTGAAGAGTGCATTTCCATTCAGCACGTCTGCAAATGGTGCAGGGCTTTTGCTGAGGGTCATACAGAAGTTCACGATGAAGAATGGAGTGGAAGACCGCAGGTTTCAGATGCAATTGTCCAGAAGATCAACAGTGAGCTGCTCAGAGATCAGGGGGTCACTGTCCGTGGACTTGTTGAACACATTCCTGAAGCTTCCCACAGTACAATTGAAAGAACTTTAACAGAAACGTTGGGTTATCACAAGGTGTGTGCTCACTGGGTCCCCCAGATGCTGACTGAAAGCCACAAGGAGCAACGCCTTGACTGTGCTCGCAAGTTCCTTCAACAGTGTGAGGCGGGAGGCAACAAGGAGAAGTTGTTGGACTCTGTCGTCACGGGAGATGAAACGTGGGTGTTTCATTACACACCTGAAACAAAACAATAATCTCATCAGTGGCATCACTCTGGTTCACTGCCACCAAATAAATTCAAACAAACGCAGTCGGCAGGAAAGGCTATGGTGACTGTGTTTTGGGATCTGAAGGGAGTACTCCTCGTAGATTTCATGCAACCTGGGGTGACAATAAACTCGGACAGATATTGTGAAACATTGACCAAACTCGTGTCGAGCAATCCAGAATCGCTGGAGAGGATGACTGATGGAGGGAGTAGTGCTTTTTCACGACAACAATCGACCCTACATAGTTTGTCGAACCCAGGAGCTTCTGATGAAATTTGGGTGGACTGTTATACCCCATCCCCCATACATCCCGGACTTAGCCCCCAGCGATTATCACCTCTTCCCCAAGATAAGGAACCCTTAGGTGGAAAACGCTTCAAGAGTGACAATGAAGTTGGATTAGAGGTCATACGCTTCCTCAACAGGTTGGCGGGAGACTTCTTCGACTTAGGAATACAAATACTGGAGCACCGGCTTCAAAAGCGTGTCAAAAAAATGGAGACTATGTTGAAAAATAGACAAAAGTGTAAGCTTTTCAACTGTGTATAAATTAATAACAATAAACAGTGTCATCTATTGGTAAAAAAATATGGGAACCTTACTTATGGTACAAACCTTGTATTTTAGGTATCGAGTCGGTGACTTCCTCTGATCACTGTGAGCAGGAAAACAGTGTCCCTCAAGGAAGTGTTTTAAGTGTGACTATTTATATAGCTACTAATAGTATCATGTTGGTAGTTAAATGTGGCCTGCCTATTGTTCTTTCTTTGTTGATGACTTCTCTCTCTTTCATTCCTCGTCAAACCTTGCAACATCTTATTAGTTGCAAAGGACTATTTGACAGATGGACAAATGGGCAGAGAAGAGGGTTTTAATTTCACAACTAAAAAAAATCCTCGTGTATTCTCTTTAACCATTCGCATTGTTTTCAGCTTTCCTGAGTAGAAAATCAGGAACATGTTCTTAATTTTAAAGACATAAACTTAACATGGCCCCCCTGCGAATCCGGAGGGATAGAATAAGCCTGAGGTATTCCTGCCTGTTGTAAGAGGTGCCTAAAAGGAGTCTGATATGTTTCAGCCTTTGTGTGATGGTCCCCTGTCTGGTTTGACCTCCATCTTTCTAAATTTTCCAAAAGAGCGAGCCAATTGGGGAAGGGTGCCTACACGGTGCATCGTGCCCATCATGCATTGAGATCTTTACCTCAATTTCTCGTCCTCGCATTGCAGTCCCACTCATTCTCAATCTCCTGGGTGAAGACACCTTCCTGGGTGCATTTCCACCATGCACTATGCAGTGTCGCTTTTTGTGCCGACGATGACTGTGGACTTCTTAGCACCTAATATCCAGCATGGTAACCAGTCCGTTGTGGTGGGGCCGCCACGTACCCTGTTGGTTGAAGCCCCCTGACAACACAGGGATTGCTCTGCTAATGCCTGTGCCGTTAACTCCCCATGTATGCCATGGAGTAGATGCCCAACTCCCTGGGGCATCGGGACTCCCAGCAATGGCCATTCTGCCAGGTGGCCCTTGCTAAGGCTGGGTGGCGCCCATGGGGAGGGCCCTTGGTCAGTGTATGGCATCAGGGCAGATGACATGCCATGAAGTGTAGTACATCATCTCTTGCTGGTGGTTTGCCACCAGCAGTCTCTAAGTGGACAGAGTCTAACTTCAGTGCTAAGAAATGACACCAAGTTGTTCCCCTCCCAGGCCACACCATGGGAGGAACGCCAGGCTAAGGGTGGCAGTGGAGCTTATTCATCCCTGTACCTCATATGCACAAGAGTTGATGGAGAATCTTTCATGTCCATGAAGCCTCAGTTTTTTTGTGGAGCATTAGGAGGACAAGTTTGGGGAGGTGGAGGGCTTGTCCAAAATGCGCTCTGGATTAGTCTTGATAAATACAGTGTCCTCTCCCCAGTCACGGGCATTACTCGCTTGTGACAAGTTGGGGGATGTTTCTGTTACCATCATGCCCCATAAGAGCTTAAATATGGTCCTGGGTATTACATTCTACAGGGACATTATTTTGCAGTCTGATGACGAGCTGAGTGCCAACTCATAGCGGCGAGGTGTTCATTTCATCCAGCACGTCCATCAGGGTTCAAGGGATAATCAGGTTGCCACCGGTGCCTTCATCTTTGCCTTCGAGGGTGACACATTTCCCGAAAATGTCAAGGTGATGGTCTACTACCACTGTGATGTATCCCTCCCCAGGTCGGTGTTTTAAGTGCTGGAAGTTTGGCCATATGTCTTCCTGTTGTACTTCCAGCACCACATGTCAAAATTGTGGATGTCCATCACATCCCAATACTCCATGTGCACTGCCTCCCATCTGTGTCAACTGCAGAGAGCATCATTCACCTTGCTTGCCAGACAGCAGGATTTTACAGAAAGAGAGGAAAATTATGGAATTTAGGACCCTGGACCGATGGAGGCTAAGAGGAAATTTGAGTGCCTACATCCTTTGGTTATGACCACCTCTTACGCCACCGCTACAAGAACAGTTGATGCCCCATCAGTTCCTCGCATTCCTGTTGCCTCTCAGAACCAGTTGACTACACCTGCCCACTTGATGGTGGGGGCACTTCCCTCCCTGTTGCTCCCACACCATCTACTTCTGGTGCAACACCCCCAACCACTGGGGATATCAGTCCCCACTTCTGATCCGGAGAAGCGTAAGTCATCTTCGGCTCCTTGCACTAGGAAGGGGTCCCTTGGGTCTCTCCCTTCCCAGGTTTCTGCTAGTCGCAAAGATGACACCCGCCACTGCTGAAGAGCCCAAAAGCAGCTGGTCGCAGGGCCTCACGCCCATCCTCAGTCCAGGAGACTGATTCAGTGAAGTCCTCCCAGCCAGGGAAACCCAAGGAGCAGTGAGAGAAATCCAAAACGAAGGTCCCCAAGACCAAGGGAACTGTGGTGGCACCCACACAACCACTACCTACACGCTCTGCGGATGAGGTGGAGATTCTGGCATCCGCTGACTACCTAGATCTTGCCAGTGGACACAATGGATATAGACTGCTCAGGCGCAAAAAGTCGGTGGCAGAAGGTGACCCTGAGGTGTAAACAGCCTCATTAAATGTTCCATGCCTTCCCAGTCTCACGATGACGTCATCCTCCAGTGGAATTGCGGCAGATTTTTCCACTGCCTGGCTGAGCTACGGCTACTGTTAAGATATACACCTGCTTTCTGCATTGCCCTCCAGGAAACTTGTTTCCTGGCAATGCGGACTCCTGCCCTCTGCAACTATAAGGGATACTACAGGAACCGTTTATGTTCTAAACTCAGTCTGTAGTGAAACTGTGCCCCTTCAAACCCATCTTGAAGCTGTGGCTGTCAGAATAAGCACAACGCGGGAAATAACTGTCTGCAATGTATATCTTCCTCCAGATGGGGCAGTGTCCCTGAATGTATTAACTGCACTGGTTGATCAACTCCCTAAACCTTTCCTACTTTGGGGAGATTTTAACACCCATAACCCCATGTGGGGTGGCACCGTATTTACTGACTGAGGTAGAGACGTCGAAACCTTACTGTTTCAGTTCATCCTCTGACCTCTGCCTCTTAAATACTGGGGCCACCACACATTTCAGTGTGGCTCATGGTAGTTACTCGGCCATTGATTTATCAATTTGCAGCCCAGGACTTCTCCCAGCTATCCACTGGAGAGCACATTACAATCTGTGTGGTGGTGACCACTTCCCCATCATCCTGTCACTGCCCCAGCATCAGGCCCACAGACGCATGTCCATATAGGCTTTAAACAAGGCAGACTGGGAAACTTTCACCTCTGCGGTAACTGTTGACTCTCCCCCACACAGTAACATCAATGTAATGGTTAAGCAGGTGACTACAACAATCGTTACTGTGGCGGAAAACGCGATCCCTCGCTCTTTAGGGTGCCTCCTGCGAAAGTTGTCCGTTGGTGGTCGCTGGAAGTCACCGAGGCAGTTAAGGAGTGTTGGTGAGCTCTACAGCTGCATAAGTGGCACCCTTCCCTGGAGGACCTCATAGCCTTTAAGTGGCTCCATGCCCGCCTTCGCCAGCTCATCAAAAGACAGAAGCGGGAGTGTTGGGAGAGATACGTCTCGACCATTGGGTGCCGTATATCACCTTCCCAAGTCCAGACGAAGATCAGACGTCTTTTCAGGTGCCAGACCCCAACAGGTGTCCCTGGCATTAACACCAGTGGCGTGTTATCTACCAATGAAAACGCAATTGCTGAGCGCACTGCACTCTGCTGAGCGCACTGCACTCTGCTGAGCGCACTGCACTCTGCTGAGCGCACTCTGCATCAGAGAACTACCCCCCAGCCTTTCGCACCCTCAAGCGGCAGATGGAAAGGAATGTCCTCTCCTTCACTACACGCCACAGTGGACCGTATAACGCCCCATTTACTGAGTGGGAGCTCCTCAGTGCCCTTCCACATTGCCCCGACACAGCTCTGGGGCCGGATTGGATCCACAGTCAGATGATTAAACATCTCTCATCTGACTACAAGCGACATCTCCTCATCATCTTCAACTGGATCTGGTGCTATCGCGTCTTCCCATCGTAGTGGCAGGAGAGAACCATCATTCCGGTGCTCAAACCCACTTAAAACTTGCTTTAAGTGGGTAGTTATCAGCCCATCAGCTTCACCAACGTTCTTTGTAAGCTGCTGGAATGTATGATGTGTCGGCGGTTTGGTTGGGCTCTCGAGTCAGGTGGCCTACTGGCTCCATGTCGGGGCAGCTTCTGCCAAGGTCGCTCTACCACTGATAATCTTGTGTCCCACGAGTCTGCATCTGAACAGCCTTTTCCAGATGCCAACACTTGGTTGCCGTCTTTTTTGATTTACGAAAAGCGTGTGACACTACCTGGCGACATCGTATCCTTGCCACATTATATGAGTGGGGTCTCCGAGGCCCACTCCCGATTTTTATCCAAAATTTCCTGTTGCTTCAGACTTTCATGTCCAAGTTGGTGCCTCCCATAGTTAACCCCATATCCAGCAGAATGGGGTCCCGTAGGGCTCTGTGTTGAGTCTCTATTTTTAGTGTCCATTAATGGTGTAGCAGCAGCTGTAGGGCCGTCCGTCTCATCTTCTCTGTATGCATATAACTTCTGCATTTCGTACTGCTCCACCAGTACTGGTGTTGCTGGGCGGCACCTACAGGGAACCATCCACAAGGTGCATTGATAGGCTCCAGCCCATGGTTTCCAGTTTTAGGCCACAAAGTCGTGTGTTATGCACTTCTGTCGGCATTGTACCATTCATCCGGAACCAGTACTTTCCCTTAATGACTATCCACTCACTGTAGTGGAGACATATCGATTCTGAGGTCTGGTCTTTGACTACCAATTGACTTGGCTTCCTCACTTTTGTCAGCTTAAGCAGAAATGCTGGCAGCACCTCAATGCCCTCTGCTGCCTGAGCAACACCAACTGGGGTACAGATCGCTACTGCAGCTCTACAGAGCACTTGTACAACCCCGCCTCGACTATGGGAGTGTGGTTTATGGTTCGGCGGCACCCTCAGCATTGCATTTACTCGACCCAGTGCACCATTGTGGCGTGCGCCTAGTGACAGGAGGTTTTAGGATGATCCCGGTGACCAGTGTTCTTGTGGAGGTTGGAGTCCTTCCATTGCATGTTAGGCATGCACAGCTGCTGGCCAGTTATGTTGCACACGTTCGTAGTTCTCCTGCGCATCCGAATCACCATCTCCTTTTCCCACCACATTGTTTCATCTCCCACATCTCCAATTGCAGTTTGTGTCCAATCCCTTGTTTCCGAACTGGAGTCCTAACCTTTACCACATATACTTGATGTCCATTCCGCTAATGTACACCTCCATGGTGTACGCCTAGGTCTCGGCTTTGCATGGAGCTTTCACATGGCTCTGAGGACTCAGCAAACCCCACGGCTCTCCGTTGCCGTTTCCTCTCGATTCTTGACGTGTATCGAGGCCCCGAAGTAGTTTACACCGATAGTTCAATGGCTGATGCTCACATCGGCTTCACATATGTCAATGGAGGACGTATTGAACAGCATTCCATGCCCAATGGCTGCAGTGTTTTCAGTGCCGAGCTGGTGGCTATCTCGTGCTCTTGAGCACATCCGTTCATGCCCTGGGGAGTAGTTTCTTCTGTCTACTGACTCCTTTAGCAGCCTACAAGCTATCGACCAGTGCTGCCCTCATCATCATTTGGTAGCAATTGTCCAGGAGTCCATCTATGCCCTGGAGCAGCCCAGTCATTCAATGGTGTTCATCTGGACCCCACGTCACATTGGAATTGTAGGCAATGAACTTGCCGACAGGCTGGCCAAACAGGCTACACGGGAACTGCTTATGGATATCGGCTTTTCTGCAACTGACCTGTGTTTGTTACCACGCTGCAAGGTGGTACTGTGTGCCATTAAGGAGACTACGAATGTGTGGCAGTCCTCCAAGCGGGCCTCTTGCAGGGAATCTGTGGTTCTCTGCTGGCTGCACATTGGCCATGCTTGGGTGACACATGGCTACCTCCTGCGCCATGATGATCCACCTCAGTGTCGGTGCGGTGCCCGGCTGACAGTGGCTCATATGAAACTTCCTGGCAGATTAAAACTGTGTGCCCGACGGAGACTCGAACTCAGGACCTTTGCCTTTTGCGGGCAAGTGCTCTACCATCTGAGCTACCGAAGCACGACTCACGCCCGTAGGTAGGAGACGAGGTACTGGCAGAAGTAAAGCTGTGAGTACCGGGCATGAGTCGTGCTTCGGTAGCTCAGATGGTAGAGCACTTGCCCGCAAAAGGCAAAGGTCCCGAGTTCGAGTCTCGGTCGGGCACACAGTTTTAATCTGCCAGGAAGTTTCATATCAGTGCACACTCCACTGCAGAGTGAAAATCTCATTCTGGAGTGGCCCATATGTTGTTGAGCTGTCCTTCTTTGGCCGCCCTGCGACGGACTCTTCAGTTACTGGACTCATCATTGTATATAAGTTTTAGCGCATGTCCTTTGTCCCTTTGTGTTCTCCACTCTAATGCTTTTAGGATGGATGTTTTAATGTGTCGCAGAGTGGCTGGCTTTTCCTTTTCACTCTTGTGGTCGGCAAGCCATGGTCATCTGCTCTCTTGTTTTTACTCCTTCTACCTGTCTCTTGCTTCTCTGTGGTTTTCTTTTCCTGTTTTGTCCATAGTAGTGTTGGTTGTCCTTCTGTCATTCTTCTGGCTCTTCTTTTCTCCTGTTATTGTGCTGTGCATCTTCTTTCCCTTGTGTAATTATTTTACTGAGAACAAGGGACCGATGACCTCACAGTTTGGTCCACCCCCTCGCCCTCCCCTTTTAAACCAACCAACTTAATATGGTTGCCACACCTTAGGGACTTGAAAAGATGTTCCATCAAACCATCCAGTATTTTCAAATATTTCATGGGGAGCAGACTGAACTTGTCTGCTCCAGTTTTACAGGATCTATACGTGATTTAGGCTTGAATGTGGGTGTGCAGCGTGTGGCTCTACACAACCCCTTTATTTAAAAAAGCTGGACATGGTACATCATGCAAAGGAATTTGGCTGGCTACTGGGCCATTTGAAACCAGCCCCATACTGAGCCTTTGTGCCAAGGCTAGTGAGCCACCACTTCACATCAGGTAACAGCACCTCATGGTGCGACAGCCACATAAAACACTGTCTACACCATGCACACCAGCATACCATACCACTGTTCGGCCACCAGTGGAAAGGCATTTTCATAAATAGACAACGAGCGATGAGGACATATGGAGTTCATGCAAAGGACTGCTTTCTAGTTATAGATGTGGCAGATTTTAAAGTTTTAAACTGAGATTGGAGCAAATCTCCATCGTAGCTCTCAAAGAGGTCTTTAAGTAAGATTACACTTGAGTTCTTAAGTTTCAATCTTTATTTTATTCCATTTTAGAAAGGCACCCCTTTTTTCAAATAATGTATAATGATGTCTCAAAGCAAGAGAGCTCCCTTGGGAATTAAGTAGTGTTTCCAGACTGTGTCTTTAGGATTCACCATCCCCATGAATTCAATATTTACTGCTGAGGATCACACGATCCTGAAGGCACTCCTGCCCCAATTCCCTCAGTGTTCTACAATCATTGCAGCACATGTACCTAGCAAAGAAACTGGTCCAACTAATATACAACAAACTGTACCTCCCACAATGGTGGTGTAAGTGGGTATCAGCCTGTTGGGTACTAGGGCACATGGGAATTTGGTGCAATGAACAGGCAGCCAGAGCTGCCAAGGAGGCCAGTAGAGGACATGTGACACAATGTGCCATTCCCTTGGATGCTGTTATTTCAGTGCTGCATCAGAGATCTCTGCAGTTGTGAGGAAGGAGTGCCTGGCAGTGGGGGACAATAAGTTGCAGTTGGTGAAACCAAATAGCAAGCAGTGGCAGATCTCATGCCGGTCACTCAGGTGGGGTGACATGACCTTGACCTGCCTCTGAATTGGGCACTGCTCCCTGATACATTGCTCCCTACTCCAGCGAGAGGCTCCCCCAGACTGTGACACCTATGCAATACAAATCACTGTATGCCACATTGTTACTGAGTGCAGTTTATATTGTGATGTGAGGGCAGAAGCAAATTTCAGTAGTCATCTACCCTCTGTTTTAGCTGATTATGAGACAAGTGTGGCAAAGGTTTTAAAGTTTTGTGAAGTATATTGTTCCCAGCCTAAGTCTTTAGGCTAAAGTTTTTAGTGTGTTGCAGAGTGGCTGGCTCCTCCTCTTTGTTTCAGCAATTGTCCAGCCACAGCTATATGCTGCACTCTACCGTCTAGTTGCAGTTTTACTCATTGTGCACCCTTTAGCCACACTTGTCTTTATTTGTGGTGCATCAACAATGGCTTTCACTTTTCCACTGTCAAAACAGTTTCTATGAATTTCTAACGGCGCAGTGGGTTTCTTCCACCGTGTTTACATCTTGGGCCTGTTGCTCTTCTGTTCGCTGAAACTGAGAGATCCCTGAGGCTCATGCTTGATAGGAAACTTTCTTGGTTCTCCCACATGTCGTATCTAGCGGCATGCTGCACCTAGTCCCTCAATGTCCTACATGTCATATGCGGTACTTCGTGGGGAGTGGATCGGACCACCCTCCTCCATTTGTACCGACCCCTCGTCTGTTCGAAACAAGACTATGGATGTTTCGTTTATTCCTCTGCATGTCCATCCATCTTAACATAATCCACCATCATGTAATACATTTGGCCATTGGTGCTTTTTATACTAGTCCAGTTGAGTCTCTATGCAGAAGCTGCCTAACTCCCACTGTCATACTGGCATTATGTCCTCCTCAGCAGATATGCGTGCCGTTTGTGTACCATGCCCGGCCACCCATCCTATGCTTCCTTTTTTGATGACTCCCTTGACTGCCAGTATGGGGTGCGCCCTTCTTCTCTGTTACCTCCCGGAGTTCACTTTTGGCTACTGTTCTGGCAGCTTAATTTCGCACTACTGTCACCTGCCGCATGTCACATTCCCGATCGGTGTGAACCCGTCAATGCCTTGGCTTTGTGCAGTGGGCTGTGTTCATCTTGGACTTCATTTGCTTTCCAGTGACACTACTCAGGATTCAATCTATTGCTGTAAGTTTGTCAACCTTCACATGGAACCTATCAGTAGGACATTCGTGTACACTAATGGCTCTAAACCTGAACATGGTGTCAGGTGTGCCTTTTTCATTGGCACTGACCATTTTTATTATCAGCTTCCAGAATAGTGCCGCATTCGGGAGGACAACGGTTCAATCCCGCGTCCGGCCATCCTGATTTAGGTTTTCCGTGATTTCCCTAAATCACTCCAGGCAAATGCCGGGATGGTCCCTCTGAAAGGGCACGGCCGACTTCCTTCCCCATCCTTCCCTAATCCGATGAGACCGATGACCACGCTGTCTGGTCTCCTTCCCCAAACAACCAACCAACCAACTCCAGAATAGTGCTTGATTTTTGCAGCAGAGCTCTTCGCCCTCCATCAGGCCATCCAGTACATCCAGTGAACCAGGCTTTTTAATTATGTAATATGCTCCGATTCTCTGTGCCTTCAGAGCCTCTGTTTGCTGTACACAGTCTATCCCTGAATTCAAGTGATCCAAGAAAGCTTCCTCTTGGTCGCTGTTGAGGGAGCCACTATCATGTTCATGTGAGTTCCTGGTCACATAGGTCTGATGGGAAATGAGGCTGCTGACACTGCTGCCAAGGCTACAGTCTTCCTACCTCAGCCTGCTAGCTCTTCCATTCCTTCAGATGATCTCCCTGTTGCTGTCTGTTGGCAGATGGTGTCACATTGGTCTTCTCATCACAGGAAGAAGCTCCAGGGAATTAAACCACTCCCAGCACCTTGGCTGAGCTCTTCTCAGCCCTGTCGTCGCGAGGAGATCATTTTAGCTAGGTTGTGTATTGGGCACTGTCTTTTTACCGATCAGCATTTGTTAAGTGATGATCCTGCACCACTTTGTGCTCATTGTTATCAACCTTTGACAGTTTGCCATTTCCTGACCGAATGTCCTTTTTTTTTAACCGCTTACATTCCAGTTTGTTTGCCATCTGAGTTATCGCTAGTTTTAGCAAATTATTGACCACATTTTACTTCTTATCTGTTGTAGCAGTATGGTGAAGGACATTTAATATTTGGTTTCGGTCCTCCACTGTCCCTGACTTATTTTGTGGTCCTTTCTCCAAGGGGAAGTCCTGGTCTTTAGCTCTCTTTCCATCCATCGCTGGGCTTGACATGTAGTTGCTTTTAACTTCTTTTACTCATTAGTGTTATAATGTTATGACATGGTCACTTAGGACCTCAGTTGTTTCTGTGCTCTCCAACAACAACAACAACAACAACAACAACAACAACATTGGTTAATGGCTCACTGGCAGTTGAACTGGTATTTCATTTTCTCCATGAAAGTGGTTTTTATCAGACGTAACTTCTAAACTACTACTGTGATGGGGCAGGGTGGTTGTGGTTGGTCTCTATATCATCATGTGCTTGATCTGGGGGAGCCTTGAACCTACCACCTTTGCCAGTGCTTGGTCATCCCTATCGTACTCTGTTTAAATTGCTTTTAGGTCCCATTAATGATTTCTTTCTGCCACATCCTGGTTTATGTTTTACAAGTAGCACTCTTATGAAAGCAAGACCTTAAGGACTCTTTATCCTTGATACCAGCTGATGATGAAAGAACAGTCGAATTGGCTGCTGTTCCCATCTTAAATATCTTGAATGCAATGGATCAAGGGTGGAACAGATGTTGGAGGGAATAACCCCTTCACGCACTGAATCCTGAAGGACACTCACCTGGCACCACCTGTCTACCAACCGGATTATTTCTCTTGCCTTATTTTGTTATTGTTGCTCCAATTGATTTTCATTATCATTTTAGTCTTTTCCCTTGTACTAGTATGAATCTTCTCGGCTCGAAGAATTCTGTACACTGTAACTGTCTTACCCTTAATTGTGTTGGTGGGGATCAGATGCAAGTGAGGTTTCTAAAGCTGCAGATGCCCCTGGGGGAGCTTTAGTCATCTCTCTGACCTGCATACTGAACCATCACATATACACACATGAAAAAAAAGTTTGCCATCACCCCAGTTCCCAGAACTCCTGAAGATAGATGTTGACTGTGGATGTTGTATCACAGACACAGTCTCTTTGACTGTTCAGAGATGTCACTAAACCCACCAAATAACGTAAACAACCATTCATGAGCAGCACCTGTTACATGGAGGGTGTCAGACAGCCGATCAGTTCCAGTCATTCTACCAGGAAGGAGGTACACGGCTTATGTTGTCTGTAGTTCAACTGTGCCTAGGCGGTCAATACTGCGGTTCAATCACGTCTGCATTGTTACTTTGTGCTGGGAAGGGCTCTCGACAAGGGAAGCGTCCAGGCGTTTTGGAGTGAAGCAAAGCGATGTTGTTCGGACATGGAGGAGATACAGAGAGACAGGAACTGTCGATGACATGCCTCACTCAGGTAGCCCAAGGGCGACTATTGCAGTGGATGACCGGGATTATGGCTTGGAGGAACCCTGACAGTGACACCACCATGTTGAATAATGCTTTTTGTGCAGCCACAGGCTATCATGTTAAGACTCAAACTGTGCGCAATAGGCTGCGTGATGTGTAACTTCACTCCCGACGTCCATGGCGAGGTCCATCTTTGCAGCCATGACACCATGCAGCGCACTACATATGGGTCCAACAACATGCCGAATGTGACGCTTAGGATTGGCATCACATTCTCTTCACCGATGAGTGTCTCATATGCCTTCAACCAGACAATCATCGGAGACATGTTTGGAGGCAACCCGGTCGGGCTGAACGCCTTAGACACTGTCCAGTGAGTGCAGCAAGGTGGAGGTTCCATGGTGTTTTGGTGTGGCATTCTGTGGGGCCGAAATACGCTGTTGGTGGTCATAAAAGGCTCCGTAACGGCTGTACGACACGTGAATGCCATCCTCCAACCGATAGTGCAACCATATCCACAGCATATTGGTGAGACACTCCTCTTCATGGACGACAATTCGCACCCCCATCGTGCACATCTTGCAAATGAATTCCTTCAGGATAACGACATCACTTGACTAGAGTGACCAGCATGTTCTCCAAACATCAACCCTATTGAATATGCCTGGGACAGATTGAAAAGGGCTGTTTATGGACGACGTGACCCTCCAACCACTCTGAGGGATCTACACCAAATCAACGTTGAGGAGTGGGACAGTCTGCACCAACAGTGCCTTTATGAACTTAAGGATAGTATGCTACGACGAATACAGGCAGGATGTATTAGTGTTCCAGAAATGAGAGCCTAAGTCCTTCAGTACAAGTAGGGGCAAACATGTCATACTTCCTGCAACAAGCTGCCTGGAAGTGTGTGTTGGAGCTATTAGTGGTACATTATGCCATTTTCAGGTCCGCACATTATGAAGAAGTGAGCATTCTTTTCCATTGAACAAACTTTCATGTGATCCTTATAAGTGTCTAAAGCCACACATATTATCTGCATATGTTCATCTCCAGAGATATATGTTTCTTAGAACTAAGAAGCCAGAGAGGTGTGGTGGATGTGTCAGTGGGTATATATGATCTGACCTCAAATGCAATATTTTAAGCACTTACCATAATGAAGACTGACAGAATTAATGTTCCTTGAAATAAGTCTAAAGAGCTGGTGTCTTCAAGTCATAAAGAATCAGCACATGGCAACCATCCAATCAGAATTACATTCATTTTGGTGTTGGTGTTGGCATTTCATCATAATGGGAGAAATGAACATAGACTTGTTGAGAGATACTTCCTCCATAATAAAACTAAGAATATTTTGTTGCAACAAAAAGAGCATTCTTTGTTACAAACTATCACCACTTATAGATGTAATTGCAACAAACAGATATTGCTTAGACGTTGGCTCTAGGCTTCTCAGCACCCAAGTTAATATTTGTGGGCTACTCCTCACAGTCTGCAAAGCTCAAACTGTCGCATAACTTGTAGCAACAGTAGAGAATATGATGTTCTTTAACAGCAGACTGCTCAGAAATTCAATAACACCAAATAATCAGTGAGCCCATAGTTGATGACAAAATCCATTGTCTTGCTGGTAAGCTCACAACTCTCTGAAAAACGTGTACCTATATGTACAATTCAAGTAAGAAAAGCTCCCGCTTCTTGGTTGAAAACTGACTGATGTCAAATGATGGGAACAGGAGATGCTGCTTACAGACATTTGAAGTCAAATCGGAAGCCTGACTTTTATGAATAATATAGAAAGCTGTGAAACCGCATAAATCAGTATGTTCACCATCCCAAAACCAGGCATAGTCATACCAAAGTGTGCAGTGATATACGCCCTGTAGTTCTTTGGAGGAAGCTCCATCGCTTGGATGTCGGAAAGACTAATTTCGAAGCAATTTTTTAAGTTTCGGATGATAAACTGAATGAATTAGTACCAGTGAATATCCATGCTGCAAAAAACTGTTGCGTGCAAGAATCTTCAGACTTCATATCTAGCGGTGACATTTTCTACTGGGAATGTGAGCAATTAACTTAATAAGAAAAGGAATATTGAGAATCTCTTTGGAAGTAATAGGCAGTGATAGTACCAACTTTGTCAGAAACAAAACTTGTGGATTTCTTGGCACCACTCTTGACAGACGTGTTTAATTTTCCTCTTGTGGATGAGATATGTCCCATAGTGGAAAATAAGCATAGTCCAACATATTCCGAAGAATACTATAAAACAACAATTACTGTGTGGTTACCTGCCAGTTAGCATCTTAACCACTATATCCAAAGCCCTGGGATATATTGTTGACACTCAACTGACTGAATACTTCATGCAAAGTCAACTTGTGTGGAAATCAACAGTCTGGTTTTCATCAACACCATAGCATTAAAAATGCAGTAATTAAGGTAACTGATGGCCTGACATATGTTACAGACAACTGTGATGCCACAATATTGAAGTTACTGTAGTTGGAGTCATTAATGATGGCAGTAGAGTTTAGGTTGTTCTTCATTCTTTAAGTCACGCATTCTCCAACATCCCATGAGCATTCAATATCTGATGTGAATGTTGTAACCAATGCAAGAATTAAACATAATAGTAGTGAGTTATTTGATGAATTTTTGTTCCGTTTGTTGCAAGCTGTCATTGCTGATGGTGCTGGTAAGTGACAAATTCTACTTAAGCATGTGAGTGATGTAATTTGCAGAATACTTGCTTTCTTCAAGCACAGAGCACATGCATACACATTAACACAATTCTCTCTCGTAAACAGCCAGCGTGCAATCCACGGCCGTGCCTCAACTTGTGCATTGTTCATGAATTTGAATACAGATTTTTGCAGTGTATTTCTCAACTTAGATGTACTGCACAGAAAAATAAAATAGCTAAATGTTCAGATAATGTGGTAACTATTTCGAAAGCTTCTTGAAAAACACAGCATTGTGTTGTCTGTGGGACTGAAGAGTTGTTCTGGTAACATGTTCTCGCCTGAGTACCACAGTGGTTCTCCTTAAATGTCTGAGATCTCATAGGTTCTGCCCTCCAACAAGTATCATTTCTATGCTGTCAACCTTCAGCTTAATGTTAACACTTAACATCATCCAGATGAATGATGACCTGCATTCAGTGATCTGATGGGTGCAAAACCTGTTACTTAAACTAAATGTGAAGAACTACCAAGTGATTTTAGTATCCAAAGAGAAAATAATTAATTCTGAAATCAGCAAAAAACTGTCTAGTCTTCTCAACAGTATTTCAGTATCACATCAGAAAATGATGAACTTGGGTGTAACTTTGGATGTTCATTCAAATGGGCAGAGATATTGTAGCAATGTGCAGGAAGACTTCTGCTTGCTTCTGGGCCATCCAGATGTTTCAGGACCTATTTCCACAGTATGTGAAATGTAAACATCTGCAAGCTCTCTGTGCTGAACCTCCACTGTTAAAGTGTAATCCAACACAGCACGAGTAGTGGAAAGTCTAGACAGTTGGAACTAACCATGAATGTCTGTGTGTGTTACATGCATCTACTTGTCCATATCCGTGCTTCACATGCTCAGTTTGGTCATTTGCACCCATACAAGTTTTTATGTTAGTGATCAGGTACCTGCCACTCATGCTAATCACAACACAGTCTCACTTTTCTAGTATCTTAACGGAGTCCATTCACAAAACAAAAATGTTTGCATACTCATCTGTTGCTGCTGTTTATTTTTGAAACAAGCTGTGCTGCACTCTATGAACAATTAGTCGTGTTTCATTTAAGAAAAGACTGCAGTACTTCCTTTCATCAACATCATAGCTTTCTCACCTTTTTTATGCAACTTAGTTTTTCTCTGTCAGACAGTAAAGCAAATTTTCCCACTTTCTCCCAGTTGTGTGTTTTTATCTTTTTTGTATATGTGTTACCATTTTCTTTCCATCTCCCTTCATTACATGCTAATTTTGTTTTTTCCGTAAGTCCCATCCTTCAGAGATTTTGTAAATGAAAACAGGTTCCATGGAAGGCTGTAATATTCTTTATTAATTGTGCAGTTGACTGATTCAGAGGTTTGTCAGTTTCAAGCACATATGGATGGCCATTGTATGATTTATCATATTTTATATGGCATATAACCCAAATTATTATTCCATGTATGAGACCACATTTGACATAGTATATATACAACATTACATGTGAATGAAAACAAGGTCCTTATATTATACGAGCACATGATAGTATGTATCAACTATAAGCACGCACTGTACAAACACACTGCATGCGTTGCACCATATTCTTTTTCCTCTCCGAATACCTCTCCCATTCCTTCTGCTTCCATTGCTGCTGGCATCCTCAGCATTTCTTTGCTGTTTTTTCCTTCTGAACAGTTATGAACTGTTTTTTCTGCTTTAGCTATTACTGTTTCCACTATTTATGTTAGTTATTTTTTTGTGTTGAATTTCATCATAAATGCACTATTTCTTATAACAATTGTCGTAATGAATGTAAAGTAAAATGTGTAGAATGCTTGATTGAATGTAAGAGAGGATCATTGAGATAAATAAATCAATAAATTAAATAAAACAAAATAATATTGATAGCGGTATAAAAAATCCCTTCGGCAGGAAGTTAATAAAGGTAGTGTAGCATTGTTCTCCATCAATGGCACTGAGCAGTTAGTCCTTTCTCTGCTGCAACCTACTTTCCTTTTTTAGAATTGCCCAATTGCCCCTTCATAAAGTACTCTGATAAATGTGAGATCTTAAAAACTGCTTATCCTTGATACCAACTGATAAACAGTTAAACAGGTTTTTATACTTCGTGTGAGGGAGTGGGTTCTATGCTCACTGTTAAGCGATTAACTTTATCGGACAAGGAATGGGGTGGTTGTGACAATGACACCTCTAACTGGATGCTGAGCTCTGCTATACACTCAACTACACCCACCCGTCTACCGACCTGATTACCTCTCTTATGTTGTTTTATTATTGTCTCCCACTTGTGTTCATTATGCTTTTAGTGGTTTCACTTTTACTGTTAATCGATTTTCTCTCCAATTGCCTAGAAGTAACTGTTTATTCTGTTACTGTGTTAACCCTGCATTGAGTCAGTGGGGTGTCAGATGTGGGGGATGTGCCTCTCCCTGCAGATTAGCTCAGGAGCAGAGGGTTCTCGTCTGCACCGACTCAACCCATGTACTTTTATCTCTTGTGTAATTAATTCTGAGCCGACACCAATATTACTCTCGATGCCGTGATTTTACGTCTACATACTACCACAATTTGATCAGATTTCTGGCTGATGTCACTAATTCAAACAAGGTATTTTTGACCTCCCTACTTAGTCCCTTTATAACCAATCAACGAACCAAATGACCAATATGATAAAAACTGCAGATCTAGATGACAGTGCGGCCATTCCTGTACAGATAGTAAATATTAGCCATTGAGACTGTAGTTTCCTTCTCACACAGAAGTGAAAAAGAATTAAGATTTACTTGTGAAAAGTACACAAGTATAGTAGGAAGATCAAAAGGAAAGTGAGTTGTCATACGTGGTCTATCTTGATTTGACTTCTGGGTGATTTATATCCACAGTCCTGCCCTTTTCTGGTTGCTGTTTACAGGGGACAGATCTAGCATCAGGTAATTTCAGTTGATTGGAAGTGAACGAAAATCATTTTGATATTAAAGAAAGCTAGTAACATTGATGTACACAACTATATAGTGTGGTCAGTTTTTTGAAAACTTGTAGCACACATTCTGTACTTCAGTATGATAGGTCTTGTGACCAAACAGTAGGTCAGTATTGATTTCAGATGATGTGTTATCGAAAAGTCAATTCATTATTTTTATTCCTATCACTGAAATTGCTGTAAACATGAAGGTGACCCTGTCTACCATTACATAATAGGTCTGCACCGTAATTTATAATTGCAACCAAAGACAGCAGTCGGCAGCAACTGTGGACAAAGTAAAGTGCATGAATGACATATTGACAATGTTAGCAGTACTTGAATACTTTTCATAAGTTCTGATATAAAGTAATGTACATAAGTAAATGAAAACCTCTTTAGTGGCTGAAACTTGCAAAGTGGGCAAAAATAAGTGCACCTGCACAACCATTCAGAATGATACAAAGTACAACAACCATATGAATTTTGTAATGGGAAGTCACATTTCACTTTGTGATTAATTGGAAAGATTCGGGGAAAGGTAATGAGATATTTGTAAAATTCATTCCTGAATTATGTCGAAATCAGTATACTTGTTGCTGTATACCAGGAGGGCATATAGTTGAAGCTAAAGAAGTTATATGTCAGGCAGAGTGAATAGCTTTTTCCTCATGTTAATCCCCCCTCCCCTCATCATCCGGGCTAAACACACTGTGGAATGTACAGGCATGGCAACATGGCATATCCATGTTCCAAAAACCATGGGCTGGTCAGTGCTATCTGGTCTGCTATCTGGTTACTATAGGTATGCGTTGTTCAACATTGCTAACAATAGTAATTTATTTTATAATGCGTCACTGTTGGGTCAATCCATACCAAGTGGTCCAGCACTGGCTGCTTGGCCATCTCAGAAAAAATTTATATTTGCTGGGTGAATTCTCCAATGTTAAGTAGTCACAAAAATATTTAAAAAATTATTGTTTATTATTTTGAAATGGCGGCCATATTTGTTCCAGGTCACATGCGTTTTTTCGTATTTGCAAGCATCTATATTTTTTACAATTATTCAGTAGTGGATTGTCGTAAGCCTTTCAGATAAAATGCATTTAGTTCAACACACTCTGGGCTGTAAATTAACATCATTATCACTTAGCTGAATGTATTCTTTAATATATTTTTAATAGTTCAAAGTTATCAGCCACAAATTAAAAAAAAACCTCAATTTTTGAACGGCAGTTACTTTTTCTAGCGTATCAATGGTGAGTAGCTTACACTTAAAAAAATACACTATTTTAAAAAATGGATTTTTTAATTTTTCCATTTTGTGGCCTGCAATATCTTTGTTGGGGGACCAAATAAAAATCTGAAAATTTCACGGTTAATAGACCTTTATGATAGCAAAATTCAGTATAAATTTCAACTTTGGGATTCAGTTGGAAGTAATGGAAAAAAAATTACAAACATGAGTCAAAAATATGTTTTTTAACATCTGTGATATCTGGGAGACTAATCAAATAAAGTATACCAATTGCATAATGTAACTCGCCACATTGCACTAGCTAATGTTTATTTGTTGAAACAGTGCAGTGGTAATTGTTTCAGCAGGTTAACAATTGCCTCTGCAAGCCTATAGAAGTCTGATTGTCGTCTTCCCCCTTGCACCAACAATTGTCTACTCACACTTTTTAGCTAGAAGTTCTTGGAGTGTGCAGTTGAAAAATGGTCTCAGTGTTCTGTTGGTGTTGTTATTAACGAAGCATGTCATAAGTGTGTATGGAGTATATCCTAAAGACATTACTTGAATCGAAGATTACAGTGAAGAAGAAAAAGTGTTGGAAGTTCTAAAACTTCACCAACTGAATATGGTGATTTGATAGAAAAACTAAATGCAGTACTTCAAACAAAGAGAATAAAATTAAGATTATCAGTTTACTGCCAAATTCTTGGAGTCGAGCAAAAGTTAGTGATGAATTTAATGTGTCAGAACGTCTTGTTAAGTTAACAAGGCAATTAGTAAAGGAAGGTTAATATTGTTTAATTTTAATGAACTATTCCCTGAATTCAAAATAGAAAATCCTGACATTAAAATTGGAACATCAAAGTATTGCGAGTCGAGACCAAGATGGTGTATTGTTGCAGGGGATCTGGCACCCGAAATGTTTGTGTTTGTTTGTATCAGCAGAACGTAAAGTTGATGATAGATGGGGCCAATTTTAGAGTTGACTATAAAGACCTTTTGGAAGATATGGTATGTAATATTGACAGTTACAATTGTATTATCAAGGGAAAATGTGAAGATTGTCGAGGCAAACGAGCCTTACTTGACATGTTTGAGGAATCCGAAGAAGACGTTTTGATGCCTGACAATATAAAATACAAACAATGGGTGACACAGGACAGAACTGAAATGGTGACAGTCGTAAAATCATGAGAAGGGTTTTATGAAGTGTTGGTGGCTAACCTTGAAAATCTGAAAATGCATCATTATATTGCAAAAGCTCAAAGTAAATTTTTGAAAGACAAAAAGCAAACCTTGGCGACTGATGAATGCTTAGTTCTTGATGACTTTTCAGAAAATTTATTCCTTTGTTGTTTAAGATGAAGTACAAGGGCACCACTGGGTAAATAAACAGGCCACAGTTCATCCATTCGTATTCTATTATAAAGATGAAGATAAACTAATGAGGCACAACTTTTGTGTCATAAGTGACTACCTTGAACACAACACTACAGCAGTGCACATTTTTCAACTAAAATTAACTAACTACATTAAGCAGCAGCACTCTTCCATAAAAGAACTGATTTACTTTTCGGATGAGGCAGCAAGTCAATATAAAAACAAACAAAAAAATTATTAACATCTCCTTTCATAAAGATTTTGGGTTTGATGTAGAATGGCACATTTTTGCTTCATGCCATGGGAAGAATGTTTGTGATGGTGTTGGGGGGTACAACAAAGCGAGCTATCACAAAAGCAAGTCTGCAGCAAACCGATGACAATCATATCATAATACCTCAAGAAATGTTTGAATTCTGATATCAAATGCATTACCTATGTTCTTGTACAATGTGAGGAAATACAAGAAGTCTATGACAGTGTCTTGAAGGAAAGGTACAACACTTGTCAGAAGATTAAAGGCACTCGATCTTTTCATTGTTTTGTACCCCATCCACCCAACTTACTGAAGTGTAAGATCACATCAACTTTGCCTGATAGTGAACTTCATCAGTGTGGAAAACTTGTACAACTGGTTCTTGAAAATAAAGACATAGTGGCTTGCGTTTACGATGAGCAGTGGTGGATTGGTGAAGTTGATAATATTGACTGTCAAAACCAAGATGTACATGTTGTATTTTATCACTGTACAGGACCAAGGACATCTTTTAAAAAATTTAGGAGGATCAAGTTTGGATGCTACTTAAAGATGTACTAAGGAAGCTGTCTCCCATGGAATTTACAACTGTGACTGGGCGAACTTATAATCTAATACCCAAACTGAGTGAATAAATTTCTCAAGTGTTCGGTGAGCGATGTACTAAAAACAAATAACAAGAGAACAATATAATGTAATTAGTAGGCTTCTTTTCAATTAAAAAGTAATTAATCATCAATATGATTAAATTATATGCTGTAACTGATATATTTTATTACTTAAACCTAGATCTCGCAGATGTTAAAAAACATATTTTTGACTTGTGTTTGGCCGACCGGGGTGGCCGAGCAGTTCTAGACGCTACAGTCTGGAACCGCGTGACCGCTACGGTCGCAGGTTCGAATCCTGTCTTGGGCATGGATGTGTGTGACGTCCTTAGGTCTAAGTAGTTACAAGTTCTATGGTACTGATGACCTCAGAAGTTAAGTCCCATAGTGCTCAGAGCCATTTGAACCATTTTTTACTTGTGTTTGTAATTTTTTTCCATAACTTCCAATTGAATCTCAAAGCTGAAATTTGTACTGGAGTTTTATATCATAAAGGTCTATTAACTGTGAAATTTTCAGATTTTTATCTGTTCCCCAACAAAGATATTGCAGGCCATAAAATGGAAAAATTTAAAAAAAAAACACACATTTTTTAAAATAGTGAATTTTTTAAAGTGTAAGCTGCTTATCATTGATACTCTAGAAAAGGTAACCATATTATACAGTGTAATAGCAGAAAAAATATTAAAGCTGAGAAATTAATCTTTCTTTGGAAAACTACTGTTCAAAAATTGAGTTTTTTTTATTTGTGGCTGATGTTAATTTGTAGCCCAGAGTGTTGAACTAAATGCATTTTATCTGAAAGGCTTAGGACAATCCACTACTGAATAATTGTAAAAAAATGTAGATGCTTGCAAATATGAAGAAATGCATGTGGCCTGAAACAAATATGGCCGCCATTTCAAAATAATAAACAATAAATTAAAAAAAAAACTTTTTTTTGTGACTGCTAAACATTGGGAAATTCACCCAGCAAATATAAAATTTTTCTGAGATGGTCAAACAACCAATTATTTTTTTCTTGGACCACGTGGTATGGATTGACCCTATAAATTTTGGGAAATGTCCCAGCAGCAGCTGTGGGATGCAGCAGGTGTCTTGGCATAACAGTTCTTGTATGAGGTATACCCAGACAAGCAGGGCTCTGTTCAGGTGCACATTTATTTCCTTATTGCCTTGGGGAAACAAAACTCTGCTCGCTTTTCAAACTCCTGATGAAAAGAGTAGAACAGCTTCTAGGATAAAAAAAAAGGCAACTGCCCAATAGTTACTGTAATTTAGAACTCATTTTAGTTTCATGAAGGACTAGTACTTGCTGTAATATGATGGGAATTGATCCCAAAGAGTTACAAGAAGGATGGACAAATGTTGGCATCACAGATGTAAAGATCATCATGAAGAAAGTTAGTGTTCCACTAGGAAAAAACTTAAGAATTTATTTTAACATTAAACTCACCTGTGTTACCAGAGAGTACGTATCTACCTTTATGTAAGACACTATATACTAAACCTTAAAGATGTTTTAAATGCCAAAAGTTTGGACATAAACTTTTGCTTGTAACAAAAATGGTTCAAATGGCTCTGAGCACTATGGGACTTAACATCTGAGGTCATCAGTCCCCTAGACGTAGAACTACTTAAACCTAACTACCCTGAGGACATCACACACATCCATGCCTGAGGCAGGATTCGAACCTGCAACCGTAGCAGTCACATGGTTCCGGACTGAAGCACCTAGAACCTCTCGGCCACCGTAGCCGGCTTTGCTTGTCACAGTGATGCTATTTGTGCTAGATGCGGATAGAAAGCAAAAAAGAAAATGAAATGTTTACATGTTCACCAAAGTATACAAACTGTTTAGATGCTACAGTATTGCCTTGTTTACCCTTTGGGCAGAGAATTTCAGGAACTAAAGGTGAGCATAAGAAAGCTTTGCAGGTGTTGTAATCTTCAACAGTCACAGCATCTGTTGCAACAACTCGCAAAAAATCTTTCAATAAAAGCACGGCCTCGACACACACTCAGTTTTCAGTTGATGATGATTGCATCTACTTGCAGCTGCACCTGCAAAAGGAAAACCTCTTTTGTGTCCTTAAATTCTCTGAAGCCAATCAGTCTTCCAAACAAGAACATTCAATCCCAAGAATGTAAAAAGTCATGTGTGTAATGACCTCATCGTTGATTGGACATTAAGTGACAAAACTCCTTAGGAGCTTCCAAAACAGGTTCATAAAATATTGTTTCAAGCTACCCTCATCCTGCTGGAAATGGTTCTACAGAATACTTTCTTATGCAGGCTCAAGTATTTACATGTGCAAGTGTGAATGTGCAAACAGGAATAACAGCAGTCAGGTAGACTGGAAGTAACTTATTTATTCTGCGCAGTTACAAAAAGAGAAGAAGAGAGAATATTACAAGTTACTGTACAGCTCTGAGGTGAGTTACAGGAATAAAGAACACTATTGAGTAGCTCTGTTGGAAGCTTCGTTGGTGCTGCTCAGGAGATAATCTGAATGAGGAACTGTGGAGTGGTCGTGCAATGGCCTGGCATAAATCCCAACTATGACTGGCATCTTGGAGGCATTCATAATTAGATTTTCAATGGAAGGCGGCCATTTCCCAGTCCTTCCTAGCAGAACGGTCATGCTATGACTGAACAGGTTCTGTGCTCTCAAGCAATCTCATATAAGAGAATGGTGTTCTCCAAGGGAGCAATTTGTCATTATCTTCACCATTGTCATAAACAACGAAACTAGAAGCATGCTGAATACAGTGAAAATGTCTTACTCAAATACTAATAAACATCAGATTCCTTAAAGAATTGAACTCCCATGTATAAAATGGCTTCAAAGGTCTGATCACTTTACAAATGAGTTAGTGTGTTAAATCTTTGAAGCTAAGCATGTAAGCAAGAGAAAGTTTAGAAAAGATTTAAGCGTAATTTCAAGTTCGTTGGATGTGCTCCATTTTTAGCATAAGCAAGTTTTTCCACACATCTTGGTGATTGATGTCATATCTCGTGTCTGCCTCCTTAGCTGAGTGGTCAGCCTGTCTGACTGCCCTGCAGCAGCCCTGGGTTAGATTCCCAGCTGGGTTGAATATTTTCTCCGCTCAGGGACTGAGTGATGCGTTATCATCATCATAATCATCATCAACATGCAAGTAACCCATTGTAGCATCAACTGAAAAGACTTGCAACTCTGCGGCCAAATGTCTCCAGGTGGGGACTTCTGACCATCAATGCGATATGATTATTTCTTTTTTTTTTTTTTTTTTTTTTTTTTTTTTTTTTTTTTTTTTTTTTTTTTTTTTTTGCTGTATGTGGTACGATGACATAATTTTGCAGCTTTATTCAACGGTGTATGTTGATACTGTCTGCAAATTGTGTTGTATATAGAGTCACTAGTTATAGAAGTAATAAATGAAAACATCATGCATGATGCTACATTTTTTACTGCATGAACAGTGAAAATATGGTAAGTGACAAACTTTTTACCTTTCATCATTTTGTGGGGAATATTGGCGAGAAAAGTTTTGGAAAAGCTTGAAATTGTGTGTAAAGTTTGTTGCGAGTCATTAAGTGCACTCATTCTCGGATAGTGGATGAATAAAGTCTGTGTATTTGCACACTATTAGTTATGCTGCCACAATACAGACACACAGTTTCTAACTGTACTACTTATCTTTTTGTGTTAATCTTTTAACATAAGATTATACCTCTTAATAATTAGATTATGACAGCATTTTAAATTTTTGAATTCTATCAGTAACTACACGAAATATTGAAAATCAAATTTTTGTTGGCCCTGGAAGCTGGTAGAGAGGAATCCGCAACTTTCACTGTGTTCCAAGATAGTCACTAAGTAATAAAGATGTTATTTTCGCATCCTCAACCTCCTATCTTACATCCACAACTTATATTACAGTTTATGCTAGACAGTTGGTCCCAAGACAAATTTTAAGCTTTCAAGAGATAAAACTGTGTGCCTTAATGTGAATCATGTCAATTGCAATTTAGTCAACCAAAAATTGCTCCTTAATGACACCATTATTTACTTTTGCAAGTTTAGTAACTTAGGCTTCATATTTCAAAGATTGTGGTGGCTACCACACTTGCAGAACCTTAAAGAAAGATCACTTAAAGCATTAGACTTTTAATGTTTAATTAGGTCTAGGCTACAGATAGGTCCTTTCTACAATAATTCTATAAAACATTCTTAATGTCCCATCTAGACTGCAGTTAATGGTTTAGTCTTTAAATTTGTAACTTAAGATGTTAGACGAAATACATCATGTGACTATCTGACTGACAGCAAGGGCTAATAGTGAGAGCCCCTGTGTCTAAACTAGTGGGTCACCACGTGCTATCAGACAGCAGATCCTGACCATGTAACTTGCCTTCAAAGTTACCCAAAAGTTACCATCATCCACATTACTGGGCATCATCTAACAGGGGACAACATAGAAACTGTTTCATTTTAGGAAGATCTGTGATAAATTTATATTTTTAGCAGGCAAATTGGTACTGCCAACTGAATGTATCACCATACATTTCATTGTATTTTAAAGTAACACCATAACAATACAGAAGCTTACGGCTGTTGAGTCATTTCCGAAAAACCTACCTAAGGATCTGAGTACCAGCAGAATTCATCTTCTTTGATTCAGAGTCACATGTGATACTGATGCTGATGAAACATATTGTCAGGTCTAGGAAGCCACCATTCTCAGTTCGCTAGACGAACATTCAAGCAAATCATATTAATGACTTTCATTACAAAAAGAAAATTTACAGTACTTAACTTTTGCAGTTACACAGATGTGTCACAAACAAACGGCGACATACAAAATAATGGAGTTTCTTCAGTATAGACAATTCCAAGTCTGTGCTACTTAGTGTACAAGTGAAGTATCTAGCATTGACTGCGCTATTGAACTGGGCATTGGAAATTGGTTGCTGTGCTTAAGTCCTCTTCACATAGGGGCTACTTCTGTCACATTATCCTGGGAGGAGGTCCACTCAGCGTGCGATTGGCTGACTTCTTATCTCTTCCCTCTCGTTCCCAATTGGCGTGCCAGCACTTGACGTTACACCATAACATTCCTCCTCCCCCTCCCAAAAGCAACGGACCATCATCGTATATGGGGAATGACAACAGGAGGGGAGACAGGAGTGTGGATGCTCTGGTGGACTGGAAGCTGTGGCTGCAAGGGACATCAGACTTCTGGTCGTGCCCTGCCATCCAGCCTTTGCTGTGGTGGTAACGTCCCCAGAAATTACCCAGAGGCATACACGTCCACCTCCTGAGACCCATACAAATATTTAGAAGGTGTCGGCTGCTACGGTGTGGGTGGGTCCAGCTCAATCAGTAGGACAAGAGGAGGCGAAGGCTCTGTTTGCATGGGGTCGTTCAGCGGTGTTGTGATGATACCCTCTGGCAGCTGCTGTGACCGCTTTGCCCTTGGGATCCATGGACCTAGGGGAAGTGATACGGAAGGATCACCATGCACATGGCAGTGGTGAATTTGATGGTGATGTCAGCACTGCAATCTGTCTGGGCCTGAAATGAGATACACACATGCACCAAGTCAACAAAGGATCTCGCCTTGTGCCCACCATCTGCTGCCACTAAAAACTGTGAAAAATACAATATCATGTGGTGCAAAGCGATATTTGCGGCCTTCCTTTGATGCCGGTTACTGAGGAGGGTGGAGCAGTGTCTGATGATGGCAGCCGTGAAACAATTCCGCTGGTGATGGTCCATCTCGTGGATGCAAACGATAAGAGACGAGAAACAGTTGCAGTGCTTTAGCCCTGATGTGTGTGGTACGAAGTTTGGCCATCTGCTGCTTGAAGGTTCTGACAAAACGTTCCGCTTCACCATTTGACTGTGGATGGAACAGTGCACTAGTTAGATGGTGTATGCCATTGCGTTCACAGAATGTGTCGAATTCATTTGACGTGAACTGAGGGCCGTTTTCCAACACTATGATTTCAGGCAAACTTTTGAGGCAAAAATTAGTGGACAATGCCTGAACAGTGCTACATAGCGTCGAGTTCATTGGCACAGCAAAAGGAAACTTGATATAAGAGTCTACCACAATTAACCAAAAAGTGTTCCCGAAAGGTTCCGCAAAGTTTATGTGCACACATTGCCACAGTGATTGCGACTTGGGCCAAGCAGAGATTTTTTGTGGTGGAATGGACTGATTTTCTGCACATGCGCGACACTGTGATGTCATCTGTTCTACTTGGGTATCCATACCCTGCTAGGTACAGTGTCGACATGCTTTCTGTTCCCTACAAACAATCCCCCAGTGTCCTTGGTGGAGTAACTACAACACTTATTTTTTGCAAAGCTTTGGGGATCAACACACGTGGCTGTCCACTGTCATTTTGAACAAGAATCACTCCTCGCTGTATAGTGAGGCTATGCTGATGTGCAAAGTATCGGCACACTACAGAGTTCTTTATGCTATTCAATGAGTGAGGCGAAGATGTGCGAATGCATTTGAGTAAAATGTTGAAATTGGAATCAGCTTATGTGGCATGTGCAACTTTCCTATAATGCAGAGGAAAGGACTGAAGCAATTCAGAATTCTGAGCATCAATGGGACAAGAAGATGCAGCAGAATGTGTGCAAAAAAACTGTTAGCCTTGCCCAAACCTTCAGAAAAGGGTTCAGGGAATTATTTCAGCAAGCTAGTTACACTGTCTTTGGCATTGAATGCAGTAACTGACAACACATTGTCCTGAATTTGGAAGCCAAACAAATCAAGGCCAAATATCTTCTCACAATCGTGTGATTGTAGCACAGTGAAAGTCACAGTTTATGTATGCGAGGCAGGCAAAGTAAATTTTCTGAGATTGGGAATGTCTTGTCCATTATAAGCCATTAGGTGTGTGCTAGTTTTAGACATGTGTGGGATGCCTGGCAGTTCATATGTGTTACGATTCAGGAGTGTAACAGAGGCACCCGTGTCCAACTGAAATTTCACGCGTTCGCCACTAATATGCAACTGAACAAAAAGTTTGTTGGACTGGCATAGCACTGAAGAAACTGGTTGCTTGCTAGTTCTACTAATACCTGCAACAGGCTTTGAATGTACTGCATTGATTATGTGGCCCTTGTACCTAGATTTTTTGCAAGTGGGCAGAATTCTTATGTTTGTTCCATTGCAAACATATGGATTGTACGTGACTTTTCTTGCTACAAGTGTAACACTGGCATTTGTGCCATGAATAGCACTGAGTGCATGACTTCATTCTGTTCGCCTGGTTTAGAGAACTGTTTACACGCAGCGTGGTGCGCGCATACTGTTGCGCCTACTGGGCTGACAGCAAGCAAGGGACTTCTCAACCTGACAAATTGGTGGCTGCTCAAATTTATTGGCCGCTGTGGCACCTGAATCATACTGATCCAGAATTTGCACTACGTGCTGAAATGATGGATTTGACTGTTTCAAAATCGGTTCTCTAAGTTTTACATCAGTTACATTGTACATGATTGTATCACACCGCATAACACCTGAATATAAAGCACCACAAGCACATTTGAATTTGCATTTCCTCGTCATACCCTGCAAATCTGTTACCCACTCGCAATAAGTTTGGTCCAACCTTTTCTTGCAATGAAAGAATTGGTACCTAGCTGTCATATTCACTTGTTGGTTATAATAGAGAATCTACAACCTGATCATAGAAAAGTTCACATGGAGTGGCGTTAGGGAACAATTTCTGAATGAGATGAAAGATGGAACTTCCTACCATTGACAAAAAGTAATGTAGTTTCACAGTACCTGATACTTTGTGAGCAAAAATGTAGACCTCATACTATTGCAACCACTCGAGCCTTTCCTCTTCTTTTTCGTTAAACTGATGAAAAGGTGGTATAGCACTTGGAGCTATTGGTATAGCTCACTGTTTTGTTGGGCACGCAGCATTTGCCAGTAACTGCTGTACTGTGTTTAGTAGAGTTGGGATCTGCTGCGTCTGAAACTGAAATATCTGTGTTGGCTGCGTTGCATCTATCGCTTGCAGCTGAGGCACCTGAGCAGGGGATGGGAGATGTGGGTTGCTCATCATTTTGGAATAGGAAAATGCAATAAATAGACAAGGCAAGCAATAAAAATAAGCGCACAAGCAAAGAAAATTTCTGCAATGCCCACCTGAAAACACTGAATAGGAAAAGCACTGTAAGAGACACTTCAAACATGAAACACACCCCTGCAAAGACAAGACAAGATAGAATTAGGTTGCTAGCAAAACAAAAGCCCATGACAAAACAAAATTGTGGCAGGCAGGCTCTGGGTGTGAAATGTGAACAGGTTGCCGTGTTGGTGTTTGTTCACCTTCTCGTTGCCAGATATGTGGTATCTAGGAAGCCTGCATTCTTGGTTTGCTAGACAAAACAACCAGACAAATCATATTAATGAGTTTTGTTACAAAAAGAAAATTTACAATACTTAGCTTTTGCAATTACACAGATTTGTCGCAAGCAAAGGGCAACATACAAAATAATCAAGCTTCTTCAGTATAGACAATTCCAAGTCTGTGCTACATAGAGAGTACAAGCCAAGTATCTAGTGTTGTCGCTGCTATTGAACTGGGCATCACCATTCAGTTGCGGCGCTTGCGTCCTCTTCACGTAAGGGCCGCTGCTGTTGCGTTGTCATCCTGGAGGGAGGTCCAGTCAGAGCGCGATTGGCTGACTTCTTCTCACAGCCTTCTCTTCCCTGTCATTCTTGACTTGCGTGCTGGCTCTTGACTTTACACGGTAACACACATGAGATACGTCCGTACAAAGACTTTCCTCATCTGCTTCGAAGATCTAACTAATCCATCTCCAATGTCATTCACCATTCAATTTTGTTGTTTAAAACTTTGTACACAGTGGCAAAGAGAGGTGGGCTATAGGGGGCTGCAGTAACTGTCGTTGCTGGTCAGAAGCAGAAAACGAGGCAACACAACGAACAGAACATTTACTTAATTTGTATTTCTCAAAGCTTACAAAGACTAATTACAAATAATGTAGCAAGAAACAGAGTCCAACTGTCACAATTTCACAAGGATGAAGCGCAGATGAAGCGCAGATGAAGGTGTTGTAGTGTAGTGGCTCCAAGTGCAAGTGGACTGAGTGGATGCTGCAAGCAGCCTTATATTGCAGTTGCAGAAGACACATGTGGTACAGAGACACTGGAGGTGTGGCTTAGTGGGCATACACCTGTGGCTTCACCCGATCCTGCACAACTGCTATCTGTGTCAGAAAGAGAAACTTGCCATTCTCTTATCAATCTTGATACACTGTGGTGTGGTATTGATATGTAATACCACAAATGTGGACTCCTCATTAGTAACAGAGAAGGTTGAGATCGGTGAAACATTGTACAGTATGGAGTTGGGCAGTGTTGCTGTTGGTGGGGCTTGTGGAAGTTGGCTCTTGTCCCAGTTCTGATGCCTTTTCTCCCAAATGTTGACATTGTGACACATTCTCAGAAGAAAGCATCTAACATTGATTGTAAGGAAAGATTTTGCTGCTCAGTTTACACATTGCATACTTTCAATATCCAGTGGCGGCAGTTATAACCATGATAATAAGCTCCCTAAAAGCACCGTCCCATGATGAGATGCAGATTCCACAGGCCCACCAAAATTTATCTCAGTTAGACTATGCAAAACTCTGTCTTGGTTTCTGGAACTTAGAAATGTACAAAATCACTTCCAATTGTCCCGTGACATGAGTTCATCAAAGCAGAGGAGAAATGCCACACTGACCATGTGTGGCATACACAAATAAGACAATTTGATAGTCAGAGAGCATCATATTTAGCCTGGACGTGCTGCAGGCAGTGGTCGCACTATCAGCTTTAAGAAAGAGGAGACTGACACCAAAATACCGTGACCAACAGAAGAATGCCACTGAACGTGCAGATTTCTGACAGCAAAGTACACAAAGAAATTCGCAACAAGTGTGGCACCAGGAAGCAAAACTAGTTCGAAATGGCTCATAAATACCAAGGACTGTGACAGTGACTATGGATGCAAATGTGTATAGAGGAAGTGAGTGCACATCAGCCTCCAGCTAAGTCAGTCAGTGTGCGTTACAATGAGAACTTTCATTCTGAAGTATGGCACACGAGGATGCAGAATGTTCCTGTCCTAATTTCGATGGCTTCGTTTATTACAGTGTCCCATAACCCAATGGCCCTGCACGGCATCATATCCAGACACATGGATTTCTTCCAAGCTGTGCTGAGTGGCCACAAATTTATCTCCCTGCCTCAGGCAAACCTGCCTGGCGTACTCCAAACAGTGATGCAGGATGCAGTATTGTGTCTGTCAGATGTACCGCACTCAATGTTCAGTCTTCTGTGGTGGTCAAATGATTGTTTTACAGATGCTTGTGATCTTTGCTGCTGATTTCGCTTATGGTAAAAACACTAGTAATTTTCTTCCTGAATTATTTGAGAGCTGCATGTAGTAAATTACGTCACTGTAGCTGTTTATCTGGAAGATATCAGTCAAGTGTTTCATTTCAGTAGATACACTTTCCAGGTCACTTACAGAATGTACACTGTACATGAGTCCTCAGAACAGTGCTGCAATGGGCTGGGTGCTGGCAGCCAGATAAGGCAAATACACGTCAGCGTTCATCGATTTCCTCTACACAGTGAACTAACACACAATCTTGCTTCTGCCACACCCAAATGTTCTTGAATGGGAGACAGGTGTGTTTCTCCACCTTCATGATGAATTTTATGTTCTGGTGGATGGTGTTCTCCAGGAATTTGATTGAGGTTTTTTATTGCCAAGTGATCACACAATAATAGTTTCATCCAGAGCTCTGTACAAGTGTTTTGGTTTGAGGCATGTAGTCTCTATAGCAATTTCCTCAAAATTTTCCACTTATAGATTAACTATTCCTGGCACCAGGAAGACTCTGCAGCCACACCATCCACCCACTCATAAAAATGCCTGCTACACAGAAAGTAAATGGTAGTGAGAGTGTGTTGGAAAAGTCTCACCATCTGTGAATTGAAATGTTGCTTCAGCAATGCCAGTGAATATTTCAGGGCATTCGTGTGAAAAATGACATTACCTCAAACCTCACCGATCATTTTCAAGTCAAATACTCTTCCAAAATTTCACAAACTCAATTGTCAGGTATTTGGCCAGGCTATACATCGGTGAGCTGATGGTGTTTTCTATTGGATGTAGGGGCATTCCTTGCTTAGGCACTTTTGGAAACGCTTACAAATGAGAAGTTGCTGGTGGCTTCGGTTGTAGTTTTTATACTCCCTCAGTGCAAGTCAGAGTTCTTCAGAAGAGCAATAGCCTCTGTCATCATGGCTGATGATACATTCTTCGTAAGATCCTTGAATACTTATATTTAATTTTTTGGCGACAACTATCGGTGCCTCAGATGGCAAGGCTTTTCTAACACACCCTCACAACCACTTTGTGTCGCAGGTAATTTTATGAGCAGATGGACAGTGTTGTGGTGTGGCTATGGGGTCTCCCCTGGCACCTAGAATAGCCAATTTATGTGTGTACAAATTATTTGAAGAAGTTGCTATAAAGACCACACACTTCAAACGAACATAAAATTCACCATGGAAGAAGAGAAAAATCGTTGGCTCTCATTCCTGGACGTTTATGTATGGAAGAAACAAGATGGAAGACTGAGGAATGTCTTCTAGAGGAATGTCAGCAGTGACATACAGATTAAAAAGGTAATGCATACAATGTGCAGCTCTGAAATAATACAGGAAGAGAACAAATGACTGGCATGTCTGCCATATGTAAGACCATCAGCAAAGATTGCTAGCATCATTAAGAAATATGATGATAAAACAATCTTTCAACTACTACAGGAGATTAAAAATCAAGTTGGCTCAGCCAAGGATACAGTGGGACTGCACATGACTGGTTCTGTAGCATTCAGTGAGTGTGTGGGCTTGTGGTACATCAGGCAGACACAACACTGCATTCACCAGCCCTGCTTGGAGCATGCCAGGTACAATCAACAGGAGCAGAAACACAAGTCTGAGGTTGCTGTGCACAGCTTGGTGAAACCCATATGTTTGATTATGAATGTACAAGTCCTGTGCAGGACCATTGTATTTTGGGACAGTGCAATGAAGTCATTGACATTAGGACTAATGATGACCTCGTAAACAGAGATGTTAGCTACCAGGTTCTGCTTGTGGCCTGTTACAGTCCATAATACACTGAGACGGCTCCCAGATGAGACATCCATTTGGCATGCAAGCTGGAGGCACTCGAATGCAGCCCTTCCCCTCACTCCCAGGTACCCCGTGTGAGCAAACTGGGTGGCCCACTGTGCTGCAGCACCTATATAATTACAACCAAGGTGCCCTCACCAGTAGATGACAGGAGTGACAGTCACAGAGTGTTGTGCTGTTTTGATGAACACACTTGCCTGGAAACCAGAGTGTCATATGTTAATGATACGAGCTGTGGTTTCCCTGTGGCTTGGAACTCCTGAGGAGATTAAATGTATTAGGAATGTAACATTTAATATTGAAGTGACACTACCAGGAAAATTGGATTTGATTGGAGATGAGAGTGGCAGAATACGTCAATTTACCGATATCGCACAAGTGCCCTGAGATGTGTAAGATATACTAGTGAATATAGTACATGATGTTGGATCTGTGGTGTGTGAAATATGAAGTATGCACATGGACTTTCATGTTACATGAGTTGCTTGAAGTTTATAGATTAAGGTTGTGCACAACAAATTATTATCGTTGTTTTGAGGAGTCTTTTACATAAGCCACATAAAGAAGACACTTTTGTAGAGTTTGAAAGTTCTGACAGAATTGAAGATGTGTATGTGGATAGTTCAGTTAAGTCAGGTAAGAGCCTGTGGCACACAACTTTCCAGCCGGTCTTAATCTACCACAGAATTTTAATCTGCAATGGAGATTCATATGAAGAGATAAGTTGTTGTTTTGTGGAATTTGTATCCTTCAGTACTGCTAAGCCTTTAGTCTGCTCATTGTCTTTATCATGTTTCTGTTGTTACAGTTGTTAACTGACATTATCACATTTCATTTTGTTGTTTTTTTACAGCATGAGAAAATGCTTTGCACCATCAAATGTGTTCATTCCATTCATTTTTTCACGTGGTGTTCTTTTTGCTGTTTCAGAATGTCTGGCTCACTTCCTCATCGGTGAAGGAAAATTGGAATCTTACCTTGAAACATTTCCTCCTGTTGAACAAAACAACAATAAGGCACGATCAGGATTGTCTGAAGCAAAACGGTATTTGTTGAGTACAGTAGGCGAGCAAGGGAAACAGGTAATTGTTAACTGGATATGAACTGTTGAAATTTTAATATATTTGCTTATGCAGGGAGGCAAGACATGCCATTCTCATGAATGGTGTTCTTTGACCACCATATGCTAATACTAAGAGCGCTTTTTTTAAAAAAGAAGAAAAAGTTAAAGGCAGGATTTGGGCGTGGTAGAAAGTATAATGCATAGTGTGTTAAGTTTGGCCAAAAGTGTGTAACAGTGATGGTAGAGCAAGACTATAGTTTATTCTGGCATGAACTCCAAGGCACTTGGGACAATTCGGCACCTTTTGATCGACTGTGCTACAATTTTTAACATTGATAATAACAGTCTAAATTTACTATTAAAGGGGAGGGCGCCATCCCTCTAGGATCAAAAACTAACACAATTACATTCCACCCAGAATGAATGACGATGGACTCAAATGATGTGACTAAACGACATGATTTACTGACTTTACTTGCCCATTCCATTTCAGGGTTGTAATTATGAACCCAACTGTCATCAGCTGTCGTGTATCCCACGAAGCATCTATAGAAGTCTCTAAAACTCCTCACAACCTGCTTCTCTGCAGACTTAAGTAGTCTTGACTTCAGCCATATAAACACACAGTAGGATTTATTCACCTTCAAACATGATTGATATTCGTATAAAATAGATATACATTTTGAAATTTATGAATAGGGCATGCTTAAATAGCAACTTATCTGAGTACTCCTTGTACAAAAGTCTTGGCGTATTAATTCCCTACTATTTACATTTTTATGTAAAATACAACAGTTTTATTCAGTTACAAAGGGCGTTCAAAAAGTTTTGCACAGTAGTCTCTAATTTTTTTTTATTTTTTGCAGGAGGAGAATGAAATTCTTTGTGAATATACTTGGAACATTTAGCCATAAGTTGGTATATAAAAGTATTTTTTTCTTTTAATTTACCCAGGGTGTATACGACCCAGGACAACCGGGAGATCCGGGAAAAACCCGGGAATTGTTTAGAATTCCGGGAATTTTTCATTGTTGTAGTTTTCAGTTACATTTTTGCTGGTAAGAACCGATACTCTAACAAAGGATATTACTGTATCCCGCTACTGCAGATTAATTCTGGAGCAACAAAACATGAACGAGAGAAGAAAAGAAAACTGAAATGAAATTTAAGTTGCAAAGGAAATACGCCATATACAACAACAAAACATAGTGCTCAGACGAGCGTCTGCCAACAGCAAAGTGTGTCAAAGGCTTTAGAAAGACTATGCAGTGGTTCATAACAACAAATTGCTTCCGATGAGCGTGACGTGAGAACTGTTTAAATTAGATTCGTTTAAGCAGTTGCGGGCGGACTGTTGGGCATGGGCAGTTGCTTCTGGTTACAGAACTGTGGCTGGCTGCCACTATCTAGTATTGTCCCGGTTCGGAAATATCGTAGATCCGTGGATGATGCACAGAGCAGTCTGAGTTGTGGTAGGGAGGAGGATCGTCTCCACGTGACCTGTGTTTACGTTCAGTGATCTATTTGTTTCCTCCAAGTTTCTTGCTCTCACGTTAAATGAAAACAAAACGGATTTTTTTGGCCGGGAGCTTGCAAATGAAGTAAAATACGTTCGCATAATCACGGAAGGCTAAAATATGTTGTTAGTTTCAGATTTTATGTCCACCTTTCTGACAGTCAAGCATTAATCGCCTTACAGAACAATGAAGTTATTTTTGTCGGTTTGCTAAAGAGATTTGGCTTTTATTAAATCTTTTCCGCTGAGGCAGTCAATTTATTTGAAACAAAGTGTTTAATTTCACACTGTTGGCTAGTTTCAACTGTTCGCTGCATTTCAAGTGCACGAATGGCATTATTCCGTAATAAAGAACCAAACATGAGATGATACAGTACTGGTACTCCAAGAAAATTTGCATCCGAATCTGGACTTAAGAATGTGTACTTTAAGCCGATATACAGTTAGTATATGGTTCACGAAATTCCGATGCTCTTGAAGTGTCCTCCGATGTCTTGTTTCTTTTATGTCTTAATGTGAGATCTTTTAATGTTTTACACGTAGGAACATCAGGTTTCCTGCGCCATCGTAGCTGCGCAAGCGCGGTGACGCCCGTTATCTGGCGCTCTCTGGCAACTGCGGAAACGAACCCATTTCTAACAGGTCGCGGGAAAATATTGCGACTGGTGGTTAAAGCATTACATTAAAAGTAAATTTCCGTTTACGCAAGATGAACTATGTGCGAGAATGTACGATGAATTTCTTAAATCACAAAGCGTTTGACTCTCATTTAAAAATCAGCTCTTTTGGACGACCATTTGGAAGAATTTCGAGCCCAGAAGATCAGACATTTACGTCGTTATTAAGAATTTACTGGTACATTTGTGTGATGTTTCTTAAAGTGTAACGTGAGCAAAAGGATCAACATTATATGTCGAAGCTTAGCTTCTCTTCCAGCTTATTAATCTTCTTATGTGAATGCTATATATATTAACCATTAACTTTCCTTACCTGTGTGTTCGCGCTACTTAAGAGTGATCTTGCTATTGACTGACTGCATCACGTGTCTTACGCTGTCGTCAGCTGGCGAGATCACGTGACACGAGATGTGTCTGGCTTACAAAAGCGCTTCGCAATCTCGATTTCAATGATTCAGAAAGTGACATGTGATTTTTGCTGGAATTCAGATTTATACCTTCGTAATACGAAAATATGTAGCGTACATGTTGCTGCACATCAAAGGTCTTTCAAAATGTGTACCCCCCCCCCCCCCCCCCCCCCCGAGTTTCGTTTTCTAAAGTGCCGGGAAATTCTACTTCACTATATAAAACCATAAACATTCAAAGGATTGACGAGTTTTACAGTGCCGAGGAAGAGTATAAGAGTATACTGTCACTTAACTCAGGAAAAGTGTATTTTCACCCGGGATAAAGCGAATTTTTAACCGGGAAATCTGGGAATTTTTTTCTTCTTGTCCATGTATACACCCTGTTACAGGTGAGGCATAATGGACCATGAAGTAGATGTCACGTTGCGACAACGGTCGGTAATGACTCTGCCACATCGATTCACAGGAAATTGCTCCCTGTTTATGGGGAGGACACAGTGGTTCACAACAGTATCCAGCGGTGGTTGCAGAGGTTTAAAGAAGGTGAATTCTTTCTACTGGGCAATCCACAATATGGTAGACCATCGACAGCAGTCAGTAGTGTGAGTAAGGAGACCATTGATCAAATCTTCCAAAATGACAGATGTGTGACGACATGACAGCTTGCTGAAATGACTCATTTATCATTGGGTAGTGTGGTATCACTGGTACGGTAACTAAGATACAAAAAAATCTGTGCACATTGGGTGCCTAGTTTATTGACAAGAGAAATGAAAACAGTGAGGAAGGATGTGTGCGAGGGTCTCATGACCTACACACCTTTACTGAAGAGTGGAAACAGCGTTTTGATGGTGTCATTACCCAGGATGAAACATGGTTGTTCTTGTCCAAACCTGAGAGCAAAACCCAATCCATGGAGTGACGTCACCCAGTTCCCCTCGGAAGAAACCAAGCAGGCTGACAATTAACCAGGACTGTCACTTTTTGTCATTGGACAAGCTGCGACGTGCCATCAAGATCCACATACTGCAGCTATGGGGTCAGCTCTTCGGACTATACCATGACAATGTCAAACACCATAGCCTACAAATCTTATGATGCAGCAGAAAATCAGAAAAATGGGTTGGAAAATTGTTCCTCATCCTCCCTACAGTCCGGGCTTAGCTCCATTTGATTTTTACCTCTTTGGTCATCTGAAGGCCCACCTGTGCGGTAAAACATGAGCTAGTGATGAATGCTTGCGTTAGATACGTATGCAATATACGGTTGTATGATCATATCAGTCCTTCATACTCCCAGCTAGGTTGGATACGCCCACATAAGGCACGCGATCTCCACACGATGTGCTTACTTCAACGATTTCTTAGCCACTGGTGCCTCCAATACTTATCTTCTCACATTAAACACCTATCATCATTCCACAACCGCAATACCAGATCGGATACATCTAGCATCTTGGCTGTACCTTTACATAACACAAAATCTTTCTCTGTGTCATTCTCCATCTCAGCCATACGACTATGGAACGCGCTCCCCTGTGATCTGCATCTTATCCAGAACCACTTAACATTCAAGAGGGAACTCAAGACTTACATATTAGGGACGGTATAGCCACCATTGTCGTGCCCCTCTCATCTTTTTCTTTCTCCTCTCCATCATAGCTTCGAATTTTACCATTCTATTTCTCCTCATCTAACTTATCTACCTTTTCTATATCTCTTTCACCCCATTCTATCGTCTTATGTCTCTGCTTGATGAGAATAACTCACAAGCTGCAAGAATATAATGAGAAAATTCCCAACTAGCAATAGGACTGACATTCATAAAAGAAAAAATATGTTCACTTTCCTATACATAGTCATTACTATTATTATTATTATTCTTGATTATTATAATTATTTTTTGAGTGTTATAATTATCATTGTAGTACTTTTATAATCTCTAATTTTTTCTGTAACATTAATACTGTATAACATGTTATATGAATTAATGTTCTGTAGAAACTGAAATTTGTTGAATCTGAGTATGCCTGGTTAGGTGTAAGAGAGGGCCTGAAGGCCCTAATCTTGCCAGGTAAAATAAATACATAAATAAATAAATAAATAAATAAAACATTTAATAATGAGAAAGACCTTATTTCCTCTGTGTCAAGTGATGGTATAAAAGTACACTCCCCAGATTTTTATCAAAGTGCATTTACATCATGGAAAGAACATTGGGCCAGATGTGTCACAGCTAAATGTTCCACGTACGTTCAAAAAAAATTTCTTTCTCCTCCAGCAAAAAATAAAAAAATTAGAGACTACTGTGCAAAACTTTTTGAACGCTCTCTGTATTTCAACATACTGTATGCTACTGTTCATTTGACATTACTTTTAAATGGACACATCACAATAATTGATATTTCATGCTATTACAGCCTATTATTGAGTAAAATTCATCATTAAAATTGGAGGTCATCTACGAAACCCTCCTGAAATTCTTAAACTGAACTATATAATATGTCAAATGGAACTATGTGGTTCGAGAGAGTTTTTCAAGTCTCAAATGTCTAATTTGTATATTTGCAAACTGAAGCAACAAATGAAAATTTGTACTCTATGCAAATGTGCTAACTACTATGTCACCCTAGCATAGTGGCTTTGCACACCTGCATGGACTAGCCTAGCACGCCTCCCTCCTCAATCTAAATTCCCATTCAGTCCTCAGCCCACTTGGTGTTCCTACTAAACTCACATAGCAGAGGCTCTCCAGCTGTATTGCATTAGCTCCTCAGAATTGAAAAATGGGGGATCCTGCCTGGAATCCAGTCATAGACACTTTAATCAAATGAAACGATGTTGTTCCAGACACCTCTCCAAGTCTCAATATAATATATCGTACTTTGAATCCATTTTGTATTGTTCTTATTAATTTAGACCCAGAGTAGCCATGTTTATACCGATTCTTAAAAAAAGCAAGACTAAGATATTTGTAATTATTGCAAACTTTTGTTGGCTCAGCTTACGGCACATCAATAACATGTCCATTCCTTGTGCTGACATTCTTAAGGAGTGTTTACTGGGCTTTGCTTGATGCAGTAGCCACCAGAAAGATCACGGGAGGCGCACATTGGCACGGCGCGTCACGGACGGTAATGCCGCAAGTAGAGTCCCGTCCACCAGAGGGCACGTAAGAATTCGGACGCGACCTCTGCCGGCATAACAACAACAACAACAACGGCAGCACGGGCCGTGCCCAGTGAGTTAACATCGGGCATGCCTAGGACACAGTCCCGGTCTACGCTAAGTGAAGTGCGACGTAAACGTGATCAGTGTTACTACACTTGACATGATTTAACCTGCTGTAAACTAGGAACACTTATGACATGAAGCTCTTTAAAATACAGTCTACACGATTCTTATTGTACAATGCCTTTTTCTACCATTTAAAGACAGTTTTTGAGCCAGTGACATTACTCCTTAGATTAATCATGCAAGCTAATGGGAAATGAAAGGCCTGATAAACATGTGATAGAACTGTTTCACTGATGCAACTCCTCTGCTTATGCAGTATATAGATCACATGAAAATGTGTTCAAGCAATGCTTAGAAATAATGAATTATTGTTCAAGGCGGTAAACATGTCTGTAACAGAAATTTGCCAAAGAACTACTGGCTGCCATGTTCATCAATATTTCAAACCTAGTTTTTCCTCATTCTGAATAATACATTTTCATTTGTTGCTGGTTGATTTCTGAACTGACATCTCTACTGCACCACTTTGTCTTGCAAATAATTACTGCACTACTGTCTCTTCCGGCTGAAAGTATCAAAGATCATTGTAGTGATTCACATGTCCTACTGTTAGTTTTCAACTCAATCTTTTTGTTTACTTAATATCTTTTGTGTGATTTTTGATGCCTTTAGCACATGATTGATAAACAAATCTGTGTGTTCGGCATATGAATAATTTAATTTTTATCCACAATATTCTGATAACTTGCTTAATTATCTTTGTCAGGTGGTTTGAGGCACTATCTTGGTGTACTTGCTGTCTTGAATCCTTCCAGACTTTCAAGCCTTTGAAAACTATAAATCTGAATCACTCAAAAGTGGCTCTAATTTATTGTTAATTTTTTTTCTGTGACGAGCACTGTATAGACAACTTGGGAAAACCAGATTAAGAGCTTCCATATTTATTGAAATTGCACAACTCTGCTATTCCAATAAATACACAAATAAATAAAAAATAAACGAATAAATAAATAAAAAATATATATGAAGAAATAAATAAATAAAGTAAGTACATATAGGCCTACAAAAAAAATGTCAGTGAATCTGCAAATTGTGAACTTTTGCACCCAGACACGTGAGTTTGATCTTCAGTTTGAAAACTTCATCAAAATTGTGGAGGTGGTAAATTGTTATTTAATGCCATTCCTGACTTATTTGATGAATCCAAAGCCATCACCCACTTCCTGGTAAGTGTTACAATTTTAACAGAAAAATTCAACATTCCTGTCCATTTCAATAATAGGATGTCGTCGTCGTCATGATCACCATGGGTAGAAATGAACAGGTACATTCGCTGGAAACTGTTAAGAGCCAAGTATTGTAAATGTATACAGAAATTACATGTATCAAGAGTGAAGGAACATGTTATCTAATAAGTGAACAATTGGGAATGCAAAATAAGTCACAAAGTTCATGACAATAAACATGTGTCCCAAACTATACTGTCACTGTAAAATTTACATCAAAGACCTCTACCTAACAAGATGAATGAATGTATGATTTTTATATGTTCAATTACCTCCATGAAAGTACTGTAAAAGTCCCTGGAATGTAGCAAAACACAGCTGAGATAGTGGTAAGTAAAGAATAAAAGGCAGTCTAGGTAAATATAATATATAATTATATTATTTTTTATTAGTTAAAAAGTTTTAAGGGAATAGTTTTTCATGAAGCACTCATTGAATAAATGAATGAATGAATGAATGAACTTTGTGTGTGAAATGAGGACTCTTGAACTCGCGTAACTATAGCTCACATATTGCAACAATAAGAAAATAATAATCAGTTCTATTTCTTATCTACTTTCCTTATTTATTTTCAGAAGTTACATTTAAACTTCCACACAGATATTATTTTAGTAACTGTTTACATAACTTGTAGGCTGTAAGGATTTAATACATGCCCCTAACAGTGTTAGATTCTTTGTGCTTGCTTGCTTGGTTGGAGATGCTTTAGCAAAGAATACTTGAAAGACAAATAACACCTAAGAATAAGAATAATAATGTATCAAAACTAGTTACACTCAAGAGTTTTCACCCCAATCAGCTGAATATTGCAGATGTCGAAAAGTGACATTCGGGAGGACAACGCTTCAATCCTGCGTCCGGCTATCCTGATTTAGGTTTTCCATGATTTCCCTAAATCGCTCCAGGCAAATGCCGGGATTGTTCCTTCGAAAGGGCACGGCCGACTTCCTTCCCCGTCCTTCCCTAATCTGATGAGACCGATTAACTCACTGTCTGGTCTCCTCCCCCAAAAACAATCCAATCCGAAAAGTGACAATTAACAGACTATCACAGTGTTCAATGAGAGCCCCATGAACATGGCATCAGTATTGATCTTTAGATTTGAACTTCTGAGTAATAAGTGTAACATTGTATGGTAAAATAATGTTGTTGTATTCATAAAATATGAAACTGTGCTCTCCATAAAGTAGTAGAGTGGTCTGGAGGATCTTCTTTCACATTACTTATAGAAACAGGATGAGTACATATATTAGGGAGTACCAATTAAGCTAATTTTCATTTATGTGTGCTGCCTTTGTTCAACAATATGCTTGGCAGCATCACTGTACTTAATTAATTTTACTATTATATCAAACAGTCAGGTGGTACAGTGGTTTTCTGTGATTTCCCTAAATTGCTGCAGGCAAATGCTGGGCTGCTTCTTTTGCAAAGGGCGCACCTGATTTCCTTCCCTATTCTTTTGTAATCATAGCTTGTGCTCTATCTCTAATCATTGTGCTGTCAATGGGATTTTAAACTCTAAACTTCCATCCTTTTAGTATCTCAAGACGAGGATTACTGCCAGTATAGTACTCGCTATATAACCTGATCAGGTCAGGTTTGTTCCATTTGTGAAAGTTATCCTGTCATATGAGTGGGACACTGACTCTCTGATAGCTCAATTATTCCCATATTTTATTTTATTTATTTACACGTCAAGTTCCATATGACCAAATTGAGGAGCAAATCTCCAAAGTCATAGAACACATCAGTACATGAAATTACAACATAAAAGGAATAACAGATAAAAATAAAATGTTTATGAACCCAAAAAAAGTCAAGCCACAAATTTGAGTAAACACAATCAATAATACAACAAGAATCAGCTTAATTTTTCAAGAAACATCTCGACAGAACAGAAGGAGTGAGCCACAAGGAAACTCTTCAGTTACAATTTGAAAACACATGGATTATTGCTAAGATTTTTTAATTCTAGTGATAGCTTATTGAAAATGGATGCAGCAGTATACTGCACACCTTTTTGCACAAGAGTTAAGGGAGTCCGATCTGATCCAAATGCAGGTTTGTTTTTTGCCGAGTATTAACTGAGTGAAAGCAGGTTATTCTTGGGAATAAGCTAATATTGTTAACAAGAAATGACAGTGAGGAATATATGTATTGATAGGCCAATGTCAAAATACCCAGACTCGTGAACAGGAGTCACCAAGAGATTCGTGAATTTACACCACTTATTGCCCAAACTGCCTGTTTCTTAAGTCAGAGTGAATGTTCTCATGCCTCCTCCTTTCAGTGTCAAGAGCTTCACTTCTATCTGTAATCAAATAGACATTGTTGATGTCTTTGTGTCTTGTGAAGGCTAATGTCTCATGAACAGGCAACCACTATGTATGAATTTCTGAGTTCTGTGTCTTTGACAGGCTCATCCATATATACTTTATGGTCCCAATACCCCTGCAAAAGTACACAAATGGTACCTTCACTGTAGCTGTGTGGTGGCAGCATCAATAATTTTTACTTGACTGGCTACTGTTGTTCTGCAGACCAAAATTAATTACAAAAGGCAGCCTGGAATTCACTGGAATAATGAAAACTACTCCGCTACTCTCCTGCCCCACATATGTGACATGTCTTTCAAATTCCCACACACACATCTGTTTTTTTGGGATGAAGTATTGAGAAAGTATGTTTGAATTGGCTTAGGACAGCCAATGGGATGCAATGCTTGAGTCAGTATGAACTCATGAAAGTTACATGAACCAGTACTGGTATCAACAATAATTTGGTATTGCATTCAGGATACAGCTACATTTTTCTTGTACTGTATTACTGATTTTTTCACCTAAAGTGGGTTGCTGTATGTATTCAAATTCAGTAGCCGGGTTAGTGCATCGTTCCTGTACACCAGCTACCATTTTAATGAGTGCCTGTTTATACTGTTAACAATCACTCTGTAGTATTGTGATCTCTGTGCTGTGTTCATTGATTTTATCTTACACCTGATGGAGTGCAGTTTTATGCACATAATATTCGTCTTGAATAGCTGTCAATGCGCAAACTTCTGATTTGAACTTGGATTGTTCCATCATAGTTTTGTTACATAATTTATTCTTATTCCTGTGAATATACAGGCAAGTTCCTTTCTTTGCATTCTTTTCTACTTGATCCCCCACCCAGTTTAATTTGTGTTTAAGATCATCAGTCTGCTTTTTAGTTTGCTTTTATTCATTATTCATGGTCCTTGATGTAATCAAACCATATACTTAGTCCAACTGTTGGTGTTGCAGCCTCAATTATTGAGTTGAATACATGTTCTCTAATTTTGATACCATCACAGTTGAAGCAGCTGTTATGCAACAAAATTGAGATCTTTTCCAGAATTAAAATTCATGGTAGAATTGTCCTGCATACAGATATCTCCTGCGCTCATAGTAGTATCTTCACTGTTAGCATTCGTTGTTAAGGGTCAAACATAGCCTGTTGTTTCTAAAAGTCACACCTCTCTGTAGTTCGTAGCAAAACAAAACACCACTATACTGTAAAACTGCACACTCACTATGTACTGTAATTTTACTGCATAGCAGACAATCTTCATTGTTGCTCACTTCGTTGATGATAACCATCTTCTTGTCAGTGATGAATTGTCTCATTATTTGTGCTATCTGATAATAGCCCCCCCCCTCTCTCTCTCTCTCTCTCTCTCTCTCTCTCTCTCTCTCTCTCTCTCTCTCTCTCTCTCATGCAATATAAGAATCAAGTATATGAGTATCATAAACCTATGAATTGAATGGGTGAATGGATCTCAAAAGGATATGTTTTTCCATCTAGTACACTCTTGTAACACACACACACACACACACACACACACACACACACACACACACACACACACACACACACGCGCGCGTAATGTAAACTTATGCCCATCATGCTTACAAGTGTTTGTCTCTTTACCTGGGAGATAATGCAAAACGAAACTGTTGATATAAACATGCCACATGATTATGCATCAGTTGCTAATAGTTACAGCATAAAAATTCCAAGATGTTAACCAACATAATAAAATATGTGAAGGTAGTGATGTTATGATCCTGCTAGAATACTTGACTGAAGAACTAAAGGGAGAAATATGGTACTATTGGACAGGTCAGCTCAGATGTCATATCATTTCTAAAGCGTTCAAATAATGACATGAACTGATTTACAGAAACTACAAAATAGACGATTTTGCACGCTATTAGCAGCACTCCATTACATGAACATTCACACTATTTATATTTGCAAACACAGAAAAATGAAAGGCACCATAAATTTAAGAGAAGGGAATAACTGGAGCTCAAAGAAAGCAAGAATTAACAATTATCACAAGAACATGAGACCCATATTATCACTTTGCTTAAGATTCAGAAGATTTACACACATTAGGTTGCAAGAACACTTGGGCTTGTAATGACAGCATACAGATTTTTAAGTTGCAAACAACTTTTGTGTCAGATGAAACTTGGATCTACCAATATGAGCCTGAATCAGAATGTCAGTCAAAGAAATATTGACAAAGATATGCTGGAGTGGGGCAGGGGACTACTACTTTCTTTGGTTGGAAAAATGATGTCATCTGAGTTCTGGGATGATGGAGTTATTCATATTGTTTTTCTGGAACCAAACACAACCATTACTTTTTTGCAACAGGGCAACATTAGACAAAACATTCATGTATATAAGAAGGTTAAGTCTTTCCATGATGGCTTAATAAAATGTCTTTACCATAAGCAAAAGTGTATTCAGTTATAAAAAAATGAGTGTGTGCAATTAATGAGGAAATTGCAAGAAAACTTTGAGTTTTATTTATTAAAATATTCCCATCCAGTCACTCATTGACTGTGGAGACATCACTTAACACTTTTAATTTAGGAATACTGGTTGAAACAGTTAGGGAGTCAGTCAAGATACACTACACAACCTGGGGATGATATAACTATGTAGTCCTTTTAACACTGGTGTCGTTACCACTAATATACTGGATATACTGCTTCTTCATAATCTAATACTAAAATAATGATTCAGCTATATTACAGTGGACTCACTGATGCTGGAGAAAATATTCATGTAGCTGGGTATTTCTGTATATAGTGTGTCTGCTGATGTCATAAGACAACTGTCACTACCTTGTATTTTTGACCATAGCCTCCTGTGATCAGAATGGGGGAGCTAATGGGAGGCTAGTCATAAATTTTCACACTGATGCTTGGTAACTTTCTGATCATTTGTAGCGCATTGAGAAATACTGACTAACTCCTAATTATCTAGTTTTCCTTCTGGTAGTCACTAAATTAAAACTATATTTCTGCTTATACTGTTTTGTTAGATGGCTACACCAATGTCCGATGAGGACACTGCCCTGCAACTACTGGTGACCCTTTGGCCTGGATCACTGGCAACTAGCATGTAGTCATCCTGCCTATTTATTGGATGTCTTCAGTGTTCTGATTGTCTCAGTCTTATTTTATGTTGATACATGGACGAATGCATGAACTTTGTAAGCTGTTGGCCAGTACAGATGCTACGCATACAAATCGCTGTCTCCTGAGCAACACCGTACACCCTGAGGAAGGTCACTGCATTAAGGCAACAACATAAGTTTCTTCAGCATCTTGTGTACTTTACACCACTATGAACCAAATGACAGTTTGGGGAGATGTAGTGCGTAGGATAACTTGGAATAAGGTGATTCATTATAATTAAGAGAAAAAGACTGTCTTGCTGACCTAGCTATGCTTATGCATGGCTAATGTGTGAGTGATATTCTGATATGGACAGAAGTGGGTATTCAGAAATACTTGACATTGCTTGTCTTTGGAACAGGTTCTTTGATGGCTTGAATGTGTAAGTACAGTATCTTTCAAGCTCTTATTGTGTAGCAAATATCCCTGAAATTTATGTGGAAGATGTATTCCATCTAGATTAACATTTTACATGACTATTTCAGAACTGCAGAATACTTGAGGACTGACAAAATGCTCATCAAGTAACCATTAAAATTTTCATTGGATCCATGGCAAGGAAGTGTGAAGCAGTCTTGGTCATTCATAATGAGCATGCTTCACATTTATGGACCCTTCATTTATTTGTTTGCTATTAAATTTGTGCAAAATGTCTCCTAAAGTCATATAGGCAAGATTTACTGAGGATGTGCATTTATGTACATATACTGCACTGTTTATGAAGGAATGTGTTGCTATATATTATAGAAGTAAATTAAGAGTGTATTTTCTGTGCTCATAACCGTTTTGACCAGTAAAAGTAGAATATTGCTGCATTAAATTGCTTTGTTTCTCCCCGTAGTATTTTTACTAAGGGTAATACACTACAGCTTGCTCATGATTGCATTTGTTAAAAAAATATTGCTGATATCTAAATCACATTCTCTCATGTATTTAGACCAGCTTTTACCTTCTGTATACCCACAATGACTGTTAATTATGAAAGCTGTATACATTGTTCAACATTGCTAACAATAGTAATTTATTTTATAATGCGTCATTGTTGGGTCAATCCATACCAAGTGGTCCAGCACTGGCTGCTTGGCCATCTCAGAAAAATTTTATATTTGCTGGGTGAATTCTCGAATGTTTAGTAGTCACAAAAATATTTAAAAAATTATTGTTTATTATTTTGAAATGGCGGCCATATTTGTTCCAGGTCACATGCGTTTTTTCGTATTTGCAAGCATCTATATTTTTTACAATTATTCAGTAGTGGATTGTCATAAGCCTTTCAGATAAAATGCATTTAGTTCAACACACTCTGGGCTGTAAATTAACATCATTATCACTTAGCTGAATGTATTCTTTAATATATTTTTAATAGTTCAAAGTTATCAGCCACAAATTTAAAAAAACCTCAATTTTTGAACAGCAGTTACTTTTTCTAGAGTATCAATGGTGAGCAGCTTACACTTAAAAAAATACACTTTAAAAAAATGGATTTTTTAATTTTTCCATTTTGTGGCCTGCAAGATCTTTGTTGGAGGACCAAATAAAAATCTGAAAATTTCACGGTTAATAGACCTTTATGATAGCAAAATTCAGTATAAATTTCAACTTTGGGATTCAGTTGGAAGTAATGGAAAAAAAATTACAAACATGAGTCAAAAATATGTTTTTTAACATCTGCACTATCTGGGAGGCTAATCAAATAAAGTATTCCAATTGCATAATGTAACTCGCCACATTGCACTAGCTAATGTTTATTTGTTGAAACAATGCAATGGTAATTGTTTCAGCAGGTTAACAATTGCCTCTGCAAGCCTATAGAAGTCTGATTGTCATCTTCCCCCTTGCACCAACAATTGTCTACTCACACTTTTTAGCTAGAAGCTCTTGGAGTGTGCAGTTGAAAAATGGTGTCTCAGTGTTCTGTTGGTGTTGTTATTAATGAAGCATGCCATAAGTGTGTATGGAGTATATCCTAAAGACATTACTTGAATCGAAGATTACAGTGAAGAAGAAAAAGTGTTGTTTTACTTAAGAGTCGGCCCAAAGGTCAAATCTACGTGCAAGTACCATGAAATGAAATACCTAAAAAAATTTCATCACCTTTTTGGTCAGTCTTTCATGGACCCTTTTGAGAAGCATAAGATACCTATAACAAAAGGTCTGCGAAAAATAACATTTGATGATTATTCTAAAAATAAAAGCCTTTTTGTCAATCTCATACCATGAAAATCATTGTGTCCATCATGTTATTCTAAGATATTTCTAATTCACAAGAGAAAGGACAGTGAAACCTCAGATACAGAATTTTGTGACTTATCAGGAACTATTAAAAAAGTATATACAGCTTGTGAAATCATGGGTATAACACCTGCTAGTAAAATTAGAAAACTAAGTCAAAATAAAAGGCCAAGTGCCTTGAACACAAAAATAGAGAATGTGGCAGCTACAGTCAAAAAGAATTTGGAAGTTTTGTACTAAAAGAGATGGAAGTTCTAAAACTTCACCAACCAAATATGATGATTTGATAGAAAAACTAAATGCAGTACTTCAAACAAAGAGAATAAAATTAAGATTATCAGTTTACTGCCGAATTCTTGGAGCCGAGCAAAAGTTAGTGATGAATTTAATGTGTCAGAACGTCTTGTTAAGTTAACAAGGCAATTAGTAAAGGAAGGTTAATATTGTTTAATTTTAATGAACTATTCCCTGAATTCAAAATAGAAAATCCTGACATTAAAATTGGAACATCAAAGTATTGCGAGTTGAGACCAAGATGGTGTATTGTTGCAGGGGATCTGGCACCCAAAATGTTTGTGTTTGTTTGTATCAGCAGAACGTAAAGTTGATGATAGATGGGGCCAATTTTAGAGTTGACTATAAAGACCTTTTGGAAGATATGGTATGTAATATTGACAGTTACAATTGTATTATCAAGGGAAAATGTGAAGATTGTCGAGGCAAACAAGCCTTACTTGACATGTTTGAGGAATCCGAAGAAGACGTTTTGATGCCTGACAATATAAAATACAAACAATGGGTGACACAGGACAGAACTGAAATGGTGACAGTCGTAAAATCATGAGAAGGGTTTTATGAAGTGTTGGTGGCTAACCTTGAAAATCTGAAAATGCATCATTATATTGCAAAAGCTCAAAGTAAATTTTTGAAAGACAAAAAGCAAACCTTGGCAACTGATGAATGCTTAGTTCTTGCTGACTTTTCAGAAAATTTATTCCTTTGTTGTTTAAGATGAAGTACAAGGGCACCACTGGGTAAATAAACAGGCCACAGTTCATCCATTCGTATTCTATTATAAAGATGAAGATAAACTAATGAGGCACAACTTTTGTGTCATAAGTGACTACCTTGAACACAACACTACAGCAGTGCACATTTTCAACTAAAATTAACTAACTACATTAAGCAGCAGCACTCTTCCATAAAAGAACTGATTTACGTTTCGGATGAGGCAGCAAGTCAATATAAAAACAAACAAAAAAATTATTAACATCTCCTTTCATAAAGATTTTGGGTTTGATGTAGAATGGCACGTTTTTGCTTCATGCCATGGGAAGAATGTTTGTGATGGTGTTGGGGGGTACAACAAAGCGAGCTATCACAAAAGCAAGTCTGCAGCGAACCGATGACAATCATATCATAATACCTCAAGAAATGTTTGAATTCTGATATCAAATGCATTACCTATGTTCTTGTACAATGTGAGGAAATACAAGAAGTCTATGACAGTGTCTTGAAGGAAAGGTACAACACTTGTCAGAAGATTAAAGGCACTCGATCTTTTCATTGTTTTGTACCCCATTCACCCAACTTACTGAAGTGTAAGATCACATCAACTTTGCCTGATAGTGAACTTCATCAGTGTGGAAAACTTGTACAACTGGTTCTTGAAAATAAAGACATAGTGGCTTGCATTTACGATGAATAGTGGTGGATTGGTGAAGTTGATAATATTGACTGTCAAAACCAAGATGTACATGTTGTATTTTATCGCCGTACAGGACCAAGGACATCTTTTAAAAAATTTAGGAGGATCAAGTTTGGATGCTACTTAAAGATGTACTAAGGAAGCTGTCTCCCATGGAATTTACAACTGTGACTGGGCGAACTTATAATCTAATACCCAAACTGAGTGAATAAATTTCTCAAGTGTTCGGTGAGCGATGTACTAAAAACAAATAACAAGAGAACAATATAATGTAATTAGTAGGCTTCTTTTCAATTAAAAAGTAAGTAATATTCGATATGATTAAATTATATACTGTAACTGATATATTTTATTCCATAAGCCTAGTATTGCAGATGTTAAAAAACGTATTTTTGAATCATGTTTGTAAATTTTTTTCCCATAACTTCCAACTGAATCTCAGAGTTGAAATTTATTCTGAAGTTTGATATCATAAATGCCTATAACTGTGAAGTTTTCAGGTTTTTATCTGGTCCCCCAACAAAGATATTGCAGGCCACAAAAAGTAAAAACTAAAAAATCCGTTTTTTAAAATAGTGTATTTTTTAAAGTGTAAGCTGCTCATCATCGATACTCTATAAAAAGTAACTATACTATACAGTGTAATAGCAGAAAAAAATATTAAAGCTGAGAAATTAATCTTTCTTTGGAAAACTACTGTTCAAAAATAGTTTTTTAAATTTGTGGCTGATAATTTTGAACTATTAAAATATATTGAAGAATACATTCAGCTAAGTGATAATGATGTTAATTTGCAGCCCAGTGTGTGTTGAACTAAATGCATTTTATCTGAAATTCTTAGGACAATCCACTACTGAAGAAATGTAAAAAATGTAGATGCTTGCAAATACACAAAAAAAAAAAAAAAAAACGCATGTGGCCGCCATTTCAAAATAATAAACAATTTTTTTAAAATATTTTTGTGACTACTAAACATTGGGGAATTCACACAGCAAATATAAAATTTTTCTGAGATGGTCAAGCAACCAATTATTTTTCTCTTGGGCCACTTGATAAGGATTGACCCTGTTAAGAAGCTGTAAAATTGCAGTATTTAATGATCAATATAGAATTATGAGCATTTGTTTTCTTATGTGGCTGATTTATTTGCACAAGTTGTGAAGGTGGTTGGGACTCAGTAACAGCAGTGAAGGTAACCCCCCCCCCCCCCCCCCCCCCTACTACTCTCATAGCAGATTGTAATCTTATGCAATTTTTTTTAGGCTGGTTTCCTACTTCTTGATGTCTTTTTACTTCTTGGAAAAACACATTATGCAATGGGTCATTATGAAGAGGCACTAGATTATTACAATCAAGCAGAATTGCAGTCGTTGACAGAAAAGCATTTACCTAGTCGGAGTCTAAGAATTGTCGCCGAATCGTATGCTATTAAAGGTTAGCATTTTGACATACAGTAAGTACACATGTAATTTATGGCGCCATACTAACAGATCCCAGGTAATTACACTTGATGGTCTTTCTTATATAGTACTATAATCACAAACCAGCTGTAATTTGTGTACTATCAGCTATGTAATGTATGTACCAATGTAATATGTTACAGGGATGTGCTTGGAAAAAGTTCCACCTCTTTCATCATCAAAGTACAAACAGGCTGAATGGGATGAGCAGCGAATACAGTGTTTTGAACTAGCTGGAGATTTAACACTAAGATACCTGCAGGAGCAAGACAAACAGCAGCAGCATTCATCTACCCCAGGTACCCTCATTTGATATTTACTATCAGTTGTGCTGCCCTTCTCTCTCTCTCTCTCTCTCTCTCTCTCTCTCTCTCTCTCTCTCTCTCTCTCTCACTCTCTCTCTCTCTCACTCTCTATCTGCTCCATGATTCACAGGTGACCAGTCCAGCAGGACACTCATGAGTGACAGTAGAGTTGATGCAACATTTTGTCTGGTAGCCCAATGAAACTAAATGATGAGAACTAATAACTCTAAGGAATTTGTTATTTTGTGCTGTACCTTTGCCCTGACTATTCTTTTCTTTCCTGTGAAGAATATTCACTCACAATGCCTGATTACTGAAGAAATGAATTTAATCATGTTGTGTTGGCAGACATTCAATATCATATGACAGACTGAATATAAGTATTTATGAAATCATTTGAGATGATACCATGCTTATCACACTGTGCCAACAGTGGGCATTTTGTGTATGGTTTGATGAAAATCTGCCAGATTTACTAAACTTATTTATGAATGAATGAAACATGCATTGTGCGCGTGGCCAGTTTGCCCAAAAACCTGACTAAAACTGTCCATTTTACTTCAGCTAGAGTGGAAATTGTTTCCATTGTAATTTTATTATAATTTGATATAATTTGCTCCAAGCAGATAAAACAATGTAATAGGAACAAATTTAGGTTCTGCACATTTTTCATTACAGGGTTCTTGAGAAACAACTGCAGCAGGTGTCCAGAGACATGGTCATAAAGTGTAAATCTGTAATGGCTTGTCATGGCAGATGTGTGTTGGAAACAAAAATACCATGTGTTGTTGCTACTCCTGACATCGCCATCAATGCAGAGACCAGCTCGATGCTTCTCTCGATGCTGGTCTCTTTATATCATCTAACTACTACAGCCTACATCCATTTGAACCTGATAACTGTATTGAAGTGTTGTTCTTTCTCTACTATCCTCCTCCTCCTTTTTATAAATCTAAAACTGCTAAGAATTTGGGTTTACCTTTCTTCAATCTTATCTCCTGAGTCCTTGGGTCTTTATTGCTTTAATGTTCCCACATTTCTTAAGAACCCAAATGTTGCATGTCAGGTGGAATAGTTTTGTTGTGGTGTTCTCTTGAGGGCCTCAGTAATTCTAAGATAATGTCATCTACACCAAGTGTACTTGTTTCAAGTTAGGTCATTCAGTGTGTATTCCTATATTTATTGCAGAGTCGTATCACACATCTCATTTTCAGCCACTTAGACTTGTCATTCCATAATATTATCATAAATATTCTTTTATATTATGGGTAAATTTGGAGAGGATATGGAGGCCAACAGGAACGGGAAACAACTCTTGGATTTCTGTGCCAGTATGGGCTTAGTAATCACAAACTCCTTTTTTAAACATGAGAACATTCACCGGTATACATGGGAAGGCAGGGGAACCAGATCTGTCATTGACTATATAATAACAGATCAGGAATTCAGGAAGGCTGTGAGGGACACACGTGTATTCAGCGGATTCTTTGATGACACTGATCATTATTTAATCTGCAGTGAAATTGGGATTGTGAGGCCGAAAGTGCAGCAGGTCAGGTCCATATGTAGGAGGATAAGAGTGGAGAAACTTCAGGATAAGGAAATCAGGCACAAGTACATAACAGCGATCTCAGAAAGGTACCAGTTAGTTGAATGTAGTCAATTACAGTCATTGGAAAAGGAATGGACAAGGTACAGGGACACAGTATTAGAAGTGGCTAAAGAATGTCTTGGAACAGTAGTGTGTAAAAGTAGGATGAAGCAAACAGCTTGGTGGAATGATACAGTCAAGGCAGCCTGTAAAAGGAAAAAGAAGGCGTATCAAAAATGGCTACATACCAGAACCCAGGTAGACAGAGAAAGTTATGTTGAAGAAAGAAACAAAGCCAAACAGATAATTGCAGCATCGAAGAAGAAATCATGGGAAGATTTTGGAAACAGGTTGGAGACTATGGGTCAAGCTGCTGAAAAACCATTCTGGAGTGTAATTAGCAGTCTTCGAAAGGGAGGTAAGAAGGAAATGACAAGTATTTTGGACAGGTCAGGAAAACTGCTGGTGAATCCTGTGGATGCCTTGGGCAGATGGAGGGAGTATTTTGAAGAGTTGCTCAATGTAGGTGAAAATGTGATCAGTAATGATTCAGATTTTGAGGTAGAATGGGATAGGAATGATGATGGAAATAGGATCACATTTGAGGAAGTGGAAAAAATGGTCAATAGATTGCAGTGCAATAAAGCGGCTGGGGTGAATGAAATTAAGTCGGAACTCATCAAATACAGTGGAATGTCAGGTCTTAAATGGCTACACAGGATAATTGAAATGGCCTGGGAGTTGGGACAGGTTCCATCAGACTGGACAAAAGCAGTAATCACACCAATCTTTAAACATGGAAACAGAAAAGATTGTAACAACTACAGAGGTATCTCTTTAATCAGCGTTGTGGGTAAAATCTTCTCAGGTATTGTTGAAAGGAAAGTGCGAGTATTAGTTGAGGACCAATTGGATGAAAATCAGTGTGGGTTTAGGCCTCTTAGAGGTTGTCAGGACCAGATCTTTAGCTTACGGCAAATAATGGAGAAGTGTTATGAGTGGAACAGGGAATTGTATCTATGCTTTATAGATCTAGAAAAGGCATATGACCGGGTTCCTAGGAGGAAGTTATTGTCTGTTCTACAAGATTATGGAATAGGAGGCAAACTTTTGCAAGCAATTAAAGGTCTTTACATGGATAGTCAGGCAGCAGTTAGAGTTGACGGTAAATTGAGTTCATGGTTCAGAGTAGTTTCAGGGGTAAGACAAGGCTGCAACCTGTCTCCACTGTTGTTCATATTATTTATGGATCATATGTTGAAAACAATAGACTGGCTGGGTGAGATTAAGATATGTGAACACAAAATAAGCAGTCTTGCATATGCGGATGACTTAGTTGTGATGGCAGATTCGATTGAAAGTTTGCAAAGTAATATTTCAGAGCTAGATCAGAAATGTAAGGACTATGGTATAAAGATTAGCATCTCCAAAACGAAAGTAATGTCAGTGGGAAAGAAATATAAACGGATTGAGTGCCAAATAGGAGGAACAAAGTTAGAACAGGTGGATGGTTTCAAGTACTTAGGATGCATATTCTCACAGGATGGTAACATAGTGAAAGAACTGGAAGCGAGGTGTAGCAAAGCTAATGCAGTGAGCGCTCAGCTACGATCTACTCTTTTCTGCAAGAAGGAAGTCAGTACCAAGACTAAGTTATCTGTGCACCGTTCAATCTTTCGACCAACTTTGTTGTATGGGAGCAAAAGCTGGGTGGATTCAGGTTACCTTATCAACAAGGTTGAGGTTACGGATATGAAAGTAGCTAGGATGATTGCAGGTACTAGTAGATGGGAACAATGGCAGGAGGGTGTCCACAATGAGGAAATCAAAGAAAAACTGGGAATGAACTCTATAGATGTAGCAGTCAGGGCGAACAGGCTTAGACGGTGGGGTCATGTTACACGCATGGGAGAAGCAAGGTTACCCAAGAGACTCATGGTTTCAGCAGTAGAGGGTAGGAGGAGTAGGGGCAGACCGAGGAGAAGGTACCTGAATTCGGTTAAGAATGATTTTGAAGCAATAGGTTTAACATCAGAAGAGGCACCAATGTTAGCACTGAATAGGGGATCATGGAGGAACTGTATAAGGGGGGCTATGCTCCAGACTGAACGCTGAAAGGCATAATCAGTCTTAAATGATGATGATGATGATATGATGATGATGATATGATGATGATGATGATGATGATGATGATGATGATGATGAAATATTCTTTCTATCGTGGAGGCTTTTCGTATTTTTCTGTAGGTGGCATCTAGCTTACCTATAGTCAGGCATGATTCTACTGTGTTGTTTCTCCTCTAGCCATTCCATCTTTGCCCTGTCCCAGTCAGTCTGTCTATAGGTTTCTGTATTCCATTTTCCATGTTTTATGTGGTTTATTTTTACATGTACTCCAGTGATCAATTAAATCTGTCATCTTCTGTGTTATCCTAGAATTTTTGGTGGACATTGGTTATTGTGCTTAGGTTTACCCCTGCTGCCTTCACTACTTCATCTCTGAAAGCAATACGTTCTATTTTTATTATATGCCAATACCCCTTTCTACAATGCTCTTCTTGTACCTCTTGACAATCGTAGTTTATTATTACTGTAGTCCCGCCTCCTAAAATTCGTACCTTCTTAAATTTCTTCAGCTTTAATCTGTATTTCACAATTAATATATGATGGTTAGAATCTGTTTCTGCTCCTGATACTGTTTTGCCAATTAAAATCTGGTTTCTAAACTTGTCTTACATAAATCACTCTGAAACCTCCTTCTGTCTCGGCTGTATTTCGTCTGTAAAACATCATTATTCTAAAAGAAAGTAATGCGGGCTTATACCTTGTAGACATAACTGCGGGTTGTTGTGACATCTGTTTTAAACAAACTGCCAACCACCATCTGAAAACTTCCTGTGGCATAAATCTTACTTTTAAAAGTAATATTCACATTGGAGTCTGAGGCTGGTTTCTTTTGCTTGGTGTCAGCAGATAGTATCTCGTTTTGTGCTCTCAACTTTAGTTCTAACTGGTGTGTGGTACTTTTATCCAAACAAAACCTCAGCTTCGAGGATTTATCCGTAAATTCTGAAAATGAGTTCATTCTTTGTAATTTTCAGTAGACACATCAGAATATTCGGATACCTGTAAAATAAATGAAGAAAACAATGTAACTCACATCACATAAGCACATGGAATGCTGCCTGCCACAGCGGTCCAGAATGCTCAGAAAATGGAAAGTACAGTACAGTTTCAGAATGTAGTGTTGTTACAATTATCTGTATGGTCAGTAAAATAGAGAGAGTAGGATCAATTGGAAACCCATGAACTGACTTGGATTCTAACTGAGATATTCAGCACCATATGCCTCAATATAACCTCTCAGCTACAGAGACAATATAACATACACCCCCTGAAACATACTGCTTCACATACTTATGCTTCCTTATGTTTCTTTCATCAATGTGCGTGCAGTTGTCGTTTATGCACATGTTCAGTAGTTAAAAAAATTAACATGCAATGTATAGTTATTGCTACTCAAGCTGAGGGAGAGTGGAGAGTACATTTATAAGAGATGTTCAACATTATCGGCTGCTGTCAAAACCAACATACTTAACTGTCCACAGCAAATATTTCGAACTTTCCTTTCTTGCTATGCAGCTGAGTGTCTGTCTATAAAATGCCTTTAAACTAGTTACACAAATTGAGGCACATCTCCAAAGAACTTTTATGAGATCAATTATTATTTGCATTCATTTGTTGCATTACCTAACCTTACAGATAAAACAAATATATTTTAAGCCTCAGCAGTGTGGGAGTGGCGTTGTCACATTTTTATGTGTTAATAACAACTTTTTTATTAATTTAATTTGTATTTGCACATAATAAAAGCATTATTTTGTTATGCAACTACACTCTAAACTGAGGCTTATAATTGAACATGACTTCGGTCTGCGAATTTTCGCCAGTCAAAGTTGCTCCTACTTCACAATGATACAATCTGGGATTATTGTTTCATTCTGTGTAAAACTAAGATCAAATACTTTATACAGTCAGCCTGAAAAGATCTAACATTGCATGGTCCAACTCGTAGAGTGTCAGGTTCGCTCCCCCCCCCCCCCCCCCCCTCCCTCCCCCCGACATCCCCTTCAGTAGTCCTTAACTGGAAATCAAAATGGGGCTTTTTTACCTAGAAGAATGTCGTTATTATGAAACATACCTATCGCAGTAATCTCTCCTTTCTTTTGGTGCAATCCTATTGTACATTTTCTTGGACTTAGTCAGCAGAATGGCTCCTTCTTTGAGAATGTGTCATATATGTAGGATACAGACTATGGTTGCTTACTTCACTTTTTCTTACTCTGGTGGCCATAAGATCCCAGCAATCTTACCAGACAGAGAGTAGATTGTTTCAGCATAAAAATGTTTGTTTCCAAGACTCTCCCTTTCCTGGCCACATTAGGGCATGATAGCAGATTAAAAAGAAATGGTGATGAATACTCCCCTTCAATCACTACCTAGTTTTTATATGAACTGATAGCAAGTCTTTTGGACCACAAAACTTTTTTTAATATATTAAGAAAAAATTTTAGGAAGTAAACTCAGTTATCAAAATGTGAAGTGGCTCGAGCCCAATTAAAGTGGCAATCCGTACTCCATCACAGGCATTGCCTTCCTGTGAGAAGCTCAGTTACACTCCCATTGCTGTGACTCATGACAAGAGCCTCAACATAATCCGGGGTGTAATTTTCCATCAGGACCTCACATTGTAAACACATGAACTGGATGCATACTTGGAAGAATGGGGTGCATGTGGACCACTGCTGAATGAGGACACTCCGTGCAACCAACTGATAGTTTGTATTGGCTGTAGAGGGCGGTATTCCCCTTGGTCTTTGAATTGTGCCATTTAAAGAAGGCAGGAAAGCTAAGAGTACAAAATGTTTGAGTATCTTTCTGATTTTTAAGCAGAGAAAAACTATGATTATCTACATCAGTTTTAAATTATAACAAATTTCTCAAATGTCTTAACTAACCCCGTATGAAGACACCCACATCTGCATCAATCTCCGGTTGGGGTGACTGGCTGAATGCACGTATTAAATTTGGCATTGCCACAGTACCAACATAGCAAAGCTTTCACACCACTCAATCATCCATACTATTGACTCTGTAACTACAGATAAAGATACTGCTACTCTTCAGGAATCGTACATTAGTCTGGCCTGTACACAGATACTATTCCATTTTATGTACTGTTGAGGCATACAAACTGTATGACTGTGCCAAAGCCTATTGTTCTTGGGAAGTTAGGGGTGTGCATGTATTCTATGTATACAAATTTTATTTACACAATTTTCTTTGCTCTTTGTGAATGTCACTGTTTTTGAATGTCGATTTTGAAAGTGAAAAATCCTCGAAAGCTTTACATGGAATTACTATGCTAGTCTTCTCTTTTATACAGGTTCATATTCACCTCAACCACCGAATCCAGCAAAACATATTGGCCCTATATTGGAAACAGCGTTACAGAGAGCACCTATTCTTTATATGCAGACTGGAAAGCTTCAGTCAGCTGTTTCACGTTACAGGTTGTGTGTGTGTGAGAGTAATGTTTTTGGAAATGAAAAACCTAAATAATATCCCACAGATTTTTATAAATTTCATTGTGTTTTGGACAAACAGGGTTATGTTAAGTGCCATAGAGACAGCCGCAACTCAGAGTCTGCGACTTACACTGACACGACGACTAGCAGAGGTGCTACTTCGTGGTGTTACTGGGAAAGTTTATGTTAACCCAGAAAGAGACAGCAACATTTGTAAGTAATTCTTAGTGTCTAGTATGTTGTTCCATATTGTGTTTGATGCTTACATAAAATTATTTAATTATGAACGTCAAATATAATACTATTTCTCTGTAGTTCCAAAGAAGAATAAGGGAGTTGCAGAAAGTCCATGGAAACCTCGAAGGTACATAGGTCAGCATCTGTTCGTTCCCCGTACTGAAAATGAGGAAATAATATTGTTGTTATTGATCAGGTAAATATGTCTTGTATAATTTAATGTGTTAGATGAAGTACCCACTTATTAGAGACAATTTGAATGTAATTTAATTTTTACACGCTACTGAAGCTTTTAATTTGAAAGTATTCTGCTAGTACTTGCATTAATTGTTGTATTAATTCTTGATACTCCCTGCACACTTTTTTGGTCATTAATAAAAATCAGTATTTTTGTCATTGTAATATAACTTAAGTACTTGTAGTTTTTCTGTTGTGTCGGTATTTCATCCCATGGTATTGAAAATGGGACAGATGGCAACATTTGTATGTTGCCATCTTTATTAGTGTTTGATTTTGCTTCCATTGCACTTTTTTGTAATCTTTCTGATGACTTATTCTTTGTCATTTCATCTAAATTTTGTTTGTGTGTATTCAGTAGCACACTTTTCAATAGGATGATGGCAGTCTGTGTTCTTATGCCTCCTGACTACTTGCAATTACCTGCCGGTTTCCATTTGATCTGTAAAATTAGGTGGTACAGTGGTTAGGTCCACTGCACTCGTGTTCAGGTAGTGTGTTGCTCAAAGTGCCAGCTACCCATCTTGGTCTAGGTTTCACTTGGTTTCCTTAAGTAATTTGAGACTAATACTATGGTGGTTTTCTTTGAAGAGGACATAGTGATCTCAGTTCCTCTCTTAGTGTGATTGAAGCCTGCATTCTGTCTTCTGTGGGACATTAAACCTCACTCTACCTTTTCTGCACTTCCTCTTACCTTCCCTTGTCTTCAGCATGATTCGCCAGAGGAATGGCCAGGGTGTATACGACCCGGGACAACCGGGAGATCCGGGAAATACCCGGGAATTTTTTCATCCGGGAGAAAACTGGGAAAACCCGGGAATTTTTTAGAATTCCGGGAATTTTTCATTGTTTCAGTTTTCTGTTAATTTTTTGTAATTTTGACTGGTAAGAACCGATACTCTAACAAAGGATATTACTGTATCCCGCTACTGCAGAATAATACTGCAGCAACAAAATATGAACTAGAGAATAAAACTTAAATTGCATAGGAAAACACCATAAAAAAAAAGAAAACAGTGCTCATACAAGAATTTGCCAACAGCAAAATGTGTTAAAAAGGTTTTGGAAGACTATGCATTGCTTCGTGACAACGAATTACCTCCGATGAGCGTGACGTCACAACTTTTTACATTAGATTCATGTAAGCAGTTGCGAGCAGGATCATGCACATGCGTTGTTGAGTCGCGTATGAGTAGTACCTCCTCCCGCTTCTGGCTACAGAAATGTTGCTGTTGGTTGTGTATGCAGCAAACCGGGGTATCTGAGCCAGGCGGCAATTTCGGTGGTGAGGGGGGCCATTTCGTATTGTTGAGGAAAAAAACCTTTTTTCACAAAGCGCCAAGCAGTTAGTGCACGTTCATCTATCGATTATTCAAATGATTTTGAAATGCATCCCTGTTGCTTTTTGAACACATTCTAACTTGATTTTTGAATGAATCATAAGCTGATTTTTGAATGCGTGCATAGTGTACGTGATGTCCATGCCAGGGGAATCCTCGTCGCATATAGAAATAAATTTCCCTGCAGACAAAAGGGGATTGGGCTATTAGAGCTGAGCGGAATAAAGCTGAATGGGTGAAAGCTATTTGTTTATGTGATTGATTGGGTATGCGAATGATTAGCATTATTATAATTACTAGCGAAGTCCATAGATTCAGACTACCAGAGTGGAAATAAACGACTAACAGGAATAACAGGTAAGAAAGATTACGTTATCTTCTCGGTGTATCCAAGAAAATGAAATTTTGACAGAAAATTTTTGATCAGATCGCTACAGTAGAAAGGGAAAGTTGTACATTTCCTGGCTAGCAGCCGCTTAAGTTCTATTCTGGGAGAAGCGCGGAAAACACGTTGTACGAACACGTAATAACGCCTAACCGGAGAATAATCGCTGGATAACTAAACCGGTGATTCTGGCAGGGTTAGTAGAGTTAACCGGAGAATGAATGAGCTTTGACAATGATAGGAATAGTTACAGAATTAGTGATGAGAAGATAGTTTGTTAGAATGAGGAAGGAGAAGAAATGGGGACATCACACAGATTATGGAATAATATGACGATTCCAAATTTATACAAAAATTTCGTACTACTACTCTTCGATCTCGTGCTTCAAAAACTGGAGCGTATGAATGAAATGTGAAACTATTTCCTAAAATAAATCTTTTTGCTTGTAGCAGGCCAAATAGGCATTTCATATTGGTACTTCGCGAATTAGATTCTGTCATATTATAAAAGTGACAATTATTTCCAAAACAGTCTCGCTTATTTGGTGTGTGTTACAGTTGCTGCAATATTAGAAAGACCTGTTTTCTTTTGTCTAGCAGACAGTGACAAAATAGACGTAATCAGATCGAGAAACCACACCAGTCTTGGGTACTATTTGCATTAACAGCTTTTTCAGTATTAGACAACGACATTTAGAATCTTCATGCAGCAAAACGTTTGACGAACTTTGATGAGGTAATAGATTCTTTCGCAGAAAGGAAAGCACATCATGTAAAGCTGTACCAAGATTAGAGAGAGAAAGAAAAACACTAAGACTTAAGGATTGAAGAAATGTGTACTGTCTTGCTTGTTTCTTGTCGTACCTGGTTTTACGTATCCTGTATTTCACAGAGCGAGGTGGCGCAGTGGTACGCACACTGGACTTGCATTTGGGAGGACGACAGTTCAATCCCACGTCCGGCCATCCTGATTTAGGTTTTCCGTTATTTCCCTAAATCTCTTCAGGCAAATTTCGGGATGTTTCCTTTGAAAAGGGCACAGTCGACTTCCTTACCCAACCTTCCCTAATCTGATGAGACCGATGACCTCGCAGTTTGGACTCCTCCCCCAAAACAACCCAACCCTGTATTTCGTTTTATGCCACACAGAACAGTAAGTTATTAGCTAATAGGCAATAAGGAGTCCAAATTTTCTGAAGAGTTCTTGTTCTTCCGGTTACAAATAATCCCATCCGGTATTAACTGCGAGGGTTTCTTTTATATAAAAAAGAGGGGCATTATGTCAAACCGGCCGACTAGGAGCAGGAGAAGCACCTCAGGACATTTTAATTTCCGCTGTCCTGATATAGTTTGATGGCATCCATTACAAAATATACACATTTGAGTTCCACAATGCGAAGTACAGTGACATGTGGTAGAAGAATGCTGTGTGAAGAGGAGTGGCACTACACTTTGGCACACTTAAGACCAAATAACACTTCTTACATTTCCTTGAAGTTTTATGCATCAGACTCTTCAGAAAAATGTGCGCTAGAAAATGAACATATTTTTGAAAAGTCGTCTTTTTTAAATTTTTTACGTTCTATCTCAAATGCTCGAGAGGGGAGGGGAGGAGGGGGGGTATCATTTAGTATTGCCCCGGTTCGAAATATCGTAGATCCGGGGCTGATGTGCAGAGCAGTCAGAGTTACAGTGGGGGGTTTACATTTAGTGATTTTGCTGTTGCCTCTTCGTTTATTGCTCTCACATCAAATGAGAAAAAAGTGATTTCTGTGGCTGGGAGCTATCAAGTGAATTAAAATACATTCACATGATTATGGAAGGCTACAATATGTTGTTAGTTCCAGATCTTATTTTGTTTCCACCTTTCTGACAGTCAAGCATTAATCACCTTTTAGAACAATGAAGTTATTTTTGTCGCTTTGCTAAAGAAATTCGCTTTTTATTTATCTTTTCCGCTGAGGCAGCCAGTTTGTTTCAAATGAAGTATTTAATTCCACACTATTGGCTAGTTTCAACTATTCACTGCATTTCAAGTGCACGTTTTCATCTTCTAGCACATATGGCATTATGCCATAATAAAGAAGCAAACATGAGATAATACAGTACTGGTACTCCAAGAAAATTTACATCCCGAAAATCACACTGAAAAGCTTAATATTAGATCGAGGCCTACTTCGCTGCGAATCTGGACATATGAGTGTGCAGTTTAACGCGAATTATTCATTTCAGTATGGTTCAAGAAATTCCGGCTCTTTTGGAGTATTCTCTGATGTCTTGTTTCTTTTATGACATAATGTAAGATCTTTTAATGTTTTACACATACAAACATATGGGCTTTCTACGTCATCGTAGCTGCACAAGTGTGGGGACGCCTCTTATGTGGCACTCTCTGGCAAATGCTGGAACAAATCTATTTGCAACAGATCTTGGGAAAATATTGTGAATTGTGGTGTGAAAAGCGTTATTTTCAAAGTAAATTTCCTTTTGCGCAAGATGAACTATGTGCGAGAATGTATGATGGATTTCTTAAATCACAGAGCATTTTACTCTCATTTAAAAATCAACTCTTTGATGACAAGCCATCTAGAAGAATTTTGAGCCCAGAAGATCAGAGATTTATTTTGGTGTTAAACATTTTACTGGCACATTTGTGTGATATGTCTTAAAGTGTAAAACGTGCAAAAAAGATCAACATTATATGTGAAATCTTAGTTTCACTTGTAACTTATTAATCTTCGCGACAAATATAATATATGAAAAGTTTGCTTTTCCTGTATCAGCACTGCATATATTAATTTAAACCATGAACTTTTCCTGTTTGTATGTTTGCGCTACGTAAGTGATGTTACTATTGGCTAACTGCATCACGTGTCCTATGCTATGAATATCCGCTGTCATTGGCTGGCGAGATATCGTGATATGAGCTATGACTGGCGTACAAAAGCGTATAGCAATCTCGATTTCAATGCTTCGGAAAGTAACATGCGGTTTTTGGTGCAATTCGAATTTATACTTTCGTAATACAAAAATATGCAGCATATATGTTGCTGCACATGAGAGAACTTTCCAAAATGTGATTTTTTACCCCTGAGTTTCGTTTTCTAATGTGCCGGGAAATTCTAAGCCGCTGTATAAAACCATAACCATTCAAATGCCTGATAAATTTTACAGTTCCGAGGGAACGTATAGTTTCACTTAACACGGAAAAAGTGTATTTTCACCTGGGAGAAAGTGTTTCCCACCCGGGAGAAAAATGTATTTTTCCGGGAATTTTTTTTTTTCCTTGTCCACGTATACACCCTGATTGCATATAGTATGTTGCATTTGAACCTTTCCGTAGACAAGCATGTGTAATAAGAAGTCATTGAAATATCTTATGCATATGACGTTGGTGTTGGGCAATTTGTAGTGTAGTTTGTAATATGTTAAATGATTAATGTGTTTTGCATGGATATAACTCAAGAAATTATTTATGAAATAAGAAATTATTTCTCAAGTACCTTCATCCAACTTCGTCTAATATGAAGATTTTGGAAGGAGCTGTTCTGCGCACTGTTATTTCACATGCGAGAAATATGGCTGACCATGATGGAGTGTGACGCATTAGCTCCACAAGGGTACTCAGGATAGAAAATTTAAAAATGGAAGTTGAATATAGTTAGAATTTGTGATTGACTCTTAATGCCAGGTTCTTTGTAAATTTGACTGTATTTTGGAATCACTGCAGTAACATCACATACCCTCTCAACCTGGGAAGTTTCACTTCCCCCTCCCCGTCTGGGTGCTTCCCTTGCTTATTCAGGCGGTGTATATAATGAACCTTTCACTGATGTGAGAACTGATTCAGACTACAGGCTCATCACAGAATACAGCCCTAGGCCCTGATCAGATTCATAATCAGATGCTTCACATCTGAATGTTACTCAAAGACTCCATTTACTCAAGATCAACCATACTAGGCTAGAAGGTATATTCCCTTCACAGTGGTGAGATAGGACCATCATTCCAATCTTTAAATTGAGCAAAAACCCAACTTTCATTGACCACTACCGACCAATTAGCCCCACAGACGTACTCTGCAAACTGCTTGAAAGGATGGTAGCTAAATGGCTGTGCTGGGTTTTTGAATTCTGTTTCTGGGGGCCTATCAGTGTGATTTCTGGAAGGAACAATCCACAATCATATGTCTCGTTAGATTGGAATCAGCATTCCGACAGGATATATATATATTCCAACACTTCATCACAGTCTCTCTCTCTCTCTCTCTCTCTCTCTCTCTCTCTCTCTCTTTCTCTTTAAATGTGTATGACATATGACACAGCTTGGTGTTCTCACATTTTACTTATCTTCCATAACTGGGGCTTTCAAGGCTGCCAACTTGATTTTAATTTGTCAGTTTTTATTCCACTGATTATTTAGTGTTGGAGTTGGTACTTATCTATGCTCTCCATGGGTCCAAGAGAACAGAGTTCCAGAGGGCTCTGTGTTGAGTGTTAAATTCTTCCTGATTGCCATCTATGGGCTAGTGACTTCTGTCAGGCTTGTTACATCCGTTGTACCACTGGTCACCACTTTGCTTTATATCAATGACTTTTGCATTTGGTAAAGCTCCCAATATGCAGCCTTGGCCAAACACCAGCTCCAAGGGGCCATCTGCAGGGCCTCTGCTCAGACCCTTTCCTATGTCATCCAGTTCTCCCCATTAAAAATGAATCGTGCATTTTTGTTGCCTTATCCCTATATATCCTGACTCAAAGGTCTACTGGGGCACCCAACTATTGGATACTGTAACACAGTCCAGATGTTTTGGGACTCCTCTTTGATAAAAAAGATGTGTGGCTGCCCCATATTCCTCAACTGAAGATTAGCTGCAACCAAAAACTTAAAGCTCTCTTGCACACATCTCTTGAGGTATGGTATCCACCCCCTCAGAGGTGTCGTCACGATTGGAAAGAGTGTGGACTTGCAATTAATACACAGTGGTAAGGCTTAGAAAAAGAAACCGTATCAGTTTATTTGGTTTATTTTATCAGGCATGGGGGGGGGGGGGGGGATTACATGGTAAGGATTGCCAGGACGGCGAGAGAAAATAACTCCAGTAGCCCCAAATCCATCTCAAAGGAGAAGGGAAAATTCAGAGATAAAGGAACTAAGCCACTTGGTGTCTGCTCTAGGTGGTGGCTCGGAACAGAAGAGAGACTTTTTCCATCATGGTGCTGAGAGCCACCAGTCTCACCAGTCAGGTGATATGGTGATGTTATTTGATTGTTGAGGTGGCTTTGCTGGTGAAGATTCACCAGGTGCTTCACCTCGCTGGAATTTATTCCAGGTGACAACTTCTTCATCTCAAATGGAGAACATGTTATGTGGCTGTAAACAGCCTCAAAGAGACGCAACCCTGTTGCTTCGTTAATCTTGGTGTTGTACCATGAAATTACAAATGCCAGTAGCCTATCCCAATCTGAGTGTGAGCTGTTCACATAATAAGACAACATTTTTACAACTGTTTTATGAACGTGTTCAACCTTGCCATTACTCTTACTGTGAAATGGTGTAGTTCACCACATCTTTATTTTAAGTAGTCAACACAACTGTACCATATGATTGGACATAGTTATTTTAGCCTCAGGACTTCCAAATGGTAGTGATAAATGATTGACGAAACTATATCAGTGGCCCTGTCTTCGGTAGGTATCATAATAAAATATTGAGAGAAATGGTCAATGATAGATAAAACATACGTTATTTTGGACTGTCATTTGGAAGGATCCAACTAAATACAGTGATAGGATCTGAAAAGGCCATGCTGCCTTGGGCAAAGTTTGAAGAGGTATTTTTGGTCTTCATCATTGCATTCTCCTAGCACAAGGGAGATAATTTCGAAAGTATACTTTGACATCTTTCTTTCGCTGTGGCCACCAATAATGACCTGCAACATGTGCTTCATAGCAGTTTTCCCGTTATGACATGTCTGTATGCTGCTATGGTGACATTGTTGCAGTATGCATTTACGGATAGCCTTTGGCACTGCCATCTGTTTTCCAAGAGGTATTTTACTATATAAAACATTTTCTCTTGTAAACAAAATCATGAGGTAACCCATTTCTTGCACTTAACAGATTCTTGTGATCGTTTTGATTCTGATTTAACTTGCCAGGATTGTGATTTATTATCTAGACATATTCACTAAATTTTAAGGCCTATCTAACAAGTCTGTTCCTGGGATCTTTTAAACTTAAAAGCCATTAAAAGCAGATCTGTAATTACTGTGAACCATCCTCCATATAGGTAACACTGAAAGTAATGGGCGCCAAAAGCAAGTGCAAGAAGTTCCTATTTTGTGGTGCTGTAGTTTTGTTCAGTTTGATTCAGCTGACGTGATGGGTAACCAGTTGGTTTTTCTTCAACATCTTGTATTTGACTTAAAATGCAGCTGACAGCTACATTGCTAGGATCATATCACCAGATAAAAGATAGCATAAAATCCAGATAAGCCAAGACAGATGAACTTGTATGAATTTCTTTCAATTTTAACATGGCACTCTCGCAATCCACTGTCCAAATAAAAGGAGTTCCCCTTCTTTAGTGATTTTGTGAGTGGTTTCTTGGTGGCTGCACAGTTTTCCATGTAACAATGATAGTAATTAATTAATCCAAGAAATGGCTGCAATTCTTTAATGTTCCTCACCACTGGAAAATCATGCACTGTGTCCATTAACTGCAGATCTAGTTGCACACCATCTGCTCCAATTATGTGGCAGAAATAGTGCTCGTGTGGCTGTGTGAAACTGCAAAATTTTCAAATTTTGGTTAGTGTTAGTAACACAAGTTAGCAAGTTTCTGCATGTTCTCTCATCATTCAGGTATATTAGACATAGGGTAAGTGGAAAAAGAAGAAGAAGAAGAAGAAGAAGAAGAATTGAATTGAATTGAATTGAATTGAATTTGATCCTGTAAGATTACATTGTGTACAGTAAATGTACATGTAATATAGGAGATGTCAAAAGTATTAACATTCATTATCACTTATTTTTCTACCCCTTAAGCTTACATTTTTACATAATTGATAATGAATAACAATATATACAGATTTAATGGCATAAGTATTCTGCAACACTGTAAAACAACTTGTGCACCCATATCAATGACAGAGATGGATTGTCTACCATTGATTTTCTATTCCAAAGTCACTTTTGCCATCTCAGCAAGTCCCTCGTGTGTTACTGGAATCACATTGCAGAAGGGAGCAAGGGGCAGTGGCAGAACCACACCTGTTCACATTTCGTGTTCCCTTTTTCACTTCCTGGACCTATTTGGTTAGTCAAGCGATGCTGTAGAGACTGACTGTTGGCTCTCATGTGTCCAATTTTTCTACAGTAATGCATGCCGGTGCCAAACACTCAGGAGCCTTATGACCTGGGTGTTTGCAACAAGTGCAGCACACTTTGGCAATGAATGCAGGTCTAGCAGGGTTTACCTTGGAGGAAGATTGGATGAATTGTCGAAACTACTTGTGTAGAAGTGCGAGTCGTACGGCCTCCCCTAGTGTGCTCGGTGAAGCACAGTTTACCTCAACACCTCTCTCTGGGTCAGTCCCATGAACAAATTACACAGAGAGTTTAAGTTTCACTGAATAGCACCTCATTCCTTTTGTTTCTTTCTCCTGGCACATTTATTCAACATGACACAGCTCTTATTCTGTCAGCAAAGTGCTCTAAACCCTCTCCGGAATTTCAGCGTAGGGCAGTAAGTTAGTTCCTATAATAGCTAATGCTATGCTTATCTCCATATCTATCCACTAGCCCTTTTGAAAGGATGTCAAATGCCTTGATATTTTTGAGTCCTTCCACAGAATTTACATAAGCACGTGCCTCTCCTTGCAACTTAAGGTTGACTGTGCCTACCAACACTTCTTCACTCCATGGGGACAGTTTGCCTATATCTGTTATGTTTTGTATCAAACTATGGACATTTTTTTCTTGTTTTCTTGGTTTATCAAGGGGGGGGGGGGGGGCAGTAAACCCATTGCAACATCAATTACAGACCTGGATAGAACCGACTGTGGGAACCCCGGAAATGGGGAAGCGAGGCTAGCTTGGGGCATGGTGCTGTATTGCAGTGTTGCATTTACTAATGCTTCATTAAGGTACCTTTGCAGATGTTCATTCTGCACCATGATTTGCTCAGGCCTTGCTTCCACATCAGGTTCCATCTCCAGTTGTCGACACCTGATCCTGCCGGAGGTATAGTCTGGATTGGAAAGAGTTGTGGGCTTGTAATTAATACGTAGTACTTAGGTTTAGAAAAAGAAACTGTCTGAATTTATTAGCTCATGAGCATTTCATGGCAAGGTTTGCCAGGACTAGAGAAGATAAATCCAGTGACCTCAGACCCATTTCAAAGGAGAATGGAAAATTCAAAAATGAAGGAACTAAGCCATTTAGTTTCTGCTCAAGGTGACAGCTCGTAACAGAAGAGAGAGGGATTTTTCAGTCGTAGCAAGAGCCGTCAGTCTCACTAGGCAGGTGATCTGGTGACATGTTTTGATTGACAAATTGGCCTGTTCTGGAGTGAACCAGTGGATTGTTGTTGCATCAGCTGAAAGGTGACAGACAAAAGAGGTGGACTCTTTGTAAAATTTAAATAATAAATATTACTCATTTTGAGGGCCTGATGGTACCCTGGTCAACGGGTTGCACTAATCCCTTCCATATTTACCGGGCCCCAGTCCCATTCCAGTTGGCCTCTGGGTGCCACATTTATGGCTCAGTGGTACCTCCAGCTTTGTGGTTATTGACTCAGTCCAACTTTGTGGAGTAAGATGTAGCACTAGCACCTACTGAACTAGTCCTGTAGCCTAGCTCCTTGCTGAAGGAGGATCTTCAGTTTCAGTGGTACCAACTCTTTCTCACTTATGCAGTCACCATCCAACTACTTTGAATCATCCAACTTATAAAATTCTTTTTACATACACCCCCAATACAGGCCCTCACGTGGTATGACCAGTTGGAAAGCATCTCGAGGCTCTCTGCCAGGTGCCACCCCCCCCCCCCCCCTCTCTCTCTCTCTCTCTCTCTGTCTGTCTGTCTGTCTCCTGTCCCCACTCTTACCTTTGGTTGGTTCCAATTCCATGAATTAGAACTAATCTATCCACAGTCCTAAAATTATTCATCCCTTAAACCGTCTGGCGTATGTTCCTTCCAGTTCTCTTAGTGTGTCAAGGTGTCCGTCATCTACACTGACTACTCTGAAACCATGGATAGGACGTGGTCTGCTCTTACACCTCCCACCAGTCAGGAACAATATTCATTGTTGAGAACATGTAGTGTTTTTATGGTGGATGTGATAGCCATTAACTGAGCCTTACATTTTATTAAAAAGACCTCCCTTGACTGTGTTTTAGTTTGTAGGGAGCCAGTAAGCAGTCACCAGGCAACTGATGTTACTCTTGGCATCATTTGATAGCAGCTAATCATGACTATATCTTGATCATATTCATACTGCCTACTCAGTGGTGTTTCTATGAGTCCAGAGTCATGTCGTATCCCAGGGCTGTCTGGCTAGGGAACCGATTACTTGCCCAACATTTACTCTGATGATGTGAGGTGTGGATTTGCAGGTGCAGATAAGATCATTCCTCACTCAGAAATGAAACGCCGTCTGGTGGGCTTCTCCTTCTTCTAATAAACTCTGTACATGAGGGAGACTACTGCTGCACAGTGTTCCTCCTCCTGTTCCTAGTGGAGGGAATCCACTGTCTGCACTTTTCGTAGCACATTAACCCCTAGTTCTATGTTATTTAATGAGCTGCCCCCATGTAGTGGGTTTAGAGTGTTACAGACAATAACTCACATCCAGGTGGAATGCCCCCTCCTCCTCCTCCTCCTCTCTCTCTCTCTCTCTCTCTCTCTCTCTCTCTCTCTCTCTCTCTCTCTCTCTCTCCAAGCTACACAAGGTCTTCTGGATTATTTACCTGTGGTATTGGCAGACCACTCACAGACAATTGAATTGGTTCTTCATTTTCTCTATGAGAGTGATTTTTATTCTGAGAATTAATATTTTAAACTACTTTTTTAATGGCCAGGGCAGAGTGACTGAGTTTGGGGCATCTCCCACCACATGCTGGATCTGGGGGACCCCGGACTGTAGCTCCTTTGCCAGCTGCCGTGGTCATCCCTATTTCACTCTGTTTTAATTGTTGCTTTTATAGGGGATTAGCTCAATTTTCCTGCTGCACCCCATTTTCCATTTTAGAGATAGCACTTCAAGGAATAGGGATGCTGTTAACCTCTTTAACACTTTGACTATAACATATCAGGGGTGGGATGGCTGTGGGAAGGACAACCTCACCCCATGTTGAGCACTGGGAGATGCTTGTCGGGCTCTACCCATCTACTGATCTGATTTTCTCTCACCTTATTTTATTACTGAAAGTTCAACTTATGTTTATTATGGTTTTGGCCTTCTTAGTTTTAGTATTATGATGCTCTCAGCTACAAGGCATTCTTGATCCTGTTAACGGTCTTGGTGGTGGTGGTGGTGGTGGTGGTGGTGGCGGCAGTGGTGGGGGGGGGGGGGGGATGCAGGTGGGGTTTCCCTCACCACAGAGGAATCCTGGGATCCCTCTTGTATGCTCTGACCCATGAGCTGACCTGCCCCATATTTTTTCTCAGCTTTGGCATCAATATTGCTTTCAGTGCCTCGATTTTGCCACTCCTACTGATGTAATTCATTCAAATATCTGGCTGATGTCACTAACTCCATATGAATTATCTGTGGACTGATAACATTGCTCTTTAGTCCCTTGACCCTAAACAATCGACCAACCATATTTAAGATCTGGAATGTCTTTATTTATAGCTGGAGGAGGACTATTGTTATTCATAAAAGAAGCTACCTTTACAGCTTATGACCAAGCTTCCTTCATTGTTAACACCAAATCTCAAACTACATGTAAACCAATGAAACTTCAAAAAGTAATTTTCGAGACAGTAATCTTTTTGCATTAAACTTCATTGTCACAATAATTCTGATAACATAGGTTGATTTGTAATACCTTTCTGCTCAAGAATTTGAATTTTTCTGTAAATCATTGGTGGTTTCCTGTATTCTTTGCGTACTCCAATTGGGTGTCTGAAAGTCATTGTATTATGTTTTACTGACATTTCCTGTCTTTTCTCTGGTGTCCTTAGATTTCAACTTTCTCCTGAGCATGGTGTTTAGTTGTGCCGTCTTGATCAACTTCATTTCAGTATTACACCTTTCACTAAAACCCAATAACCCTACCTTGTATAAGAGAATTTGTCTTAAAATACATGCACTGCAGTTGATACCACCCAACAAAGGAATGCTTTATTCTTCTATACACTTGTTTTTCCACATGTTATTACCATCAGACTGTAAAACCACAATCCACAGGCTCTTTGCTCATAATGTTTGTGAGAACTAAAAATTTGTGTGCTGATATTCAAATGACAAAACGAAAGCCTGTAATTTGACAAGCAATGAATGCTTATTTATAACTGTACTTCAGATGCATTTGCTCAATAGCATAATGACAAAAATTGCTGACAAAGAATATACGAATACATACAGTGATAAGTTGATCATTACAACACAGTTATTGAATTGTTCACATTTCAACAGATTGCTACTACCAGCAGCCTGAGGAGTGATGAGATGATGCAGCCCAAAGTCAGAGTAGGCTGACATTCCTTCTGCTGGTATGATACTTCTGTGACTATAATGCTAGTGGTTACTCAGCAGTGAACTCATTTGTCAGAATCAGGCTGTAAAGGAATATTGTAGGGATATAACACCAGTTTTACTTACTTTCCTATCTTACAGAAGCTGTTAATGCTGCAAATGGTTTCTTTACAGTGGTTTTGTGGAAAAGATGGGTGATATAGCTATTGGTGTCAGTGGCATTCAGATACAACTAAAATCTCTGGAAATTAAACAAAACTCCAAGGCCTGATGGAATTCCTGTCAGACTTTATATAGAATTTGCAGCTGTGTTGGATGCCATTAACCATGATATACCACAGATCTCTTCAACCAAAAACTGTGCTCACTGATTGGAAGAAAGCACAAGTCGCAGACATCTACAAGAAAAATAGCAGAAGTGATTTACAAAACTATCATCCAATCTCATTGATGTCTGCCTGTTGTAGAATCCTAGAACATGTTCTAAGCTCAATCATAACAAGGTGTTTTGAACATAGTTACTTCCTTCATGCAAGACAGCATGAATTCCAAAAACATTAGTCATGTGAAACCCAACGTGTGCTTTTCTCACATGACATACTGAAAGCCATGGCTCAAGGCAATTGTAATAACACTTATTAACAAAAGTGCAGTTATATGGGGTATGAGACAAAATTCATTACTGGATTGGGGATTCTTGGTAGTTTCAGTCATGCCCCAGGGGAAGTGTTGGGATCTGCTTTATTTATTGATCATGTTTATGTTAATGACCTGGAGACTGTAGTAAATTCAAACTTTTTGTAGTTTGTTACCTATTAATGAAGTACCATCTGAAGAAAGCTGCACAGAGATAGATCCAGTCAGATTTTGATAAGATTGATCCAAATATTGGCAACATGTTTTAAAAGTTCAGAAATTTAGATATTAAAAATGAATGCAATAATGTAGAACACTGTGATTTAAAGTATCAATGAGTCACAATTCACCAGTCAACACATATGAATACCTTGGTGTAACAATTTACATGGATATGAAACAAAATGATCATATAGGCTCAAGTATAAGGAAAGCATGTGGCAGAATTCAGTTGAGGGGTATGATGTCTGCAACGGGGACTGTGTACAAATTGCTTGTGCATCTCATCTTAGAATATCGCTCAAGTGTATGGGACCCATACCAAATCGGTTCAACAGGGGATATTGAGAATATACAAAGAAGTATAGCATGAATGGTTTCATGTTTCTATGAGTCATGAGAGACTGTCACAGAAATCCAGAAAAACATAAATAGCAGATATTGGAAGTTAGACGCTAATTATTGTGCAAAAGCCTTTTTGTAGCATTTCAAGAACCGCTATAAAGAAAAGAATCTAGACATATTTGACAGCCCCTTACATATCACTTCAGTAGGGACCACAAAAAAAAAAAAAAAAAAGATCAGACTATTTACAGTGTGCACAGAAGCAGTTCAGTAGTCATTCTTCCCACACTCTGTAAGGCAGACTGTGCCAGCTTGAGTGCCTGCCTGTGGATGGATGGGCACCTGTAGGCAGCATTGGGCAAACAGCTGACACACAGGCAGTGGCAGTTGGGCCATAGCCTATGTGACTCTCTGGCTGAACACTTGTGGTTAGGGATGGCCAAGTGTCTTGCACAAATGTGGAATGTATGCAATAAGGCTTGCTCTCTAAAGGCCCTAAATATTTTGAAATAGTTTAGCCATAGTTCATAGGAAGCAGACTGCACTTGTCTGATCCAGTTTTAAGAGCTTTCATGCAGTCTCCACTTGATTATGGGTGTGTGGTGTGTGGGTCTGCAAGATCTCCATATTTAAAAATGTTGAATGTGTGCACCATGAAAGAATTAGGTGTGACAGGCCTACAAATACTCCAGCGAGGCCCTGGAGGGCTGACGCGGAGAAGGGTTTCGTGTGAACAGCCGTTGTAGCTCGTGCTATTCGTCCACGAGACTCAGAGGGTCATAGACATGGGTTCCCAGGTAGATGCCGTGTTTCTTGACTTCCACAAGGCGTTCGATACAGTTCCCCACAGTCGTTTAATGAACAAAGTTAGAGCATATGGACTATCAGACCAATTGTGTGATTGGATTGAAGAGTTCCTAGATAACAGAAAGCAGCATGTCATTCTCAATGGAGAGAAGTCTTCCGAAGTAAGAGTGATTTCAGGTGTGCCGCAGGGGAGTGTCGTAGGACCGTTGCTATTCACAATATACATAAATGAACTTGTGGATTACATCGGAAGTTCACTGAGGCTTTTTGCGGATGATGCTGTGGTATATCGAGAGGTTGTAACAATGGAAAATTGTACTGACATGCAGGAGGATCTGCAGCGAATTGACACATGGTGCAGGGAATGACAACTGAATCTCAATGTAGGCAAGTGTAATGTGCTGCGAATACATAGAAAGAAATATCCCTTATCATTTAGCTACAATATAGCAGGTCAGCAACTGGAAGCAGTTAATTCCATAAATTGTCTGGGTGTAGGCATTAGGAGTGATTTAAAATGGAATGATCATATAAAGTTGATTGTCGGTAAAGCAGATGCCAGACTGAGATTCATTGGAAGAATCCTAAGGAAATGCAATCCAAAAACAAACGAAGTAGGTTACAGTACACTTGTTCGCCCACTGATTGAATACTGCTCACCAGTGTGTGATCCGTACCAGATAGGGTTGATAGAAGAGATAGAGAAGATCCAACAGAGAGCAGCGTGCTTCATTACAGGATCATTTAGTAATCGCGAAAGCGTTACAGAGATGATAGATAAACTCCAGTGGAAGACTCTGCAGGAGAGACACTGAGTAGCTCGGTATGGGCTTTTGTTGAAGTTTTGAGAACATACCTTCACCAAGGAGTCAAGCAGTATATTGCTCCCTCCTACGTATATCTCGTGAAGAGACCATGAGGATAAAATCAGAGAGATTAGAGCCCACACAGAGGCATACCGACACTCCTTCTTTCCATGAACAATACAAGAGTGGAATAGAAGGGAGAACCAATAGAGGTACTCAAGGTATCCTCTGCCACACACCATCAAGTGGCTTGCGGAGTATGGACGTAGATGTAGATGTAGACCACAGGTGCCTTAAAAACCAGCCCCATACCAAGCCTCGGCACAGAGGCTGGTGAGCCAGCACTTAACATCAGGTTGCAACTACTCTTGGTGTGACAGGCCTACAATGCATTATCTCTGCCACAGACACGTACAGTACCATTACGTGCCCACCAGTGGAAAATCCTTTGATCATTGACAGTGATCAACAAGGCCCTATGGGTTTCACACAAAGGGCTGCCTTTTTAAAGTTCCACACCAAGGTTTGAGCAGATCTCCACATTGGCCTCCAAAGAGGCCCAGAATTATTTTAGAATTAACAAATATTAAGCAAGATTGCACTCTAGATTTTACCTTTCAATCTTCATTTTATAATATTCTAGATAGGCATTCCAATTTTGAAATAGTGTATACTGATGGCTCAAAGCAAGGGACTCCTTTGGATGTTAAGCAGTGTTCCCTGACCGTGTATTCAGAAGTCACCTTTCCAGTGAATACAGTGTTTGCTGCAGATCTCAATGCAAATCTTAAACACACTGGAACAGATGAGGCATCTTGATAGCAAAAATTTTCTCGTCTGCTCTGATTCACTTAGTGCTGTACGAGCATTGCAATAAATGTACCTAGCAGAGAAACCAATTTCTTCAGCAGCAAGGGAAGCATGTATAGTTCTGCTGTGTACCGTGGCATGTGAAAATCTGGGGAAATGAGCATGCAGATCAAGCAGCCAAGGTTTCCTATGGGGGTTGTGATGTGACACAATGTGCCATTCCCCTACAGGCTGTCATTTCACTGTTGAGTGCAGGAGGATGGGTAGCTGGCAGTGTGGGACAATAAACTATGATTGGTGAAGCTAACTGTACAGCCATGGCATACCTCATAGTGCCCATTCCAATTGGATGAAGTAACCTTGACCCACCTCCAAATAGGGCATTACCCCAACACATGGCTTAATACACAGATGGCAGCATCAACCCTGTGTGCGATGGATGTGCTGCGCAAATCACTGTATGCCATGTTTTGAGTGCTTTTTATACTGTGATAGGAGGGCAAAATCAAATGTGGTTAGAGATCTAACCTCTATTTTAGCTGATGATGAGACAAGTAAAGCTTTTCAAATTGTGTGTAGTGTTTGGACACCAGATTATTTATAATTTTTAATTGTAGTTGAAGTTTTATAATTCTCTGATTTCTATTTTATCCAAACTCATCTCATAAAATTATGGTAAGGACTAAGGGCCTTGTTATATCATGCACCTAAAACACGTCATCGTCAGCAGCAGCAAATGACTAAAAAATTTTGTAGAAAATCTTTTGTACCAATGTGATCAGAAATTTTCCAGAAAGTGGTATTTCTTCTGAATTGGCTATACTGAGAGAGTGTTTTAATTCTTGCAATTTCTTCCCTTTGTATAATATATTCATCATGTAACACTTTTCATGCCATCAGTTATCGTGGATTGCAATTCATTGATTTGTATTAATCAATTAATTAATTAATTAATTCACTGTTTCCTGTACAGATAGCAGCATAATTTAATTATAACTTTTTGATGCTACAGTGAGGCCATGGCCGTCCGTGATGCCGTTTTAAGCCAGTCGCCAGAATTCAGGGATGCAAGGATACATGCGTACAAAAATGCTACAGCGGTGTACGATCTTTTAACAATAACTCTGGTACGGTGGGGGTATATTGACTTAGTTTATGAGGTAAGTGATGAGAATGTTAATAGTATTTACTTTTATGCATCTCGTTTCATGTTAAGATACTGGTGTGAAACAAGAATCATGTAAACAGAGATGCCAGAAGAGCCTGTCAGAACTTGATGTAGTCTTCGAAATGTGCCCATGATACTCTGAGAGCAGTTGAAATTAACATAAATTTCTGCCACTTATCATAAGAACAAAGATGCTGGTGTTTGGGATTCATTATAGGCAACGCATGTAAACATTAGACAAAGGCAGTGAAATGGTTAAAATATAGGGTGAATGTAACAAAGCAAGTAAGATGCCAACTGAAAAGTCCTTGGCCCTGGTACAGAGATGATGTTGACATTGATGATGGTGTTTTGTTTTCACAAAAAAGGGAAGATTGATATCATTGGGTAGAACAGTTATGGCCATTGATTTCAGGGAAGCAAAGAGGGAGTATTCTTATTTATTAAAGCAATAACTTGCAAATACTGCTCACATCTTCTGGACTGACGTGATAAAAATATTCACAAGATGTATCCTGGATTGAGAGAGACTAATTTTTCATCAGAATAATGCATGTGCTCAACAACATCTGGGAATTTTTAATATGAATTGTTTAAATACCGGTTGATCAAAAAGTCAGTATAAATTTGAAAACTGAATAAATCATGGAATAATGTAGATAGAGAGGTACAAATTGACACCCATGCTTGGAATGACATGGGGTTTTATTAGAACCAAAAAATACAAAAGTTCAAAAAATGTCCGACAGATGGCGCTTCATCTGATCATAATATCAATAATTAGCATAGCAAAGTAAGACAAAGCAAAGATGATGATCTTTACAGGAAATGCTCAATATGTCCACCATCATTCCTCAACAATAGCTGTAGTTGAGGAATAATGTTGTGAACAGCACTGTAAAGCATGTCCGGAATTATGATGAGGCATTGGCGTCGGATGTTGTCTTTCAGCATCCCTAGAGATGTCGGTCGATCACGATACACTTGCGACTTCAGGTAACCCCAAAGCCAATAATCGCACGAACTGAGGTCTGGGACCAGGGAGGCCAAGCATGACAAAAGTGGCGGCTGAGTACACGATCATCACCAAACGACGCGCTCAAGAGATCTTTCACGCATCTAGCAATATGGGGTGGAGCTCCATCCTGCATAAACATCGTAAGTTCCAGCAGGTGTTTATCAGCCAGGCTGGGGATGATGCAATTCTGTAACATATCGGCGTACCTCTCACCCGTCACGGTAGCAGTTGCAAAACCAGAATCACGCATTTCCTTGAAGAAAAAAGGCCCGATAATGGTAGATATGGTAAATCCAACCCATACCGTGACTTTCTCGTCATGCAATGGAGTTTCCACGACAGTTCTAGGAATTTCAATAGCCCAAATTCTGCAGTTGTGGGCGTTGACAGACCCTCGGAGCGTGAAATGCGCTTCATCGGTCCACAACACGTTACTCAACCAATCGTCATCTTCCGCCATCTTTTGAAATGCCCATACCACAAATGCCCTCCGCTTCACTAAATCGCCAGGTAACAGTTCATGATGCCGGTGGATTTTGCACGGATAGCATTAGAGGGTACACCTAAGTGCCAACCAAACAGTAGTGTATGGAATGCCGGTGCGACGTGCGACTGCACACACGCTGACTTCCCCATGCACAGACGAACCCGCTACAGTCTCCATTTCTTCCTGAACTGTGTCAGCAGCATTACGCCTTATGCTCGATCGGCCACTATGGGATCTATCGTTGAAACAACCAGTGGCTTCGAACTTCGAAATCATTCTTGCCACAGCTGCATTTGTCAGTGGAGCTTCACCCGTTTGAATCCCCTTCCTATGGTGATAGGATCGTAACGCTGAACTAGAACATTCCCCATTCTGATAAAACAGCTTCACTAAAAGTGCCTCTTCAGGTAATGTCAACATGCTGCGACTGCTGGCGCATCCGACTCTCTTTCTCATTACAGCTCCTTTTATGCATGATTGTCATACGCAGTCACTGACGTTTTGCTGTCCAGTGCCATCTGTTGTACATTTTGTGAATTTTTTTTTCTCTCTCTCTCTAATAAAACCCCATATCATTCCAAGCATGTGTGTCAATTTTTACCTTTCTATCTACATTATTCCGTGGTTTATTAAGTTTTCAAATTTATACTGACTTTTTGATCACTCGGTATATATCCTGTTACTGAGATTTGATGCCTTGTGGCTTCCATCTGTTCGTACATCTAAATAATTTAGTGGCTGAAAAAATTTTTAGGCAACCAAAAGTTTTTGCCAACAGGAATACCATGTGACAATTAAATTTGTGGCAGTTGCAGTGCCACAAACTCCACCTTGGGGAACTGGCAACACTGTGACAGATTTACCAGGTACTAAGGCAATTCACCTGCATTATATCAGCAGTGGCAAAATGGTTCTCAGTGTGACTGAACCATATAACTGGGCAATCAGTCTAGAACAGTGGTGTTTGAAAGCCACAGTTATACATCCATGCCTGGATGCCATGAACAGTGCTGCTGTGGCTTACCAGCCTTATTAATGCAGGTAGGTATCAGCTTGACCCAGCTGGTGTGTCATTAGGGTAATTGGTCTCGCATCTACTGAACCACATTGTTGCTGGCTTAGGTGCAACCAGGTAGCCTCCTCTTGGAGGAATTGCTCTAGATGCTGGAGGAATTCTCATTGTTAGTACAGCAGTTGATGCTGCTCTTGTAACTGTTGATTCAATAGCTCGCTGTTCTACAGCTATCACTGATGTAGCTTTGCTTTCAGATGTCATGAATTCAGGTTTGATGATGGCAGGCTGTCAGTGTTGAAGTCTTGTGGATTGTGAGCACTTGTGCCATGTGTTATGAAGACTCCTTGTGAGGTACAAATACACTAAGACTATGTAGGGTAGCTCACAGTTTTGTTTGTGTAATTTCATACCTAATAGCTCTTACTGTCTGTTCAAGGTCAGCAGTTGTGTGCAGACTGGTACTCATATTCAGTCAGTCTGTTGTTGTACCTGACAAATCTCTGCCCTGAATTTTCCAGTTCCTCAGCATGCAGAGTGGTGCTAAGGCCGCCACAAATTCTTTAGTCTGGGGAGTTAATCAACAACAGAAATTCATGCAAAATTGGTGAAAAGGAGTGTACACAATAATTTTTAGTGTTGCTAGGCCTGTCAGAGTTGTGCTTTCCAGAGTGAATCTTGTCAGTGGAAAAATGTGCACACACACAAAAATAAATGACTTTTTGAAATACAGAAAGCTTTTCAACATTGGGCTGAAATTTTTTCACCGTGCCTTCATTGTGAAAATAGCAGAAGAGGTGAGTAGATGCATAATAGGAAAAAATTATCCAACAACACACAGTATTAATGATGATGACAAAAATGACACCATTAGAGAGACAGAAATAATCTGAATGTAATAAAAAGGACACTAACAAATTTCAAAATGGTAAACTGACTAAAACTGTTACGGAAAACATCACAGTGAAGGAAATGGTAAGACAATAACATAGTGGTTACAAAAATGAAATTAAAACATCCCCATTCATATCAGGAATCTAATGCTCCAGCATCTTTAGTCTCATTTCTTTAATGCCTCTTTTAAGAACCAAAATTTCTCTCTCTAATTACAGTCCTAATCCTCCCCAACCTTAATCCGTTTACTCCAATTGACTGTCCCTAATCATCTAATTGATTCTTCGTCAGTGCATCTTATTAGACAGATAAAGCAACAGCCAATTTTTTTCCATTCATTAACTTTTGCCTTTCTCTGCATGATACTGCGTGTGGTGGCACAGTGGTTAAGCTGCTGGAAATACACTTGGAGGTAATGGGATTCAAACCCCCACGGGTCCACCCAATTCTTCTATGCTCCACCCTCAACCAGCTACATTTCTCATGTGCAGACATGACCTGGCTAATATTATCTCTCAGGCCTACAGTGGCTGTCCCCCATGTTAACCAAAAGTATTTTCAGGCTTCTTGCACAAAATGAGGGAAACAAGACTTTACCATTATAACACAGCATGAGCGGACCTCTACCTCATCACGTGGTGTAGTGTTCAGCACCTCTCATGCTGAAGCAATGTTTATGGGATCAGTATCTGGTTAACAGCACCAGATTTTTCTCTGATGGAATTGTCTTTTATGGGGCTTACCCAACCTAGAGCCTAAATGAGATGGCTCTGGAATGAATAAGTAGGGCAGTTGTTGGCCTACATGCCAGTGTATGGTCAAATAGAAAAGCGTAAACCGTGTGGAAGCTACAAGGTATTTATAATGTATTTTATTTATAGCATCGCAGTGAGATTCCCACTGCTTTCTGAGGACTATATCCTAATTTTTGTACTGTAGTTTGGCATTAAATATAAAGGCCACTCCTACAAACCATGTAGTGTGTAGAAATCAAAATCGGTGCCAAGTCAATACCCAAAAATTCCATATAGTGCAAACATTTGGGCTGCAAGTAATATGAGCCCATATCAGTACCACTAAACGAAACCAGAATCGTCTTAACAACAAACAATCAAATAGTTCCAAATGAAATTCTAGGTCCAGAAAAGTGAGGTGACACCTGTATTTGAGAATAAACACAATGAGTACTTCAGTGATGAGGTATAAACTGCTGATCTGCCAGCCAGGCCAGTTATTTATTTCCTGTAGAGGTCTAACGTGGTTGCCATGCCCTTTGGGCTCTTAGCTGCCAGTGGCAGTAATATCTGCCTAAAAACAATATTGCAGCCACTCTTGAGTTCTTCCATATTGCGAGAATGTTGAGGTATTTGATACTCTCACCTTCTAATGGCCCATGGAACCAGGACAGGTGGTGTAAGGGAGCAGGCATCCTTCCCAACAGCTCTGTGACGTGCAGGCCTTGGGAAACTCTTATTCCAGAGTTGTAGGGTGGGATGGGACTTCTCCCACCTTGCGCCCTTCAGTTTTTAACTCAAAGGATGTTGCCTAGCAAGTGGTGGACCACTGCAATTTGACTCCATATTTTCTTAGTCGATTAAGAATATTTGAGCGTTCGACTAGCTCTGGTTGAATAGGGTGTGAGAGAATTTCAAAACAGCTGGTCTCTGTGGTCTCAAGGTAGCATTGCTTCCTCAAATCCCACATACAGTTTGAGGCATCTGTTTCGCATGAGATACTTCCATATATCATAAAGATCTTGATAATCTATTTTCACTTCGACAAATGGTCACCATGGTTTTATGAAATGGTAATAGCGTGTCACTGTAACCTTATTAACCACAGAGATGCATTTATCAAATTTGTGTTTTCAAATGAAACTATGCAGTTTTTTGCTCCAAAATTGAAGTTTTAGACAAGTTTTGGTGCTCTTTCTGCATTCTCCATTAATTAGTACATTGTCAGCTAAGTCTTCAGTACTAAAAACAGTTGTTCATGCCTTCAGTTCCTGTTACAGCATCATACATTTGCATGCAATCACCTTCAGATATTATTATGTGCATGTTCTCCTTTATGTACATCAGGTCTCTGCATCCTCTATCTCCCCCCCCCCCCTCCCCCTTTCCCCCATAATCAGTATAGTAATACTTGTAACATCTTTTTAAATGATAGTGCAGATTAGTCATTCCTCCACCTATGGCATAAGTCTTCTACGTCCAAATTCCATTTTGCCATACCCAAAAAAATATTTATTTTACTATCACATGTGTCATATTATTCTGTGATAAAGCACACACAAGAATAATGTGTGAATCTATAGAAACTTCAGTGTATCTGCTTTCGCGTATGACGTGTAAATTGTTTCGAATACACAGTGTAGATCTCTTGTTAGCTGTCTTTCATCACATGACTGCCTCATTCATTTCCTCATCATATATGAGAGCATAAAAGTAGGAAACTTGGATTTAGTCACCAAATAACCAGATTTGCTGATTGGCTATACTCTTGCCAAATGACTGCCTACTCTATTGATCAGAGTTCATTGTCTCCTAAGCTAATACTGAATATACTAGGAGTGAACATACTATTCAGAAGCTGTTATTCTGCAGCTAACCAGATCCACTGACCATATATATTTCCCATTAGCTCTTCCAGACAAACAATAGGATAAACATCTACATTAGAGTCAGTGTTGATAGACACTTTAAAATCACCACACATCTGAATAGTTTCATTAGGCTTATTAATTACAGTTATTAGCAGATGTGACTGGTGTCACAACTCCTGGTGCCTCTAAATGATTAAGTTGTGCTTTAACTACTTCCTTCATTGCAAATGGTATATGTTCATCCTGGTAGAAATGAGGAGTAATTAGGTTTTAACAATATTTGAAACTTATTTGGGTTCTGTGCTAAACTTAACTCGGAGTATTCCTTAAATAAAGCATTGGAATTGATAAACAGAGTACTTTTAGAGATTGTGTCAAGTGAATCTTTTATTTGAAAACGGAAATCAGTAAAGATATCCATACAAAAAAAAAAAGTTAATTACTACAAAACATGATGTTGGTCTACATACATGTTTGTGGGTAGCATTGATTGTTACTTGGCCTGTTAAAGCAGTAGATTGGTTACTGTACGTTGGAAGATGTTTAATTACCTCCAGAGGCAGTGAGCCAATACACCAATATGTTTCAGTGATAATTAGGGGTATGTGCTTGGAACATGTACTGGGAGAGCCAGTTCCACATTGTCAATGACTAATGAGATCAAACATGTGAGTGAATTTGTGGTATGAGTTGAAGGCCTGATGCTGTACAGTGGCATGACGTAGCCAGTGAGCAGCTTTAATAAAAGGCAACCACATGACTAAGTTTGTTGCAAGCAGAAAACATGACATTACACTGTGGCTAATTGTGAAGCTTGTGACTGCAGAAAAACTTGGTGCAGGCTTTTCTTGTATTTGCTACACTTTGATAACTATGACTATCACTTTAACTGCTACTGCTGCTCTAGTCAACCTATTTGCCCCTTTCATGATGTTACAGAATCTAAAGATTGTGTTGTCTTATTGACTTTAGGGAACAACACTACCTAGATTGTGCTTTTGCCACACCTATGGAATCTTGATGCATGTTGTGCAGCTGAAGTCGTTTCAAATGACTGCGCTGTGTGAAGGATCTTGCTTAGACGGGGATCAGACTTTCTAAGAGTGCTAGCTCAAACTTCCTGGTCTGGAGCTAGATGTACAACCGTATCTTGAATTAAAGATTCAGCGAAAGATACGTTACACTGTGAGCACAGGAAATTACTATGTTGATGAAGACAATGAAGTTTTGCCAACTGGGATTTGACTGGTTAATTTGCTTCTGACATTGGTTGAAACTTTAGTATAGCAGTCACTAAATATGTTTGCATCTTAAAAATGAGTGGAAAAATAACTCAAGATGTTGAGTGACAAGCTATTGTGGTCTACAAAAGGTAATATTTTTTGAACCAGCTCATAAATGCAACGCGTAGAAGACAATAACAGAGCAGACTGAAATGTCAGAAATGGTATCAGCTTTGCTTAATAGCAGGAAACATTGGAAAGGTATTCAGAATTTCCATCAAATTGTCAAATGCCAGAAATCTTGCTGGTGACATTGCTGGTATAGATAATGATGGTGTTGATTCATCAAATGATGTCCTGCTCTGCTGTGCACATCAGCAGGTTGTTCTGCCATTTCTATAGTATCTTGAACTGTCTCTGAATTTTCTGCTGCTGCCACCACTGCTGCTGCTGCTGCTACAGTTGCATAATCTTTGTTTCTATGATGTGGTAATAACGTGGAAGGGTTTGAGTTCCTCATTGTCACTTCTGTGTTCTATCTAGGCCGATAACTGATACAGATCACATATCATGTGGAAACCAAAATCAATGCTAAGTCTATGGTTGAAAATGCAGTAGAGATAAAACATTAAACTGCAAGTAGCATGAGAGCATGTCAGTACTGTTGAAAGTACTGTTGAACAAATCATCGTGCTCGACAACCCCATCACCAGAGGTCCAAATCAAAGTTCTGGGACAGAAAATTGAAGTAACGGTTTTATTTGAGAATTGGTTTATTGAAAGATCTGTTGATCTGCCTACCTGGCCACATATTTATTCCCTGTAAAGAACCAACAGCCATCCCTGTGTGGTCTGTTTGCCATGTTTTCTGGAGTTGTATCTGCCAAAGGCATCACCACATGCTGTAGAAATAACATCACTACCACTCTGTTTTCATATTGCTGGAATGGCAGTGTTATTGGAATAATGAACTCCCTCCAGTCATCAATCCCAGCCTTGCATCACCATCCTTCCTTAGTTCTGTGCAGAATACTGCTGAATTGTGTCCCCCCTACTTGTTGAAAAGTAATCATTTTATTGTTATTGTCACCCTCCACTCCTCTGATACAGGCTTTACAGCGGGTGAGCTGTACCTCAAGAGTATATGACAGCTCAGGTCTGAATGCACAAATCTTCACTAGCCTTCTATATTCCATAAAGACAGGGTTAATCATCATTGTCATTAAAGCTCTGCTGGCTTGTAGGTCACCCACTGAAAGCATTTCTATCACCTGCTACCCATTTTTCATAAAATTCAAACTACAATTCTGGTCACATACCATTTACTTTGCTGTCAAAAATTATCACCTGTCGAACCCTCTTCGTATGTGCCAATACCCCCATTTGATGCCGCATTACTGTACGCATATATACCAAATCTGTGTGGTCTTTTTTACTCCTGAACACTTCATTTTACAGTGGCTCTTTAATTTTTAAAGTCAGGACTTAAATTTTGGTCACTCTAGAGTCCAAGGGCTGGTACCTACAATTTGGTTCTGATGCATGGACATGTTTACAGATAAAACTCTTTGTGAACATCTTAGTTTCGAGAATTGGTTGAATTATCTATTTATTTATTTTTGTCTTGAAATTAAAGTGGTGTGCTTTTTAAATCTCACTCTGCTTTTCAGTTTGAGATTGCATGTTTTCTCATCAAACTTCACTGACATGATCTTCTCAAACTGTGGCCTTTTGAAACAGTGTTTAAATGATTATTTTATTTGTTGTTCTCATGTCATTACTTCACCTGACAATGCTGATACTTTGGCTGATAAGATGATTTCATTGGTAGGGGTGTGTGTTGCTCTTAGAGGATAATGTACCTAAGAGCATACAATGTTGTTTGATTGGTACTTCAGTGTAGTTACTAATTTTAGAATCACATGAAGGAATGCACCCAAGAAACTGCCATAAACAGTTTCCGCAATTTTCTAGTTTTTGTTGTTGGTAGATATGAGGCTGTGTCTTGTGCAGTATTTGTAAATATTTTGTGTTCTACACATTTAAGTGCTGTGTAATATGTTTAGGCTATTTGGAATACATTGTTAATTCTTAAGTTACAGAGTTTTATGGCAAGTAAATGTCTATCAGTTGTGCACCCTCTTGTACTTCAAAATAGGTCTTTACCTTGGACCATGGTATATTTGCAAATTAATTGAGTTCTGTTAATACCTTAACAATTTTAAGTGTCTTGAAAATGGAAATTTATGCTAGTTTCGATTAATTCCTATTTCAAAATGTGTTTAACTTTTAACTGGTTTTTGGTAATTCCAATGGTGTTGCCACACCGGTTCCTGTCAGATCACTGAAATTAACCTCCATTGGGCTTGGCTAGCACTTGGATGGCTGACCATTAGAGCCTGCCGTGTGCTGTTGGCAATTGGAGTGCCCTTAGCCGCTGTAAGGCCATTTGAGGAGCTACTTGGTTGAGAGGTAGTTGCTCCTTGACACGAAAACTGACAATGGCCAGGAGAGCAGTGTGCTGACCCCACTCCCCTCCATATTTGCATCTGATGATACCTTTGAGCTGAGGATCACACAGTGATCGGTTGGTACTGTGCAGCCGTCCGAGGCCTGTTCTGATGATAATGTAACACAGGCTATAAAATACTGTATTGACAAGGTTTTTTTCCATTGCGGCGTTTTGAAATTTTCATTGACTATTTGTTACTAGATACATATTGTACCTTGAAATGTGTTTTTACGTTTGGAAAATCCTTAATTTTCCACAGATTTTTTTGTTGTAATTTCTGTAAAAGACTGCAGCAGATAGAAAGTGAATGCCATAATTTAGATAGCTGGAGGTGAAAGTCTGAAGTATCCCAAAGTACAACACTTTCCCCTTCTTTTCACGTAGTTGACATTTCCTTACCTGATGACCGCACCCACACTTCTGCTTAAGTCGAGCTTATGACAAGCAGCACTACAATTGTATTGAAATAGCAATGCTATGTGGGAGGATTCACCATATGTGTCGAACATTGGTGGAACCAGCTGTAAGCTAATACAGCTCCAATTGTTCATTTGTAATACCACTGTGTTGTGACTGGAATAAGGTTCATGGTTGAACATTCAGGACTGTGGAAATTAGTGCAGAGATAGCAGTTAATAGACAGAAGAAGTACTTCGCTGGTCTACAGAACAACATGTCAGTAGCTTCAGTTGAGGATAATTCTCGAACTGTTATTAACCTGTCTGATAAAGGTTTTACTGAAGTTGAGATTTCTGTTCTAGTCAAAGGAGGCAATTTTGCTGTGATGCCTTTAAAAGTACCCATGGAAGATGATATAGCAAATATTGAGGCAAGTATCTGTCACGTTCCACTGCAGTCGGCTGATGTAATTAGGATGGAAACAGCTAGAATTTTATGTACATGCAAGCCACCTAACAGTAATTTGTCGTAGGCACAAAGGAAGGCACTGGGGATATCAGTGCAAATAAAAACATTATCGTTCATGCCACAGACAAAGGGTAATGCCATTGTCCTGATGAAGAGTGCAGACTATCATGAAAAGATCAATAATGTTTTGGATCCCACCGGTTACAAAAAAAACTTCAGAAGGATCAGAGTACGAAGAATTTAAAAATTGCTAATCGATTGGTGAAAGATTACCCCAAGGTGCACAAACCGCCGATTCCTTTGAGGCCTATTGTGAGTGCTACAGGGTCTCCCACCCACAAATTAGCTAGACACCTTGCCTCATTGCTGCAACCTCATGTTGGTGGAACTGACAGTCATATTAAAAATTCATATCATTTCATTGACAAATTAAAAGAAATGCGCATGGGCCACGGTGATATTCTTGTTAGTTTTGATATTGTGTTATATTTACCATGATTCCAGTGAGCGAAGCTATCTCATGTATGCGGATATTTTTCCTGCAGGTAATGTGGAGTTATTCAGACACTGTCTCACTATGACCTATTTTTGATACAATATTGATTTTTATGAACAGATTGACAGAGTGGTTATGGACAGTCCTCTTAGTCCAGCTGTGACCAATCAGTTTATGGAGAACTTTGAACAATGGGTGTTACAGACTGCCAGTAAAAGACCAGCCAGTTGGTACCACTATTTCGATGATACTTTTGTAGTATGGACACATGCCGCAGAGAAATTGGATGCCTTCCTAATACATCTCAACAGTATCAGTCCAAAAATACAATGTACTATGGAGATGGAGAGTATTGGCCAACTGAATTTCTTGGATATGTGTGTTATCAAGCAAGGAGATGGAATGTTGGGGCATAGGGTATACAGAAAAGTCATGCTTACTGACCATTACTGGCTAAGATTCCAACCATCACCCCAGATAACCTTGGTAGACAGGGCGCACAAAATTTGTGAACGAAGTTATTTGAAAGATGAGCTTGAACACCTATGGTTGACATGCAAGAAGAATGGTTATTCGAATAAATCAAGCACTTTACCCTCAGGAGAGAATCAGGCTCAACGAGGAACGACAACCGACCAAATGTTGGTGCTACCAGAGATAATCTTGTAGCAGACATCACGTGATGCACTGTGGTGTCCTCTACACTGCCCATATATTCAGCACTCCCTTGAGTTCTGATTGCAGTTCGCCACTTTACCTCATACGATGTCTCCTGCATTGGGGAGGAAACGTTAGGAGAAAGTTTTATACATCAACCATACATAGCCTATTAGCCCAGAAGTTTTAAGTGATGACTGTGATCATACTTCTCATACTTCCACAACCTACGTGCTCTACATTACGGCCTCAGAGTTCTTGGGAAATGAATCTTTTTTGATGCAGTCCCTCTCAATAAAAATCTATGACCTAGTGGATGTTTCAATTCTTAGCCCACGTTGATGAGCTTATAAACAAATAGAGATATTAGAGCAGTAATTGGTAACGTGTTTCCCCCCTCCAGAGAATTTTTAGACAGTATGCTACTTGATACCTTATTCTAGTGTATAAGTTTTTGCCTTTGTCAGTACATTCACAAACAATGACATTTATTTGTAATTTGCATAATATATAATTTATAAAGGATTTTTAACATTTGATGATATACTCATGTCCTGATGTTGTTGATGGATGTAAACTTCTAGTAAACTGTTATTGCTGTCTGTAGTTGTTAGATGCAATGTTTTTTCAGTGACATTTTAAAGTTGTTTGATAATTTGCTGTTGGACCTATATTATAATATGTTTTGTATTATTTGATAGCCATAGAAATTTAAGTTGGACAGCTAGTTGTTTATGCAGAGGTACTTACATTGTTATGGGTTGTGTATATGTGGAACTGTTGTTGGTGTGTTTGTAATCACTGGTGTTTTGTTTATCCAGTATCCCTACATAAAATTTCAATAAAATTATTGAAAAACTGTGTGCACTTGAAATCAATTTGTTCATTTAGTATGTCGTAGGGATAATCCTTCGAGTGTATGTACATTTCAAATTCCTCCAAAATATTCATGATTAGATGTTTTTGCAGGATTTGTAGTGCATTTTCAGTGTTTCAGCTTTGTGTTTTTCATATTTGAAGTGTGTTGTGTTTTTCATTTTTAGATGTATGAAGAAGGTAGGTTGGTTGTTATTTGTTTCTTTCATCTGTTTTCATTCTTTCATTCCACGACCAACAGAATCCTAAATTTGCCACTGCAACAAGAGATTATGCATAAAGAAATAACTACAGTACAATACAATTTATGTAACCACTTTTTTAAAAGGAAAATGTTATGTACTGTGACTATGGCTTCACTATACGTCGCATACAAGAACCTATGATGCTAATGTGGTTGTACAGCTATACGACAAAAATACACCCTAAAATGGACCCTGTAAATCATAAAATAACACTAATGAGAGAAACTGCATTAAAAAAAGATCATCTACATAACAACAAACTACATGGGAAAACTCTCCAATAAACTAAACTCCCTACTAAAAAATACAAATCTGAAATTAACATTCAGACCGACAAATAATGTAAGCACAAAACTATGTTCAGGAAAAGCAAGACTCCCAAAACACTTAAACCCTGGAATCTACAAAATTAATTACAATAACTGCACAAAAGTTTATGTAGGACAGAAGGGAAGAAATTTCATCATTCGATTCAGAGAACACGGGAGAGAAACAAATAACGATCAATCCACCTTCTTTACACACCTCAAAAATGAAAAACACGAAATTGACAACATTGAAAACACTAAAAATCCTGCACAAAATCGCATAAGGTCCAATCATGACTATTTTGGAGGAATCTGAGATACGCCTACGTTATTATCTCTATGATATACTAAATGACCAAACAGATTCCAAACACACAGTTTTTTAAAAGAATTTATGTAGTGATAACGGATCACCAAAGCACCAGGGATCACAAGCACATCAATAACAGTTCCACAGATGCACGACCCACAACAACATAAGTTTCTTGGAGTAAACGACTAGCTGTCAAACTTGAATTTCTACAATTATCAAATACTAAAAAAAGAGACATAAAAATGTCTAACAGCAAATTATCAGACAACTTTAAAACATCACTGAAAAATATTGCATCTGACAACTACAGATGGCTATAATAGAGCACTCAAAGTTGACATATGTCAGTCTACAAGGTCAGGACATGAGCACAGCATTAAATGTAAAAACATTTATACATTATATATTACGTAAATTATAAATAAATGTGATTCTCTGCAGATGTACTGATGAAGGTAACAAAGTTGAAATAAGCTTATATTCTAAAATAAAGCATCAAACAGCATACTGTCTACCAGTTCTCTGCATAATGTCCCACTATGACATAATATACACTGCACGTCCCACAATGAAGAAACTAATGCTTTTCTTAATGTTCATAATGGATTTGTAGTTGTACTTAGGTAATACCCTTGTCTGTGGTTTGAATATTGTGGGCATCTTTTGAGAACTTAATCCTTGGCTGGAGTACTGTGTTTTGGGGATCAAGTGCACATGGGAATAACAGGAAATTACAAGGCACTTTCTGTTACACTCAGATGACGGGCTATGTAAGGTCATAAAATGCTGACTCTTTGCTAGTATCTTGGTGTGTGATTCCACTTCAACTGACAATCATTGTCCATAAAATTTGTGTGTTAATTACCCAGTCTATTGAATTATCATGTACATTTAATCGCACCGGCCGCGGTGGTCTAGCGGTTCTAGGCGCTCAGTCCGGAACTGCGCGACTGCTACGGTCGCAGGTTCGAATCCTGCCTGGGGCATGGATGTGTGTGTTGTCCTTAGGTTAGTTAGGTTTAAGTAGTTCTAAGTTCTAGGGGACTGATGACCACAGATGTTAAGTCCCATAGTGCTCAGAGCCATACATTTAATCGTACAATACTATTTTCCCTCGTCAAGCTAAAATGCACACAATTTGTTTTCTTTATGTTCAGTGTTAGTTTACAAATTGTAAACATTCCTGAGGCTTTCATTTGCTGTGTCTACCGGGAATTTAGGTGTTTCATCTGTAATGACCGTGTTTCTGTAATCTGCACATTATCGAAAAGTAAGTTCCTGTGTTTACCAGTTAGAGATGATGACAAATGGACGAGGGGTCTCATTTCATCTTGGTGGAAGTATTCCCCAGAAGTGAGAATATTACCCAGCCAAGCGAGCAGAAGCCCTGACCAAGCTACCTGCACATTTGTGTTTGCACTTGAGAAAACAGGGAGGGGAGGAAATAACAGTGTACACTCCAGTATTATTTAAAGTTTAATACTGGCATGTGCTACACATCTAGACACCAATACCCTGCGTAGCACAATAATAAAACATAGATCAGCACTACTATTTGACAATACTCCTTGACACAACTACTTTGCCAGCATTTATTCACAGTAAAATATGTATGAATCTGCATTTAGTCTAAATAAACAAATGGCCACTTGACTTCTGATGCTTTCTTGAAATGGGGGCTACCTTTTTTGAAACTGTCATCTTATTTGTACAGAACAATCTGCTTATTATGGCACTTTGTTTTTTAAAAAAGTTCATAGATGTTCATTTTTCTCACTAGGGGAAGACTTGGGGATGGGGTCGAGAATGGTCTGAATGGTGCTGCACACTGGTGCCCAAAATTAAAGCTACAAATTGATATTTCCCTGTCTTGTGTCTAATTCACCGTATAATCTTACAAACTATCACCAGATGCTATACAGTTGTGTTCTGCATGGAAAATGGCATTCTGGTCAATGGACAACCACATGAATGATGATGTCAGGGCACTTATCAAACAGGGTAGGGTGTGCTCGGTAGTCCCACATCCACAATCGCTGTGTGTACAGTCACCGACGGTGCAGAACGGCAAAAATAAGATGCCTACCAGACACTCTGTGGTGAAGGGCCACAAAAATAATGGAAGCAGAACAGTTGCAAACTGAGGAGGCCTAGTGGCTTAATGTGAATCGTTCTGTCGTTCTCGGATGTGACAAAAATTTATAGAGACTGAAACAGTACCCCAAAGACTGGGACAGGGCCAACCACATGTGATATCAGAAAGAGAGGACTGTTATTTGGAAGTAAGGGCATGACAGTACTGCCTTAGTACTGCAAGGCACCTGGCACCTGACCTTGCAGCGTCCACTGGACGTATTATATCGAGACAAATGGTGTACAGAAGGCTTCAGCAGAGTGTCCTTTATTGTTGGAGACTTGCTGTATGTGTACCTCTGATGCGTCTTCATGGAAGGGAATGTCTAGAGTGGAGTCGTCAACATGCCATGTGGGCCGTCGAACAGTGGGCCAATGTTTTTAACACAGATGAGAGCAAGAGAGGTTAATGTTTTCTTGGAAGTGGAAAGTATTACACGCATGCCATGGCCTGCTCGCTCTTCTGATTTGAATCCCATAGATCATGTCTGGGGTGCTCTAGGGAGATATGTTGCATCATGTCAGCATCCACCAACCACTCTCTAAGGCTTGTGAGCAGCTTACGTGGAAGAGTGGTCATTATTGTCTCAACATGAGATGTGACAGTATCATTCACAGCTTGCAGTGTCATTTTTAGGCCTGTATTGCTGTCAAAGGTAGTCACACCACATATTGAGCACATTAACCAGTTGTAGGAATGTGTGTGCAAATCTGCTAAGTTCGAAGAAATGAAGACAATTTTTGTCTACAGTTATGCATATTGGAGTTCCATATGTTCTGTATTCTTTACATGGTTCCTACTTAACTATCACCTGTTTAGTCTGTTTTATGGCAAAATAAACATAACCGTGCAAAATTTCTGTTTGTTGCTTTAATTTTGGACACTTGTGTAGTTTAAGGTGCCAAGTACCATACCCTAAAGGCATCTCCTCGGAAAGCAGATTGGTGGGGTTTACATAGCTGAGTGCATATGGTATTAGCCTGGCACTCTTGGGGTCTTGAGTTCAATAAAAATTGTGTGATTATTTTATTTTATTGTTGGTGGCATCAAAATGCACTGGTATATATGTGTGAAAGTAAGGGAGAAGACTGTTGAATTTAGGTTAGGCACTGATTTATGGCAGCAAAATTAACATGAAAAACCAATACTGCAGAATTTAATTAAATAGGTTTCCACTTCAATTAATTGAAAACTGGATGTCTATGTGGCAAAATGTTCTTCAGCGTTGATGGTACAAGAACAGTTTGTTACTTATGTCTGTGATATCAGACTAAAAATTGTAAACTGTATCATATTAATTAAAATTGTATGTGCTTGCTGCATATTAAATATAAAATAAATTCTATTTTATGTCTTTGTTGTCTGCTTTGTAAAAAAATGTAAAAAAGGTGGTTATCAGCTGTTACCAAAAATGAAAGTAGTGCAAGGATAAGTAAAGAAGGAGAAGAAAAACAAAATTCACTTTGTATGAGAATCAATTCCATACCCCAGCGTAGTAACCTAAAACCCATGCTTGGTAGTAGTCATGCTGTGGGGACATTTTAATGGCTGCTAACATTGCCTCATTTACTCCACCACGGTGAATGACTTTAGGGTGAGGTACCTGGCACATCTCCATTCCATTTGTTCTCCAATCCCCATCTCTGACACAGCTTCCTCCCATTCCCTGTTTGTTTGGTAGCCTTGAAGTCCAGTTGTGTGTAACATAAGCTGTGAAGGTCTGTGTAGTAACACATTTATCCATATAGTCGATGGCATATTTATTGTGAGCCCTTTCCTGCTTTCCCTTTGGTATTAATACATAAGCTCACCTCGTCTCATTAGTGTGCCTCCTGCTGTAATTTATTCACCACATACTTACTTAGCAGTAATATTTTTGTTCCACATTCAGACACTTCTTCCATCTACACTGTCATTTCTTTCTCTTTCTCATTACCATTAAATTGAATGATTTTACCAGCAAGCCACCTCAGTTGCCTATGAATGCGTTTCACACAATCAGTTTCCATGCTCGCACTGGCAGGTAACACCAAACAATATTTTAAATTGGAGCTTGGCTATACCCAGTGATGGGGCCATGTCAGTTCCTGCTACTTCCTGGTCTACATTTATCTTTGTCGAGTAACAGCTCCATCACCTGCCTGAATAGTGCCTTGTTGGGAGGCATCCTGCGTGTAGTTTTCTACATACTCATACCCTGTCATTCGTGTGTACCAACATGTGGCGCTACTCATTAGTCCAAGTGATGTTTTCCACACGTTGAGCAGCCAGTGGATGTCTTCCTGCAGCTATTCTGAGAACACCCAAAGGTTGGCGTTTCTGCAGCCATGCTAGTGTATGTGCTCTGCGATAAGCAGAAATACACCTCTGAGACGGTGGCTATTGTAGTCCATAGTGAGGACATGATTTTGGATGGCATCACTGCTCACTGTGTAATGTTGTTGTTCAGCATTCTCCCCACCTTGCTTTCCACCACCCCAAGTCCCCATGTGCAGATGTATGCTGTTGCTACCTGCTCTGTACTCTAGTCCCACATCCTCCTTTTAGAGGAAAAAAAGTCACTGTTGAATCCTTCCAAGAATTGCAAATTTCAGTTGATCTCATTGGTGTATTTCATTAGCTTCCCACAAAATAAATAGACTTCTTTCATTTTCCTCCATTCAGTTCCAGGTTTCAATTTTTCTTTTCCTCCATTCAGTTCCAGGTTTCAACTTTCCTTCAGTCATACCAGAACAAGAATTTTGTGTGTGAAAGCCTGAGAGTTCATACAGCTCTTCATGTCCTGTCTGTTATATTCCACTTGTTTTCTCCCCATTTCTAAGTATAAGTTTTGATCAATGCGTATGATTTAGAGTTGCATATTTTGGCTTACATTACCCATTTGTAAGATGTATTTCATGTTGTCTAGACATGTGTTTGTAGCTTTGTTTATTTCAAAACTTTCTTCTGCCATTTTCAGTCATTTGAACGAGCAATGAAGTTCTCATTTGAAGAACCTCATGTGTGGATGCAGAAAGCTCTCTGTTTAATGTCAATGGGTCAATATCCTCGAGCTTTAAAAGTTTTGAAGGAAGTGATACGCCTTTTACCTACTAAGGTCCTTCCATGTCTGTTAGCAGCTCGTATTTGCTTTGAACACACAAACCAGGTAAAATGTTCCTAATTTTCTTGTATACTGTTGTCATTGCATTTCTGTGAATTATAATCATAAACCCTGAGCTTGATCATGTGCAAGCTGTGGCTAATTGCTGCTGTGTATAACAGGTGTATAAGGATGATATCAAGACTTTCTATTAGTTTGAATAATAGACGTGTTGTTTGTATAAGTTCCTTCAGTTTTAAACATTTGTACTGGAAAATATGTAAGATTAATGATATCTAAATTGATAAGCATTTTCCACTTTTGTCCCTTATACAATTTATGTTTAGCACAACTACAGTGGAATGGGTGAACATAACAACTGACCATTTAGTTGTGTAGGGTGATCAATAGGCACTTAAACTTTTGGATTATTGAAGGACGTGTTGTAAGTAAAATTCCTGTGGACATCCCACAGTCTTCCTGATTGGAATTTCCACTGACCACCACCACCACCACCACCACCACCATCTCCTCCCTCGCCCCCATCCCAACACTCACAGTACACCCTTGCTCTCTTCTTCCCTGTGATCTCTGCCCTGCCCATTCCACTTGGTTCACTTGGGTGCACCACACACACAGCTCCTGCCTGTGCCAGAGTGAGCTTACTTGTTCACTTGCTGGTTCATTTTTCCAATAATCAGCAATGCTTTCCTACAACCCTCCCTCCCCATCTTGCCTCCCCCCCCTCCCCTCCTCCTCCTCTCTCTCTCTCTCTCTCTCTCTCTCTCTCTCTCTCTCTCTCTCTCTCTCTGTGTGTGTGTGTGTGTGTGTGTGTGTGTGTGTGTGTGTGTGTGTGTGTGTGGTCCAAAAGCTATACCATATTGAAATCATAGCGTACGCTGAAGCTATGCATGTTCTGACATGATTTTGAAAGCATTCAATTAAATATTAATTATATTAAAATTACTTACTTATCCAAATACACAAACCATTTCTGTACCTTATTATTTCTCAGTTTTTATATTATAATGATCTTTATCAATAACACCTGAAATACAAATTGTGAAGTTGATGACTATACTTATATTTCCTCATTTTAAGAATTTTGTTTTTATCTGCAGGTAGATTTTGAGTTTATCTTTCAAACTTAGAATGTAGTCTGCATATCGCAGAACAATCTAAGCTCAAAATACAGAATTTCATTCTGTATGGTGTATAAATATCATTGTAATTTAATTTTATAGGAGGAGGTGATCTGTGTTTTGGTTGTTATCTTTCAGAATAGCAGCTGTCATTACTACTGATAGAATCACGTGAAATAGAATACAGTGCTTCTGCTTTTGGATCCATAATTTTTTTATTATTTTTTTTATTTATTTTTTTTCCAACTAATTCTTCTATCCTGCAAAAAGAAGGAACCTTTGCTTTATTTAAAATGTTGTTATTGGCAGTACTGAGAGTTCTGTGCCGACAGCAGATACTGGTCAGCATTCATGCCTTTGCATTTTTTACAATTTTCTTAATAAAATTGTCCTTTTTATGTAAAGAAATGTTGTTTCTGGTGCTAGGTAAGTGGATATCCATTAGCTATATTAGAATTGTAGTTACATCTGCCTCACACTCGAATCAGTGTATTTTTTGGTGCTTTGTTGAGTATTGTCAGCAGTAAAAATAAATTTGCGGTGTAAGTGGTATACAGATACAGTGGCTGGTAAAAAGTTCTTGTGACTTTGACTTTTAAATTGCAGTATTATTGCACCATGTATCTTCCCCTCCCTCCTCAAACCCTAGTTATCTCTCCTTCTACCACTGATACATTTTCTGTAAGAATGTATCAACAGTTGGAAGTTATTCACTCAATAGTTTGTAACACTTACAACAAGCAACAGTTATTCATATGCATCATGATGGATAAAAGTGAGAAACTCGTCACTATCAATTTCAGTGTTGAAGTTTTATTGTTAGATACATTTGTTTGAATTTACTGAATGTTCTCCTAATTGCACTGTTAAGAAATGGGATACAAGAAGTGGTGGTAATAAGAAGCAGGGTTGTAATATGAAACATCATAGTATTTGGAGACTGATAATGCCACCGGGCGGCAGCTTCAGTTATCACAATCGTAATGTTCTGTTTCTGCCACTAGAGGCAGCAGAGGTCAGTATCTCATTGTTTATGGCCATGAGTAGACACACATTGTTTTCCAACCTCCAAAGGTTTTTTGCAAGGTTAGCTTCAAATGACTTGTCTGCTACCTTTATTTACATGTTAGCACACTGTTTCTACTTTACGATTTAGTAATAGAATTAAATCTACAAATTATAATGTTAGTTACTTGAAATTGTTTATCGAAAGTCTAGTTTCATTGGTTAGTTTCAAAAATGGCATTGGGTGGAAATACAAAACACGTTGTTCCATATTACAACACCTCTTTTGTTTTGTATGTGTCACCATGCCAAGAGGCAGGTTATGGCCCAAAAAAGGGGAATGCGACAGAAATGGCGCCCTGAAGATACGGTTCAAACAGTGATGACTGTCAGAGATAAAATGAAAACTCTAAATGTAGCAGCAAGATGTTACAATACACCAAAATCTACATCCTTTAGGGAGGTGGCCAGAAAGGATAAATAAAAATGTTGTGTGACGAGGGCCTCCCGTCGGTAGACCATTCGCCTGGTGCAAGTCTTCCGATTTGACGCCACTTCGGCGACTTGTGCGTCGATCTTAATACTTTAACACAGGAAAAATTGGGTAAAATACCAGTTCTCCCACAAGAAATTGAGAAGGGCCTTGTTGAGTATGCCTATTGATGGAAAAGAAGTTTTAAGGACCCACGTGTAAGGACATGAGGTGAATGGCTTATCAGCTGGCAGTAAGAAATGGAATCAGCAATCCATTCACTGATGCTGTGACTGGAAGGAGATGGTTCGATCACTTCATGAACAGACACAAGAATAAGATTTCAGTACAAAAGCCTGAAGGAACATCACTTGCTCGAGCCACTGGCTTTAATCGAGAGTGTCTCATGAAATTTTTTTTTTGTCTTCTGGAAGCTGAATACACTAAACATCATTATCCTCCTAACTGGGTCTTTGGTGTTGACAAGTCTGGTCTTAGTGTACTGTAAATGACGTGAAAGGAAGAAAATAGATAGGAGACATCACTGTTGCAGAGAGGGGAAGTCTGGTACTGATCATCATGTGCATGAGTGCAGGTGGCAACTTTGTGCTACTGTTGATGATTTTTCCGTGCACCAATTGGACAGACAGATTGATGAAAAGTGCACCTCCTAGACTTATTGGAAAATGTCATCCTTCAGTCTGGGTGCAGTCCTATCTATTCATGATTTACCCATTTCATTAAACACATGGAACCTACAGCTGAGTCCCCGATCTTACTCGTATTGGATGGACATTATTCTCACATCAGGAATATAGAGTCATAACGAAAGCAAAAGATAATCATGTGACCATTCTGTGCTTGCCACCTCATACTACACACAGACTACAGCCCCTCGATAGGGCTTTCATGATCTTCATAATATCATACTACAGTGAAAAGTTTAGGCAGGCACTAAGAACAGGCAGTACGGACGCCTACGATATTGTGCAGGAGTTAGGAAAGGCATATCTCAGAGTCCGAAGTGGTGCTGTAGCAGTCAATGGATTCAAATTTACTGGCATTTTTCCATTAAACGGAGGTGTATTCACAGAGCTGATCTCACTGCAGCTGAACATGAAGCAGAACAGGTTGCCGACAGTGGTAAAGCACTTTGTGGTGGTGGTGGTGGTGGTGGTGGTGGTGGTGGTGCTGCTGCTGACCTACAAACGACTAGAGGTGATTCGAAAGAAGGCTATGGGGGGGGGGGGGGTGGATGGGTGGGAGGAGGGGCGCGAAGGGAAGATCAGACAGCAGGTCCATCAACACCTGTAGGCTATGTCAAGCCACAACACACATTCCAGTACAAAGTTCATCAAGACATCAAGCAAACGTTGGAAAGCACTTTCAGCTACTGTCCTAACCAGTTCACCCTATAAAAACTCATTGAAGTGTTCCATAGACAAGCAACAAATTGAACTGAATCTACCAAAAAAAGGCATCAGTTCTGGTATCTTCCTCTTATAGCATAAAAAAGGGCACAAAGATCAACCAGGAATTAGGAAAATGTCAAACAAATCAAAAGACTGTTGACACTGGGAAACGAAGACTGTTCTATGCAACAAAAAGAAATGAAGAAGGAAGTTCTAGCAAGGAAGAGGAAATAGCACAATCCTTTGATAGTTCAAACTTGAAAGAATCTGCTGGGAAAGAAGTTCCTGAAAATGATGATCCAGTCTACCTGCTTTGTGGTCAGGCATTTAAAAAGTCAAAATCTGGGGAACTTGGGTTCAGTGTGCCATGTGGCAGGAACAGAGTCATATTTTTGCAGTTAGTGTGAGACCAAAGTGTTCATTAGCGACTTTTGTTCATGAACTTGAAATTGTCTATCGTAATTGTTATTTATAGCTCACAAAAACAATTTTACTACAAAGTCTCTTCGGGTTTGCTGCCAGATCCTAAAATCAACTCTATTTGATATTTTGGAGATCCAACTGGTCGCCATCTTCAGGAGAATGCTGCTTCTGCTGATGAGTCCCACTGAGAACTGATGCCAGGCTGCAAATCGACATCCTATGTAGTTCACCATACCGTACACTGCACATGCGTCGCCCATCATGGTTGCTGCCCTCCAAGACTGTGAGGTGACACTGCCCTTAGTAGAACACTGGCGGCAACGATATATCACACTCGGGGACGATTTTCGAACACTCGGACTGGCCTCACCAAAGAATGTTCTGTTTTGATGCAGGATAGTACAGGATTCCACATCCTGCTAACAAGGGAACCTCCCCATCGCACCCCCCTCAGATTTAGTTATAAGTTGGCACAGTGGATAGGCCTTGAAAAACTGAACACACATCAATCGAGAAAACAGGAAGAAGTTGTGTGGAACTATGAAAAAATGAGCAAAATATATAAACTGAGTAGTCCATGCGCAAGATAGGCAACATCAACAACAAAATAAGCACAGGAGCGTCGTGGTCCCGTGGTTAGCGTGAGCAGCTGCGGAACGAGAGGACCTTGGTTCAAGTCTTCCTCGAGTGAAAAGTTTAATTTTTTATTTTCAGTTTATGTGACAAACTCTTATGTTTTCATCAGTTTTTTGGGAGTGATTATCACATCTACAAGAAAACCTAAATCTGGCAAGGTAGAAGAATCTTTTTACCCATTCGCACAGTGTACAAGTTAGGTGGGTCAACAACATATTCCTGTCATGTGACGCACATGCCGTCACCAGTGTCGTATAGAATATATCAGACGTGTTTTCCTGTGGAGGAATCAGCTGACCTATGACCTTGCGATCAAATGTTTTCAGTTTCCATTGGAGAGGCACGTCCTTTCGTCTACTAATCGCACGGTTTTGCGGTGCGGTCGCAAAACACAGACACTAAACATATTACAGTGAACAGTGACGTCAATGAACGAACGGACAGATCATAGCTTTGCGAAAATAAAGAAAGTAAATTTTTCACTCGAGGGAAGACTTGAACCAAGGGACCACGGCGCTACTGCGCCTACACTTTCCTTGATGTTGCCTATATTGGACACGGACTACTCAGTTTGTATATTTTGCTTATTTTTTCATAGTTCCACACAACTCCTTCCTGTTTTCTCGATTGATCTTTGTTCAGTTTTTCAAGGCCTATCCACTGTGCCAACTTATAACTAAATCTGAGGGGGGTGCGATGGGGAGGTTCCCTTGTAAGAGGAAACCCCCTGTCTCTGTTAATTAAATTAGCTGCCAACCTAATTTCAATTGCCTCTTTATAGACACTGTTCAAAAACCGGAAGTGTTGGCAGCTATCACAGTTTCGTCAAATTTAATACCATGTCCCTCATTTAAGCAGTTTTCTACTACTGCTGATTTTTCCAGCTGTTGTAGCCTCATATGACGATGATGTTCCACATGCCTGTCACGAACTGTGAGAATCGAATGGCCGATGTAAGCCTTCCCACATTGGCACTAGTCCCTTAGTTTGATTAGTGAAAAACTGGATGAAGAGTTGGTGAAGCTTTGTCATCATGTGCTGATATCCACATATTTTTTATTTAACGGCAACCTTTTTGAACAGAACGACGGAGTGGCTATGAGTAGTCCTGTATCACCCACAGTCACCAATTTATTTATGAAGGACTTTGAGGTTTCAAGTATTTATCATGCAACATATGTTCCTCTTTCCATACTATCATTTGCAAAAAACCTTGTTTCAGTATCTTGAACCGCTTATAATATATGATGATTGTTATGACCAAATAATTTGCGATTTGCGGGGATGGAAGTGGGTGTGTTGTGCATGACATTCTGTCCAATATAAAAGTCAATAACTCAAGAATGAACTGAGATCTTTCTGCACTCAGTATGAAGTAAAATTTTGATATCTTATCTACATTTCATTCACGGTAGTGCATCTCTCTACTATAAGTAGACATGTCAAAGAACAGGCTGATGCAGTTCGAAATGGCATAACTCCTTCTTCTGTTATTATGGAAGTTATTGTTGATTATATGCTGTGATAGTTGATATGCACACTGATTCACACAATCGGGTGCATAATTTGATGGCTACAGCACATCAGGTAAACATAGATGGGTCTCTTGTGAATAATGTTTTATTTACAAGTAAATTCCTGCTTTATTAAGGCAGGAGTAGATATTATGAAAGAGATACAAGGTGGCTGATTTATAGCAACAACAAATACTGCAAAATGCATTGAATGGTGCAGAAAAGTGACTCTCTCTCATTTTTTTAAATTGTCTGTGAAACAAAAGATCAGCACATGCTGATACAGCTTGTACTGTATACTGGAGTCCTTAAACATTCAATATAATGAAGTTACTACTTTACTGGCAGGAAAGAATTTCACTTACAGGTAATGAGCTTGCAGGAAGATTGGTGGATTTCCTGAAACCATTTAGAGGGGGGCCACAGATAGATATAAAAGAACCTACAATCTGGTTAATTCTTTGATTTCAAACACTCAGTAAATCTGCAGTGTGAATTACAATGACTGTGAGCTTAGTTTAATTACTGCACATCATAATTTGTATAGCTTCATTGTACTACATGGAAAGGATAGATTTGTAATTAACTACTGTACTTTATGTATACCAACATTTAGGTATTTTTTAACAGGAAGTAAAAGGGATTAGAACTGCTTCCAAATATAACATTCCTATGTTTCTTTGGCCATCTTTGTGTAAACTCCATATGCTTGACATAAATGAAAAGCAGTAAATTCTTCACAGCATGTGACAGATGTGTGCAAGTTATGCTGGCACAACATCCGATCATTAACATAATCGTTTTTGTGCAATTACTGCATAGTGTGTTATAGTCAGTGATAAGTATTGTAATTTGTACGAGGGTTGGAACATTAATAGTGGCAACTATTTATTTACAGCTCGTACAAAATAGATACATGTTCCAAAATTTTACTGACCTTCACAGTAGTCACCAGCATTGTGTATAACCTGTTGCCAGCAATGTGGAAGTCGTAGGATACTCTTAGCAGTGCCAGTTGTGTTGATAGTTTGAGTGGTGCAGTCTATTGCCTGACGAATTTGTGGCAGTTCTGAAGCGAATGCCGTGGAGTGTTTCCTTCAGTTTAGAAATTGAGTTGAACTCACAACCAGCTTAGAGACAGAAGTGATGACACTTTCTGCAGGACCTGACCATTATTTTGCAGGACAATTCTCAAGCACATACAGTGCAAGCTGTTACTGATTTGTGTGACTGATGGGGCTGCTAAGTGCTATACCACCTACTGCACTCCCCTGACTTGAGCTCTTGTGAGTTAAACTCGATTTCTAAACTGAAGGAAACACTTCATGGCATTTGCTTCAGAACTGCTACAAATTCGTCGGGCAATAGACTCGAACTGTCAACACAACTGGCACTTCTAAGAGTATCCTACGACTTCCACGTCACTGACAACGGGTTATACACAATGCTGGTGACTACTTTGAAGGTCAGTAAAACTTTGAAACATGTATCTATTTTGTACGAGCTGTAAATAAATAGTTTCCATTATTAAAGTTCCAACCCTTGTATAATATTTCCCCAATGTAAAACATGTAAAATGCAATTTTCCGGGTACACAATCACAATTTGTACATCAGCTCTCTAATAGATTTGTGCTTTGCGACTGGCAAGGCAAGGTGCCAACGAAGACATGCACAGTTATCCGCATTTCCAGATTCTGGATGTAGACGTGGAGCAAGTACGTGACCAAGAAGTCATGTGTGGCCAGCCACTAGTGGTTAGCCCCCTCCAGCAGGCAGTTTGTAAACAGGTCAGGCATAGCGTTGTAGCACTGTAGTATCTATTATCCCCAGTTAGTTTTACTAAGCGAGATGGCACAGTGGTTAGCACACTGGACTCGCATTCAGGAGGGCAATGGTTCAATCTCGCATCCGGCCATCCTGATTTAGGTTTTCCGTGATTTCCCTAAATCACTCCAGGCAAATGCCAGGATGGTTCCTTTGAAAGGGCATGACCGACTTCCTTCCCCGTCCTTCCCTGTCCTTCCCTAATCCAATGAGACCAATGACCTCGCTGTTTGGTCTCTTCCCCCCAAACAACCCAACCAACCCCCCCATTAGTTGAACAGAACTCTACAGGACATTCTTGAGTTCACACCACAAATAACTCAGATTACAGAAAACTTTAGCTTGGCTTGATGAGGTACCCCATAAAAGTGATCGTGTATGACATTATGGAATAAAAGTAGGTAAAGTTTACTATCTTTTTCATTTTTACATCACATGTCTGACAACATCCAATTTTCAAATTCCCCAGGGACTCACAACTCTCTTGCGTAACTCTAGGAAAACAGTGTTAAAGATTAATTTGACTAAGGCAAAAGTGAGGGCTCACTGTAGCCCGAAATATAATGAAAATAGTCAACAACTGACAAGAAAAAATCGTCGCCTTTAGGTAAATTTCAGCTCTACATAAATATGTCAAGGTAAGAGGATGAATCTGAAAAATGAATATTATTTCCACTCGTTGACTTAGGCCATTCCTCTTGATAATCTGTTTCGAAACAGATTGCTCTCAGTTTACAGAGCAGAGAAAAGTATAACCGCCAAATTGCTATGTTGAAGAAAGCATACTTCAAAATGTAGATTACATTCAAGGGCATTCAAGAACCTGGACTTGCAGTGAATTTTGCTACCCATCTGAAGACATCTACTGTAAAGATCAGTAGAACTGGTACTTGACATTAACTCAGTCTATTTGCAATGGTTTGTGTTTGTGACCAGAGGAAGCAACATGCCAAAATTGAAGTGCACAGTTGCCAGAGAAAGATTCTAGCTTTATTAGAGCGGAGAGCAGCTACGAAGGTGGCTGAGGGTCTGATGTGCAGAAGCATGTGGAAGTGTACCACGTGACTCTCAGCCAATCCCGTGCCAGTGACATTCTTGTCTTCCTTCTGTGTGGGTTGTGCTGTGTTCGGAAGTTCTAACTGTTTATTTCAGTAATTGTGTTCTGTGCTGAGTGCTGACTGCCTTCATAGCATTCCTTATGAGTGATGGTAAGCAGTCACGCCAAGTGCTACACAAACAGGCAAGAAGAATAGTGTTCGGTGTATACCATTACTTTAAGAGACAATCTTCCGCTGAATCCGCGCTGACACAAGGAGTGGGTCGCGCTGTTCCCAAATGCCAGGAGCAGACAGCTGAAGCCTGTGGTATTGGTTTTAGACTGTTCAGAGAATATCCAGCAAAGCTAAGGTGTCTATCCAAGTCTGCGGCTCAGCTGTTTACAAATCACCAGGGAAGCAACATAACCACAAAAAAGAAATGGCTGAGCTAGATGATTTTGTGAAAAAGTTTTGCGGCGCATAGTGTTCAGCATGTATGCTGATGGTGAGTATCCAACAGCAGAGAAACTACTTTCAAGTACAAAAGAAGCTGAAAATTTTAATGGAAGCAAATGGACCATGTTGAGGATACTGAAAGTTCAGGTATCAGAAAACGAACGATGGTAGGAAATTATTAATGGAACGAAGCGATATTGTAGCTGCAAGGATTGTTTTTCTGAGAACAATGCAGGAGATCGGAGAAGCTGGCACATCACGAATTTATTACTTAGATGAAACTTGCGTTAATCAGAACCATGTAAGGGTTATGTGCTGGAAAATGAGCGATGGCTGTGGTGGATTAAAAGTTCCTGTCGGTAAAGGTAACAGAATTATAGTGCTTCATGTCGGATCAGCAAATACTGGCTTTATTCCCCAGAGTAAGCTGATTTTTAAGGCACCTAAAGCTAAGAATTCATAAGGTTACCACTCTAAAATTACGTACAGCATCCTCAAATGGTGGTTTACACAACAATTATTGCCACATATTCCTGCGTCTTCGTTATGGTCATTGACAATGCGAGCATCCACTCAGTGCAAGTGAACAAAGCTCCTAATACAACCTCCAAAAAGGCAGACATTATTGCATGGCTGTCATCTAACAGAATACCTTATAACTCATTGCATACCAGAGCAGAATTGCTGTTTCTTGTCAATCACCACAAGCCTACATACAGAGTTCATGAGATGGACGAAGTTGCAAAGCAGTATGGGCACTGTATCGTTAGAGTATCCCCATCCATTGCCATTACAACCCAATTGAGGTTGTATGGGCTCAGATGTAAGCAAATATTGTGGAAAAGAACAGTACATTCAAAATTGCAGATGTTGAGAGACTTACACATGAGGCAATAGACAGCATCTCAACATGTGCATGGGTAGGTTGTGTAAGACACACAGAAAAACTGAAAGATGAAGGTTACAACAGGATAATTGGCAGGGACACAGTTATGGAAACATTCATCATAAATCTTGCTGAGTCTGATTCATCTACGTTCGATGGCGAAGACAATGGAGTAGATTTCTTGCTGTGAAGTATGTAAGTACCAATTACTGCTGCTTATGACTTTGTGTGACTGTGCCTGCAGCAGCATAAAAAATTATTAGTAGCTCAAGTTTCATCTTTGACCTCGTAACGATGCCGTTTTCTTCATAAAACATATTTCGTTCAATTAAGTACACATACTATAACGCCATAGCAGGTTGCACAATGAAAGAAAATTATCTTTTAGTAAAACATTAAACGATCTGTTTCTGATATCCTTATGGTCACAGATTATTAAAACTTGAAAATACTTTAAATGTATTCAATCACTAATGTAAGCAGTGCTAAAATTTGTTTGATTAACGAAACAAATCTTTGTCGTACAAAAGATGGAACATTAAACACTGACGGAATTTAAAGAAAGAATGAAGCTACATCATGATTACTGACAAAATGGTGTGTGTATTGCCTTGAGATTGAAGCTCTTCCATCTGTGTTTGCTTTACAAATAAACTGTACTTTTGGAAGTGATCCACTTTGAGCAAAACACAATGTTTCTTTTTGTGCTGTCACCCAGAGACATTTCATTGAGGTTCAACATCGTCGCTGGGCTTTCATTTGCTCTCTGTTATACAATAGGAAAAATATTCATTATTACTTACATATAAATAGATTAGAGTTTTTAAGAAAGTTTTTACAAATCTGAAAACAGCTAAAGTTTTGCATATGTACCTTGTTAACACATGCAATGGTTTTCCTAGTTTTTTTTATGTTTTTCTTTACAGCTATTTTACTTTCAGTGTCTGTCATCTTCAACCATATAGAACTTAATGTAGAGAAATTATTTATCTCTATGTTTTATAAGATTGTGAATGTTGTGTTTAAGTTCAATATTAACTTATTCTATGTGGGGGGGTTGTGTGTGTGTGCACGTGTAAGGATTCTCGTTAATAAGAATGCAGTTCTTTAAAAGTTCACGGTGGAACGATATTTATGTTAGTGTGCCATCAATTTTCTCAGTGTGTGAACTTACGGAAGGAAATTGGCAGCATCACAATGTATCTTCCCTCTCTCTCTGCGCAGAATGCGACCCTCACCTGCCTTCATAGCTGCTCTCCATTGTAACATCACTGAACTGAATACAGTGACACAGGTGCAATCTGTGAGGCCACTCAGGAATGATTAGCAGTCACAAGTCGGTAGCCGTGGTTATCGGCACTGGCGTCCAGTGGGTGATGGGAGGGGGAGGACTGGGTAATCAGGTGTATCATCCAGCAAGGCAGGAGGCCCTGGGTGGTCTGGGGTGTTGTCCATTGGGGTAGGAGCCCCTAGGCAGTTGGGGGTGGTGTCCAGCAGGGCGGGAGCCCTGGACTCTCAGGAGTAAGCTGGAGGATGTGCTGGAGGTGAAGTCTACCTGGGCAATGTGGAGGAGGCACTTGATGATAGCCTGATGACTGAAACACAGTGATGACTGATTCCCAACCAGCTTAGCAATGTACATGGTGAGCATATGGTGAGCACACTGCCATGGAGTGGCTGAGTGGTGCCCTAATTGTCTGCCTGGTGGAAGAAAACGGGCACACAAACAGTGAGCATGTTATCTTGTGGGAGAGAAGAAGTGCCTGTGATCACAGTGCTGTGTACTGTGACATGGACATGGATGCCACCAGTGACAAAGCTCGTGCTACCCAGTGCTGGGGTAGGGTTGCCTGTAGGTTGTATCACAGTCGACCATCTGGGGATACAATACAAGCCCTTACAACAAAACCTTTAATTTTCTAGAGTTTGCTGAAGTTTCTCACTCGCAATGAATGAACTTATTGTATTTTTCTTAGACATTCAGGTGAGGTCATCCTTCTCCCCTTTCAATTAGGCAACTGTCACCTCTGGCCTCAAAACATACATGAGCACTGTTTTTTTGTGGATTATAAAGTTTGTCTATCCATGAAGATTATAAGATTTTTCTTGGGTAGTTATTCTGATGATATGCTGTTTCTGTCTATCTCTGTATTTGCTTTTAACAGCACATACATTCAACACATTACAAATGTTTTTCATTCTAATTAACCCCTTAACATAATATTTTATTAATAATGAAAACCTCCTATAGTGAAAGACATTGCATTTTCACATATGACGATAGCTTTTTAAGCTCAAAGTAATGAGCTGAAAAATTTTGATCACCAGTAATAAAATCCCAGGTATAATCATGCACTGGAGTTTGACTAAAATGTCCTGAAACTTGAAGTTAGTGGTTTGTTTTTAGTTTCTATGTACCTAGGAAGTCTAACCATGTTCCATATGAATATAAATCTTGAAGGAGCTGCCTAGAGACAGTGGACATGTTTACCTCATACCACTGCCAAGTGTTTATCACTTAACTGACAAACTGCTGTCACTTTGCCTCTAACGAGTTAACATCACATTCTTCTTCACTTCCTGAGCTGCTAAATTCAATGCCAAACTCAGAATCACTATAGCCCTCCTTTTTGGAAATAATTGCGTACACAATAAAACAGGGGAGAGGCTCAAAGTGTGTATTTTGTTGTTGAGTATCCACAGCTGCACACAGTGAAAGACTGTATCTAGTGGCACTTAACCAAAACAAGACTGCCAGCCTACAAATGAAGAACCAGGTGCTCTGTAGCAGCCAAACATGTAACTATCGGTGCCGAAGAGGGCTGCAGAAACCCCCTTTGCAAACTGCATAACATCTAAGTAGCTAAGACTAGAATTGTCATTCTACTCGCCGGCCAGGGTGGCCGAGCGGTTCTACGCACTACAGTCTGGAACCGCGCGACCGCTACGGTCGCAAGTTCGAATCCTGCCTCGGGCATGGATGTGTGTGATGTCCTTAGGTTAGTTAGGTTTAAGTAGTTCTAAGTTCTAGGGGACTGATGACCTCAGAAGTTAAGTCCCATAGTGCTCAGAGCCATTTGAACCATTTTGTTATTCCACTCGTGGCAATGTGAGTTTACCAGAGACAGTTACATGGCAAAATTCTTTGTTGAGTTTCTATCTTAACTTTGGAAAGCCTGAGTCTTATTTGAAGGTAGAATATGCTAATACAGTTATCTGAATGGGTTCTTGTGCAGATCCACACTGATACTCATATCATCCTTCCATTCTCAGTGATTTTTCTGGTGTAAAGGCGCCAATATCCAGTAAAAAAATCTTTGAGCATGAAACTATGTCTGTTCATCAAGGTATTGTGTATCTTTAAAGCTTTTTGGAATAATTTATTGTCCACAGTAAGAAGTTTAGTATAGGTACTTGATTTGAGCTGTGTGTAGTTCTACATTTGTTCTATCTTCATCAGTGTTATGTCAATAGGAACAAGAAAATTTTCTTCAAACAATAATGTAGCAATTTACATGAAAATGGTGGTCTTCAACGAGAATGTGAAGTTTGACATCTTCACTGTTCTCCAGTAAAAGCATAGTAAACATTATAGCAACAGTTTACAAATATTGGCTTTATGCTCCACAATGTGTGACAACTATTTCCTTTCTAAATTTATTACAGAACAGTAAAGTGTACTTGGTATCTGGTGTGTAAATAGTCAACAATTTTCCTTGTTTGGAACATTCAATCAGACCATATCATGACTGTGATTAAACTATTCTTGCTGGAAAATAACTTCTCAGCTTTAGTAGTTCTACATTGTGATATCTAATTTAGAAAAGAAAACCATTCAGTCAAAAACAGAAGTTGAGTGTGATGTGGTTCTTATTACCAAGAAGTGTTAGGGTCTGTTTACACTTGGCAGAATATCAGTGCCAAATATCATCCCCTCCAGGTTAAATGGTGCTGCTCAGGCTCACTAGCAACTGAAGAGAATGGAATGTCCATGACAACCATGTCTACCATTCTCAAACAAAATTTCTGAGCATCTGGCTCAGTCTGGACTGGTTCTCAGACACACTACGGTTGCTGTTCCTGTAGTTATGTTGTGGCTCTATGATGTGGTGTTGTGTGTTTAATTTCACGTGTTAAGAGGAGCTGTTAAAGTTTGTTACTTCTCTCCCAATTTTTCATTCTTATCACTTCCTAAGATAAAAAGAAAAAAAGAAAAAAAAGCGTATAAGTGACACAATAAATTACACATACAACACCAAAATCTGCAAAAACAGCACTGAAATTCATCATAATGTAAAATTATTTTTTCAGGCTCTTTCTTATGTGAAAACAGCTGTAGAACAGGGTGAGCAAAAATGATCTTAAATCTATATATGCATACTACTCTTTTTAACTGTTCATTATTTCAAAATAATCAGCACAAGCACACTCTTAAATTTGAAAAATGCAGTAACAGAAAATATTAAGACTGTGTCCAAAAGCACAGTTCTTGAAACATTGGCAGCAAGGATTTAGAACTGCTGTATGTTACCCTGTTGATGATATCGTTGACTGATGTACAGCTCTGGATATTAAAAGTAGATGAAAGATGTCATATCAGACTTTTTTAATGTTTTGAGTATCTTATAATGACAGATTTTCTCAACAGTTTGCTGAAGGCCTGCAGTGGAGCTGTCAAGCCCTGTCCAGAGAGACGTCATCACCACAAAATCTGGCATCCCGGTGTCATCTCTACATAGGCATTGGTTACAGTCTGCAGGCAGCAAACACTACATTAAAACATGAGAAACAGCAACTTATTCAGAGTGCACTTGACTCTTTTCACAGGTACCCACTCAAATCATTTTCAGTACATAGAGGAAGACAGAGATCATGTTACTGCCTTTGCTCCCCCTTACAAGAACTGATATTTCTTACGTTGAGATTCTGTGAAAAAACTTGTTTTTATGAAGCAGTGAAACCTGAAAAACTTACTCTGTAAACTGTGTCATGTGATGGCTTAGTTTAAGTGTAAAATATGAGAGTCTAGTAATTGTACATGAAGACATAGTTCTGTATAAATAGGAAATCTTAGAAATTCACAAAATGCATGTGCCAGTATGATACAGCATGAATAAAACTGATATGAGATGAGAATACCTTGAGAGTGGTTGCAATTACAGTGGTGTATGATGCTATTAATGATGATGTCTGTGGGCTCCATAAGAATAAAGTGTCACATATATCATGAAGCTGCCATCAGCAATGGCAAGGGGCGGGGGATGAGAACTACGAGTAGCAATATACCTCCAAACAACATACCAACTGTGCTCTATGGCATTTGAGCTAAGGATTGAGCTGGCCACTCCATGCACTGCATTTTTGTCCTCTAAATGTTGCCTGTGTAGTCAAATATTGTCATCTTGAAGAAATCAATCGACACCTATTACCCCAGCTGACGGAGGTACAGGGGTGGTTTAATAAGTCTGGTAAAAAAGCAAGAAAAAATGTTTGTTTCAGAAACAACTTACCTCACTTCTGTAATGAAGGATATACACTTGATCCAGCTATCTCCAAGCTTTTTCATCCCGTCAGAAAAATAAACACAGTCAAACTCTGCAAAATATTAGTGGACTGCAACTCTCACTTCCTCATTTGATGAAAATTTCTTTCCAGCAAGCCAAAGTTTCAAGTTAGGAAACAAGAAGAGGTCACTTGGGGCTAATTCTGGTAAGTAGAGTGGATGAGAAACCAATTCAAAGCCCATTTCATGCACTTTCACCGTTGGTATCACTGATGTGTAGGATGGTGCCTTATCCTGTTGAAAGAGCACTTTTTAGCGTGCCTAACCCAAGTTTCAAACGATGCAACAATGAAACATAATAGGGCCCAGTTATAATTCTTCCTTTTTCCAAGTAACCTGTGAGGACTATTCCTTGGGACTAAAAAAAAAAACACAGTGACAGTCACATTACCAGCTGACAAAATGGTCTTTGCGTTCTTTGGTGCACTTTCATCAACCTTTATGTAGTGTTTTGACTGCCATTTTGACTCTGGTCTTTCAGATTGTGATTAAACATTGTCAGACATTGTGTTGAAATGTTGTCCCAGATGTGCTTTTGGTCGAGTGTGAGCAGTTGTGGCACCAACTTCGCACATAGCTTCTTCATAGTCAATTATCCATGCAAGATATTATGCACTTGCTCAGTTGATACACTTACAGTCTCAACAATTTCCTGACTTTTTATTCTGTGATCTTGCATTTCCTTAACATGGATTTTTGTCAGTGGTTTCCTTTGTGGTGACCTCAGTTAGATGGCCGGAGCGCGTTTCACCTTGGATGCTTTGTCCGACCACATTTAAATTCACTAATCCAAAAGTAAATTACTTCAGTGATGGTGCACAGTCCATGTAAAGCTCATTCAGTTCTGTTTTGATTTGATTTGTGGAGCAGTTAAACACTTAAAATGGAAATGTTTAGTAACAGCACACAAAAAAAAAATAATAATTCAATTTCCATTTTCATTCGCATTCAACACATTTCCCAGTTCAGATGGGTGTCAACAATGAAATTTACACTGTACAGTGCTAAATTCTTTATACGACACTTTGAATAATCAATCTTACCAACCATGAAGGCACAACAAAAATATTCCATTATTTTAATTATTTTAATTTACCAGACCACCCTCATACGTAGGCAGTACATCACCATCATCCCTCCAGATCTATGTAATCAAAGTTCCACATCTAAGGACATGGAAGTTTTTTTGTCCATCTGAAGACATTGCCTTGTGTGAAGGCAGTGAGACAATACTCCGTACTCACATTGGGGATGATTTTGGGTCCAAATGAGTCTTCAGCTGTCTAGTTTTGAATTTACCACAGTTTTCCTAAATTACTTCAGGTGAACAGTAGGCTAATTCTTAGACTGGCTGCATGTGTGACTTTTTCCAGTGGGATTAAATCTTGAAGTCGCACCTCACCAATGCAACAGCAGTGTAAATTCCAGCACTGTGTGGCAGTCTGCGCTGGCATGCTGTAATTCTACTTGTGCCAGGATTTTTGAAGCATGAATACTACTGGAAAAATTGCACATGTAGCTGCAGCCTTAATCCTTGGGTGACTTTCAGCACCATCATTACCTGAGTGAACTAGGGCTCCATCTGCAGCCAACTTGAGGAGATGTTAAACTGCTAATTTTCTTAATTTCATAGAGATACATCCTTTTTGCAGGGTTGTGTTGAATAATATAGGATTTTGGTTTTTCACCAAATCAAAAGGTACCTACTGCCACTTTGTGAACTAAACACGGGCTTATATACAAATAATGGTTTTCCATTGGCTTGCAGTTCAGTATGCATGTGGGTATGCCCACCCCAAACACTCTCCTGTAATAAGTGGTGAATAGTATACATGTAGATTTTAGTCTGGAACTGGAACTATCTTTGTGAAGCTCTCTGCATATAGTACTGGATGATACCAGCTATGCAGTAGCTGTATGAGAGAGCAGTTATAAATGTGTAACAGCAATTATTGGTTGTTGGCGCACCTCATAACATGCATCCTCATGGCACGAAACTGTGTTTAGAAATTTTTGTACAGAAGAACAACAATGGAAGGTGAATATTTAACCATTGTGTGATACGTGTATGAGTTTTATCTACATCTAACGTGGCAATGGCTTTCAGTCATCATTTACATGATGAATTATGCCTCAATGTTATTAATGTGAGTTGACTACATCAGACATATCTTGTAAAACTGTCACAGTACCAGCTGCTGTCATACTCTCAAACATGCAACCTTTGTTTCTGTAGCACAATCTGACTGTACCATCGATTATTTACTAGTGATAGTTTCGTGCACAATTCTTGTGGCAGTAAGGTAGCAAATATTCATGTAGATCTCATTTTGCTGCTTTTGATTTTTCTTACTTTATGAAAATCAATGTATGTCTTCCGTATTCATTGGAAAATGGTAGTGTATCACTTTTAATTAAAATTTTGGCTAAAGTCAAGTTTATAACATTTAATTTGAAATTTCTTCAATTTTGGCCCTTTCCAAGGTCTTACTAATGAAGTGTTGTGACTCCCCATGTTGTGCACTGTTTGGCAACATACACTCCTGGAAATTGAAATAGGAACACCGTGAATTCATTGTCCCAGGAAGGGGAAACTTTATTGACACATTCCTGGGGTCAGATACATCACATGATCACACTGACAGAACCACAGGCACATAGACACAGGCAACAGAGCATGCACAATGTCGGCACTAGTACAGTGTATATCCACCTTTCGCAGCAATGCAGGCTGCTATTCTCCCATGGAGACGATCGTAGAGATGCTGGATGTAGTCCTGTGGAACGGCTTGCCATGCCATTTCCACCTGGCGCCTCAGTTGGACCAGCGTTCGTGCTGGACGTGCAGACCGCGTGAGACGACGCTTCATCCAGTCCCAAACATGCTCAATGGGGGACAGATCCGGAGATCTTGCTGGCCAGGGTAGTTGACTTACACCTTCTAGAGCACGTTGGGTGGCACGGGATACATGCGGATGTGCATTGTCCTGTTGGAACAGCAAGTTCCCTTGACGGTCTAGGAATGGTAGAACGATGGTTTCGATGACGGTTTGGATGTACCGTGCACTATTCAGTGTCCCCTCGACGATCACCAGTGGCGTACCACCTGCACGGCGCCAAACACGCATACGACCATCATTGGCACCAAGGCAGAAGCAACTCTCATCGCTGAAGACGACACGTCTCCATTCGTCCCTCCATTCGCGCCTGTCGCGACACCACTGGAGGCGGGCTGCACGATGTTGGGGCGTGAGCGGAAGACGGCCTAACGGTGTGCGGGACCGTAGCCCAGCTTCATGGAGACGGTTGCGATTGGTCCTCGCCGATACCCCAGGAGCAACAGTGTCCCTAATTTGCTGGGAAGTGGCGGTGCGGTCCCCTACGGCACTGCGTAGGATCCTACGGTCTTGGCGTGCATCCGTGCGTCGCTGCGGTCCGGTCCCAGGTCGACGGGCACGTGCACCTTCCGCCGACCACTGGCGACAACATCGATGTACTGTGGAGACCTCACGCCCCACGTGTTGAGCAATTCGGCGGTACGTCAACCCGGCCTCCCGCATGCCCACTATACGCCCTCGCTCAAAGTCCGTCAACTGCACATACGGTTCACGTCCACGCTGTCGCGGCATGCTACCAGTGTTGAAGACTGCGATGGAGCTCCGTATGCCACGGCAAACTGGCTGACACTGACGGCGGCGGTGCACAAATGCTGCGCAGCTAGCGCCATTCGACGGCCAACACCGCGGTTCCTGGTGTGTCCGCTGTGCCGTGCGTGTGATCATTGCTTGTACAGCCCTCTCGCAGTGTCCGGAGCAAGTATGGTGGGTCTGACACACCGGTGTCAATGTGTTCTTTTTTCCATTTCCAGGAGTGTATTTTGTACACCTTTGCATTTATTTTACACCTTTGGAAAAGTTATCACACACAGTGATTTTTGTATCTTTACCGAATTACAGACATGTTTAGTTATTGTGTGAATAAAGTTTCTTTCTCGGCTGATGCAACCTATACTAAAACATTAGTAGCTGATGCTCCTACTCCTTCTCCTTCTCCTACTTCTCTCTCTCTCTCTCTCTCTCTCTCTCTCTCTCTCTCTCTCTCTCTCTCTCTCTCATTTGAATCTATGATATACAAGCTTTCCCTAAGTAAATTAGCTCTCAAAATATTAACTACTTGTCATGTACAAAATTTGGTGCACAATGTTTACATAATTTACTTAACTATAATCTTTTCATAAAGGTGAGGGTTATAATCAGCATCTACAATTGTTTTCCATCAATTTTACTTAAATAAGGAGAGAACGTATTGCTTCATGTGATTTCCGTATGTTCCCTTCAGATTATATTTCTCCACATGAATCATAATGACTGCAAACATAAAAATATTAGAAGACTGAACCATGCCTGGATATTGGAAGTAGATCATTCTTATCTGTATTCATATGGAAAAGTACAGTCAGGACAAGGTCTGCAATGGTGGTCTAAGAGATTCTCAGTAATATTTTATAGGAGCAGTTAGTCTGTCAATTAATAATTTAGTTTCATGAGCATTGTGATAGTAACTCCTCAGTTTATGGAAGAAGTCTGAATAGCAGTATTAGCACATAAGTAATAAAACTGCCTTTTAGCCACTGGGACTGGGAACTGCTTAATGCTTTTCACTTGTCACATAATCTGGCTCCAAAGCCCTGATTAGACTCACAATCAGATGATTCATGATTTGAATGCTACTAAAAGACTCACCTACTGAGGGTCTTCAATCATAACTGGCTACAAGGTTTTTTTCCCTTTGCAACAGCAAAATAGGATCACCACCTAAATCATTAAGCTAAGCAAAAGACCAATGTCCATTGACAGCTACCAAAGGATTAGCCTCACCAATGTGCTCTACAAACTACTTAAAAGGGTGGTAGGCGATGATAGTGCTGGGTTCTCAAATCGTGGTGCTTTTTGTCACCCCCTATAAGTGTGGTTTCTGTGAGAGACAATCCACAGCCGATGACCAGAACAATCTGACAGGCCTACTCTAAACACCAACACGTCATTGCTGTCATTTTTGACCTGTAGTGGCATAAGAAACTGTTTGATATTATCACATTTTGCTTAACTTTCATGACTTGGGCTTATGAGGCTCCATTTTCATTTTTATTTTTCAATTTTTATCTTACCTGTTGTTTTGGGTTAGAGCTGACACATCACTCATCTCCCCATGGGTCCAAGAGAGCAGTGTCCCACAGACCTTCATGCTGAATCTTACATTCCTCCTCATCGCCATCAATAGGCTGGTGTGTGCCGTTGGATCATTGGTCACCCCTGCACTGTATGTCGACGACTTATGGGATTTGTAGGGATCCCAATCTGTAGGCCTGGCTAAATGCCAGAGCCATGGCACCAACAAAGGACCTTCACTTGAATCCTTTCCCATGGCTTCCAGATCTCTTCCCACAAAAATGAGTCATGCGTTTGTGTCATTGTCTCACTGTCCATGGTGCCCCAGAACTCTGCTTGAATACCCAGCACTCTGACATTGTTCCACAGTCTGATTTTTGGGACTCCTCTTTGATGATAAAAAACTGTCATGGCTGCTTCATATTTGTCAACTAAAGTCTAACTGCATGCAAAAGCCTAAAATTAATTGCTTTGTTGTGCCTACGTCTTTTTGGGTGTGAATTTCACTACTTTGTCATATTTGCTGGCCTCCAGTTGTGTTCTGATTGGACTGGGGTTGCCGCTTTTATGGTTCAGCTTTAAAATTCTTGGACCCAGTCAGTCATAGTGGAGTAAGACTGGCCACTGGTGCTTTCTGGACTGGTTATGTAGATAGTCTTCTTGGTGCAGGGAATCTTCCTCCTTCAGTTCTAACACTACCAGCTGTTGCTCACTTATGCAGTCACCATCTGACAATTTCCTAATCATTATTCAGCTTACCAAAATCTTTTTGCATACAAGGGGCATTGATCGCCTGGCACCCACCTTTGTGGTATTACCAGTTGTAATGCAGATAGCCCCCCATGAACCATGGACCTTGCTGTTGGTGGGGAGGCTTGTTTCCTTCAGTGATATAGATAGCCGTACCATAGGTGCAACCACTATGGGGGGGTATCTGTTGAGAGGCCGGAAAAACGTGTAGTTCATGAAGAGGGGCAGCAGCCTTTTCAGTAGTTGCAGGGGCAACAGTCTGGATGATTGACTGATCTGGCCTTGTAACACTAAACCAAACGGCCATTCTGTGCTGGTACTGAAAACGGCTGAAAGCAAGGGGAAACTACAGCCGTAATTTTTCTCAAGGGCATGCAGCTTTACTGTATCGTTAAATGATGATGGTGTCCTCTTGAGTAAAATATTCTGGAGGTAAAATAGTCCTCCATTCGGTTCTCCGGGCGGGGACTACTCAGGAGGACCTCGTTATCAGGAGAAAGAAAACTGGCATTCTACGGATCGGAGCGTGGAATGTCAGATCTCTCAATCAGGCAGGTAGGTTAGAAAATTTAAAAAGGGAAATGGCTAAGTTGAAGTTAGATATAGTGGGAATTAGTGAAGTTCGGTGGCAAGGGGAACAAGACTTCTGCTCAGGTGAATACAGGGTTATAAATACAAAATCAAATAGGGGTAATGCAGTGGTAGGTTTAATAATGAATAAAAAAATAGGAATGCGGGTAAGCTACTGCGAACAGCTAAGTGAATGCATTATTGTGGCCAAGATAGATACGAAGCCCACACTTACCTCAGTAGTACAAGTTTGTATGCCAACTAGCTCCGCAGATGACAAAGAGATTGATTAAATGTATGATGAGATAAAAGAAATTATTCAGATAGTGAAGGGAGATGAAAATTTGTCATTGGTGACTCAAATTCGATAGTAGGAAAAGGAAGAGAAGGAAGCGTAGTAGGTGAATATGGAATGGGGGTAAGGAATGAAAGAGGGAGCCACCTGGCAGAATTTTGCACAGAGCGTAACTTAAACATAGCTAACACTTGGTTCAAGAATCATGAAAGAAGGTTGTATACATGGAAGAGACCTGGAGATACTGGAAGGTTTCAGATAGATTATATATTGGTAAGACAGAGTTATAGGAACCAGGTTTTAAATTGTAAGACTTTTCCAGGGGCAGATGTGGACTCTGACCACAATCTATTGGTTATGAACTGTAGATTAAAACTGAAGAAACTGCAAAAAGGCGGGAATTTCAGGAGATGGGACCTGGATAAACTGACAGAACCAGAGGTTTTAGAGAGTTTCAGGGAGAGCATTAGAGAACAATTGACAAAAATGGGGGAAAGAAATACAGTAGAAGACAAATGGGTAGCTTTGAGAGATGAAAAGGTGAATGCAGCAGAGGATCAAGTAGGTAAAAAGACGAGGGCTAGTAGAAGTCCTTGGGCAACAGAAGAAATATTGAATCTAATTGATGAAAGGAGAAAATATAAAAATGCAGTAAATGAAGCAGGCAAAAATGAGATCGACAGGAAGTGCAAAATGACTAAGCAGGGATGGCTAGAGGACAAATGAAGGATGTAGAGGCATATATCACTAGGGGTAAGATAGGTAATGCCTACAGAAAAATTAAAGAGACCTTTGGAGAAAAGAGAACCACTTGTATGAATATCAAGAGCTCAGATTGAAATCCATTTCTAAGCAAAGAAGGGAAAGCAGAAAGGTGGAAGGAGTATATAGAGGGTCTACACAAGGGCGATGTATTTGAGGACAATATTATGGAAATGGAATAGGATGTAGATGAAGATGAAATGGGAGATATGATACTGCATGAAGAGTTTGACAGAGCACTGAAAGACCTGAGTCGAAACAAGGCCCCGGGAGTAGACAACATTCCATTAGAACTACTGATACCATTGGGAGAGCTAGCCCTAACAAAACTTTACCATGTGATGAGAAAGCTGTAGGAGACAGGCGAAATACACTCACATTTCAAGAAGAATATAATAATTCCAGTCCCAAAGAAAGCAGGTGTTGACAGATGTGAAAATCACCGAACTATCAGTTTAATTAGTCATGGCTGCAAAATACTAACACGAAATCTTAGTAGACGAATGGAAAACTGGTAGAAGCTGACCTCGGGAAAGATCAGTTTGGATTCCATAGAAATGTTGGGACATGTAAAGCAATACTGGCCCTACAACTTATCTTAGATGATAGATTAAGGAAAGGCAAACCTACATTTCTAGCATTTGTAGACTTAAGAGAAAGCTTTTGACAATGTTGACTGGAATACTCTCTTTCAACTTCTGAAGGTGGCAGGGGTAAAATACAAGGAGTAAGAGGCTATTTACAATTTGTACAGAAACCATATGGCAGTTATGAGTCGAGGGTCATGAAAGGGAAGCATTGGTTGGGAAGGGAGTGAGACAGGGTTGTAACCTATCCCTGATGTTATTCAATCTGTATATTGAGCAAGCAGTAAAGAAAACAAAAGAAAAATTTGGAGTAGCAATTAAAATCCATGGAGGAGAAATAAAAACTTTGAGGTTTGCTAATGACATTGTAATTCTGTCAGAGCCAGCAAGGGACTTGGAAGAGCAGTTGAACAGAATGGGCAGTTTCTTAAAAGGAGGATATAAGATGAACATCAACAAAAGCAAAACGAGGATAATGGAATGTAGTCGAATTAAGTCGGGTGGTGCTGAGGGAATTAGATTAGGAAATGAGATACTTAAAGTAGTAAAGGAGTTTCGCTATTTGGGGAGCAAAATAACTGATGATGGTCAAAGTAGAGAGGATATAAAATGTAGACTGGCAATGGCAAGGAAAGCATTTCTGAAGAAGAGAAATTTGTTAACATCGAGTATAGATTTAAATGTCAGGAGGTCGTTTCTGAAAGTATTTGTATGGAGTGTAGCCATGTATGGAAGTGAAACATAGACTATAAGTAGTTTATACAAGAAGAGACTAGAAGCTTTCAAAATGTGGTGCTACAGAAGAATGCTGAAGATTAGATGGGTAGAACACATAACTAATGATGAGGTATTGAATAGAATTGGGGAGAAGATAAATTTGTGGCACAACTTGACTAGAAGAAGGGATCGGTTGGTAGGATATGTTCTGAGGCATCAAGGGATCACCAATTTAATATTGGAGGGCAGTGTGGGGGTAAAAATCGTAGTGGGAGACTAAGAGCTGAATACACTAAGCAGATTCAGAAGGATGTAGGTTGCAGTAGGTACTGGGAGATGAAGAAGCTTGCACAGGATAGAGTAGCATGGAGAGCTGCATCAAACCAGTCTCTGGACTGGAGGAAGAGGAGGAGGATGATGATGATGATGATGATGATGATGCCGCCTAATCTCCTTAGAATGTGCTGCCCATTTTTTTCCTGCCCAGCCCCTGTGTTTAGTATTCAGACCACATATTAGGACTACCCAGCAAGGTGGCGCAGTGGTTCGACACTGGACTCCCACTCGGGAGGACGACGGTTCAATCCCGCGTCCGGCCATCCTGATTTAGGTTTTCCGTGATTTCCCTAAATCACTCCAGGCAAATGCCGGGATGGTTCCTCTGAAAGGGCACGGCCGACTTGCTTCCCCATCCTTCCCTAATCCGATGAGACCGATGACCACGCTGTCTGGTCTCCTTCCCCAAACAACCAACCAACCAACATATTAGGACTAAGCTGTTTCAAGGACCTAAAGTTTCAATCCCCAACAGACCTCCCTCAGCTGTTTTATAATTTTTGTGACTCAGTGATCAGTCTCCAGGCTACTGACCAATGTTACTCTCGTCACCCTATGCTATACCTCTCTGATGTTAGTCGTACTGCCTGTTCAGTTGTCTTTCTCTGGGTCTGAAGTCATGTGATTATCCCAAGGAATGAAGTGGATGACGTTTGGCTTTTTGAAGCAAGTAATTGCCCTATGTTAAATCTGACAGGTGCAGAGTTGTCAGTGCAAATTAAACCTGTTCTCGCTCGGAGATTGAATGTCATCTGGTGGCGTTCTGTCTCTTCTAATAAACTGTGCATATCATGGAGACTGTTGCTGCGTGGTGCTCCTCCTTCCATTCCTCTAAGCATCAATCCATCTTCCCAAGTCACATCCACATTGGTAAAACCAGATTAATTTTATTTTATGTAACAAGACAGCCCAGCAATGTGGTTGTGAAGCTGAAAAGACAGTATCTCACATCCTGTTGGAATGTCCTCTCCTGGTTGTCCATGCTAAGCTTTGTTTTCAGAACTCTTTGCCTCTAATATTGGTGGATGACATGGACAGTTAACTGGTTCTCTGTGAAAGTGGCTTTTATAGATCTTCTGAGTATTTTCTTTATATTTGAACATTTTAGATTAGGATATACTGTGACTATTATAAATATCAATTGAAACTAAAAGTTTACTGCAAGAAATCATAATTTATTTTATTTTCACTATGTGTTTCAAGAGGATTAAACATCCATCAACTGGTTTTATTAATTGACGTAAGACATTTGTGTGTTATGTATACGGCTTCGGGGTAGCCTGTGACAGTCTCCAGTGGTCACTGACCACTTTTCGTATCATGTTTACATTGCGTACACTTTGTTTACACCTAAGCCACTGGAAACAGTGCCACAAGTTACCAACAGCTGTACACACAGATCTACTTATTCAATGAACAGTTTAAGCTCTATGAAACTTGTTGATCTTGTTTTAATTTGATCTAGTAAAATTAACTGTGGGACTATACTGACTGCAATATTAAATTTGTACTCAGATTTCATGTTCGTAAATATTTTAGTTCATCTTACACGATAATGGCTTGATATTGTGAAATAGCCACCTGAACAATTAATATGTTCCCCCGTTGCTGTACTTCGTTTATTCTCAGTGCATCTAATTTCAGTGTCTTCATCATCTCTCTCACTTCCAATTTTTGTTTTGTGTATGGATTCATTTTGCTTCTGACTGTAGTTTTTGAGTTCTAATTGTGAAGCTATCCAATTGGGAAACTTGGACATACCACAGAGGAGGATTGAACATAAGAAACAAAATTTTCACAAATAAACATATTTCAGTCTCTTAGTTTGCATTTGATTATGTGTGTCACTATTGGCTCAGATTATTATTTTACTTTCTTGTGATGAAGATTTTACAAGGGTGTTTTTTTTTTTTTTTTAAATATTCTCTTCTAATTTTTTTATGTCTTTTGTGACATTATAACTTTCATCGTAGTAAATGAAATTAGTTTGTACAAAAAAACATATGGATTTGTTGAACAGAATCTTCAGTTACCATAATCATTTCTCTCTATATCCAAGGTGAATGGTTATTAATTATAATAAAATTGTGAAAATGTCAGCCCCTCCCCTCACTGCCAAAAACAGAATTCAAAAATTTGTATACATTATCTAGCTGTTTGCATTATATACTGTCTCACCACTGTTTATCATTCCCTTTTCCTTTCTTTGTTTCCATTCTCTTCTCATTCCTCCACTTCGGTGTTTGAAGTTCCTCTTTTTCTTTGTCCTTCATGTGGACTTCTGAAGGCCAGCCCTCGTGTCTTACACGTAACATGTGACTGGGTAACGCGGAATTCCCAGCTCTGGGTCGACAGGTAGGGTTTGCATGTAACCCCTGGTACAGGCCAGGTCCAGGGAGGGATTATTGCGTGAGCTGTTACCTTCCCCAATTGCCGATTGGTCCCTCTGTCAGGTGTTCGGGAGGTGTGACCTGAGTTGTGAACAATCACCTAAGGTGGGAGCGCCTCCTTGTGGAGGGGGTTCCCAGTTGCAAGGAGCGTGCCATCAAAGATGCTGGCAATTGTGGGGTATTTTCTCGCAATGGACCAATCATCTTCACAATCACCATGTATGAAACATAAATGGAATGGGACAAAAAATTCGAAGACCCTTCCAGCTGCGCCATGGTTCCTCGTGGTCTCGTGTACTGAAGATGAAGATGGTCAGTCCTTCACCACGGTAAATCAGACAGAAAGGTGTTGATGCAGTTGCCGACCCTGTGAAATCCTGCTCTTGTTTATGGAATGGCACATTGTTTTTGGAGACTACTCCTGATTCTCAAGCACAACAACTGCTTGCCGCCTCACTTCTCCATGGCTACCCTGTTCGTGTCAAGGCCCATAGAACTCTGAATTCTTCCCATGGTGTTATTTACAATAGGCTGCTCGACGGTCTGACCGAATCCGAAATCCAGTCTTACCTCTTGGATCGGGGTGTCATTGCCGTCCATTGGGTGATGAATCGGGTAGATTCCTCCTTAGTGCCCACCCGCACTCTTTTTCCCACCTTTGCTTCCATCTAAGATCAAAGCAGGCTATGAAATTATCGCAGTCCAACCGTACGTTCCTAACCCGATGTGCTGCTATGAGTGTCATCATTTCAACCACACTAAAACGTCTTGTCGACACCAAGCCAAATGTGTAACCTGTGGTAGGGATGCACACAAGGGCAATTATCCACCTCCTCCTCCCTGCTGTATCAACTGCAATGGTGGCTGTGCCACCACTGCTCGGGAATTGTCTCGTGTATTTTGATGAGCAGGCTGTCCAGGAGATCCAGGTAAAGGAAAGAGTGCCTTACCTAGTCACAAATTGTTGGCTAGTCACAAACCCTGCGTTCTCCTGTCTTGCACCTATAGTTCTCTTGTTACCCCCCGTTCCATGAAGGACATGGTCACGCAGACATGCAACTTTAAATTCAGCTCTGAGGTTGTGTAAATCATCCAGTGTCAAGGTAGCATTGCCATCCACCCCGTCCAGCTGTGCAACAAGCCATCAAACTCTTACCTCAAGGGGCGAAGACACAAGCTACACAACCAGTAGGCTGGAAAGGACAGAAAGGGTACTCCCATGAAGGCTTCCTATGTCCCTCCAGCTAAACAGCACCCAAGTCTTCCTCTGCTAACTGGAAAGACCCGAAGAAGTCCACAAAAGGCAAATGGCCTTCTCCTTAGCCGACTCGAAGTTCCTCTTCGATGGTGTTGCCACATGATACCTTAGCCTGGCCAGTCGCTGGTGCACACCATCAACCATTTTTCTGCGTTGTTCTCCACAGACCGAAAGCAGAAGCAATCCGACGCTTCTGTGGACTTCAGGGAGCAGGATCCTCCTGCTTCTGTGCCCTGTAGCAGTGACTTTTCACACTCTGTCACTTGGCAGCCGCTGAGGTGACACCCCTTCACCTCTTCCTTGTCATGACTCTCCTCCAATGGAACGTTCGCGACCTTCGGTCTACAAAGAGGATTTACGGCTGCTTTTGGCTTCACAGCATCCCCTTGTATTTTACCTTCAGGAAACAAAATTGTGCTCTCACGACTGTTTTCATATTACTTACCGATTCGTTTTTACTTTCCCCTTGAGGTCAGCATTCCATCTCATCGGGGCGTCATGCTGCTCATACAGGGTGACATTCATAGTCAACCCATCTCCCCAACTACCCTTCTCCAAGCTGTTGCAGTTCTCCTTTTCCTTCCCCACCTGACTTTTTCCCTCTGTACCATTTATGTCCCTCCATCATTCGATGTCTCCAGGACAGACTTCCTTCATCTTAATGGGCAGCTACCTCCCCCATTTCTGCCACTCAGTGACTTTAATGTGCATCATCCCTTTGGGGTTCTCCCAGAACCTGTCAGAAAGGTGTGCTCTTGGCTGGTCATCTTAATCAACTCAACTTCTTCTGCCTTAACACTGGAGCACCCACATTCCTTTCAGACTCCTGGCACACCTTTTCCCATTTGGACATATCTTTCTGCACTGTCTAGCTTGCCCATTGTCTTGAGTGGTCAGTTCTTTCTGACACCTACTCGAGCGACTATTTCCCATGTTCTATCCATTTGCTGACTCATACCCCACCTGCATGCTCAAGCAAATGGCAGCTTACTAAGGCTGAGTAGTGGCTTTATACTCCGCCCTGGTAGCCTATGAAGTGCAGGATTTCCCCAGTTGTGATGACCAGATGTAATACCTCACAAATGTTATCCTTACTGCTACAGGATATTCCATTCCCCACACATCCCCTTTACCACACTGTGTCCCAGTCCCTTGGTGGACTGAGGCATGCCACAATGCAGTTCATGCGTGGAGATGTGCTCTCTGCGTTTTTAGCCATAATCCTACAATGACAAACTGCATTCATTATAAACAAATGCGTGCAAAGTGTCGTCACATTCTTCGGGATAGCAAAAAAGCTAGCTGGATTTCATTCGCTAGTTCTTTTAACAGTTCCACCCCTTTCTCTGTCATGTGGAACAACTCCTGACGGCTCTCTGGGACCAAGATCCATTCGCCAATTTCCGGCTTGAGAGTAGCAGATGATGTTATCGTGGATCCTTTTGCTGTCTCCAACATTTTGGGCTGCCATTTTGCAGGAATTTTGAGCTTTTTCCTAATATCACCCAGCTTTCCTCCATCGAAAACGAGTGCTGTCAGTTCATCCCGATCCTCCGCCCCAGGCCCAGACGCTGTCCACATTCAGATGTTGCTGCACCTTTCTCTTACGGGCAAGCACATTCTGCTTAACACATATAACCAAATCTGGACAGAGGGCACATTTTTCGGATTTTAGTGTGAAGCCACCGTCATACCCATACCTAAGCCCCATCTCTTACCAGCTGTGTTTGCAAGGTGATGGAATGTATGATTCATGCCTGGCTGGTATGGTGGCTCGAGTCTCGCAATTTGCTAACGACTACATCTCGTTACTATGTCCACCAACGTCATGAATGGTTTTCTGTGGAAATCCCAGACTGTGGCCGTGTCTTTTGATTTTGAGAAGGCCTATGACACCTGCTGGAGAACTGGTACCCTCCATACTCTTTTCATGTGGGGCTTCCATGGCCGCCAGCCCTGTTTCCTTCAGGCATTTTCAAAACACCAATTTTTCCAGGTGTGTGTAGGTTCTGCCTTGTCGGGCACATTTATCCAGGGAAATGGTGTGCCTCAGGATTTGGTCCTGAGCGTCATCCTCTTTGCTACCGCCATTAACCCTATAATGGCCTTTCTTCCACTGGGCATCTCCGGCTCCGTTTTTGTTGACGGTTTTGCCATCTATTGCAGTTCTCCACAGACCTGTCTCACTGAACAGCGTCTTCAGTGATGTCTTGATCACCTTTACTCCCTGAGCATCGACAATGCCTGTCTTTTTCCACTGACAAAACTGTCTGTATTTATAGTGGTGCAAATGGTTTCTCCCACTATCTTTACGTCTTGGGCCTGTTGCTTTTCCGTTTGTTGAAACTACGAAATCCCTGGGGCTCGTGCTCGATAGGAAACACTCTTGGTCCTCTCATGTGTCTTACCTGGCAGCCAGTTTTACATGGTCCCTCAGTGTCCTACGTGTCTCCAGTGGTACTTCCTGGAGTGCTGGTCAAACCACTCTCCTCCATTTGTACTGGTCCCTTGTCTGTTCTAAACTCAACTACATGTGTGCTTTGTTTATGCATCTGTATGTCCATCCTTCTTATGCCATCTCAACACTATCCACCATCATGGCATCCGTTGGGCAACTAGCGCCTTTTGCGCTAGCCTGGTTGCGAGTCTGTATGCTGAAGCTGCTGAACTACCACTGTCCTACCACCGTGACTTTCTCCTCAGCAGGTATTCATGCTGTTTGTCTGCCATGTGTGGCCACCCATCCGATGCCTCCTCCTTCAATGATTCCTTTGATTGCCAGTGTGGAGCACGTCCCTCTTCTCTGTTACCTCCTGGAGTCCACTTTTGGTGCTTTCTGTGTCAGCTTAACTTCACAATACCTGCAACTTTCCCGGTGGGTGTGAACCCTTCATCACCTTGGCTTCGTTAAGTGGCCCGTTTTAACCTTGGCCTTCATTCACTTCCTAAGGACACTACTCCAGCTTCGCTGTATCGCCTTCAGTTTCACGGTCTTCATGTGGAACTTCGTGATAGAACCTTTGTGTACTCTGATGGCTCTCGGACTGACCGTGGTGTCAGGTGTGCCTTCATCATTGACACACACATCTTTAGATATCGGCTTTCGGCACTCTGCTCTTCACCCTTATCAGGCCACGGAGTACATCCAGCGACACAAACTTTGCAATTGTGTCCTCTGCTCAGACACTCTCAGCACCCTTCAAAGTCAATGTGTGCTGTAGGACACTGCCTTTTTAGCCATCGTCATTTCATAAGTGGCCTCCCCCACCACTTTCTATATATTGCTCTCAAGTTTTAACTGTCCACCACTTCCTGACAGAATGTCCATTTTTTTTAACTGTTTGCCATCTGAGTTATTGGCCATTTTAGCAAATGACACGTGGGCTGTCAACCGCATTTTACCCTTTATTTGTCAAAGCAATGTGGCAAAGGCCATTTAAATTTTAGTCTTTGGCTTCCATTTCTACATGGTGTCTTTTGAAGCCCTTTCTCCACATCCCTGTTTTTAGCTGTCTTCTCTTATGTCCATTGGGATTAGTTGTTTTTTAACTCCTCTACAGTTTTGACATGGGTGCATATGGGTGCATATGACCGCAGTTGTTTTTGCACCGTAAAAACAAAACAACACTGACATTCAAAACAATTAACTCAGTGTGTAAATCATTATGTTAAGTCAAATATTATGATACAGTGAAAATGATGAACACCTGATTCTTTTTGTCCATAGGTTACTATGTAAGCAGAAGCTTTACCATCTAAATTAAGAACTTGATTACCAGTAATAGTATATTTTTTTATAGATAATGTGTATTTTATTTGAAGCAGATTTAGGACATTATTTTGAAGGTGTACAGTAAGTTACTAAACTGTTCACAGGGCACAGCAGACAGATCCAAATGATCATCTGGCGGAGTATTACCTTGGACTTCAGTATGCTTACAATGGTCAGTTAACAGAAGCAGTAGCACACGTGAAATTGGCATTGAATTTAAATGCTGAGCATGTTCCTTCCCTTCAGCTTCTTGTGTTACTTTTATCAGCACACAAGCAGACTGCTGAAGCCCTGCAACTGTTGGATGCTGTTATACAAGAATATCCTGATAACATGAACTTGCATTACACAAAGGCACAGCTAGAGCTACAACATCTTGGAGGAGAGGTAATATTATCTGCTTACGTAAGTTATGTGTTTTCTGCTAATTACAGTGTGAATACAAGATAGGAAAGTGATACCAGATGATTTTTAGTTAATGTAGGTAAAACAAGACAAAACATCAAGAAGCTGGTACTAGAAAATTAAATGTAAAAATTCACATGTATCCAACAGACTTACATAGAATACATGAGAATAATTCAGATGTAGTATAATTAAAGCTTTGAAAGATGACTAAAGGTCGAATTAACTGCACCCACTTTAGAGAGAGCAAAAAATGTGCTATGAAGGTCAGTGGCAAACATGTAACCAGTGTTCTGTCATGTTACACTGAGAAGCAAGGAAATACTGTTTGACTTAGAAATTTCAGTGTGAAAACAACAGTAAGAAAAAGGAAAACATGCAAATCAATGTAAAGTGAAAGAATATTTCTGAGAAAAAGGCTATAACATTTTTGAGGAAATACAGAATGGGAATTTTGATGAAGGAAAAATTACTTTGAAGTTGTCAGCAATGGTCCAGCACTAAATTCATAAGACGTGATTTGCTTCAGAGTATGAAAACACATAACAAAAGTGTATATTAGAATATTAAGTCAAAATGACCAAAGTTTTTCATACAAATTTTCAAAAATCCACTTTTTAGGCCCAAAAATAACAAACAAGGAGTGATTTATGAGGGTCTATTTTTTCCCCCTGCAGTTAGATATGATAGCCTCATATAGAGCAAGAACACCAACAAATGTTTCCTTAATTTTTTATGAATTTTTGAAATTTGAAAATTTTCGTTTTGTGTAAAGTTTGGGGTTAGCTATCTCAGGTGGGACTAAATATAAAAATATGATTTTTACACAGTTTGTACACCTATATGATAGCAAAGTACTGTAAAAATTTCAACATAGGTATCTGACTGTGAACAAAGATATGAATTTTTGAAAATGGGGAAATAATTCACATTACTCTATGGCTGATCTTATGGCTGTTGGCTATTTAAATGGTTTGTTGTTTCATTGTAATAAGATTTGTTACATATATTTAGTTCACATGCTCACCCAATATTCATTTAGTTTATTTGTTTTTAATAATGCAATATTAAATAATAGGAGCTTTCGCTTTTGTTCTGTGGTAATAAAAATGCCCATTTATGTTTAGGTTTATTGTCAATAAAGAAGTAAATTATTGCTGGGTGTGGCATTGTAGAAGTACTTGAAAAAGTCAATGACTTTTATACCGTTAGACAAACTTTGTTTAAATTTCGAGTAAGTTCTTCTGTAACATCAGTGTGTATCATGAGAAAAAATATATTCTGAAGTACAACCACAGTTTTGGAAAAAGTGCTGCGATCCACTTAAAGTTCATACAAAGCCTATTACTAAAGGTTTGAGGGGAAATAAAACTTGAACATATGTCCTTGTTATGTGAGAGTGAAACAGCTTCCCAAGTGAAACGTAATGTGATTCCTGGAAATTTCCTGTACCCAGATTCTTACTTAAAAGTATTTGTTGTGAATCCAGAACCAGAATCATGTGACCTTGTTAATGACATTTATATTCCTAATGCGGAAGCTGTTAGCATATTGGATTTTGCTTGTTCTAAGTATCTCCTGCTTCGAAAATAATAAAATTAAGTAGCAGAAAAAGAAAAGCAGGTATTGAAAATAAGATACAACAAATTTCAGACAAAAATAGAAAAGATTTGGAATAATGCTTTAATAATACAGATACCAACATTATTTCTAAAGAAGAAGAAAACCTACCACCAGCATCATCTGACACTAAATATTTGAGCTTAATAGAGAAATTAAAAATTAAATGTTCAGTGACATCTAAAGAGGAAAAAGTTAAAATTTAAGTTTGCTCCCTGGCTTACGGCCAAGAGAAAAAATATTCATGAATTCGTCGTTTCTGATCGTTTTGTTAAACTAACCCAAAAATTAGTGAAAGAGCGAGGCATTCTTCCAGTTTTAGGAAAGAAGAAAGGAGTAAGTATAAGTGAAAAAAAAATTAAAAAGATCCAGCAGTTTTTTGAAGATGATGAAAACAGTAGAAAGTTCCCAGGTTGCAAAGATAGCAAAAGAGTTGTTTTAAATGGAGTTAAAGTAACAAAGCAGAAACGACTAGTGCTGTCAAATTGAAATGAACTTTATGTAGCTTTCAAAAATTCTCATCCTGAATGCAAAATTGGAAGGTCAAAATTTTGTGACCTCAACCCTAAGTGGTGTATTTTGGCTGGATCCTCAGGGACACACTCCGTATGTGTTTGTTTATAACATCAAACTGATGATTGCAGGTGCAGAACTCAGTGATTTTAACTACAATGAGTTACTAGATTTAATGGTCTGTGACACTAACAGTTATGTCTGTGTGATGAATTTGTGTAATAAATGCCCTGGTAAGGAAACCGTTATTGAATTGTTTCATGAATATGATGAGAAAATGCCAGACAGTATTACCTTCAAACAGTGGGTCACAACTGAGAGGGCAGAAATGATAACACTGGTTAAATCTCAGGAACAGTACTTAGAATCTTTAACTGATAACTTACTTCTGGATGGTATGACATCTCAAGAGCTGTCGTCATCCACCATGCTTCAGTCATCTTTCCAACAATGTTGCAATCCACAGTAGCCCAGTTAAAGTAATTGTTGGTCACAGCACTTGACTGTTGGTGATTTTCTCAAAATTGAGTGTTAAGTGAAAAACACAGTGCCTGCACAAACCTTGGAGATAGTGTGTTTTATGTTTCAGGCTCCCCTAATATGCTTGTGATCTAGTGTACCTGCCCAATGTAAACTGAACTGTGTTACCAACAGCCAGTACAAAATATGATAACGTACCAGCTATGTGATGTGCTAAACTTTTCCATTCACTATGGTTAATTTGTTATTTATGAAGCAGATTTACACAGCCAAGTAAATGAAGAGAACTGAACAGTAAAATAAAATATTTGTACATATTTTTAGTTATAGCTTGGAATTCTAAAGACTGTCTTGAATTCATTGTAAATTACGTGGAATGGTAATGATATGGCAGAACAAGTTGGAGTATTGTCAATATCATAATGCTAATTCTCTTAGATATTTATGTACTTTGCGTTGCACAAGTAATCGGAGATGTAATTTTAGTAACACACAATTTAGAAATCGGATGAGATATATTTGACACACAGATTTGTCCATTTTTATAGAGAATGCAAAATGTGTGAGGCACACACATACACATTCATATAAATTTTTTATCCCATATTCTAAATGGTTGTTACAGGGCAATGGTGTCTCCAGCTGCGAAATTCCTCTTCCCCTTTTTTCCAGTGTAAAGAAACCAGAAAATTTACCCAGAACCTGGTGTACAGAATTACTCAAAAATTTTTCTGTCTACAAAAAGTGCTAAACAGTTATCCAGACTATAGTTTTCGTATGTTTTATTTGTACCCACAACTGTGTGATATCAAAAATCAGTTTTCAGTTTTTATCTTGCTGTAAGGTTTCTTTGAATTACATCCTGTAATTAGTAAATAAGCATGAAGGACAGGAAAGTAGTCACCCCAGGAGGCACCTTGCTAGTGCAATGTACTACTGCCTTGAGCCTCGATTAAGGCCTCAATTTGATGAAGAAGAAAGTCCACGTCCGTCTTCAGGTACGACATATCCGGCTAAAGCCACTCATTAATGATCAGAACCTGTAGAGCTACCAAATTGCAAGTCTGTTGAATACCACAGTCCTTCAGCTGTTCTAAACAGTCCCAGATGTTTTCAATAAGATTAAGGCCAGTCTTGGTGTGAAATAGTGCCTGAGTGTTCATTAAAGCAGGAATGTAGTGTACAGCCCTTTTAACATGGCTGTTGTCATCTTGGGAAACCTGGGTGTCCACAGCATGCTCATTAGTTTCACATTGAATGGTGAAATAAGAGATTTCACAACAAATGCTTCTGGGTAAGCTTTGTTTTCGCCACAGTGTAAAAAGGGAGAAGAGGAATGTCACAGCTGGACACACCACTGCCGTATAACCACCATTTAGAATCTTGGATAAAAATTTTACAAGAATATTTTTCAAATGAAAATTTCTGTTATAATTAAAGCTCTTTATCTTGTGACACATCCTCAGTTTCAATAAAAAAAAGTATATACATTGAATAAAAAGTCATTTTAAAAACTGAAATATTTACGATGCGACCTAATTGACTGTCAGTCCTTGACTTCCTGCTCAGTGCCCAGACGTGAATTTACTAAAGTGGTACAATGCAGTTCTCAGGGTAAAGGTGGAGGGTGGGGGGCAGGCGGTGACACATGTTAGTATGGAATTGGTGCCGTCTTGTCCCATTGGAAGCTGGATGACACCTATCAGCCCATAACTTATCCTTGAAGATGCTTTCTGCTGCACAGTGTTATTATTCACATGTGGTAAACAAGGTGCTAGCTACTATTTTAGGTGTTAAAGAGTTTCACTTTCTGTGTAAGGGGCAATGTTCCTACTCATCATCAACCACAAAGTCATTGGTTTTCTTATTTGACCCTCATTCGAAGCTACTGGATAGGACAGCACACCAGCTGCAGATATGGTGTCCCTTTCTCAGCAACTATTGCTATGGTGTTTGTTACCAGTCCACGGCCAGAATGCCAGTACTGATGAATTAGCATGACTACTGGTGGGGGCCCAATCCCGAGTTCGATCAACAGATGGCTCTGGTGTTCACTGTGTTATTGGTTTTCACATTGCGGCACATGAATTCACAATTGCCACTACTGCTGATGTGCTTTTCCAAAACATCATTTTGGCTGTCCAGTTGGGTTGGCTGGAGCGCTGCCAGTGGATTCCACCCCCTTCCCTCCCTCCAATTGCCTCAGCCAGTGTTGTCTGAATTGTCTCCCATGGTGGTCGGTCTGCAGGTGGGTGCTCCAGGGGCCTCTCCAGTTCTGTGTCGGAGGCTGTGGCCCAGACGTCATGATGGAAGTAGATGAGCTGGGGTGGGTAGCGCAGTTGTATAATGTGGAAACCTGCCACAGAGCACACATGTGATGCATAGTATGGTCAGACCCATGGCGTACATGGACTTGGTGCAATGGAACAAGGGACTAATGACCATGCAGTTAGGTCCCTTTAAACTTTAAACCCACCACCACCCATGGCGAAGTTGTCTACTTGTGGGCAGCAGTAAGCCATGTGAGTCAGTTCTTGCACAGTGTTCAACCAAAACTGACGGAGTCTTGCCGAGTCATGCCATTTGTTGCTGCTGAGTTCTTAGCTCTTAGCCATACGCGCCAGCCGCATGTGTCTCTCCATATGGGTTCAGACACTACTTCCAATAGATTCACTTTTATGGCAAGTCAGTTTTTCTGTCATGAGGTTATATTCACTGGCTGTTATTGAGTCACTTTTAGCCCATAAAGTATTCATGCCAACCGTGTTGTGTAGCAGCGTTGTGCTGCCTGTGCAGACACTAACCACCAATGGCCAGAACCATGTTCTTCTCTTCACACTGTAGCACCACGTGTTCTTGTACATGGTGTCAATGCCACCTCTTGTGGCACTGTGTATCATTATAACTTCAGGTTTCTTCTGATGGTTATACTGTCGATTATTCATGAAGAGAGCTAAGAATGGTAACAACTTTGTTCTTCTTAGCAACATATCAAGCTGTCATCATGTCTGGTTGGAAACATCTGAATCTGCATCTGCATTATTACTCTGCAATTCAGAATTAAGTGCCTTGATGTGAGGGTTCATCAAACTAACTTCAAGCTATCCGTCTGCTGTTCCACTCTCAAACAACATGTGGGAAAAACAAACACTTAAATCTTTTCATGCAAGCTCTGATTTCTCTTATTTTATTCTGATGATCATACCGCCCTAGGTAGTTAAGTGCCAACAAAATATGTTTGTATTCAGAGGTGAAATCTGGTGATTGAAATTTCATGAAAACCAAATAATGTAGAGTGTACTTATGTTCTGTAGGTGTAATAAAGCCAGCAGGCAGTTCGCCTTTGTTTGTTTCATGTAAAAATGTTATCACTGGTGATATTATGTACAGATTTTTCAAGCTCAGTCACCAGGATTTCCACAACATTCTCTTCATTGCAGTGCTCTGGTTTCTTCATTCTTCCTCAAATACACTTCCAGCTTCCAATAGTAGCTTGTTACACTGTTACAAACTGTCCAGAACTTTATACTGTATCTACCAGGTTCTGATGGCACATATTGTCCAAATGGAAAACAGCCTTGATATATGACCAACTGTTCATCCAAAATTGTGTACTATCTTCGAATTTAGGCCCTTAGGGTAGTTTCCAACATCTCAAAAACTTCTCTGATAGTTTCCAGTTTGTCCTGTGACCTACATTTGTGTCAGGCTGATGCATGTCAAAGCACAACATCCTCAGAATAGCATGGAGGCAGTTGCAAGACGTACACTGATGAGCCAAAACATTACAACCACCTGTTTAATAGCATGTAAGTCAAACACAGGACAGCAGTGAATCTGCTTGGCATGGATTCTACAAGTCCTTTATAGGTTTCCAGAAAGTATTTGTCACCAGATGTCTACCGAGTGGGGTGGCGCAATGGTTAGCACACTGGACTCGCATTCGGGAGTACGACGGTTCAAACCCATCTCCAGTCATCCTGAGTTATGTTTTCCGTGATTTCCCTAAATCATTTCAGGCAAATGCTGGGATGGTTCCTTTGAAAGGGCACAGCCGATTTCTTTCCCAATCCTTCCCTAATCTGAGCTTGTGTTCAGTCTCTAATGACCTCGTTGTCGATGGGCCGTTAAACACTAATCTCCTCCTCCAGATGTCTACTCATAGGTCACAAAATTCCTGAAAATTACAGGATGGTGGTTTGTGAGCATGCAGCTGGTGCCCGATGTGTGTTCCGATGGATACAGATCATAGGCATTTGCTGGCTGAAACATCAGTTAGAGTTCATTATCATGCTCCTTAAACCACTGCAGCATGATTCTGGCTATGTATCACAAAGAGTTATCCTGCTGGAGAATGTCATTGCCATGAGACAAGACTTCAAACATGAAGGGATGCAGGTGGTCCACGATAATGTTCATGTAATTCACTGCTGTCATGGTGTCTTCAAGTACTGCCATAGGTCCAATAGAACCTCAACTCAGTGTATCCCATGACACAATTCTGCTCTCACTGGCCTACATCTGTGGCATGCTGCACGTTTCAAGAAGCCATTCGCCTAGATGGCTACATGTAAGGACCCAGCCATTGACCTGGTGTAAAAAGAAATGGGATTCGTTCAACAGGTGATCTGTTTCTGTTGATCCACAGTGAAAACTCAGTGATGTTGTACCCATGAAGTCATAACTGATGATGTCATTGGATCAATACAGGAACATGTAAGGGTTGTGTGGTGTAGAGCTCCATGTTCAACAGTGGCCTTTGAATGGTGTGCTCCAAAACACTTGTGCCTGCATCAGCATTGTGCTGTGTCATCAGATCTGCCGCAGATTGCTGCCTCTCCTAGATTACACAGTGGGAGTCCTCTGACCTCTACATTTTGTGATGAGATGTGGATGTGCAGTACCATACAGCCTACACTTCATTCCACCATCCTCAAACTGCTTTCCATAGGTGCTCACGACAAACAACTGACCAGCTTCGGCATTTTAAAGATTCTTGTTTCGAGCCGCTGTGCCACAACAATGTGCCCTTTGTTAAAACCACTTATATCAGTGGATTTCTGCATTTGTGGCTCGTATCTTTGCTATAATGACTGCCCATTTGTCTCTCTTCTACTTACATGTTTTCTTACTGTGATGCATGCCTGCAACACCATCAGGAGGTATTCAACCTCACAGTGGGCAATAGTGATAATGTTTTGACTCACCAGTGTAATTTCATTGAACAGTGGTCGGCCATGTGCAACACTCCGAACCTTACTGATATCTTCATTTCTCGACCTGTAAACACCTGTCAGAGTCAGGAAACCAAGAAACTTTTTCATTTCATTCAAATCTGTATCCATCCAGTCCTTGTAAACAATTAGACCTTCCATGTTGGTCCACGTCCACACCTTCTCAATGAGTGGTATATGAAAGAACAACATAAAACAAGACTCTTCATTATCACCATTCCTAATCAAATGTGTTGTTAGCCCTGATCTTCTTTCAGTATATCCTTTTTGCTCAACCTACCAGAAATTCCAGCCTGTGGGGCTGTATCCCTTTACTTCATTCCGATTACCAGAAAACAATGTCACACTTAACAGAATTTGCTCTAAATTGTTCTTAGACTTTTTTGTAAAGGGCATCATCATCATCTTCATCATCATCATCATCATCATCATCATCATCATCATCATCCTTCTTCTCCTGCTTCTTCTTCTCCTGCTTCTTCTTCTCTTCCTCCTCTTTCTTCATGTTGTTGTGAGGTTTTAGCAACGTCTACCTCATTATCATCATCCCTGGAAAATTCAGATTCACTGGATAGGTTTTCAGAATCGGAAGACTGCTCCAACAATACCCTTATCTTCTCACGTGATAGTCCTCTTCTCTGCACCATTTTCATTTTGTAGACCAGACAACTGTTACATGAAGTAATGTACCAAAATAAACATTTGCTTATCACAAGGACAGTTGAATGCTGAAAGAATAACAGCATGAGTCAGAAATAGCAAATGGCATAACAGACACTGCACAGATATTGTTTAAAAATTGCTTCTGACTGCATGGGCTTTCGAGGCCCATACCGGAGCAAATGTGAACCAACACTTTAACACAAAGCTGTAGGTAAATCTCTGTAATTATTTTCCAAACTTATGACTAATAAGACAAATTATGAAAAGTCTTAAATATTCAGTAAAATAAAATGTATAGTTACTGACAGAAAAGGTAATAAAAATCACAAATGGACCTCTGAGCCTGATGGTAATTAAAGGACCAATTGATGAAAGGAGAAAATATAAAAATGCAGCAAATGAAGCAGGCAAAAGGGAATTTAGATGTCTGAAATATGCGATTGACAGAAAGTACAAAATGGCTACGCAGGAATGGCTAAAGAACAAATGCAAGGCTGTAGAAATATGTATAAATAGGGGAAAGATAGACACCAGCTAAAGAAAAATTTAAAAGGCCTTTGGAGAAAACAGAAGCACTTGTATTGTTGCCAAGTGCTCAGAGTGAAAACCAGTACTAAGCAAAGAATAGATTAGATTAGATTAATACTAGTTCCATGGATCATGAATACGATATTTCATAATGATGTGGAATGAGTCAAGTTTTCCAATACATGACATAATTAAGTTAATTTAACAACATAATTAAGTTAATATAACAACTTTTTTATTTTTTTGTTTTTTTTTTAATTTTTTATAATTTTGTTTGTTTGTTTGTTTTTTCTTTTTTTCTTAATTTATATCTAAAAATTCCTCTATGGAGTAGGAGGAGTTGTCATTCAGAAATTCTTTTAATTTCTTCTTGAATACTTGTTGGTTATCTGTCAGACTTTTGATACTATTTGGTAAGTGACCAAAGACTTTAGTGGCAGTATAATTCACCCCTTTCTGTGCCAAAGTTAGATTTAATCTTGAATAGTGAAGATCATCTTTTCTCCTAGTATTGTAGTTCTGCACACTGCTATTACTTTTGAATTGTGTTTGGTTGTTAATAACAAATTTCATAAGAGAGTATATATACTGAGAAGCTACTGTGAATATCCCTAGATCCTTAAATAAATGTCTGCAGGATGATCTTGGGTGGACTCCAGCTATTATTCTGATTACACGCTTTTGTGCAATAAATACTTTATTCTTCAGTAATAATTACCACAAAATATGATGCAATATGCAAGCAATTAGTGAAAATAGCCATAGTAAGCTAATTTACTAAGATGTTTATCACCAAAATTTGCAATGACCCTTATTGTATAAGTAGCTGAACTCAAATGTTTCAGCAGATCATCAATGTGTTTCTTCCAATTTAATCTCTCATCAATGGACACACCTAAAAATTTTGAATATTCTACCTTAGCTATATGCTTCTGATTAAGGTCTATATTTATTAATGGCGTCATACCATCTACTGTACGAAACTGTATGTACTGTGTCTTATCAAAATTCAGTGAGAGTCCGTTTACAAGGAACCACTTACTAATTTTCTGAAAGGTGTTATTGACAATTTCATCAGTTAATTCTTGTTTGTCAGGTGTGATTACTATACTTGTATCATCAGCAGAGAGAACTAACTTTGCCTTTTCATGAATATAGAATGGCAAGTCATTGATATATATTAAGAACAAAAAGGCCCCAAGACCGACCCTTGTGGAACCCCATTCTTGATAGTTCCCCAGTTTGAGGAATGTGCTGATCTTTGCATATTATGAGAACTGCTTATTTCAACTTTCTGCACTCTTCCAGTTAGGTACGATTTAAACCATTTGTGCACTGTCCCACTCATGCCACAATACTTGAGCTTGTCTAGCAGAATTTCATGATTTACACAATCAAAAGCCTTTGAGAGATCACAAAAAATCCCAATGGGTGGTGTTCGGTTATTCAGATCATTCAAAATTTGATTGGTGAAAGCATATATGGCATTTTCTGTTGAAAAACCTTGAAAAAAATTGTGACCTGGTATTCTGGTCCTAATTCCTCCTGCAGAAGTTGGCCTACACCTCTGGCATGAGAACTTCCTTTTCGATGACTTTCCTACATTCTTTTTCAATTTCCTATTGAAAGTTTGTTGTGTCCTGTATACACGTACCTCTGCTTGAGGCTCATCAGTTTCTAACTGAAGCAACAGGTCAAACTTATTTTTGACATTCACCACAAAACTGTCAGACTTAGTTTTAGGCCTGTTCCTTCTGTTACCTGTTGCCACTTCCCACCTCTCTTTGCCTTTCTGCCTCCTTAACCTGTCCAGATCTTCCCTAGCCTGATCTAGCTCAGCCTGAAGGGCAGCAATTTTCCCCTCCTGTTCCACTATCTTCCTATCTCTGCTGCAAATCCTACATAACCACTGATGAGCCTGATCCACTTTCCCGACACCCACGCCACTGCAGTCCCCCCAATGAAAAGAACTATTGCATCCATCACACCAAACCCCGGAACTAACAATTCTACGGCAAGTCAGGCACTTCTCACTCATGGCAAAAATAATACTTTAGCTAGAATAAATCAATTAAATTACCAAAAATCAAAAAAGACGTTTTAAGAGTTAAGCGTATTTACAAATGTATATAAGAAAGTTTCTGATTTAAAATTCCGCTGTTTTTCTGAGATCTGTATTAAAACAATGAAGGTATACGCTATTTATTATATATTTCACTCCTAAGTTTGATTCTCCAAAAACGTTATGAGAATTAGGCCTATAAACAAATGTATATAAGCAAGTTTATGATATAAAGTTACGCTGTTTTTCTGAATTCTGTATTAAAACAATGAAGTTATACACTATTTATGGTAGTTTACTTATTTGTTACCGAGAAACTAGTCAAATTACCGTGAAACAAGAAACAAACACGTTTACAAAATTTAAGCCTAAACGCGACTTCGCGAAGTTACGATCTTTTCGTGTTTTCTGAAAAAATACGCAAAGAAAAGTGAAACCTTTAACGGCAAGACTAATCGATACACTAATGCAGAATGGAAAGCTCTAATGTGGAAGGATATAGAGGGGCTACACAAGGGAAATTAACCTGGAACAATATTATAGAAAGGGAAGAGGACTTAAATAATGGTGGGATGGGCAGTATCATACTAAAAGAATAATTTGACTGAGCATTGAAAGACACAAGTCGAAACAAGGCCCGTGGAGTAGATGACAGTGTCAGAACTACTGATATCTTGGGAGAGCTACCCATGACAAGGCTATTCCATCTGGTGTGCAAGATATGAGACAGGAGAAATATCATCAGGCTTAAAGAAGAATGTAATAATACAAATCCCAAAGAAAGCAGGTGCTGACAGGTGTTAATATTATCAAACTATGAGTTAAATAATTGATAGTTTCAAAATACTGAAATGAATTATTTTAAGAATAATGGAGAAACTGGTAGAAGCCGACCTTGGAGAAGATCAGTTTGGATTCAGGAAAAATGTAGGAATATGTGAGTTAGTACTGTCTCAAACACTTCGCAGAAGATAGGTTAAGAAAAGCAGACTTACTTTTATAGTATTTGTAGACTTAGAGAAACCTTTTGACGGTTTTGACTGGAACACACCCTCTGCAGTTCTGAAGGTAGCAGGGGTGTAAAATACAGGAAGAGAGAGGTTACGTACAACTTGTACAAAAGCCAGATGGCAGTTATGAGGGGCATGAAAGGGAAGCACTGGTTGCGAGGGAGTACAACAGGGTTGTCCCCGATGTTATTCAGTCTGTACATTGAGCAGTCGAGGAAACCAAAGAAAAATTTGGAGAAGGAATTAAAGCCCAAGGAGAAGAAATAAAAACTTTGAGGCTTGCCAGTGACATTGTGCTCTTTTGGAGACGGCCAAAGACCTGGAAGAGCAGTTGAATGGAATAGTCAGTGTCTTGAAAAGCAGATATAAAATTAAAATAAAATAAAATAAAAACTGGATGAATGTAGCTAAATTAAATCAGGCAGTGCTGAAGGAATTAGATTAGGAAATGAGACATCAAAAGTAATAGATGAATTTTGCTAAGAATAACTGATGGCAGGGTTACAGAGGATGTAAAACAGAGAACAGTAATTACTAGAAAAGTGTTTCTGAAGTAGAGAAATTTAACATCGAGTACAGCTTTGAGCATTACAGAATCTTTTCTGAAGGTGTTTGGAGTGTAACCTCATATGGAGGTGAAATGTGGGTGATAAACAGTTCGGACCATAAGAGAATAGATGCTTTTGAAATGTGGTGCTATGGAGGAATGCTGAAGATTAGATGGGTAGATCATATAAATGAGGAGAAAAAAAATTTTGTGGCACAGCTAGAAAAAAAGAACAGATTGGTTGATAAGGAGACATTCTGAGACATCAGTGGATCATCAGTTCAGTATTGGAGGGAGGTGTTGGGGAGGAAGAGGGGGTTGGGGCAAGTAAAAATTGTAGAGGAATACCAAGAGCTGAATACAGTAAGCAGGTTCAAATGGATGTAGGCTGCAGTTCTTATTCAGAGGTGAAGATGCTTGTACAGGATAGAGTGGCATGGGAAGCTGTGTGAAACCAGTCTTTGAACTGATGACAATGACGATGACATTCCACACCTCTCTTTCAATGACTAGAGCATATTCTACAGACAGAAACACACACTCATTGTGTTTATACTGAAGAAAACACATTTAAAATAAAAAAATGAACAATTCACAATCATTTCTGATACGAGAATATAGAATCATAGAGTTAGTTAGGTTTAAATCTATTTTGTATAGCATGATGTGATTCTTTGTGCTAAATGGTTAACATGTGTTAATGAATTCTGAATTACTCTCAATACTTCATCTATGCTAACTGCATTTTTGTTCCATATAAAAATGTTATTACTCAAGTAAGTTATTACATGTAATAAATATAATTTACTCACTTTCAAGATTTTGTGCTTCTAGGGAAAAAGAAAGAGAATCAACAACTTCTTAGTGTCCTACATTTTCACCTCCCAGTAATAGAACACAGAGAAATCAGTTTTTCGTTGAAAGTAACATTATGCTGACTGAAATGTCTTATTTTTAAATCGGCCTTGTAAAACTTACGTACGCAGGATTTGTTTACATAAAATGGGAAGGGTTTTTTTCTAAGCCTTATTTTTTTATACATATACTCAGTAAATACTTATTATTATTATTATTATTATTATTATTATTATTATTATTATTATTATTATTAGCTGTATCATATTTTCACATCCTTCACTTCTAAGAATTAGTCACATATAATCACTACGAAAGTATGATAGTAGCTGAAAAGTTTGTGTGACAATCGTTGTATGGGACAACTGGGGCCGTTATATGACGTTGGTTTTTTGTTGCTAGGTGGGGTCGCGTCAGATATATGAAGGTCAACTTTGTTTTTTTAAATGGGATGCTATAGTTTGGTACTTACTTTCTGATAGTGGTTATCTAGATGAATCCAATGATGTGTAACAGTAAGGTCTTTGAAGGTCAACGAGGGTCACAAAGGTAGCATGAACGTCCATTTACAGAAAGTGTCCAAAGTGATGACAATTGGTATCAATGCAGTGCTGCAGTGTTCTTATCATGGTTTGAGTGGTATTCCTTATGATATCGGCATATATTATTATTATCGGCACATATTATTATTATTATTTCTCTTTCCTGTCTCAGACGTTATGTCTGGTTAAAAATGGAAAGTGATGCGGACCTTGATCAAGCGTGACTTCCTTTAAACTGTACAGTATATGTTACATTGCATTTAGGAACTTTCGGGTAATTGAACATGTATCAATAATTACAGATTTCTGTAGTTGTATATATATGTTTGGATGTAGCTGTATTGCGTTGATGTGCTGGTGGATATTGTGTGGTATGACTCCTGTAGTTGATAGTATAATTGGTATGATGTCAACTTTATCCTGATGCCACATGTCTTTGACTTCCTCAGCCAGTTGGATATATTTTTCAATTTTTTCTCCTGTTTTCTTCTGTATATTTGTTATATTGGGTATGGATATTTCGATTAGTTGTGTTAATTTCTTCTTTTTATTGGTGAGTATGATGTCAGGTTTGTTATATGGTGTTGTTTTATCTGTTGTAATGGTTCTGTTCCAGTATAATTTGTATTCATCATTCTCCAGTACATTTTGTGGTGCATACTTGTATGTGGGAACATGTTGTTTTATTAGTTTATGTTGTATGGCAAGTTGTTGATGTATTATTTTTGCTATATTGTCATGTCTTCTGGGGTATTCTGTATTTGCTAGTATTGTACATCCGCTTGTGATGTGATCTACTGTTTCTATTTGTTGTTTGCAAAGTCTGCATTTATCTGTTGTGGTATTGGGATCTTTAATAATATGCTTGCTGTAATATCTGGTGTTTATTGTTTGATCTTGTATTGCAATCATGAATCCTTCCGTCTCACTGTATATATTGCCTTTTCTTAGCCATATGTTGGATGCGTCTTGATCGATGTGTGGCTGTGTTGGATGATACGGGTGCTTGCCATGTAGTGTTTTCTTTTTCCAATTTACTTTCTTCGTATCTGTTGATGTTATGTGATCTAAAGGGTTGTAGAAGTGGCTATGAAATTGCAATGGTGTAGCCGATGTATTTATATGGGTGATTGCTTTGTGTATTTTGCTAGCTTCTGCTCGTTCTAGAAAGAATTTTCTTAAATTGTCTACCTGTTCATAATGTAGGTTTTTTATGTTGATAAATCCTCTTCCTCCTTCCTTTCTGCTTAATGTTAATCTTTCTGTTGCTGAATGTATGTGATGTATTCTATATTTGTGGCATTGTGATCGTATAAGTGTATTGAGTGCTTCTAGGTCTGTGTTACTCCATTTCACTACTCCAAATGAGTAGGTAAATATTGGTATAGCATAGGTATTTATAGCTTTTGTCTTGTTTCTTGCTGTCAATTCTGTTTTCAGTATTTTTGTTAGTCTTTGTCTATACTTTTCTTTTAGTTCTTCTTTAATATTTGTATTATCTATTCCTATTTTTTGTCTGTATCCTAGATATTTATAGGCATCTGTTTTTTCCATCGCTTCTATGCAGTTGCTGTGGTTATACAATATGTAATCTTCTTGTTTAGTGTGTTTTCCCTTGACTATGCTATTTTTCTTACATTTGTCTGTTCCAAAAGCCATATTTATATCATTGCTGAATACTTCTGTTATCTTTAGTAATTGGTTGAGTTGTTGATTTGTTGCTGCCAGTAGTTAGAGGTCATCCATATATAGCAAATATCTGTTGGTATGTTCCAGTAATATTGTATCCATAATTTGTATTATTTAGGATGTTGGATAGTGGGTTCAGAGCAAGGCAGAGCCAGAAAGGACTTAATGAGTCTCCTTGGTCTATTCCACGCTTTATCTGTATTGGCTGTGATGTGATATTATTTGAATTTGTTTTGATATTAAGTGTGGTTTTCCAATTTTTCATTACTATGTTTAGGAACTGTATCAATTTAGGATCTACTTTGTATATTTCCAATATTTGTAGTAACCATGAGTGGGGTACGCTATCAAAAGCTTTTTGGTAATCAATGTATGCGTAGTGTAGCGACCTTTGTTTAGTTTTAGCTTGATATGTCACCTCTGCATCTATTATCAGTTGCTCTTTACATCCTCGTGCTCCTTTGCAACAGCCTTTTTGTTCTTCATTTATAATTTTGTTCTGTGTTGTATGTGTCATTAATTTCTGTGTAATGACTGAAGTTAATATTTTGTATATTGTTGGTAGGCATTGTTATAACCTTTAATGCACTAATAAACTGTGTGGATATACAAACGTAGAAACAATAGTGGGTTTCATGCTACCAACTCCGTAGCTGTCACTCAACTGCCGTGCCGTGACATGCGGCCGGCGCCGTTCATAGCCAGGTGGCACTCCCGCGCTCAGCCGGGCTGCGGAGCGCCTCTATCGCCGTGTTTGCGTACTGACGTAGCGGCACTTTTAAATCTCGTGGCACTGTCACAACACTTTTCCCCCCTTGAAAAAAAAAAAAGACACTTACTTTCTTGGAGACACGGACAGTGCGGAGACATCCATGGCCTCTTGGGAGACCCCGAGAAGATCCCGCGGAGAAACACGAGAATATGGTCGAAAATGTCCAGGACGGAAGCTTGTGCGTGGGACGTGCCTCCTGGACGAGATGATGGGTGAAAACTCCGAAGCAGCATCCATAGGTGTTGTGGACCTGGGGGTGTGCTCAAGCGAGATGGGTCCCGGAGAAGGCAGCATCGCGACTGGGGCCGGTTCCGGCGTACTCGGAAGCGGCAGCGACGGCGGCTGCAGCGACACGCACGGGAGACCGGCAGCAGCGACAGGACTGGCTTCTCGGGCTGGTGGAGGCGAAAGAAGGGGCGGTGGCACCGGCGTGGCCACCACTCGTGGGCGCATCTGGTCATAATGACGAACAACCATGCCGTCGTCCGTACGTATTTCACAAAGCCGGCGGCCGCGAAGAGCCTTGACCACCCCTGGAATCCATTTAGGGCGAGATCCATACCCTCGTGCCCACACGTCGGTGCCCACCGAGTATTTTCCCGCACTAGGGGACACAGTACTAGGCCTGACAGGGTGAAGCAGGTGCAGTAGAGTGCGCGGTTGGCGGCCATGCAAGAGTTCAGCAGGGCTGCGATCACCCAGAGGCGTGAAGCGATAAGAACTCAGAAATTGCAACAGAGCGTCATCGGTAGAAAAATCAGTAAGGAATTTTTTCATCTGGCTTTTGAAAGTGCGGACAAGGCGCTCGACCTCCCCATTCGATTGGGGATGGAAAGGCGGTGCTGTAACATGATGAATCCCTTGGCCAGTACAAAAATCACGGAAGGCCTGCGAAGAGAACTGAGGGCTGTTGTCTGTGACAATCGTGGAGGGAAGACCTTGTAGTGCAAAGATTTTGGACAAAGCCAGCGTCGTCGCCGCAGTGGTGGGCGACGGACATCGAAACACAAACGGAAACTTCGAAATAGCCAATAAGTCCCGAGGAAGGGGCTGACAAAGTCAGTGTGCACCCGTTCCCATGGCTGCGCCGGATCAGGCCACGGAGAGGGCGTTGTACGGGGTGCAGCCAGTTGTTGAGCACACTGACCACACGCAGCGACCATGTGGGAGATGTCCGAATCGATACCGGGCCTATAAACATGCCGGCGGGCCAGGGACTTAGTCCGAGAAATCCCCCAATGGCCTTCATGCAATAGTTTGAGAACATCTTTGTGAAGAGAAGCTGGCACCACGACCCGTGGAGATGCGCCATCCGTGGCCAGAAGAACAACACCCTGACGAACAGACAGACGAAGGTGCAAGGCATGGTAGTTGTGAAGGGGATCCGATGCCCGGCCCTTGGTCCTGTCCGGCCAACCCCGTTGAACAAAACCGATCACCTGATGCAGGACCGGGTCCCGCGCAGTAGCAGACGCGACCTGCGAACCTGTAAGCAGAAAACCCTCTACCGCACGACATTCTTCCTCATCAATGTGGAAACAGAGTAGTTCATCTCGATCGAAAACCGGGTCGGGGCCCATCGGCAAATGCGACAACGCGTCAGCGTTGGCGTGCTGGGCCGTGGGGCGATAGTGAATCTCATAGTGAAAACGAGACAAGTATAAGGCCCAACGTTGCAGGCGGTGAGCTGCCTTATCCGGAAGCGACACTGAAGGGCTGAACAGAGAGACCAGCGGCTTGTGGTCGGTGATGAGGTGAAACTTAGAACCATACAAAAAAATGCTGAACTTTTTCAGAGCATAAATGATAGCGAGCGCCTCCTTTTCGATTTGAGAGTACCACCATTGGGCATCGTTGAGGGTCTTTGAAGCATAGGCGATGGGTCGTTCCGACCCATCCTCATACCGATGAGCGAGAACAGCCCCTAGGCCATACTGTGACGCGTCAGTCGCCAGAACCAAGTGCTGACCCGGACGTAAGGTGGCAAGACAAGGCGCTGACTGCAAATGAGCCTTCAGGCGAACAAAAGCCTGCTCACACTCGTCGGACCAACAGAAAGGTACGGTTTTGCGTAACAACTTATTTGTTTGAGAAAGCACACAGTTAACATCCATGTCCGATGCCTCGTCCTCATCGACAGGAACGTGAGGGGACTGACACACAGAAGCAATGTGGCCTTTTTTCCTACATGAATTACACGTGGCCCAACGTTTTGGACACGCAGCCCTGTCATGCTGTACGAAATAACGTGGACAAGAAGGAAGGGCAGAACGAACCTGTTTCTGTGGTTGCTGTTTTCGCTGCGAGCGTTGCGGCCCAACGCGACGTTGTTTACACGAGTGAACCGCCGCCGCATCATCGTTCTCCTGGGAAACAGGCAAATCGTCCGTGTCGAAAGTTGACTGTACAGCGCCCACATCACACCACGCGTCTATTTGCGCGCCAGCAGCGTGAGACATTTCAAAGGATTGAGCGATGCTTAAAACTTCCGACAACGATGGGTTTGGCAGTTGTAGGGCACGTTGCCGAACTTCTTTATCAGGAGCAAGCCGTAGAATAGCATCCCTAACCATTGAATCAGCATGAGACTCATGATGAGTGTCCGTGACAAACTGACATTTCCTACTCAGACCGTGTAGTTCCGCCGCCCAAGCCCGGTAAGATTGATGGGGCTGTTTACGACACCGGTAGAACGCCACGCGGGCGGCAATGATGTGGGTGTTTTTTCGGTAATAGTTAGACAATAAATCACACATTTCTTGGAAGGACAGAGAGGCAGGTTCCCGCAGAGGTGCTAACTGAGATAGCAGCTGATAGATCCGTGGGGAAATCCAAGATAGAAATAACGACTTACACATTGGAGCGTCGACAAAGCCGAAAGCCAAGAAGTGTTGCTGCTAACGCTTCTCATAATCCTCCCAGTCTTCAGCGGCCTCGTCGTAAGGAGGGAACGGAGGCGGAGAAGAGGACGACAGACGATGAGTAAGCGACGTCGACAACGCCTGAATAGCAGCCGTCAGCTGTGTTTGTTGTGCCTGAATAGCAGCCGTCAGCTGTGTTTGTTGTGCCTGAATAGCAGCTGTCAGCTGTGTTTGTTGTTCAATGAGCGCTTGCATAAGCTGGTCCATGTCTGCCCAGACACGAACGCGCAATACTCCAACGCTGGAAAAAAAATCTCCGACCTCGTCGCCAAAAAGTGTTATAACCTTTAATGCACTAATAAACTGCGTGGATATACAAACATAGAAACAATAGTGGGTTTCATGCTACCAACTCCGTAGCTGTCACTCAACTGCCGTGCCGTGACATGCGGCCGGCGCCGTTCATAGCCAGGTGGCGCTCCTGCGCTCAGCCGAGCTGCGGAGCGCCTCTATCGCCGTGTTTGCGTACTGACGTAGCGGCAGTTTTAAATCTCGTGGCACTGTCACAACAGGCATGTTATGGGGCGATGCTTAGCTGGGTTTGCTGTGTCTGCTTGATCTTTAGGTTTCAGATAAGTTATTCCATGTGTAAGTGTATCACGGAATGTGTATGGGTCTGGAATGTAACTGTTAAATAATTTAGTTAGATGTGAATGTGTTGAGGTGAACTTCTTTAGCCAGAAATTTGATATTTTATCTTTTCCAGGGGCTTTCCAATTGTGCGTAGAATTAATTGCTCGGGTGACTTCATGTTGCAATATTATCACTTCAGGCATTTGTGGTATCATCTTGTATGTGTATGTGTCTGTTTCTGCTTGTATCCACCGTGCATGCCTGTTATGTTGTACCGGGTTTGACCGTATGTTGCTCCAGAAGTGTTCCATGTCTGTTATGTTTGGTGGATTGTCTATTTTAATGTGTGTGTTATCTATTGTCTGGTAAAATTTCTTTCGGTTTGTGTTGAATGTTTGCTTTTGTTTCCTTCTATTTTCACTTTTTTGTATCTTCTAAGTCGTTTGACAAGTGCTTGTAATTTCTGCTTCTTTTCATCTAATTGCTCTGTCGCTTCTTGTTGTGAGATTTTACCTAACCTTTTTCATTTTTTTGTCTCATCTTTCATTTCTTATAAATTGTGTTAGCTGTCCGATGTCTTTTCTCAGTTTTTCTATTCTGATCTGTAGCCTGTGTTGCCATGCTGGTTTTGTGGGTTTCTTCTGTGTGTTGGTTGGTTCTGATCTCTGCCTAGAGTGTATATTTAGTGTAGTGAGTGCTCCTATGTAAACCAGTAGTTGTAACTCTTCCATAGTTGTGTTTTCATTTATTTTGTTGTGTATGATTGTATTGATAGTTGTTATTGTTGTTTCGACTTGTGGGTTATTTGACGATCTATGCAAGAATGGTCTAATGCCTGTATTTGTGTCTTTGTATTCTACATATGTCAGCTAAAATTTTTCTTCTATATCTAACATGTGTGTCACTTTGTGTTCTATTTGTGCTTGTTCTGGTGGCTGTCTTAAGATTTTGTTTTCCTCTGATTGTTTAATTGATGCGTATTGTTCTTTGTTTGTTTGCTCTGGGATGTTTGAGTCTGTTACTGTATTTTCTTCTTCTTCTGATTGCACAATATTTTGTTCCAGTATTTGTTGTACTTGTTGTTTGATGTGTTCTAATTCTGACTGGAATATCATGTTATTTTTGATTATTACACGGATCTGATCAGCTAGTCGTTGTTCTGTTAAAAATTTTAATTCTGGGTATCTGGTAATAAATTTTGTGTATACTTGTGATCTGTATCCAGTTGTGTTGGTTCCTAGGTTTGTTGCTTGGTAATAACAGAACATGAGGTGTCGGTTAACTTCATCTGACCATCTCATCCTCTGTCTTTGTTTTCCTTCTAGGGTGGTTGCACGAAGCATATCCTGCAAAACACCTCTGTTTGGATTTAAATCATTTTCCAGTTGGCTAGCAGTGTCGTTACCATTGTGGGCGGGCATAGGGTTCAAGCGTCGTCCCCGACCATGACGGTGCTTGTCCGAGGCTTCTTTAGTTGTGTTCTGAACCAACTAATCACACTAAAAGGGGGATTAGCCCTATTAGTGATTTGTTCTTTTCGTCACCTTTTACGACTGGCAGAACATACCGGAGGCCTATTCTTTTCCCGGGCCTCCATGGGGTTTATTATTATTATTATTATTATCTTCTGGCAAATAGTTATTTCCTGTATGTCAGAGCTGATTCTGTGCATTTCAAATTGCAATCATTAAGTAGAAAATTGTTATATGAGAAGAAAAAATGATGTTATATTCTTTTACAATGGTATGTTCATAAATAGCAGCATTCAACATTAAAGTCAGTTTTATATTCAGTTTCCGCTCTCCACAAAAATATGACTGCAAGAAACTAAATGAAGTGCTGCAGGGGTAAGACACTGGAATCTTATTTGAGGGACATCAATTCAAATCTCCATGTGTCTACCCAACAATTTCCCTGAACTGCTTATGCCAAATTGTGGGATGGTTCCTTCAAAAGGCACAGTTCATTTCCTTCCCACCATTCCCCAAAATGAACTTGTACTCCATCTATAATACTGTTGTCATCAGTGGAACATCAAACTCTAATCTTCGTTCATTGCTTGGATTCCATTTATGTGCCACCTGTAGCCTATTTGGAAATATGGTGCTCACTAGATCAGTTCAATTTTCTCTGAAACTTTCTGCTCTCTTTTTAAACCATTGTATTGAAAAAATTTCTCACTTGGGCCTTACATATCACTGAGTGGTAATTTTGTAATGGGTACAACTTCTTCTTCTTCTTTATCTGTTGAAAGTTATGGCTTGTCACCTGATATTCATTAGGTATTTGTGCTCTGAAATTGATCCATAGTAAACAAATATTTGCTCGAATACTAATAAGAAATAATTTGGCGTAGAAGTTGAAAATATTTAAATTGAGTAGTTTTGTTGTCACTAAATGAAATTGTACATTCCACAATGGAGAGTTTAGCATGAGAAATTTATGGGCAACATGAAATATGAAACTCCCTGGCAGATTAAAACTGTGTGCCGGACCGAGACTCGAACTCAGGACCTTTGCAAAGGTTCCGAGTTTGAGTCTCCGTCTGGCACACAGTTTTAATCTGCCAGGAAGTTTCATATCTGCACAATTCCACTGTAGAGTGAAAATTTCATTCTAGAAACATGAATTATGCTAATAAACTATAGCTCCTGCCCTACACAATAACAACTGAAATGGGGAGGCTCATTGTTAGTACTGAAATGGAGACTTCTAGATAAGAACAATTTTACCATGAATTGCTGAGCTCATAATAATGTTTTTAAATTATTCTTGTAGAGTTTAGGGATGTAAGTTGGCTGAGGGGTTTTAAAGAGCAACAATATGCCATACCTAATTGTACAACTTTATAGGTGGCGGACCAAAGGTGAGAGAAATATATCAAATTATGCAAGGGATTTCTATATATTAAATTTTGATTATTCTTATTTAATGGTCTATTATTGTATGCTATACCCTGTACTATAATGTGTAGACTTTTTTTTTTTTTTAGATTAGGCAACTCTCCACCTAGTCCAGGTATTAAAAGAGATGCGAGACCTCAAGCAATTAAGGCAAGATCCAGATAAATGCCCCCATTAATGAGACCATTGAAATATTTTTGATCAACTGCCAAAACATTCACAACTTTGTTACAGTTTTTTAAACATTCCTATAGAGCAGTGGAATTAACAGAACACTAGATGTGTAAAGTAGGCTAAAACCCACAGTTGAAAGCAGAGAAATGTTTGGGCTGGATCTAAGTGTACACTGAAAGGATAGAGTAGACGGAAGTGGAGACAGTGTATTCGTCACAGTAGGAAAGGAACTCAAACCAACCAAGATAGTAATTGAACAATTGTTCAGCCAAAACTCAGTACTAGGAATGGGTAAATCCTTCTATCAACCACCAGACCTGCTCTCAGACACAATCAAATTAGATGTATTTGTCTATGGATATTTAATTATCCCTGGTGGAGGTTTGTGGGTGTAAGTAAGACTTCTCACTCAGTGATGGAAAATCATCTGGCTATTGCCCACTCTAATAAACTTATCACTATCAAGAAGACTACTCCTGTATTATGGCTCTCCTCCTCCTGTTCCTCCTACCATTTTATCATGCCTCTGCAGTGGTCATACCAGATTAACCCAAAGTATTATTTTGCTACAAGTCACTTCCACATTGTGTTTGCAGAGCCTTATGAACAGTAGCTCACACCTTGATGGAATGCCCCCTCCTCCGGCTCTCCTTGCTAAACGTGATTTTCCAGACTCTTTGTCTCTAAAATTGGCAGACGACTTATGGACAGCTGTACTCATTCTCAATTTATTCTCAGGTATAATGTTTTAAATTACTTTCAGGGTGGTTGGGTTGGGGACATTTTCCACCAAATACTGGGTCTGGGAGACTCTCAGCTCCACCAGCTTTGTCAGCTGCCTTGGTAAGATGGCACAGGAACAAAGCATACCACCTCCTACAGACCATCCCTAGTAAAGCACTGTAGTATTCAAATTATCCTAAGAGCTGAGGAGAAACTCCACCCGAACAGGCCTTGGAAGGCCCAACAGTACTGACTGGCCACTGTGTCATCCTCAGCCCACAGGCATCACTGGGTGCGGATATGAAGGGGTATGTGGTCAGCACACCGCTTTCCCAGCCATATGTCAGTTTACGAGACCAGAGCCGCTACTTCTCAATCAAGTAGCTCCTCAGTTTGCCTCACAAGGGCTGAGTGCACCCCGCTGGCCAACAGCGCTCAGCAGACCACATGGTCACCCATCCAAGTGCTATCCCAGCCCAACAGTGCTCAGATTCAGTGATCTGACAGGAACCGGTGTTACCACTGCGGCAAGGCCATTGGCAAGAGCTGAGGGTAGCTTTTGTTTAATTCATCACCTGTGTTGACATCAATTGCTGTTTTGTGGAAAAATTTTGTGTAATGTATACTCACTAGCTCTTCAAACTGTTTTACCTAATTAATTCTTATGTCTGTTTACTTCTAGTTCTTATTTGACATGATTAGTGTATAAACTTTGGCCAATATCATATGTATCCGTTCTGTTTTGTTTTAGCAAGCACTCCATACTGCTGGAAATATGTTGGCACTATGGAAAAACTTGTATGAAGAACAAATACAGGCAGATGTAATGGAACAATCAGATAGACGTAGTGAGACCCGTAGCGTTTTCCAGATGTACTCATCAGAATTATCTGATAAGGACTCTAGTAAGTGCAGACTTGATTTTTCATGTGTGCTAAATAGTGCAGATATTGAATTTCTTGCATGTACTAACTTTTTCTGTTAAAACATTAATCTCTGCTTAACCTATCCTTGACTCGCACTCTCTCACCCCCCCCCCTCCCCCCCTCACTACCTCCAGACTGTTTCTGCCAGGCACTCTGTCTCCAGATACACAGCCTTATCACTCTCTCCTCTCACAAGAATTACTCCACCAGTTTGATATACATGCATTTCCCAAGTCATTTACAAATGTATGTTATTTTTAAAATGCTAGAAAAGTTATAATATTCTGACAATACTACTTCGATGAACGCCAGCTCCAGCTACAATTATATTTTGAAATAAGACCTACACTACCCAAGATTACTACTTGCCACATCATCAGGAGTGCTTTCTGGTCATCCTCTGAACCTCAACAATATTCTAGTTTGATTAAGTGCTCCCTCTCAGTGTCTTCGTGGAAAGACTCCTCAGTTTATGACAACAGCTACTACAAAATCCCCCCCTGCAAGCCCAAGGGTTAGAATAGGCCCAAGGTATTCCTGCCTGTCGTAAGAGGCGACTAAAAGGAGTCTCTCACCTTTCGGCCTTTATGTGATGGTCCCCTGTAGGGTTTGACCTCCATTTTTCAAAATTTTCCCGAGGAGCGAGCCAATTGGGGAAGGGCGCCTTACATGGTCCATCGTGTCCATTGAGCATTGAGATTTTTAGCCCACTTTCTCGTTGTGGCATTGCAGTCCCGCTCATCCTTATTCTCTTGAGCGAGGACACCTTCCTGGGTGCATTTTCCTCCACTCACTATGCAGTGTCATTTTCTGTGCTGAAGAGGACCATGGAATTCCTTGCACCTCATATCCAGCATGGTAGCCAGACCGTTGTGGTGGGGCCACCATGTACGCTGTTAGTACTGTGAAAACACAGGGATCATTCTGCTGATGCCTGCGCCGTCAATTGCCCACATACGCCATGGAGTAGATGCCCATCTCCCTGGGGCATCGGGACTCTCGGCAATGGCCATCCTGACAGGTGGCCCTTGCTGAGATTGGGTGGCGCCCGTGGGGAGGGACCCTGGTCGGAGTGGGTGGCATCAGGGCAGATGACACGCCATGAAGCGTAGTATGTCATCTCTTGCTGGTGGTTCACCGCCAGCAGTCTCTAAGTGGGCAGAGTCTAACTTCAGTGCTAAGAAATATGACCCCAAATCGTTTCCATCCCTGGCCACACCATGGGAGGAACACCAGGGCAAGGATGGCAGTGAAGCTTATTTGCCCTGGTTCCTCGTATGTACGAGAGTTGATGAGGAATCTTTCAAGTCCGTGAAGTCTCAGTATTTTGTGGAGCATTTGGAGGATAGTTTAGGGAGGTGGAGGGCTTGTCCAAATTGTGCTCTGGGTCAGTCTTGATAAAAACAGCATCCTCTACCTAGTCACGGGCATTACTCACTTTTGACAAGTTAGGGGAGGTTTCTGTTACCATCGCGCCCCATAAGAGCTTAAATATGGTCCAGGGTATTATATTCCATACGGACCTTCTTTTGCAGTCTGACAACGAGCTGCACGCCAGTATAGAGTGGCAAGGTGTTCATTTCCTCTGGCACGTCCATTGGGGTCTGATGGATAATCAGGTTGCCATCGGTGCCTTCATCTTGGCCTTCGAGGGTGACACATTTCCCAAAAATGTCAAGGTGATGGTCTACCACTGTGATGTCAAGCCATGTATCCCTCCCCCAATGCGGTGCTTTAAGTGCTGGAAGCTCGACCATATGTCTTCCTGCTGTACTTCCAGTGCCACATGTCGAGATTGTGGATGCCCCAATACTCAATGTGCCCAGCCTCCCATCTGTGTCAACTGCAGATAGCGTCATTCACATCATTTACTTTGCTCGTCAGACTGCAGGATTTTACAGGAAGAGAGGAAAATCATGGAATATAAGACACTGGACCGACTGACCTACACTGTGGCCAAGAGGAAATTTGAGCGCCTACATCCTATGGCTATGACCACCTCTTACAACGCCGCTAGGAGAACAGTTGTCGCCCCATCAATTCGGTGCATTCCTGTCACCTCTCAGAACCAGAAGACTACACCTGCCCCATTGATGGTGGGGGGCACTTCCTCCCTGTTGCTCCTGCACCACTTACTTGGGAGCAACACCCCCCCCCCCCCCCCAACCATCGGGGGATATCAGTCCCCATTTCTGAGACGAAGATGTGTAAGTCGTCTTCGGCTCCTCTTGCTAGGAAGGGGTCCCTTGGGTAACACCTTTCCTGGGTTTCTGCTAGTGGGAAAGATGACATGCCAATGCCGAAGAGCCCAAAAGCAGCTAGGGAAACCCAAGGAGCAGCGAGAGGAATCCAAAAAGAAGGTCCACAAGACGAAGGGAGTTTCGGTGGCATCCACACCACCGCTACCTACAAGCTCTGTGTCTGTGGATGAGGTGGAGATTCTGGCATCCGCTGAGGACGTAGATCTCACCAGAGCGTCAGACACAATGGATATAGATTGCTCAGGTAAAAAGTGACAGCAGGTGACCCTGAGGCGTAAACTGCCTCATTGAACGTTCCATGCCTTCCCAGTCTCACGATGACATCATCTTCCAGTGAAATTGCGGCGGTTTCTTCCACTGCCTGCCAGAGTTATGGCAACTGTTAAGCTTTACACCTGCTTTCTGCATTGCCTGGTCCCCGGCAATGCGTGCCACTGCACTCCACAGCTATAAGGAATACTATAGGAACCGTAGCGACTATAATAAAGTGTCAGGTGGAGTTTGTGTTTATGTTCTAAACTCAGTCTGTAATGGAAACTGTGCCCCTTCAAACCCTTCTTGTGGCTGTCAGAATAAGGATGACGTGGGAAATAACTGTCTGCAATGTATATCTTCCTCCAGATGGTGTAGTACCCCTGAATGTATTAGCTGCACTGATTGATCAACTCCCTAAACCTTTCCTGCTTCTCGGTGATTTGAATGCACATAACCCCTTGTGAAGTGGCACCGTGCTTACTGGCTGAGGCAGATATTTCGAACCTTTACTGTCTCAGTTCAACCTCTGCCTCTTAAATACTGGGGCCACCACACATTTCAGTGTGGCTCATGGTAGTTACTCGACCATTGATTGATAAATTTGCAGCCCAGAACTTTCCCCATCTATCCACTGGAGAGCACATAACGACCTGTGTGGTAGTGACCACTTCCTGTCACTGCCCTGGCATCAGGCCCACGGACGCCTGCCCAGGTGGGCTTTAAACAAGGCAGACTGGGAAGCCTTCACCTCTGCTGTCACCATTGAACCTCCCCCACATGGTAACATTGATTTGATGGTTGAGCAGATGACTGCAACAATCGTTTCTGTGGCAGAAAACATGATCCCCAGCTAATTAGGGTGCCCCCTGTGAAAGGCAGTCTCTTGGTGGTCGCCAGAAGTTGCTGAAGCAATTAAGGAGCGTCGGCGAGCTCTACAGAAGTTAGGCAGCACCCTTCTCTGGAGCACCTCATAGCCTGTGCCCGCATTCGCAAACTTATCAAACGATGGCAGCTGGAGTGTTGGGAGAGATACATCTCGACCATTGAGTGTCATGCGTCACCTTCCCACGTCTGAGCAAAGATCAAACGTGTTTTGGGTACCAGACCCCAACAGGTGTTCCAGGTGGCAACATAAATGGCATGTTCTCTACCGACGCAAACGCGATTGCCGAGCACTTCGCTGAGCACTTCGCCGAGCACTACGCCAAGCACTTCGCCGACATCTTGCTCGAGCCTCTGTGTTGAAGAATAACTCCCCAGTCTTTCACACTTTCAGACAGTGGCTGGAAGGGAAATTACTCTCGTTTACTACATCCTATAATGCCCCATTCACAGAGCGGGGGCTCCTCAGTGCCCTTGCAAATTGCCCCAACACAGCTCATAGGCCAGATCACATCCACAGTCAGATGATTAAACATCTCTCATCTGACTGCAAGTGACATCCTCATCATCTTCGACCAGATCTGGTGCGATGGCATCTTTCCATCACAATGGCGGGAGAGCACTATCATTCTGGTGATCAAACCCGGTAAAAACCAACTTGATGTGGAAAGCTATCGGCCCATCAACCTCACCAATGTTCTTCGTAAGCTGCTGGAATGTATGGTGTGTCGACGGTTAGGTTGGGTTCTGGAGTCACCTGGTCAGCTGGCTGCGTGTCAGGGCAGCTTCCACCATTGATTTATGAAAAGCGTGTGACACCACCTGGCGACATCATATCCTTGCCACATTATATGAGTGGGGTCTCCGAGGCCCACTCCCGATTTTTATCCGAAATTTCGTGTCCCTTGGGACTTTCTGTGTCCAAGTAGGTGCCTCCCATAGTTCCTGCCATATCCAGGCGAATGGGGTCCCACAGGGCTCTGTATTGAGTGTGTGTCTATTTTTAGTTGCCATTAATGGTCTAGCAGCAGCTGTAGGTCCATCTGTCTCACCTTCTCTATATGCAGACAACTTCTGCATTTTGTACTGCTCCACCAGTACTGGTGTTGTTGAGTGGCACTTACAGGGAGCCATCCACAAGATGCAGTCATGGGCTCTAGCCCATGGTTACCAGTTTCTGGACGCAAAGAGGTGTGTTATGCACTTCTTTCGGTATTGTACCGTTTAACCAGAACTTTACCTTAATGACTATCCTCTCACTGTAGTGGAGACATATCGATTCTTAGGGCTGGTTTTTGATGCCTTATTGACTTGGCTTCCTCACTTTTGTCAGCTTAAGCGGAAGTGCTAGCAGAGCTTAAGCGGAAGTGCTAGCAGCACCTCAATGCCCTCCGCTGCCTGAGCAACACCAACTAGGGTGCAGATCACTCAACGCTGCTGCAGCTCTACAGAGCCCTTGTTCAATCCTGTCTTGACTATGGGAGTCTGGCTAATGGTTCAGCAGTACCCTCAGCGTTGCATTTACTTGCCCCATTGAACCACTGTGGGGTTTGCTTAGCGACAGGACGTTTTAAGAGAAGTCTGGTGACAAGTGTCCGTGTGCAGGCCGGAGTCCCTCCATTGCAGGTTAGGCATACACATCTGCTGACCAGTTACGTTGCACACATTTGTAGTTCTCCAGGATATCCAAATCACTGTCTCCTTTTCCCACCCACAGTGGTTCATCTTCCGCATCGGTGGCCCAGGTCAGGACTTCCAATTGCAGTTCATGTCGGATCCCTTTTTTCTGAACTGGAGTCCTTACTTTTACCACCTATACTTGAGGTCCAGTCACGTACACCTCCATGGTGTACAGCAAGGCCGTGGCTTCACCTGGACCTTTCACAAGGCCCTAAAGAATCAGTTAACCCTTGGCTCTCCACTGCCACTTCCTTTTGATTCTTGACATGTACCAAGGCCACGAATCGTTTAGCACCAACAGCTCAATGGCTGATGCTCGTGTCTGCTTCGCATATGTCCGTGGAGGACATATTGAACAGCATTCCTTGCCCAATGGCTGCAGTGTTTTCAGTGCCGAGCTGGTGGCCATCTCGTGTTCTTAAGCACATCCGTTCCTGCCCTGGGGAGTAGTTTCTTCTGTCTACTGACTCCTTGAGCAGCCTACAAGCTATTGACCAGTGCTACCCTCATCATCATTTGGTAGCAACCATCCAGGACTCTATCTATGCCCTGGTATGGTCCAGTTGTTCAGTGGTGTTTGTCTGGACTCCAGGTCACGTCAGAATCCCAGGCAACGAACTTGCCGACAGGCTGGCCAAGCAGGCTCCGTGGAAACCGTTTATGGGGATTGGCTTCTCTGCAACTGACCTGCATTCAGTCCTACACTGCAAGGTTTTGTGGCTTTGGGAGTGGAAATGGCATAACCACAGCATGCACAACAAACTGCGTGCCATTAAGGAGACTAGGAATGTGTGGCAGTCCTCGATGTGCGCCTCTCGCAGGGACTGTGTGGTTCTCTGCTGGCTCTGCATTGGCCATGCTTGGGAGACACTGTGATGACCCACCTCAGTGTTGGTGTGGCGCCCAGCTGACAGGGGCCAACATCTTGGTGAGCTGTCGTTTTTTTGGCTGCTCTGCGACAGACTCTTCAGTTACCGGACTCGTTGACATTAATTTTATCTCACGTCGTCTCATCGGCTAATTTAGTTCTACATTTTATGCGTGATGGTGGGTTTTATCATTCTATATATGTTTTAGCACATGTCCTTTGTCCCTTTGTGTTCTGCACTCTAATGCTTTTAGAGTGGATGTTTTAATGTGTCGCAGGGTGGGTGGCTTTTCCTTTTTATTCTCATGGTTGGCCAGCCATGGTCATCTGCTCTCTTGTTTTTAACCCCTTCTACCTGTTTCTTGCTTCTCTCTGTGTTCCCCGTTCCCCCCTGTTTTGGCCATAGTAATGTTGGTTGTCCATCTGTCATTCTTATGGTTCTTCCTTTTTCCTGTTATTGTGCTGTATGCCTCCTATCTTTTCTTCTTTCCTTTGCGTAATTATTGTACAAGGAACAAGGGACCAATGACCACGCAATTAGCTTCTACCCGCCCCCTCTTTCCAACCAACCAGTCACCCCCCCCCCCCTCTCTCTCTCTCTCTCTCTCTCTCTCTCTCTCTCTCTCTCTCTCTGCATGCGCGCCCACACACACACACACACACACACACACACACACACACACACACCTTCTTGAAATATATGCTTAAACTATGATGAGATGGAGATGTTTAACAACTTGTCGTAATATAATGAAGCCATCATCAAGAAATACACACAAAATCAGCTTAGCTTCATCGTACATGTTTAAAATACAGTGGCACTATGCCATAGTGGTGGAAGAGTCAAACAAACTGAGTACAGTAGTCGCCAAATATGTCTGTGTCATATGGCATGTCAGACATCACTACTGTAAACATATTCATATTTGTTAATTTTATAATTGTACAAACCGCAATACAAAGAAAAATGCAGTATGTAAAATCTGTTGTGGGATCATAAGGGTATAAATTATTACAGTGATAAAACGTAGCAACTTATAACATGAATAAAGTTAAAGTTTAAAGTTACTAAATAGGGAAAGTGGCAGTATGTGATTCTGAGACACTTTTACGGTGATTTTAGTTTAAAAATGTAATATAGATAGAACAAGCTTACATAGCTAACAAAATAATATGATTGATAAAATACCTAGGGAAAGAACCCAAATTTATGAAAGAAAGAGTGAAGTAGGTAATCAGCATTCTCTGTTGGTGTAGCCAGCAGAATACAGCATAGGGGAGTAGTAGTCAGAGGAACTTAACCACCATAGACCCTCAGACATTGCAAAACATTCAGAAGAAACAGCCAAATATTTGTGAAGATGAAGATATAAGTTTAACAGCTGTTGTGTTAGTATGATGACGATAATGATTATTAAAAATACCACATACGACTGGCTAAGCAACAACAAAAAAAAGGGGGGGGGGCAGTGAAGATGAAAATTAATGCAAACAATTTCTTATGTTTATTATTTCTGTTTATTTTATTTCTCCTTGTATTATCAAAATGTCAACAATCAGTAAGTAGCATAAGTTCAGATTTGGTGCAATGTTAAATTTTTAAGCAGATACTTTGCCAATAAAAGCTTGCAATTTTCGTAAGTCAGAATACGTTTAAAAATAAATTTTTCTCAAAGACACTAAAAAAATGGGGGATCATCTTGTACTCTTGTAATGTGATTATATAGTAAAAGAAAAACTGTACATACACAGAAAAGGGGCCATCAAACACGGGAGTAAAGCGATCAATGCAAGATGATGAAACAAATATGAACTCTCCTCTAGGTAATGATAGAGCAGGATATACATATGAGAGACATTCAATTATTAATGTAAAACATTGTCAAATCAACAAAGTAGGCATCGGGTACAAAATTGTGCTGCCCGTTGAGCAGTCTTGCTGGTGCCTGTCCCCCATTTTTTTCCGAACTTTTCTAATAAATCGAGAACATGGACTTTTTAAATTTTTAACTAAGTTAATTAATATAGCATCAGATTTGTCCACATGTGGAATACAAATAAATAATTCACATATAAAAATATTTAAAAATAGTGTCATTATGGACAAATAGTTTAATGAAGAAACACCCGACACATCCTCAGACAACTGCCATGAGCAATCAGTCAGATACAGACTGCTCGCACATAAAAGTATTTTTGACCTCCTGGTTAGACATGTCCTATAGTCGCCAAAGAGAAAATGATCATCGAGAAAGTTAGTAGACTATTGGTGTTTGGTCAGACTGATGGACAGTCATTACCAATTTACATAAAAGCTGGACTGACACGTGTAGTTCCAATCCAACTACTGCAGGTTGTGGTTAAAGTTAAAAGACTTTATAAACTGTGGCATAGACAAATATGTATCAAGTATGTTAATAAAAGGTAACAAGGACCTTCCTTGTTTTAATACCTGCCTTCTGAGAAGTTGCAAAAACACACTACTACACTCTCTTAAGAAAAAAGAGATGGCAGGGAAACTGATGAAGCAAACTTAATAGCAGCTCGTGTATCCCTTACATGATTTATATGAGGTGTACAATAATTTCAACTTTTAAAACACAGTGAAAAATGGATTGGAAAATCTTACGAAGGCCTGGTTGTGTATAAAGCCAAAGAATGTATCCAGTCCTTCCATTCGATCTATTGTGAATCAGTCAGAGATGAATTGGAGACAGCAGACATAAAGTGGAAGTTTTAAATACCGCTTTTTAAAATGTACTTACTCATGAGAATTCTACTTTACCAGTGTGATTTTCCAGATATTATTCGTGATGAAATAATTCACAAGTGAACAGCCAGCTGTCAGTGTCCAGTGGGCACAAACTGACAAACTGAGTGCCTAGGAGGTGCCACAGCACTTTCATCCCCCCTCCCCTTCCACCTCCCCCTCACCCACCCCACCTGACCAGCCACTCCATGCGAGATCCATGCTCAGCATCTCCTCCACTGTTCAACGAATTAACTTCTCTGTCTGCAGTTTGCACCTAGTGTCGCATGCTGACTGTGTTTCTGCTGTTGCTCTGTTAGTCAAGCAAAATGCAGGTTACCAGGTTCTACTAACTCCCTTATTTGAACCTCAATAGGTTTTCTTATGAAACATTCCCGGAAACTAGATGTCTGTGTCAGAGCCATTGTATGGTCATAATCCATTCCGTGCAATTCTGATAGGCAGTGTTCTGCGAGTAGCAACTTGTTAGATTGCTGCATTCTGATGTGCAGTTAGTATTCACAAAACTGTCTGGCCTGTGTATGTTGTTGTTGTTGTTGTTGTTGTCTTCAGTCCTGAGACTGGTTTGATGCAGCACTCCATGCTACTCTATCCTGTGCAAGCTTCATCATCTCCCAGTACCTACTGCAGCCTACATCCATCTGAAACTGCTTAGTGTATTCATCTCTTGGTCTCCCTGTATGATTTTTAGCCTCCACACTGCCCTCCAGTACTAAATTGGTGATCCCTTGATGCCTCAGAACATGTCCTACCAACTGATTCCTTCTTCTAGTCAAGTTGTGCCACAAACTCCTCTTCTCCCGAATTCTATTCAATATCTCCTCATTAATTATGTGATCTACCCATCTAATCTTCAGCATTCTTCTGTAGCACCACATTTTGAAAGCTTCTATTCTCTTCTTGTCTAAAATATTTATCGTCCATGTTTCAGTTCCATACATGGCTACACTCCATACAAATACTTTCAGAAACGACTTCCTGACACTTAAATCTATACTCGATGTTAACAAATTTCTCTTCTTCAGAAACGCTTTCCTTGCCATTGCCAGTCTACATTTTATATCCTCTCTACTTCGACCATCATCAGTTATTTTGCACCCCAAATAGCAAAACTCATGTACTACTTTAAGTGTCTCATTTTCTAATCTAATATCTTCAGCATCACCCGACTTAATTCATCTACATTCCATTATCCTTGTTTTGCTTTTGTTGATGTTCATCTTATACCCTCCTTTCAAGACACTGCCCATTCCGTTCAACTGCTCTTCCAAGTTCTTTGCTGGCTCTGACAGAATTACAATGTCATCGGCGAACCTCAAAGTTTTTATTTCTTCTCCATGGATTTTAATACCTACTCTGAGCTTTTCTTTTGTTTCCTTTACTGCTTGCTCAATATACAGATTGAATAGCATCGGGGAGAGGCTACAACCCTGTCTCACTCCCTTCCCAACCACTGCTTCCCTTTCATGTCCCTCGACTCATAACTGCCATCTGCTTTCTGTACAAACTGTAAATAGCCTTTCGCTCCCTGTATTTTACCCCCACCACCTTCAGAATTTCAAAGAGAGTATTCCAGTCAACATTGTCAAAAGCTTTCTCTAAGTCTACAAATGCTAGAAACGTAGGTTTGCCTTTCCTTAATCTAGCTTCTAAGATAAGTCGTAGGGTCAGTATTGCCTCAAGTGTTCCAACATTTCTACGGAATCCAAACTGATCTTCCCCGAGGTTGGCTTCTACTAGTTTTTCCATTCATCTGTAAAGAATTCGCGTTAGTATTTTGCAGCCATGACTTATTAAACTGATAGTTCAGTAATTTTCACATCTGTCAACACCTGCTTTCTTTGGGATTGGAATTATTATATTCGTCTTGAAGTCTGAGGGAATTTCGCCTGTCTCGTACATCTTGCTCACCAGATGGTAGAGTTTTGTCAGGACTGGCTCTCCCAAGGCCGTCAGTAGCTCTAATGGAATGTTGTCTACTCCCTGGGCCTTGTTTTGACTTAGGTCTTTCAGTGCTCTGTCAAACTCTTCACGCAGTATCATATCTCGCATTTCATCTTCATCTACCTCCTCTTCCATTTCCATAATATTGTCCTCAAGAACGTCGCCCTTGTATAGACCCTCTATATACTCCTTCCACCTTTCTTCTTTCCCTTCTTTGCTTAGAACTGGGTTTCCATCTGAGCTCTTGATATTCATGCAAGTGGTTTTCTTTTCTCCAAAGGTCTCTTTAATTTTCCTGTAGGCAGTATGTATCTCACCCCTCGTGAGATAAGCCTCTACATCCTTATATTTGTCCTCTAGCCATCCCTGCTTAGCCATTTTGCACTTCCTGCCGATCTCATTTTTGAGAGGTTTGTATTCCTTTTTGCTTGCTTCACTTACTGCATTTTTGTATTTTCTCCTTTCATCAATTAAATTCAGTATCTCTTCTGTTACCCAAGGATTTCTACTAGCCCTCGTCTTTTTACCTACTTGATCCTCTGCTGCCTTCACTATTTCATCCCTCAAAGCTACCCATTCTTCGACTGTATTTCTTTCCCCCATTTGTGTTGATTGTTCCCTTATGCTCTCCCTGAAACTCTGTACAACCTCTGATTCTTTCAGCTTATCCAGATCCCATCTCCTTAAATTCCCACCTTTTGTCATGTCACATAGAAAGGGAATCTGATAGATCTCAGGTTTCCATAGTCAAAGTTCATGCTTGACACCGCCAACAAGTGCCCTGCCTGTTGGGCTGAAGACAGTCTTCACTCGGTATTTCCAGAGAATTCATACTATCTTCCTGGATAACACACCACAAAGTGGTATAAACGCAAGGGTTGCATCCTCACGGTGTTCCTGTTCTGTTTCTGCCAGTGTAGTTGGTGTTGGATATACGTCTCTCCAAATTTGCCACTGTGTGTTACTGTTATTACGGAACACCATCTTCAGATGTTCAAGTTCCTGGTTGTGACTCTCATTGTTGGAGGGGCTGTGAGCTCTATGTACCATTGTTTTGACCACACCATTGCTTTGTGCCAAGTAGTGGCAGCTATCCACGTATAGAAGTATAAGTCAATGTGTGTCATCTTATGCACGTGCTGTTGCCCAACGTAGCATCAGTTCTTCTTTTTACTGGGACATTCAGGAAAGGTAGCAGCTATCCACTTAGGCTTCCATTATAAAATTGGTGTATGGAAATTATGTATGAGGAAATAATAATTCAGCTTTTGTCTTTCATGTGGTCATATGACAATGGTGTCATCCACATACCTGAGAAACAGGTTGGTTTACATTGACTGATTCCAGGACTTCCTCCTTGAAATGATTCCTATATACACTACTGGCCATTAAAATTGCAACACCCAGAAGAAATGCAGATGATAAACGGGTATTCATTGGACAAATATATTATACTAAAACTGACATGTGATTACATTTTCACGCAATTTGGGTGCATAGATTCTGAGAAATCAGTACCCAGGACAACCACCTCTGGCCGTAATAACGGCCTTGATACACCTGGGCATTGAGTCAAACAGAGCTTGGATGGCATGTACAGGTACAGCTGCCCATGCAGCTTCATCACGATACTACAGTTCATCAAGAGTAGTGACTGGTGTATTGTGACGAGCCGGTTGCTCGGCCACTATCGACCAGACGTTTTCAGTTGGTGAGAGATCTGGAGAATGTGCTGGCCAGGGCAGCAGTAGAACATTTTCTGTATCCAGAAAGGCCAGTACAGGACCTGCAACATTTGGACGTGCATTATTCTGCTGAAATGTAGGGTTTCGCAGGGATCGAATGAAGGGTAGAGCCACGGGTCGTAACACATCTGAAATGTAACGTCCACTGTTCAAAGTGCCGTCAATGCGAACAAGAGGTGACGGAGACGTGTAACTAAAGGCACCCAATACCATCAGGCCGGGTGCTACGCCAGTATGGCGATGATGAATACACATTTCCAATGTGCGTTCACGATGATGTCGCCAAACATGAATGCGACCATCATGATGCTGTAAACAGAACCTGGATTCATCCGAAAAAATGTTTTGCCATTCGTGCACCCAGGTTCGTCATTGAGTACACCATCGCAGGCGCTCCTGTCTGTGATGCAGCGTCAAGGGTAACCGCAGCCACGGTCTCCGAGCTGATAGTCCATGCTGCTGCAAACGTTGTCGAACTGTTCATGCAGATGGTTGTTGTCTTGCAAACGTCCCCATCTGTTGACTCGGGGATCGAAACGTGGCTGCCATGCGGATAAGATGCCTGTCATCTCGACTGCTAGTGATACATGAGGCCGTTGGGATCTAGCACGGCGTTCCGTATCACCCTCCTGAACCCACCGATTTCATATTCTGCTAACAGTCATTGGATCTCGACCAATGCTAGCAGCAATGTCGCAATACGATAAACCACGATCGCGATAGGCTACAATCTGACCTCACCCAAGTTGGAAACGTGATGGTACGCATTTCTCCTCCTGACACGAGGCGCCACGACAACGTTTCTCCATGCAACACCGGTCAACTGCTGTTTGTGTATGATAAATCGGTTGGAAACTTACCTCATGTCAGCTCGTTGTAGCTGTCGCCACCGGCTCCAACTTTGTGTGAATGTTCTGGAAAGCTAATCATTTGCATATCACAGCATCTTCTTCCTGCCGGTTAAATTTCGCGTCTGTAGCATGTCACCTTCATGGTGTAGCAATTTTAATGGCCAGTAGTGTATGTTGATGACAGCTGGTAAAAGTGGATTCCTCATGCCTACTCCTTCAGTCTACTTGTAGCAACCACTGTTAAAAATAAACTATGTAAACGTCAAGACATGCCTAGAATCATTGGTTTTCTCTGTCAAATTTCTGTCCCGTAAGTTCCAGGGATTCTTGTAAAGGCACTCTAGTGAAGAGAAAGACAAGCTCCCAAGGATGTCGGAATCCTTAAGCTTAAAGTTATTAAGGCTTCCAACAAAATCCACAGACTCATTTTCGGACTTTATGTCTTCAATTTATTAAATCAGTGGGGTTTTGAATAAGATGTTGACAATTTCTAACACATGGGCTAAGCATATCCTTCAGATATTAAGCAAGTGATAGGGTTGGTTCTCCATTGTTGCTAAGAATGAAGTGTAAATGTACCCCCATCTTTGTGAACCTTTGTAAGTCCATAAAGTCCTGGTGGAAATGATGTTCTCTGTCATACCTTCTTACCAACTTCATTTGGCAAGCCGGATTCTTTGAGAAGGATCGTGGTCTTCCTCTCCATTCTGTTTGTAGACCCAGTGCCGATCTTCCATTAGAAGATGCAAACCAACCTATACAAGCACGAGGACAGCTGCAACTACTCAGCACAAAGGAACAGAGTGCTCATAATATTGGTACATAGTGATCAAAACATCTCCAACAATGAGTCTCAACCTACAACCTGAACATCAGATCTAGAGAGCCCTGTGTCCTGCACCAACTGTACAAATAGCCGAAACATAAGAGGAACCTCAAAAGAATGTGGCAATTATGTTTATTCCGTTTTCTGGTGTGTTATCCAAAACGTAATGTGAAAACTGTGTTTCTTCTGCCATCTAAAATGTGGGCACTGCTTGGTCTGGAGTGTGCAGGTACGAAGTCTATTAGATAGCCTGGCAATGTGGTAGGACATACATATGTCAGACTATGTGTAATGGTTGCTGTGAACAGCAAGGACACACCAGATTGGAGCAACCTAGCAAGTCGACCATCACGGAACACTGCCTATCGAAATTCAGCAGACCTGTTGGTGGCAATGTGGCCGTTTGCCGAAATTATTGTGCCTGTTGGACACTGACATCTAACCATTCACCCATAAACTAGTTTATTGCTTTTTCAGTGTTTGGCTGCCACAGACAGTTCCAAACAAGATATATTGATGTAAGTACCCCATTATTGAAAAACAGTTAATCCCACTCAAAGCAAACAAGGTAGTAGGTGATTACAGAAACTCCTCATTGCTTTTACATTGAATACACAAAGGAATTAGCCTCTTTCATAGTTCATATTTGTCAATAATTTCTCACGCAGCTAATAGTTCTTTGTGACTGGAAAACTGTGCAGGTTACTCTTTGCACAGGATTAAAAAAACAGTATCACCATTATCAGATTGTAGGCTTCTGTGATTGTCATCATCTTCTGTAGAAATTCCACATGTGTGACTGCGGAGTCATGTTGTTACATACACCAACGTTTTGGCCACTATTTAAAGTGGCCTTCAGCACGTTACTGTATTTTGTATAATTAATGTACCTCCGTTAGCTCTAACATAATGATGTTCTTGGAGGAAAATTACCTTCTCTCAAAGAATCGGTACACATTCAGGATAAGTTACTCATTTTAACACTGGTCACTTCTGTCTTGCACTATTTCTTCAAATGATAATCTTCATAAGGATGTATTGGCATCAAGATTTTTAAACAAATACAACCCATAATGACACCAATCAGAGTCCAAGATTGGTTATGGAGCGACTATTGTTTTAAACATACATAAATAATTTATTAGGTTAGATTAGCAGCATGCTCAAATTGTTCGCTGACAGCAATATTTTCTTCAATAAGGCAAGGCAATTTAGTAGGGATTCCCAAGAATTTAAATGGGAATCTTTAGAAGAAAGGCAACATTGTCCTGTTGAAAATGTATTGGGCAACTTTAGTGAGCCAAAATTGAGTGTATTCTGTCAAAATTATACTGCTCCCACGATTTACGTTGTGTAGGGACCATGAGCAAAAGGTAAGGGTTTTGTGCATGTTCCTAATCAATATTTCCTCACACGGTGTTTTTTTGGACTTCAGTCCAATGACAGCTTTGATGCAGATCTTCATGCTAGTCTATACTGTGCTGGCCTCTTAATTTCTGCATATCTAGGGCAACGTCCATCCACTGGAACCTGCATTCTGTATTCATCCCTCAGTCTCCCTCGGCAATTTTTACCCCCTCCCAATCCCCCCCGCTCTTCCTTCCAGTACCAAATTGACTGATGCTTTTGATGTCTCATGACGTAACCTATTAACTGATCTATTCTTTTTAGTTAAGTTCTGCCATAAATTTCTTTTCTAATGTATTTCATTCATTACCTCCTCATTACTTAAAGTATCTCCCCATCCATCTCCTCCTGCCCTCCACAGTCTGCCTCCTCTTCCCCCCGCCCCCCTCGGTCTGCCTCCTCTTCCCCCCGCCCCCCTCGGTCTGCCTCCTCTTCCCCCCGCCCCCCTCGGTCTGCCTCCTCTTCCCCCCGCCCCCCTCGGTCTGCCTCCTCTTTCCCCCGCCCCCCTCGGTCTGCCTCCTCTTCCCCCCGCCCCCCTCGGTCTGCCTCCTCTTCCCCCCGCCCCCCTCGGTCTGCCTCCTCTTCCCCCCGCCCCCATCGGTCTGCCTCCTCTTCCCCCCGCCACCCTTGGACTGCCTCCCCTCCCCCCCCACCCCCTCGGTCTGCCTCCTCTTCCTCCCGCCCCCCTCGGTCTGCCTCCTCTTCCCCCCGCCCCCCTCGGTCTGCCTCATCTTCCCCCCGCCCCCCTCGGTCTGCCTCATCTTCCCCCCGCCCCCCTCGGTCTGCCTCATCTTCCCCCCGCCCCCCTCGGTCTGCCTCCTCTTCCCCCCGCCCCCCTCGGTCTGCCTCCTCTTCCCCCCGCCCCCCTCGGTCTGCCTCCTCTTCCCCCCGCCCCCCCTCGGTCTGCCTCCTCTTCCCCCCGCCCCCCTCGGTCTGCCTCCTCTTCCCCCCGCCCCCTCGGTCTGCCTCCTCCTCCCCCCGCCCCCCTCGATCTGCCTCCTCCTCCCCCCGCCCCCCTCTGTCTGCCTCCTCCCCCCGCCCCCCTCGGTCTGCCTCCTCCTCCCCCCGCCCCCCTTCGGTCTGCCTCCTCCTCCCCCCGCCCCCCTCGGTCTGCCTCCTCCTCCCCCCGCCCCCCTCGGTCTGCCTCCTCCTCCCCCCGCCCCCCTCGGTCTGCCTCCTCCTCCCCCCGCCCCCCTCGGTCTGCCTCCTCCTCCCCCCGCCCCCTCGGTCTGCCTCCTCCTCCCCCCGCCCCCTCGGTCTGCCTCCTCCTCCCCCCGCCCCCCTCGGTCTGCCTCCTCCTCCCCCCACCCCCCTCGGTCTGCCTCCTCCTCCCCCCGCCCCTCTCAGTCTGTCCCCCTACTGCCCCTCCTCCTCGGTGCCCCACCTCCTCCACCTCGTTCCGTCTCCTCCTCCTCCCACCACCTCCACCTCGTTCCGTCTCCTCCTCCTCCCACCACCTCCACCTCGTTCCGTCTCCTCCTCCTCCCACCACCTCCACCTCGTTCCGTCTCCTCCTCCTCCCACCACCTCCACCTCGCTCCGTCTACTCCTCCTCCCACCACCTCCACCTCGCTCCGTCTACTCCTCCTCCCACCACCTCCACCTCGCTCCATCTACTCCTCCTCCCCCCACCTCCACCTCGCTCCGTCTACTCCTCCTCCTCCCACCTCCACCTCGCTCCGTCTACTCCTCCTCCCCCACCCTCCACCTCGCTCCGTCTACTCCTCCTCCCCCCACCTCCACCTCGCTCCGTCTACTCCTCCTCCCCCCACCTCCACCTCGCTCCGTCTACTCCTCCTCCCCCCACCTCCACCTCGCTCCGTCTACTCCTCCTCCCCCCACCTCCACCTCGCTCCGTCTACTCCTCCTCCCCCCACCTCCACCTCGCTCCGTCTACTCCTCCTCCCACCACCTCCACCTCGTTCCGTCTCCTCCTCCTCCCACCACCTCCACCTCGTTCCGTCTCCTCCTCCTCCCACCACCTCCACCTCGTTCCGTCTCCTCCTCCTCCCACCACCTCCCCCTCGCACCGTCTACTCCTCCTCCCCCCTCCTCCACATCGCTCCGTCTCCCCCTACTCCCCCCTCCTCCACCTTGCTCCTCCCCCTCCTCCTCCTCCTCCTCCTCCCCCTCCACCACGCTCCGTCTCCCCCTACTCCCCCTGCCCCCTCGACCTGTCTCCCCCTCCTCCCCCTGCCCCCTCGATCTGTCTCCCCCTCCTCCCCCTGCCCCCTCGATCTGTCTCCCCCTCCTCCCCCTGCCCCCTCGATCTTTCTCCCCCTCCTCCCCCTGCCCCCTCGACCTGTCTCCCCCTCCTCCCCCTGCCCCCTCGACCTGTCTCCCCCTCCTCCCCCTGCCCCCTCGACCTGTCTCCCCCTCCTCCCCCTGCCCCCTCGACCTGTCTCCCACTCCTCCCCCTGCCCCCTCGACCTGTCTTCCCCTCCTCCCCCTGCCCCCTCGACCTGTCTCCCCCTCCTACCCCTGCCCCCTCGACCTGTCTCCCCCTCCTCCCCCTGCCCCCTCGACCTCTCTCCCCCTGCCCCCTCGACCTGTCTCCCCCTCCTCCCCCTGCCCCCTCGACCTGTCTCCCCCTCCTCCCCCTGCCCCCTCGAACTGTCTCCCCCTCCTACCCCTGCCCCCTCGACCTGTCTCACCCTCCTCCCCCTGCCCCATCGACCTTTCTCCCCCTCCTCCCCCTGCCCCATCGACCTTTCTCCCCCTCCTCCCCCTGCCCCATCGACCTTTCTCCCCCTCCACCCCTGCCCCCGAACTGTCTCCCCCTCCTCCCCCTGCCCCGTCGACCTGTCTCCCCCCTCCTCCCCTCTCCCCCGTCGACCTGTCTCTCCCCTCCTCCCCTCTCCCCCTTCGACCTGTCTCCCCCCTCCTCCCCTCCCCCCGTCGATCTGTATCCCCCCTCCTCCCCTCCCCCCGTCGATCTGTATCCCCCCTCCTCCCCTCCCCCCGTCGACCTGTCTCCCCCTCCTCCCCTGCCACCCCGTCGACCTGTCCCCCCCTCCTCCCCTCCCCCTCGTCTACCTGTCTCCCTCCTCCTCCCCCTCCCCCCGTCGTCCTGTCTCCCCCCTCCTCCCCTCCACCCCCGTCGACATGTCTCCCCCCCTCCTCCCCTCCCCCGTCGTCCTTTCTCCCCCCTCCTCCCCTCCACCCCCGTCGACCTGTCTCCCCCCTCCTCCCCTCCACCCCCGTCGTCCTGTCTCCCCCCTCCTCCCCTCCCCCCGTCGTCCTGTCTCCCCCCCTCCTCCCCTCCCCCCGTCGACCTGTCTCCCCCTCCTCCCCTCCCCCCTCCCCCCGTCGACCTGTCTCCCCCCTCCTCCCCTCCCCCCTCCCCCCGTCGACCTGTCTCCCCCCTCTTCCCCCTGCCCCCTGTCGATCTGTCTCCCCCCTCTTCCCCCTGCCCCCCTGTCGATCTGTCTCCCCCCTCCTCCCCCTGCCCCCTGTCGATCTGTCTCCCCCCTCCTCCCCCTGCCCCCCTGTCGATCTGTCTCCCCCCTCCTCCCCCTGCCCCCCTGTCGATCTGTCTCCCCCCTCCTCCCCCTGCCCCCCTGTCGATCTGTCTCCCCCCCTCCTCCCCCTGCCCCCGTCGACCTGTGTCCCCCCTCCTCCCCCTCCTCCCGCTGCCCCCCGTGGACCTGTCTCCCCCTCCTCCCCCTGCCCCCCCATCGACCTGTCTCCCCCCTCCTCCTCCTGCCCCCCTCGTCCTGTCTTCCCCTCCTCCCCCTGTCCCTCTGACACTCGTTCCATGTCCCCCACCTGTCCCATCCGTTTCCCCTCTTTTTCCCTGCCCCATCCCTTTCCCCTCTTTTTCCCTGCCCCATCCGTTTCCCCTCTTTTTCCCTGCCCCATCCCTTTCCCCTCTTTTTCCCTGCCCCATCCCTTTCCCCTCTTTTTCCCTGCCCCATCCCTTTCCCCTCTTTTTCCCTGCCCCATCCCTTTCCCCTCTTTTTCCCTGCCCCATCCCTTTCCCCTCTTTTTCCCTGCCCCATCCCTTTCCCCTCTTTTTCCCTGCCCCATCCCTTTCCCCTCTTTTTCCCTGCCCCATCCCTTTCCCCTCTTTTTCCCTGCCCCATCCCTTTCCCCTCTTTTTCCCTGCCCCATCCCTTTCCCCTCTTTTTCCCTGCCCCATCCCTTTCTCCTTTTTTTCCCCTGCCCCATCCCTTTCTCCTCTTTTTCCGTGCCCCATCCCTTTCCCCTCTTATTCCCTGCCCCATCCCTTTCCCCTCTTATTCCCTGCCCCATCCCTTTCCCCTCTTATTCCCTGCCCCATCCCTTTCTCCTCTTTTTCCCTGCCCCATCCCTTTCTCCTCTTTTTCCCTGCCCCATCCCTTTCCCCTCTTTTTCCCTGCCCCATCCCTTTCCCCTCTTTTTCCCTGCCCCATCCCTTTCCCCTCTTATTCCCTGCCCCATCCCTTTCCCCTCTTTTCCCCTCTTTTCCCTGCCCCATCCCTTTCCCCTCTTTTCCCCCTACCCCATCCCTTTCCCCACTTTTCCCCTGCCCCATCCCTTTCCCCTACCCCATCCCTTTCCCCTCTTTTTCCCTGCCCATCCCTTTTCCCTATTTTTCCCTGCCCACCCTTTCCCTTCTTTTTCCCTATTTCTCCCTGCCCATCCCTTTTCCCTTCTTTTTCCCTGCCCATCCCTTTCCCTTCTTTTTCCCTATTTCTCCCTGCCCATCCCTTTCCCTTCTTTTTCCCTATTTCTCCCTGCCCATCCCTTTCCCCTCCTTTTCCCTGCTCATCCCTTTATCCATTTCCTCTCCCTCTATTCGGTCACTCTCCCTCTTTCCGCCCCCCCTCCCCCCACATTGTCTGTATCCCTTCCCAATACTTTCCTCGCACTCTGATCTTGAGCCTTGTTTATTATTGTTGCGGATTCAGACTCCTTAGTAGTATTCTTATCATAAGCCGATATGCCATACTTACAACTGTACTGTTTTCTGTGAAAACTGACCTCGAGTAAACATAGAAATCAGCACATTGTTGGGTATATACTTTTCGTTTAGAAATAAATATAATGAGAATGAAGATATATGGGAGAAACAGTTAGTCTAACGGTTTAAATGCCCTGCTACTTACCTTAAAACAGACTGCGAGAAATGAGAAAAAAACACACACTTTCACAGTAGAGAACAGCACAAAATATTTTTTCTTCTAGTTAGCTTTAACAGTAAATCTGTACATTGTTGTAAAAAAATGTGCTGACTATGTCCGTCTGCAAATTTGTGAAAGGAGCATGTAAACATTCTAAGTAAACTGTTCAAGAGACTTCTTGATTGCATTTCCACTATATATATTAGATATACAATCGACTCAATAATTTGACAGTTGAAAATTTGGAACTCTCCATAATTTGAAATTTTTTCCCAGGCCCTTGAAAAATATTCAATAAATTAAAAAATTAATGTATTTCATCCCTTCCATAATTTGAAGTTGTAATGAGAACATCTCACCAATACTTCATAATTTGCAGTCATCTACTTTTGTGATGATGATGATGTTTGGTTTGTGGGGCGCTCAACTGCGTGGTTATCAGCGCCCGTACAGTTACCCAATCTTTGCTCAGTCCAATTTCGCCACTTTCCTGGATGATGATGAAATGATGAGGACAACACAAACACCCAGTCATCTCGAGGCAGGTGAAAATTCCTGACCCCGCCGGGAATCGAACCCGGGACCCCCGTGCTCGGGAAGCGAGAACGCTACCGCGAGACCACGAGCGGCGGACATCTACTTTTGTGATTCCTGGTACAGACTCAGACCACCTGTTGTTTGTTTCTCTGACCTACATCCCACTCATTCTGTGATCTGCTTTCATACTGTGTTGTAGTCAACTGTGGTTCTTGAATCTATGAAACACCACGAGTGCTAGAAGTAATGGTGTCTTTCAAGTAATAAAAAAAGACATTGTTATTGAAGTTTTGCAGAGTGGAAATTTTAGAAAAGGTTCTGCAATACAGTTTACCATTTTACTGTCTGCGTTGTTGATGATCTTAAAAAATGAAGATTGTGTCACTGGTAGTGTCTGAGTTATGTGAAGGAGGAGTTTTACATCAGGCTAAATTTCTCCATCTTGAGGAGTGCTTGATCAAGTGGATAAATCAGTGTTCCCATCAGTGGTTTCATGTTGACGTAAAAAGCCATGTCTTTTGGTCAGTCCATCGGGATTCAAGGATTAATGGGAAGTGAAGCATGGCTCTCAAATTTTAAGAAAGTCACCCCATTATGTTCAAAAAATCTGCAGTGAAGATGCTAGTGTGGACAGTTCCCTTTGTACTGAATGGACTGATGAACTAAAACAACTTTTGGATGGCTACAACGCGCACATCATCTTCAAAACAGATGACACCAGGTTTTGTTTCATAAATGTCCTCCTGATCACACCCTAGCATTCAACAATGAAAAGCATCATGGAGGAAAACTGAGTAGGGACGGAATAACTGTTCTTTTAGCCTGTAACATGAATGGATCTCAGAAGTTGAAACCACTGACTGTGGGCCAAATCTGCAAAACCCCCCAATTTATCGCTCAAACAAAAAATCAAGGATGAGGACAAAATTGTTTAATGAATGGCTTGACCTCACTTAATAGTGATACAAAAATGGAGAAACACAAAGTTTTACTGTTTTGGACAATGGCACCGTACGACAACCAACCATCTGTAGATCACATAAAATTGATATTTTCCTGCCCAAAATGACATCAGTGTTTCAACCACTGGACCAGAGTATAATACAAAATTTTAAAAAACACTACTGCAGAGAGATTGTTTAACTAAAGGTGAGAAGGCAAACATAACAATTTTTGACCCCTATAGCCATGATTGATAAAGGCCTACCTCTCTTTATAACTGCTTCAAGAAGTGAGGGTTTGTGTTTTGAAGAGAAAATGCAGAACAGTCACCAGAGTTGCCGAGAATTAATGATTTCAGTCCTGTCAGACTCGGGATGGGAACTCTATTCAGCTGTAGCAAGTTAAACTTTGAGGGTTTCGTTCATGTTGATGATATCAGTGTCCATGGTGTTCTCACGTATGCTGTATATGTTGACCTGCCAGGATGAGGACATGGAAGATGATGAAAAGATCATCTGTTCGTACCTTATGCTCCTACACCCTCAGAACAGAAACGAGTAATTTCTTTTCAGCTCTCATCACCATAGAAAATTCGCTGGACAGTGCTAGGTGGAAGTCGCTCTCTCAAAAGAAAATCACTGATGACTTTTCAAAATGACGTGTAACATTTTCATTTGTATGTTTTCTGTCTGTGTAAGAGATTTCCACACTCCTAACCATCCCTAGGGACACGTACAGCACTAAAGCGAACAGGTCGGCCTTGTCTGTTGACTGACAGAGACCACTGACAGTTGAAGAGGGTCGTAATGTGTAATAGGCAGACATCTATCCAGACCCATCACACCAGAAATTCCAAACTGCATCAGGATCCACTGCAAGTACTACGACAGTTAAGTGGGAGGTGAGAATCTTGGATTTCATGGTCTAGCAGCTGCCCATAAGGCCACACACATCACACCAGTAAATGCCAAATGACAACCTCGCTTGGTGTAAGGAGCAGGCTGCTATATTTGTAGGTTCAAACAACATGCAAGTATTGCAGAGGTACTTTGGAAACTCAAATGGGAATCCTTGGAGGGAAGGTGGGCTTCTTTTCAAGGAACGCTTTAGGAAATTTAGAGAACCAGCATTTGAACACAAAATTCAAGCTTTCACAACCCACGGTTGCTTCATCAGGAAAGAGGGAAGGAGAGGGAAAGATGAAAGGATGTGGGTTTTAAGGGAGAGGATAAGGAGTCATTCCAATCCTGGGAGCAGAAAGACTTACCGTAGGGGAAAAAGGGACAGGTATACACTCGCCGCGCGCACACCACACACACACACACACACACAACACACACACACACACACACACACACACACACACACAGATATATATTCATATATATATATACTACAGGGGACAGGTATACACTCGCCGCGCGCGAGTGTATACCTGTCCCCCTGTTTTTGATCCACCTACTGTTTTGACATAAGACCAAAATTTCTTACGATTTTCTGCCAAGTCAGTACATAGAACATTACTTTCGAATTCATTGAACGCCTCTCGCATAGCCCTCCTCCACACTACATTTCGCTTCGCGTAGTTTTTGTTTGTCTCCAAGGCTTTGGCTATGTTTATGTTTGCTGTGAAGTTCCCTTTACTTTCACAGCAGTTTTCTAACTCTGTTGTTGTACCACGGTGGCTCTTTTCCATCTCTTATGATCTTGCTTGGCACATACTCATCTAATACAATCCTACTTACTTGTTAGTAAGTAGGATTGTTTTGTACCCTGGGCTCTCCCTTTACATTCCTCATACTTCCATTGTCCTGCCAATGACATGCCATTTATTATAAAGTGGATTGGCATGGAGTGAACCAGTCTTTTCTTGAGAGGAAACAACTTCTGTATGAGCAGACAATACTTGGCAAAATTTTGATATCTCTGGTACATTTTTCAAGATCATTCACCTAGTACATCATCTCGCAAGGGCTTCCAATTGTTTGAACCACAGTCAAAGCAGCTGCATGACTGAACAATTACCACTTAGATATATTTACACAAATATGCAGCACGCAATACAATGTTCCAACCACTTGTCCAAACATCCGTATTTTTCAGAAGTTTATCAGTTTTGGAGTGTAAAGTCTTATCTTAAGAAGTATGAAAACAGTGATTGTGTGTTTTTAGTAATACAAGTTAACTGGATGTCAATATAAATGTGTACATTTCCAGTGGCTTATTTGCCCTGCTTCATATTTCTCACTCATAGGGTACTTTCACTAACCCTTTCTTCAACTCTAGAGTAAATAAAACTCATAACTATGCTGAAAGAAATTACATCCAAAACTCATTAATTCCCTATCAGTTACACATATAGAGCAATGTGTGACTTCACTGAAAATAGAAATATGAGATCTGTGTCTAAGGTCACCATTATTTTGTTCACTTGGGTGCCTGGATACACATCTTGCGCCACAAGCCCCTGTGAAGAGTAGGGTAGGGAGGGGGAGGGGGGTACTTGATAACAATTTTAGCAGTTTCCTGTCCTATTCCATTCACATACTGATTGAGGATCTGCCACGAACTGTGGACCTTACTTGCCTCAGCGATACAGATAGCAGTACTGTAGATGCAACCACGTTAGAGAATATCTGTAAACATGGTTCTGCAAGGACAGCCGGCTTGCCATGTTGGTACTTTGAAAAGCTGAAAGCTAGGGAAAACTACAGCCATTATATTTCCCAAGGACATGAATCTCTAATGCAAGGTATAATGATATGGCACCTCAGTGTGTAAAATATTCTGGAAGTAGAACACTCGCCCTGTCAGATCTCAGAGCAGTGACTATTTCAGAGGGTGTTATCAGAAGAAGAGAAAAAACTAGCACTCTACATGTTGAAGTGGGTTGATTTAAGTTCTTCAAAGGAGAAATGGGCAGGCTGATGTTAGATATTGGGCAGATTAGCAAAATGTGGCAGGGTGAAGAACAGGACTTTCTGTCAGTTGAGTAAAGTGTTAGTAACACAAAATCTAATAGATGTAATGAGGGAGTAGGTTCATAGTGAATAAGACGCAAAGGAACATAAGGAATTACTCTAAACAGCTTATTGAGTACATTATCACAGGCAAGAGAGTGACAAAGCCAAGACACACTACAGTAGTAAAATACATATGATACTATGTCCACAGATGAAAAAATGGAAAGAGTACAATTAGACAAGAAATTATTCAGATTGTAAAACAAGGTGAAAATTTAACTGTGGCAGAGGACTCAAAAGTGACAGCATGAAAATGAAGAGAAGGTAAATTAGCAGGTGAATGTAGATTGGGGAAAAGGAAAGAAAGGGGAAACAGTCTAGTAGAATTTTCCACAGGGCACAATTTAATCATTGCATTCATTGGAGTTAATAATCCTGAAAGAATGTTGTATATATGGAAGATACATGGGAAGGTTTAAGATAGGTAACACAATGGTAAGACAGAAATTTCAAAACCAAATTTTAAATTTAAGACATTTACATGGGTAGATGTCAGCTATGACAGTAATTTGTTGGTTACAAATTACAGATTAAAACTGAAGAAATTGTAGAATGGTATGAAATAGGGTGGTGGGACCTGGATAACCTGAAAGAATCAGTGGATGTTGAGAGTTTCAAAGGGATCATTAGGCAATGGACGACTTAAATATGAAAAAGAAATAAAATAGAAGCTGAATGGATGGCTTTGAGACATGGAATTGTGAAAGTAGTGGAGATGAAATAGGTAAGAAGCCAAGGTCCAGTAGAAACACTTCTAAAACACATGAGATATTGAATTTTTAGTTGAAGAAAGGAGAAAACATACAAATGCAAATGCAGGAAATGATGTAGGCAAAAGGAATACAGACATGTAAAAAGTGAGTGACAGAAAGTGTGAAAATGCAAAGCAGGGATTGCTGGAGGAGAAATGCAAAGCTGTACAAGAATACACGACTATGGAAAGGTAGATGCCATCTATATGAAAATTAAATAAACCTTTCGAGAAAACAAAAGTAACTCTATGAATATCAAGGGATCAGGTGGCAAGCCAGCATTAAGCGGGTGTTGAAAGACTGACAGTATGTATGGAAGAGTTATTCAAAGGAAACAAATTGGAGGAGAATATTATGGAAAGGGAACAAGAAGTAGATGGAGATGAAATGGGAGAAGAATTGACAGTGCACTGAAAGACTCGGGCCTAAATAATGCCCCTAGACTAAATGATGTTCCCTCAGGAATATTGAGATCCTTGAGAGAGCTAGCAATGACAGAACTATTCTGCTTAGTGCAAGATACACGAGAAACATGAAATACCCTCAAACTTCAAGCAGCATAAGATAATTTCTATTACAAAGAAGTCAGGTACTGATATGCATAAACAACCATCAAACCATTAGTTCAATAAGTAATGGCTTCCAAATACTAATAGAAATTATCTACAAAAGAATAATATGACTGGTAGAAGTCGACCTTGAAGTAAAGCATTTCCAATTCTGAAGAAATGAAGGCAGATGAAAGAGAATAGTGACCCTATGATTTGCCTTAGAAGCTAGGCTGAAGAAGGAAAATTCATGTTTTTTGGCATTTGTAGATTTAGAGAGTGATTTTGACAATGTTGACTGGAAAACACTCTTTGAAACATAAAGTAATCAGGCATAAAATACAAGCAGCAAAAGTTTACCTACAACTTTCACAGAAACTAGTACACAATTGTAAGAGTTGAATGAAAGAAATGGGAAGCAGTAACTGAAAATGGAGTGAGACAGGATTGTAGCATAGTCCCAGCATTATTCAAGTTGTTCACCACGAAGAAATAAATTATTTTGCTTTACCAATGACACTGTACAAGCCAGAAATGGCAGCGGACTTTGAAGAGAAGTTAACTGGAATTGATAGTGTCTTGAAAAGAAGTTGAGAGATTAATAAAATTAAAAGAAGTAATGGAATGTAGTCCAATCAAAAATCTCGAAAAGTATTTGACCGATTTACTTCACATTTTTGGATGACATTCTAATGAACATTCAAATGTAGAGAGAGAGAGAGACGAGGAGAGAGAGAGAGAGAGAGATGGGGGGGGGGGGTGGGGGGGGGGGGGTCGCGCAGCTGCTTTGACTGTGGTCTAACAATTGGAAGCCCCTTGCGAGATGATGTACTAGGTGAATGATCTTGAAAAATGTACCAGAGGTATCAAAATTTTGCCAAGTATTGTCTGCTCATACAGAAGTTGTTTCCTCTCGAGAAAAGACTGGTTCACTCCATGCCCATCCACTTTATAATAAATGCATGTCATTGGCAGGACAATGGAAGTATGAGGAATGTAAAGGGAGAGCCCAGGGTACAAAACAATCCTACTTACTAACAAGTAAGTAGGATTGTATTAGATGAGTATGTGGCAAGCAAGATCATAAGAGATGGAAAAGAGCCACCGTGGTACAACAACAGAGTTAGAAAACTGCTGTGAAAGTAAAGGGAACTTCACAGCAAACATAAACATAGCCAAAGCCTTGCAGACAAACAAAAACTACGCGAAGCGAAATGTAGTGTGAGGAGGGCTAATCGAGAGGCGTTCAATGAATTTGAAAGTAATGTTCTATGTACTGACTTGGCAGAAAATCGTAAGAAATTTTTGTCTTATGTCAAAAACAGTAGGTGGATCAAAACAAATATCCAGACAGTCTGTGACCAAAATGGTACTGAAACAGAGGATGACAGACTAATGGCCGAAATACTAAATGTCTTTTTCCAAAGCTGTTTCACAGAGGAAAGCTGCACTGTAGTTCCTTCTCTAGATTGTTGCACAGATGACAAAATAGTAGATATCGAATTAGACGACAGAGGGATAGAGAAACAAAATCGCTCAAAAGAGGGAAAGGCCACTGGACTTGATGTGATACCAGTTCGATTTTACACAGAGTACGCGAAGGAACTTGTTTCCCTTCTTGCAGCGGTGTGCCGTAGGTCTCTAGAAGAGCATAGCGTTCGAAAGGATTGGAAAAGGGCACAGGTCATCCCCGTTTTTAAGAAGGGACGTCAAACAGATGTGCAGAACTATAGACCTATGTCTCTAACGTCATAACGTCGATCAGTTGTAGAATTTTGGAACACGTAATATGTTAGAGTATGATGACTTCTGGAGACTAGAAATCTACTCTGTAAGAATCTGCATGGGTTTTGAAAAGATGATCATGTGAAACCCAGTTCGCACTATTCGTCCACGACATTCAGAAGGCCATAGACACGAGTTCCCAGGTAGATGCCGTGTGTCTTGACTTCCACAAGGCTTTCAGTACAGTTCCCAACAGATGTGTAATGAACAAAGTAAAAGCATATGGAATATCTGACCAATTGTGTGATTGGATTGAAGAGTTCCTGGATAGCAGAACACAGCATGTCGTTCTCAATGGAGAGAAGTCTTCCGAAGTAAAAGTGATTTCAGGTGTGCTGCAGGGGAGTGTCGTAGGACCGTTGCTATTCACAATATATGTAAATGACCTTGTGGATAGCATCAGAAGTTCACTGGGCATTTTTGCAGATGATGCTGTGGTGTATCGAGAGGTCGTAACAATAGAAAATTGTACTGACATGCAGGAGGATCTGCAACAAATTGACGCATGGTGCAGGGAATGGCAATTGAATCTCAATGTAGACAAGTGTAATGTGCTGTGAATACATAGAAAGAAAGATCCTTTATCATTTAGCTACAGTATAGCAGGTCAGCAACTGGAAGCAGTTAATTCCATAAATTATCTGGGTGTAGGCATTAGGAGTGATTTAAAATGGAATGACCATATAAAATTAATCAGCAGTAAAGCAGATGCCAGACTGAGATTCATTGAAAGAATCCTAAGGAAATGCAATCCAAAAACAAAGGAGAAGTAGGTTACAGTGCACTTGTTCGCCCTCTGCTTGAATATTGTTCACCCATGTGGGATCTGTACCAGAAATGGTTGATAGAAGAGATAGAGAAGATCCAATGGAGAGCAGCACGCTTCGTTACAGGATCATTTAGTAATCGCGAAAGTGTTACGGAGATGATAGATAAACTCCAGTGGAAGACTCTGCAAGAGAGATGCTCAGTAGCTCGATACGGGCTTTTGTTGAAGTTCCGAGAACATACCTTCATTGAGGAGTCAAGCAGTATATTGCTCCCTCCTACGTATATCTCGCAAAGAGACCATGGGGATAAAATCAGAGATTAGAGCCCACACAGAGGCATACCGACAATCTTTCTTTCCACAAACAATACGAGACTGGAATAGAAGGGAGAACCGATAGAGGTACTCAGAGTACCCTCCGCCACACACCGTCAGGTGGCTTGTGGAATATGGGTGTAGATGTAGATGTATGAAGTGTATACATTAAATGAAACTCATAGTTGCGAATGAGGACAACCATCGGCTGTAGAATGGAATGATGTCAATGAAAATTGGCGGCAGACCGGGACTCGAACATAGATTTCCCATTTATCGCGAGCGGTCCCTTACCATTTGGCTATCCATGCACAACTCACGGCCAGACCCGAACTTCCATGTGTCTGCAGCCTGTACTTGTACATGTATATTCCCATACAGGTCAGACATTGTACTTGAAAGTTGCTTGCCCAATGTCGGCGGATAAATATGGTACTTCAGTGCTTGAGTTATTCTGATTTCAATGCAAAGTTCCTTTGGACATGCATGCATGCCCAAAGGAACAGGCACTGTGATGACTACAGCCATTATGAAACACATGTAATGAATTCACGATTGTATAGTATGAAGTGTTGTCTGAAACTGGCAGACAATCTGAGACAGTGAGATACACCTCTACCACTGGAAAGCCACTGATTTTCCCCCATGAAGTCTAATCATAGGTATGGGGAGGGGGATCTAGTGGGTGGGGGGCACTGTGTGCAACAAGCAACCAATTATGCCTATCACCTGGACTGTGAGCTCATACTCCCTTCTGACATTTGATAGAGAAGATGAAAACAACTGAGAATGTTCGTGGTGTTGTGGTGAAGTACGCAGTATGCAGCAGTATCACAATAAATGACTCTGGACCTGTGATTTTGACCTATCATTAATCTAATTTGCTGTGAGGTGCAGAAATTAGTGAAATACGATAATCATTTGAAAAGTCTCATGAATGTGGATGCAATAGTGAGGAATTTCACCAAATGGCATCATTGTTAATGGCGAGTGTGATTCTTGTAGCAGCTGTGAACAGTGTTTAAAGCAGGTGCATCAGACAGCTTTTTGTGTTAAGAACCCCATGAACTTGAAATTGCAGCATTTGTTGCAGGACATGAAGGAAAAAGAAGAATACACAGTTTCATTCTTTTATCAAACATTTTTTGTTAGAAATGTTGAAGAGCTGCACAAGTCATAACTGAACTGGACAAAGTTCATATAAACTTTGTTATCAGTACTGAAGACTGTATACTTTGGTTTTAATGAGTCTAACATAACCATGGAAGCACTGTAGATGAAAAGTCCGTGGATCGGCCATGTGAGGTCACCACAAAGGAAATTAGTGAAGAAACAATCCCATGTTGTTGTAACACAAAACATTAAACTTAAAATACAAAAGATAGTTGAGACTGTGTGCACCTGAATGTGTGTACACAGTATCCAGCATGAAAACTGAAAATAAAGATGTGCACAATGTGGGTGCTGCAGTTGATGTTTGTTCACCAGAAACTTGTCCAAAGAAAATTTCAGAGCACAATTTATCAATGTTTAATCCTAATATCCAACTTCCTCTGTGTCAAAGTGTAACTTGGATAAAACCTGGAGCCATAATTACACCATAGAAGTGAAACATTCGAAACAGTGGGCAAAGGCCATTTTGAAAGCTGTAAGGTAATAGCCACAGTTTCTTAACTGTCCCAAGAAATTCGAATCAAATGAAGGGAATGTTGCCAACAATGAATGTTCTACAGATTTTTTCACAACCTGTTTTTCTGGGGTAATGAATAGAAAATTAGACAGTCGCAAGACCTAATGTGTAGTTGTAGATAAAGAGTTGAACTGAAATTTTTGATCTGATTTTTTTACAATGTAAAACAGATAACCTTCATACGTAACTTTAAAATTCTTTCATAATTTACCCAAAGAAATAAAGGTCTGACCAATATCAGAAATATTATCAAATGCAGATTAAAGTTTTTTCTTGTTAGCACTCCTTCTATAATATGGGGGATTTCTGAAATAAGAATTAATCAGTCAGTCACAAACTTGTAAATTGTCAACATGTGTGCATATAGAGATATTGGTTTTGTGAGGATTGTACATCTTTTGTTCAGTTGACACATGCCACATCATGATTATGATAAATTTGAGGTATGGATCACACAAAGAAACTAACTTAATTAACTGTGAATGTGATGATTTTAGGTCAGGCCTAACTGTGACTGTAAAATATTATTTGAAAACAGTCAGTTCATACAATACAGTATAAAGTATGTAATATAAATATTTGGAGAAGCAACTGTAACACAGACTGACAGTGTAAGAGATTGTATAGAAAATAATAAGTACCAGTTGTCTCTTTTACAGTGGTTAAAATAATGGGTGATTAATCGGTGGCCTGCAGGCTGCATGCGGTCCACGATTAGTTTCTGTTCAGCTTGCGGAGGAAATTCCAGGTGAATCTATAATGAATGTTTTCTCAAAAACGCAAGTTTTGAGGCACAATTTGTTGGTGTGGCATGTCGGGAAAAGGGTGCCATTCATATTGTTGCATTATTCCATAAATATTAACATCACTAATTCTATAGTTTTGTCTTTATCCGCAAGGAGTATTGCTGTTGTCTTTATCCGCAAGGAGTATTGCTGTTTTGTTGTGATGATGCAGCCCATTAGCTTAAGGAACAATGTGAATCAGGCCCACAGGTCACCAACAGTTGCCTGTGCCTGGTTTAAATAAAACCACCTGATGGAAGTATAATTAGCCAATATTTTAATTTAGGTATAATTATCAAGTATTTGTAGTAAAAAAATTAATAAAAGTGATTGATTGCAGTTATTTGTAAGATTCAGTTGATAAACTAACCAAAGTAAACTCATATGCAGAACTTACACAACTCAGCATGCTATAAAGTAATAATTTGCGTTGATGGCCTGGCCGGGGCGGGGGGAGGGGGAGACACCTTTCTTTATAGGCAGCATTATCACATCCTACTTCTGCATTCTGTTAAAATTTTGTCTCCCCTTCGGAAGCTGGCTTATTGATGAGATTTTTTTCTGTAATTAAATAACTGTTCTTTTCATGTAAACTGTGAAGTGTGTTGTGACCAGTCCTTTGTTTACAGTATTTTTTTGTTGTTGATGCTTCCAGGTTCTCTGCATGCTCAGTCACTAGCAGCTTCAAGAGTAGAGCATGCGCTCTCAGAAGTTGCGTCATCACTCAGCTCCTTTACTCCTCGGCCAGGTCCACAAAAGGCCTGGTTACTGCAAGTGCAGATTTGGCTGCTTCTTGCTGAAATATACCTTTCTGTCGACAACATTCCTGAGGCTGTGGAATGTATTCAAGAAGCACAGAATATATTTCCCATGTCACATAACATTATGTGCATGGTGAGTAATAATTGTATTCTCTCTTTCACAGGTGCAAAATTGTTGTAAACTTGTGTTTTCTTCATACCATATTTATACTACTTTCTCTTTTACAGCGAGGGCTTCTACATGAACGGAAAAAGGAATTTTCTGAAGCTAAGTTATGCTTCCAGAATGCAATTGCTATCAATCCAACACACACGAAAAGCATGCAGCACTTAGTAAGTAATCATTTGGTCTTAGAAAATTGTTACATGTAAAGGCATGTTAGTGTAACAGTGAATCTCAATAATCCTCCCCCCCCTCTACCCCACCCTCTACCCCCCTCCACCCCCTATCTACCCCCTCTCCCCCCTACCCCCACTCTCTCCCCCTACCCCCACTCTCTCCCCCTACCCCCACTCTCTCCCCCTACCCCCACCCTCTTGCCCCTACCCCCACCCTCTTGCCCCTACCCCCACCCTCTCCCCCTACCCCCACCCTCTACCCCCTACCCCCACCCTCTACCCCCTACCCCCACCCTACCCCCTATCTACCCCCTCTCCCCCTACCCCCTATCCACCCCCACCCTCTCCCCCCTACCCCCACCCTCTCCCCCCTACCCCCACCCTCTCCCCCCTACCCCCACCCTCTCCCCCCTACCCCCACCCTCTCCCCCCTACCCCCACCCTCTCCCCCCTACCCCCACCTTCTCCCCCTCTCTCCGCCCCCCCCCCTCTCCGCCCCCCCTCTCCGCCCCCCTCTCTCCGCCCCCCTCACCGCTTTGCAGAGAGATGATCTCCAGCTGACAAGAGTGATACTGCAGTTATTTTTAATACTACAGCCTGTCAGAGCAACATGTCATTGCTGTTGTAGAATAATACATATTAATGCCTGAAATGTGACCATACTGTCATATAACAACAAAACGGAAGAGCTACTGAAGCATCATGGTCTTACCTGACAATGTTGTGGAAAAAAAAACTCAGGAGATGAAGCTCTTAGACCATCAATTCTGTATGGCCTATCCAGAATTCATAAAGATGATTTTTCTTTTGAGAACTATCATTAGTGTTATAGGTTCTCCCACCAACAGGTGGGACAAATATCGAGTCAGGTTAATGGTGCACACAGCTGTGAACATCACATCAAAAATTGATGTTGAGTAACCAAGTTAAGGAAGTCAGAGTTGGCACAAACTATATTTTAGTCAGCCTGTGCATAGTCTCTCCATTTACAAAAGTTCCTGTGGAGGACGTGTTGAACTTCAATGACAACAGACTTCGTGCATGGCAGCAAATTTTATGAAATGATCGACAGAATGGCAATGGATTCTGTACTATATCCAGCAGTGGGGCCAACTTCTGTATGAAGCATTTTTAAATTCATTGATATACATTACTAAAACTGTTTCGGACAAGGATCATTTGAATTCTAATGTTAAAAACTTAATGTATGTGTTCCAAAAGAACAGCTATGGGGTTGGAGGTACACTATGTGATCAAAAGTATCTGGACACCACCAAAAACATACATTTTTCACATTAGGTGTATTGTGCTGCCACCTACTGCCAGGTACTCCATAGCATTGATCTCAGTAGACATTAGACATCGTGAGAGAGGAGAATGGGGCGCTCCGCAGAACTCACGGATTTCGAACGTGGTTAGGTGATTGGGTGTCACTTGGATCATATGTCTGTACGTGAGATTTCCACACTCCTAAACATCCCTAGGTCTACTGTTTCCAAAGTGATAATGAAGTGGAAACATGAAGGGACACGTACGGCACAAAAGCGTACAGGCTGACCTCGTGTGTTGACTGACAGAGACTGCAAACAGTTGAAGAGGGTTGTAATGTGTAATAGGCAGACATCTATCCAGACCATCACACAGGAATTCCAAACTGCATCAGGATCCACTGCAAGTGCTATGACAGGTAGGCGGAATGTGAGAAATCTTGGATTTCGTGGTCGAACGGCTGCTCATAAGCCACACATCATGACAGTAAATGCCAAACGACACCTCACTTGGTGTAAGGAAGGTAAACATGTGACAATTGAACATGGAAAAACGTTGTGTGGAGTGACAAATCACGGTACACAATGTGACGATTTGATGGCAGGATGTGGGTATGGCAAATGCCCGGAGAACGTTATCTGCTAGCGTGTGTAGTGCCAACAGTAAAATTCAGCGGTGGTGGTGTTATGGTGTGGTCGTGTTTTTCATGGAGAGGGCTTGCATCCCTTGTTGTTTCGCATGGCACTATCACAGCACAGGCCTACATTGATGTTTTAAGCACCTTCTTGTGTCCCACTGTTGAAGAGCAAATGGGGAATGGCGATTGCATATTTCAGCACGATCGAGCACCTGTTTGTAATGCATGGCCCGTGATGGCGTGATTACAGGACATTAACATTCCTGTAATGGACTGACCTGGACAGAGTCCTGACCTGAATCCTATAGAACACCTGTGGGATGTTTTGCAATGCCGACTACGTGCCAGGCCTCACTGACTGACATTGATACCTCTCGTCAGTGCAGCATTCCATGAAGAACGGGCTGCCATTCCCCAAGAAACCTTCCAGCATCTGATTAACATATGCCTGCGAGAGTGTAAGCTGTCATAATGGCTGAGGGTGGGCCAACACCATATTTTATTCCAGCATTGCCGATGGAGAGCACCACGAATTTGTAAGTCATTTTCAGCCAGGTGTCTGGATACTTTTGATCGCATAGTGTATAAAGTTGGTAATCTTCAAGAAAAGAGGAGATAGAAATGTTGAACAGTTGCATGATGATCCACCTACTGTACTCCTTCCATTCAGCAGTACCACATCTAGCAAAATAGGTAGTGTCCTGAATAACAAGACCTAAGACCTATTTTTCAATCATTAAAGAAAATAGAGATTTTATTCGAACTGATGTGGCTCGAAAACAGACAAGTTTTTCTTTAGACATGCCACCAGTGATTTGCTTACGCGTTGCTGGCACCCAATACTGACCCAGATGGTTTCCATAGGATTTACATCAGGCAAATTTCATCGCCGAGACATCAACGTGAGTTCACTATAATGCTCCTCAAACCATTGTATCATGGTTCTCAGAGACCAGGACAATTATACTGCCGATAAATGGTATCGCTATCAGGGAAGACATCAGATGTGAAGGAAGGGATGCAGGTGGTTCACAGCTGTCTGGGTGTCTTCGATTATTATCACAGGTCTCATGCAAGTACAGAAGAATGTCTCCAATAACGTAATACTGCTCCCACCAACCTGCATCCATGGCGTGCTGCACATTTCTTTCACCTCGATGGCAGTGTTTGTGGAGATGACAAAGACCGTTGACTAGTGTTGCAAGAATATGATTCACTGGAGAGCCGACACGTTTCTATTGATTGACAGTCGATTCCGAATGGTTCTGCGCCCACTGCAATCCTAATTGATGATGTCGGTGGATAAACAAGTAAGAACATAGGGGTGGTCTGTTACGGATCTCCATGTTCAACAATGTATGATGAACAGTGTGCTCTGAAACATTGTCTGTGCAGTAGCATTCTGCTCTTTCAGCAGGAATGCCACAAATCACCATCTACCCTGCTTTACAGAAGTAGACACAAGCCTCTGAACCCAACGTTCTGTGAAGAGTCATTGGCATTCAACAATTTTCCTTCTAGTGGTAGTTTCAGTGTCCTCCTGCCTCTTTCTGTAGATGCTCATGACAGTAGCATGTGAACATTCAACCAGCTTCACCATTTTTGAGACCCTCGTTCACAGGCTCTGTGTAATAATAATAAGCCTTTTGTCAGAGTCACTTATCTCAATGGATTTCCCCGTTTGCAGCTCATGTCTTTGCTACGGTGACCCCCCCCCCCCCCCCCCCCCCCCCAATGTCTGCTCCAGGTACATACTTTCGTTACAGCGTCATGTGTCCACACACAGAAATAAAAAATATAAGGCTGATCATTTGAGTCCACTGTGTGTCTAATTTGCATTGTGAGCTAGATTCTTCACAGACACCTGGAGCAGTCTGCATGGTTACATGGTTATTTCTTTAGAAATGTTCTGTAGTTTGACCCTCAAAGATTGCTGCCAGTTAGTTTATGAACTGCCAGTGAAGAACAGCGTTAAGGTTCCAGGTAGACGGCATTTGGAGAAACTGCCTTCTGTTGAAGAGGTGAAGTGGTTTTCCAGAAGTTTTCAAACTTTTACCTCTAAGGATTTCAGAAGCCTGAAGTGTAGTTTCTGCATTGCTCGGCTGTTCCATCAGTGCATAGTAGAATATTTTGTACATTACGAATGAAAAAAACACTCAACACTGCTGTATACTGCCGAATATTACACCCACGTTATGTGCATTTTCATTCATAATGTAGTTTATGAATGTAGTCAACCTGCATTATGTTTCATTATTTTTTTTGACAAACAATAAAGGGTAAGAAAATGTCATCCAAACTTTGCCAATGGTCTTCATGTGCTATGTGGATGAGTCCGGCAGTAGAAAGTTCTCAAGGGCTATGGCTGAGAAAGAGACAAAAAAAGCTGCAAAGTTATCAATACCAACTGTGGCTCTGCACTCACAACTCATTGCAATACTGGAGGTATCTCTCTGAAAGTCCATTTAAAGTATCATATAGCAATAAGTATCATATAGCATCAAGTATGAGTTAGGGTTGGGAATTAAAAGTGGATGAATGAATAGTGATTCTTTTTGTACAAGTTATTCACCACTTCATTAAACACACATTTTATACTAAAGAAAATCCAACCCCCTTTTATAATGGACAACAGTAGAAGCCATTTGCTACTGAAGGTTGTTGACGTGTGAATGAAGAGCGGGATGACTGTAATGGCTGTCCAATGTCACTGCATAAATAAAGTTCAGCCTCTGGATTATGTGATTCTGAAACCACTTCTAACCTTCTACAATGCTTCAACAGTTACTTGAACAATGATACACCCAGAAAAACAGTTTCAATTTTTCATGTGGCTTCCTTTATTGGCATTGCCTGTCGAAGGGCAATTTTCCTGTCATTATTGTAGCTGCAATAAAAATAAAAATAAAAAAAAATAAAAAAAACAGACGATTTTCTACTAAGCACTTCGCCACACAGGCTTTCGCCAAATAGTGGCCGTGATGCACCTCTTTCAGGAAGCACAGCTGATGGGCCTCAATCAGCAAGTCACTGGGTCCAGTATTGTGAAACTGAGTTGCTGCATTTGGAATTGACAGTAAAGCTAATGGAAATATCTCCTTAAAATTGCAGACAAGTTAACTCACATAAATCCTGAGAATATTAAAGAATGCCCAATATTAAAATTAAAGGAAGTTGAAAGAAAGATCCAGAATTGCAACTGGCACACCAGAGAAATTAGGAGAGATGGAAATAATTAACAAGCATAAAGGTGCGAAGAAGCTTAATTATTTAAGCAAAGTTAAGGTAAAAATGACCAAAACGAGTCAGAGACCCAGCTGCAAGATTCTTATGATTCAGAGTTAATGTCCTGCTCAGTGTGTGAACTGTTAATAACTGATAAACTCAACTGTGAGTCACATGTTGATGACAATGTAATTGTTGAATTTAAAGCTGAAGACAAAATTTTTGATGTAGGTAAGGTTGTATGTAGCACAAAGAAAATAATGCAAGTTTGTAAAAACAGTTTCTGTGAAAAAGTATAAAATGTAATGTGGAACTAATATTTCTCAATATGTTGGATGCATCCATTGTTTCCAAATCAAATTATTTTACTAAAGGCCTGAGATCATGGCAAAACAAAAGACCAGCAAAGCTTACTATCTTTTGATGTAAACCTTGACAATTTCAGTTTATAATCATTTGTTGTTGCATCTCTCTGTACTTCTCTACAGGGAAGCACCAAAACCTGTGACATTTTCTGTATGGATTTAGATTTTAAATATATTTTTATTATTATTGTCACTTAATTACTTTGATATTGTAGGAAAAGTGTCATTGTATGCTGTCATTCAACATTGAAAGAAATGGAGTTAAACATTTGATGTTTTACTGTAGAGAGTACTGCCACAAGTCATAAACAACTTTCACAAGATCGCCAGATTATAAATTTGTGACTATAAGTGTTCAGATTTTGGGATTTATGTTACTAATTAAATTGTGTTCTGCTGCAGGTTAGGTTTTCAAATACATTATCACTGGGAGAAATAGCATAGTTTGTAAAGCATTTTTTTTTTCACATTGTTAACACTGCAAATTTACTTGCACATATATTGCCAATAACAGTATGCTGGATTGTGAATCAAAACTGTAACAATTTCTTCTTAAAATGTTAGTGAGATTTCAACACTATTTTACTATGTGTCATTCTTTGTTTATATACAGGGACTAGTTTACCATTATTTGGGAAATCAGAGATTAGCAGAGAAAACACTGAGAGATGCTGCCAGAATTGATCCATCATCGTACCAGACATGGTATGTTCCATATTGTTTTCTGTATAGACTTTCGGCTCAGTCTAACATTTCATAGTCCCTGACATCAGTTTTTTGTCCATAGTGAGTGTTAAATAAAGAAATAAGTAAAAAATGAGCTGTGACTTCCAATTAAAATTTCATTTCAAATTTGTTTTGAAAAAGAAATAAATCTGATAAAAATAGAAATAGAATTGATAAAAGTAGAAACCGAATTGACATGGTATTCAGCAACAGTGATGATGTGCAGTTTCCGAGGTTTTCTTAGTGTGACTGGTTGATAGTATGTTTTCAGCCGAATTGACGGTTCCATTTTTGTTCACAATAATTTGAAAACCATCATAGACATCATCGTCAGGCGCTGCAAGCTATGTTCTTACAAGTGCTCACTATCAGGATACTAAGCAGACTGAATGGAGTACAGTGAGTGATATAACTAATTCAGTCTTGTTTAAATAATTTCTTGAGTAAGTGTAACATCTCACTGAAAAAAAAGGACACACCACAAAGAAATTATGCGAATAGGATGGAACTCGGCAGATGTGATGTACATGTACAGATAAACAAATGATTACAATTTGAGAAAAATTGGATGATTTATTCAAGACACAGAGCTTCACAAACTGAGCAAGTCAGTAATGTGTTGATCCACCTGTTGCCCTTAAGCAAGCAGTTGGCTTGGCAATAATTGATAGAGTTGTTGGATGTCCTCCTGAGGGATATTGTGCCAAACTTTTCGCGTTAGATTGCCAGAATCCTGAAATAGTTGGAGGCCATTGCCCATAATGTTTCAAAAGTTCTCTATTGAAGAGAGATCTGGTGACCTTGACGGCCAAGTTATGGTTTGGCGAGCATGAAGACAAGCAGTAGAAACTCTAGCGTCGTGTGGCCAGGCATTATGTTGCTGAAATGGAAGCCTTGGATGGATAGACACAAGGTAAAAAAAACAGGGCATAGAATATTGCTGACGTACTGCTGTGCTGTAAGGGTGCCGCAGATGACAACCAAAGTGGTCCTACTATGGAAAGGAATGGCATACCACACTCTCTCTCTCCAGGTTGTAGGGTGACAGTCAGTTTTATAGCCCACCTCTCTGGGGCATCAGCAGACAAGTCTTCAGCCTAATATCTCATTGAATGGAATAAAATTCTCTTCAGTGATGAGTCCCACTTCAAATTGAGGCTTGATGACCAGTGAAGGTGTGTCTGGAGATGTCCAAGACAGCGGTGGGATACCAACCTGACTGTTGCCCACAATAAGGCTTAACAGTAAGGAGAAATGGCCTGGAATGCCATATCTTTTTCTAGCAGGACCTGTTTAGTTGTGATCCGTGGGACCCTTACAGCACGGTGTTACATCAATGACATTCTACACCCCATTTTATTGTTCTTCGTGGTAAGGCATCCTCAGCAAGATAATGCCTGCCACTCACGGCGAGAGTTTCAACTGCTTACCTTTGTGCTTGCAAACCTTACCTTGAGCAGCAAGGTTGCCAAATCTCTCCACAATTGAGAAAATTTGGAGCATTACAGGAAGGGCACTCCAACCATCTCAGGATCTTGATGGTCTAACATACCAATTAGACAGAATTTGACACAATATTCCTTGAGAGGAAGTACAACACCTCTGTCAGTCAATGCCAAGCTGAATAACTGCTTGTGTAAGGACCAGAAGTGGACCAATACATTATTGACATGCTCAGTTTGTTAATCTCATTCTCTAGAATAAATCATTCAATTTTTGTGAAATTGTAATCATTTGTTTGTCTGTACACCTGCATCACATCTTCCAGTATCTTCTTGTCCCGTATGAATAATTGCTTAGTGGTGCTTTTTAGTCTATCTGCCATGTTGTTGGCAGATAGCTTCTGTTGGATCATCACATTGACTTCTAAGGTTATCGCTTAGTGTTAACACAAGCTGCGTTTAGTGTGTATACCAGTTTTGTCCGTTCAGTCACTTTCAATAGCCCATAATACTTCTTGGCTGGTGGCTGTATAGGACATCTTCCATAGAAGGATCCTTCTACATCTACATCCATACTCCACAAGCCACCTGACGGTGTGTGGCGGAGGGTACCCTGAGTACCTCTATTGGTTCTCCCTTCTATTCCAGTCTCGTATTGTTCGTGGAAAGAAGGATTGTCGGTATGCCTCTGTGTGGACTCTAATCCCTCTGACTTTATCCCCATGGTCTCTTCGCGAGATATACGTAGGAGGGAGCAATATACTGCTTGACTCTTCGGTGAAGGTATGTTCTCGAAACTTTAACAAAAGCCCGTACCGAGCTGCTGAGCCTCTCTCCTGCAGAGTCTTCCACTGGAGTTTATCATCTCCGTAACGCTTTCGCGATTACTAAATGATCCTGTAATGAAGCGCGCTGTTCTCCGTTGGCTCTTCTCTCTCTCTTCTATCAACAGGCGAACTGTAACCTACTTCCTTTGTTTTCGAATTGCATTTCCTTAGGATTCTTCCAATGAATCTCAGTCTGGCATCTTCTTTACCGACAATCAACTTTATATGATCATTCCATTTTAAATCACTCCTAATGCGTACTCCCAGATAATTTATGGAATTAACTGCTTCCAGTTGCTGACATGTTATTTTGTAGCTAAATGATAAGGGATCTATCTTTTTATGTATTCGCAGCACATTACACTTGCCTACATTGAGATTCAATTACCATTCCCTGCACCATGTGTCAATTCGCTGCAGATCCTCCTGCATTTCAGTACAATTTTCCATTGTTACAACCTCTCGATACACCACAGCATCATCTGCAAAAAGCCTCAGTGAACTTCCGATGTCATCCACAAGGTCATTTATGTATATTGTGAATAGCAATGCTCCTATGACACTCCCGTGCGGCACACCTGAAATCACTCTTACTTCGGAAGACTTCTCTCCATTGAGAATGACATGCTGTGTTCTGTTATCTAGGAACTCTTCAATCCAATCACACAATTGGTCTGATAGTCCATATGCTCTTACTTTGTTCATTAAACGACTGTGGGGAACTGTATTGAACGCCTTGCGGAAGTCAAGAAACACGGCATCTACGTGTGAACCCGTGTCTATGCCCCTTTGAGCCTCTTGGACGAATAGCGGGAGCAGGGTTTCACACGACCATCTTTTTCAAAACCCATGCTGATTCCTACAGAGTAGATTTCTAGTCTCCAGAAAAGTCATTAAACTCGAACATAATACGTGTTCCAAAATTCTACAACTGATCGACGTTAGAGATATAGGTCTATAGTTCTGCACATCTGTTCGACGTCCCTTCTTGAAAACGGGGATGACCTGTGCCCTTTTCCAATCCTTTGGAATGCTACGCTCTTCTAGAGACCTACGGTACACCACTGCAAGAAGGGGAACAAGTTCCTTCGCGTACTCTGTGTAAAATCGAACTGGTATCCCATCAAGTCCAGTGGCCTTTCCTCTTTTGAGTGATTTTGTTTCTCTATCCCTCTGTCGTCTAATTCGATATCTACTATTTTGTCACCTGTGCGACAATCTAGAGAAGGAACTACAGTGCAGTTTTCCTCTGTGAAACAGCTTTGGAAAAAGACATTTAGTATTTCGGCCATTAGTCTGTCATCCTCTGTTTCAGTACCATTTTGGTCACAGAGTGTCTGGACATTTTGTTTTGATCCACCTACTGTTTTGACATAAGACCAAAATTTCTTAGGATTTTCTGCCAAGTCAGTACATAGAACTTTACTTTCGAATTCATTGAATGCCTCTCGCATAGCCCTCCTATCACTACATTTCACTTCACGTAATTTTTATTTGTCTGCAAGGCTTTGGCTATGTTTATGTTTGCTGTGAAGTTCCCTTTGCTTCCACAGCAGTTTTCTAACTTGGTTGTTGTACCACGGTGGCTCTATTCCATCTCTTACGATCTCCTTGATGAGATGTTCACTCAAACAAGGTTTTCGCATAGCCATTGGCCAAAAAGCATTATGTGGGCTATTGTAAATCTCCAAAAGTCAAAACTGGTCTAGCTAGCAAATGAAATTTGAGTGAACATAGCTTCTGGATGAGTCCTTCCTCAGAGTTATCTGCTTGTGAATAAGGATTCATTTAAAAGCTAGAAAAGTTCTGTCTTGTTTATGAACTGTCAAAACTCCAGACCTCAGCTGTTTAGTGAGTTTTTATTATTGCTCCTTAAATCATCTATATTCCACAAATGACTTTGCATTGTTCCTTCTTGATACTAGTGCTTTTATGTAGCACATTTAGTAAACAGTATACTAGCACTTGTATAACTGAACTGTCCTCGTAGGTGTTTAATTCTAGATTTGAATAATTAGAATATGCCACATCAACAATTATAATATGTAATTAAAATTTTGTTGTTTTTTTAATCTTCCAGTATTTTGCATACTCCTGAAAATGAAAAAAAGCTGGATGTTTATAAATTTGTCTTGTGTCTGCATATACAACATTTTCCACTTTGTCTTAAAGGGTAAATGAGCAATAGTAATTTTGTATGCTCTGGTAATTATTATATTTGTAACTAGCTAATATGATAACAATGTCCAGTGATAATTGCTCCAGCAGATTTTGCCTCATGCACAAAATGGCAAAAGTTGTGAATGATAAAGCGTTCAAGACAAACCACCATGAATTTGTGTTCCTGCATCTGTCCTACTCAGTTCAAATATGGTGAAGTGCCCAAGATAGCTGCTTAAATACAATATTTAACATTCAGAAAAGGACAATAAGATGTCTAGCCAAAATACTACCCAAACAAACTTGTTGACAAGCTGTTGTACACCATAAAATTGTGACACTGTAGTCACTGCATATACATCAGAATATTATAGCAGTGAGAGGAAGTGATAAACACCTCCTAAATAAAGACATATGTAACCACGCAACAAAAGGAAAGGAGAATGACTACACAACACAGCGAAATCTGAAATTGACAATGAGTGCTCGCGATAAAGCAGGCGAAAGATTGTTTAATAAGCTACCAGAATCAATTAAGGAAGTACACAGAGAAATATAAATACAGGATCAGTGAGCATTAAACGTCAAATTGAATATTACATTGAATGTTACATTGTAATAGAGAATACGTAATAACTTGATATGTGCCTGTAAAATAAATCTTGTTTCCTTTTACTGTACATTTGATGTGTACATAAAATTGTATAATGCACCCATTACTCCCAGCTGAAAATTATCAGCTAGAGTCCACAGGCAAACTAGTAGTAAATAAACAAAAAACAGTGAAATAGGATGCAGACTCTCAGTGTAATGTGACTAGGACTGAGCATTATCATTACTTTAGTCATGAAATTAGTAATTACCACAGTCAAAGTAACTTGCTACTGCTGTTTCAACCAGGAGAATGGTACACTGCAACTTGTTGTTTTATCTAGTTGCTCCTGTAGTACTGAAAGTATTTGCCTCCATACACTAGTCCCTTGCTTGCAAACTGATCTCACATATTTTGTGTTGTAGCTATATAGGATATAATAAGTCAGCAGTTTATTTCTCACTAGCCTCCAGCAATAACTGTTGATGTTTTGCGAGCTTGCATAAAAACAATGTGGAGATACATTTCCCAAGGATCAAGGATGTGTGTGTACACTTTCCAAATCTGTGACATGACACTTGGAAGATCCGATTGCAGCACATAGTGGCTTTATACCATATTGGATTATTTAAACAGATATCATGTATAGTTTTGTAATGCTTATTACTTGTGTAGTGTTATGTGTGTAATCCATGACATAAAGTTTGTTTCGGTCATAGCTATTCTTAATGGTGTCAAAACACACACACACACACACACACACACACACACACACACACACACACACACACACACACACACTATATTTTATGTACAATGTTCTCTGATTGTTACCTTCTTTTCATTATTCACAGTCTTTTGAACATCTGAATGGATAGGATTTTAAATCTAAAGTTCTGCATGCTTGAGTCCAAAATTGATAATGGAGGTTAAATTGTATCCGGCAAAACATGCTGTTCTGCTTATTTTGTGCTTCATACTTTTAGAAGTATGAGCTTTGATCCTATTGTCTTAACATGTCATTTGGTCACTTTCTTAGGACTTTGTTGTGTAATGGAAGATTTCCTTATTCATGACAACTTACCTTTCAACAACATGAAAACAATCTTGATTGTTGCCAGTCTGGTGCAGCAGTTGTCATTGTTGTTTGATGGATAGACCTGAATTTGTTTTTGTCGTATGTGGTACTCTAAAATTCCTAGTAATTATGGTGAAAATACTGTCAGCATTTATGGTGATGTCAGTGACCAGTGCGCTTTCCTCAACGGTTCGTAACAGTGTTTTGATCCCTACATCTCAGTAAACAGGAACCATATGTCACTCCATGAGAGCATCCTCTCCTCTGTTATGATTGTCTTGTCAGAAGATATCAACATCCTCAAGTTTGTACAAAGTAGTTCCTGAAATACTGGTATATACATTTAGGTATTTCATGTTCAAAGAGGCCAGCAAAGATTATCAAATACTCTGATATCATCAAGTAATCATGTGACTGATGCTATCAGTAATCAGTATTGCCTAATTGGCAGAACTGTCAAATAGGTTTGCACCCTCTGAAATTATTGAGTTTGATTATTTCTTAATTTAGATATGTCAAACATGTGTAGCTGCAGTAATAATACTGTACCCTTTGCACCAAAATTTAGCCAAACAATACAATACACATGTCGACTTACAAAACAAATTGAGGCAGATAAAACTACTTGAATAATTTGATGCCAAGAGAACAATTTCTTTGTATATAGCACATGTACTTAAAACTACAAGAAATCTTATTATCACAGCAGCAAGTTAAGTGAAAATATATACATATAAAATTAAAATTTTATGAAGGTGAATAGTGTGATGTATGGTGAGGACTGAAATATAAGTAAACTGTGCATGTAATTGTTGCTGCCATTTGAAATGCTAATGTTATGGTTGTGAAATCAAACCTATTGCAGCGAAGTTCTGAAATTTAATTTATATTATTTGTAGTTTTAAAGGATCTGTCACTATACAGCGATGGTACGGTATTTGTGATTGTATGGTACTTCATATAACATTATTTCAAATCCAAACCTAGTTGTTTTTGCACCCACACACGTTTATCATCAGTATGTCAATATTTCAAGCACTGATTCACCTCTTTACTTGGTGGATGGAACTGGTGTATGTGTTTGGGGCACATGTCTAAATGTGCTTGGTGTAAAGTTAAAAATAAGAGAATAATCAATGAACTCTAAATAACACTTATGATACAGAAAAATTTTGTGGGAGTCGTTAATAACTCAACAAACTATGATCTTATATTATTTATTTTATTTGGTCTTAATGGCCATGGTATAAAACCTGTTTTGTGCACCTTTGCTTTTTATGAAGCTAAGAATTTGTGTTATAAGTAAACTGAAGGTTGGCAGAGGGGGGAGGAAAATAAAGGAAAGGAAAGGAAAGGAATTATTGATGTCACCTGCATCGGGACATTATGCACATATAAGCATGTATGCCTTTGAATGCCAGGTACAGAGCAAATCGTAGGCTAATTCCACAGAAGGGCAATTCAGTGAAAAACAATTAGTTCCTTTGTTTCTGAATACCATCATACTGAATTTAGCTCTATTATATTTCTTTTTATAAATAAACTACAGTTTTCTTATTAACTTAGAACGAATGTTCCAGCAAATCAACCGAAAATACAGCTGTTTAAAGATGCACATTGATACAAGTTATTGTTGCTTGTTACTGTTCATTTTGCAGGTGTAAAAACCATATTTCAGACTGACAACTACTTTGTGGATTAATCAGATACTTGCACCCCTTGATGAGGGTATTTTTTATACTAGTAGTGCATTGATTTGATTTACGTACCTGATAAAGAGAGGGCAACACAGTTGAACACAATTGATATGTTTTGACATTTTCAAATCTTTGGTTATATTGGCTCTCAAGAAAGACAAATTCCCATCCCTAATGTATGAGCAACAACAGGGTGTGATCATTGCTTGATGCAGCTTACAACTTGAGGAGTAGTGAAGTCTGTAACTTGCAGTCATAGTCAAAAATGAATTGTAGGGGCATAAGTCCATTGCATATTTGTTTGATTTGTTAACTTGCTGGTTTCTGTTAGTGTAGCTGTCAGTTTTTGTTTTTTATTTGAGATATAGGACTACTGCCATCACAAAAATCACATTAGCAGACGGTGTTCTCATATCAAGGAGAAATGTTCGGATGTGAATGAGTCTTCTCATTCAGGAAGACCAACATGCTTTAAAGAAGAACATTTAAAAGTTTTTATCCAATTGGAATATCTGATAATTGGCAGATTTGCTGAATTGAAACTATTTTAACTTTTCTGTGACATTTGCATTCAGTGGGTGTTTGGCTGTTGCTTGCTCTTAATTCAGAGCAACAAAATTTTTAGTTGGCCATCTCTTCATGTTTCTTGAATGTCATCAGTTAGCTTATTGAGAACTCCTAACCAATATTGTTACTGGTGATGAGATATGATGCCTCTGTACTAATGTCATAAAATGGAAATTAATGGCTATGTCCTAATAAAACAGTCTCCCTCAAGCAAAAGTCATTGTCCATCCACAAAGATAATGCTATCCATCCAATGGCACAGTGTGGTGCATACTATGAATTGTTTCACAGGATGTGTCCATCACAGCTGGCATTCGTTGCCAACAATTGAGACACTTCGCAGGCGCAATCTAAGAGAAACAGCCATCAAGAAAATTCATTTCTGGACAAAAATGGACTGAAGCTGGGGATTGAAAACCTACCTGAGCGTTGTCAGTCTCTTGTAGGTAATGTGAAATGGTATTTTGTTGATTTCTTGAGCTTATCTGCTATGTTCAATAAACTAACGAAAGATGCTGTAGCAAATGAATTACAACTTACCATTATAATCCTATGATGGAAGTACTTTTTTTTTTTTTATAAGAGTATCTGTAACAGCAGCATGCCCGCAACTTCATGAATTAGTGAAGTCTGTGTGCTTTAAACCCCTGAACAATCTGAGTCTACAGGTAGTCTTGTGTTATACACCAGTAGAATTTCAGGACTACTACAAAAGTATGGAAATCTGATTGGGATTGGAAGTAGGCTCATAAGGAAATCTGGTTGACAAATTACTCAATGCCTCCCATTAATCATTCAAATTGTGTATTCACAAAAAACTGAAAACTATATCAGCAGAAGCAGAAAAGTGACAGGTACTGATAGGTGTAAAGTCATGCAATTTCATAAATTTTTCACCTTCAGCTCTAGCAGTACTGAATAGAAGTTGCAAAAAGTCTTATGATGGAGACGTTTTCTAAAAATGTGCCTCCTGATTTTCTGTCTAGGTGCTTGTAGCCTGGTCAGAGATTAGGTAAAAAGCTGGTGGAGTGTACTAGGTCTTCAGTGAGAATGGAACCAGTTGCTAACTTAGCATTCGCTTCACAAAGTGACCATGTTATCACTGAGCTAGTGAGGTGCTACATTCAGTCATCTCTCGCCGACATAGTGATAGCGAAAACAAATAATTGGCAACAAAAAGGATGAGATCTGTTATACCTTCATGTTGAACAGCCTTCCTGGGCTCAAATCTTAACTTTACTAACTTGGGGTCACACTGTAAATGAGAATCCTTCAGAATATTTAATCAAAATGATGAAGTATCAATCTGTTTCTTGACTCAGTGAGCTCAGCTTGCGCATTAGAGGTGTGACACTGACAGCCACTGAGTTGGTGGATGGCTGATACACTGAAAGAACAAGGAAACGAGTTTTATTCCCAGTTTTGTAACTAGTGCTAGAGGACTAAAGCGTAGTTACAAATAACAACCAGATGCGCAACATCTGCAACCCAATACCATAAATTAAGAGCAGGGTGCAAAATTAGGATGACACTCCTCTTCAGCAGCTGTTGCTGTTATTTATGTTTTCCTGTCATAAGCAAACTGCAAACTGAAAAGCACTCACCCTCCCTCTAATTAATTTAGTTTATAAAAAAAAGCATCATCAGTTGGTATACTGTAAACATTAAAATTAGATAACACTTAAAACATATTTTCTTTAGAATGCTGTCATTGCCTGTACCCCCAAAACAAAGGAAGACAAGTGAAAAGAAAACAACACTGCACTGATACAAAACACGAACTTCCACAGAGAGATTTCTTGATCTACAATTGATATAAATTTTCAAATCAAGAAAGTGAACTGTGCAAGAAAACCATGCAAATGACCAAAAAAGTGAGCTCAAAAAGGTGTAAAGAAGAGACCAAAGCATGTGAAAAGGAAGTCAAAATACTGACACGAATGTCTAAAGTATATAATGATGAATGAGCTTTTTGATTTGCAACACCCCCATAACTACATCTGGGAATATAAATGTGATGCTACAGGTGGGCAGGCAGACCTGGAATGGGTGGAGGTTGTCCAGATACTACTTTCCATGATGCTTAACTACCACAATTTTTTAACATCAGTTCATACTGTTAGATCCTAGGGGCAGTTTTGCATCACATAAGAAATTACTCTGTGTGGATGTCTGTATGTGTATGACATAAACAATAAGTTTACATAATGAATGTTGCAAAAGAAATCCTCAAGGTGAATATGAAACAAACAATCTCTTGTAGTTGGGATCAGTTTCAATAAAGAACATTGTTCTCACTAAAGTGACTACAGAGTTCGTTGTTGTGATACTGAAATTAATTCTTCACATAACTTCATTATAAATTTTACTGTCTGATATGCTACTGAGATTATGACCACTATACGGGTTTTGTATTTAACAATTAGTTTAGTGATCAGCTCACAGCACTCATACTTTCATGGGTCCAAGTTTTACTTATTGCTAAGTATTTTAATGAATATGTGCTGTCCTGTAAATTGCATGTGTTTTACACCAACTAGTACTGTCGTAAAACAATGGCTGAGGAGAGGTTCATATCAAGGTCTTATTACAGAAATAGTGTACGCAAATCTCTTATTTTGTCTGAAATGAATAATAAATTGAGCCATTCAGTGGATTAGAATTATATCCACTTTTAGTGCAATGAAGAAACGCGAATATGCTGATGCAATATTATGTGAGATAAGGTCCCCATAGATTCGTGGCTAATAATGTGTATACTGCATCAAACATATTGGAGTTTACTGTTATTAAACTTTTTGATTGCAAGTGGGTCATTTTTCACATAAATTGAAACTGCTTTTATCTTTCACTTTGTAATTGATCTGTCTTGTTTTCTGTTTTAGCTGCTATAAAAGCAATGACAGAATTTTCAGCTCTTTGGGCCTTCATTAGCTGTGCTCTTTTCATTATGTGAATGTAGTTGTAGCCATTGGGTTAAAGCTTGTCAGATAACTGGTATACTTAATGTAATTGTTTTCCTCCTCTTATGGAACTGAATACAACCACAACAAAATTCTAAGAATACCTCTGAGTTGGTAATGCAGTTGTGTTGACTGAACAAGCACCGTCTGATATGTCATTATCCTGGTGGAACAGATCAGAATTAATTAATTATTTCTCTTTTTATTATTATTATTGTTGTTGGAATTTGACCAACTTTGGACCACGTCAAACAGCTGATTTATGTCAGCACACTCTTTTCCTCTTTTTTGTCATGTTTTCTTAGTTCTTGCTATCCATTTTATCATATTTCTTCTGTCCTTGTCCCTCTTTCTGTTGTATATTTTTCTAGAAAACCCATGACCTGTTGTAGCTTTTCCCTAAATTCATGTCCGTTTTCTAAATCTTTGTTATTTTGATCTCCTAAAGCTCTTTCTTAACTTCTATAAACCATGAAATTTGGGTTTTCGGAGTTTTGTCAAAGATGTTAAATTTATTTATTTATTTATTTATTTATTTATTTATTATGTCAGGCTCGAGTTATCCATTTTTTTAAAGTGGCTATAGAATGTAATCCTCTGCTTGCTCATTGTATCTGTTATATTTTTGGTTTTTTTGTACATCTTCTTGTTGCTTCTCAGTTTCCAAACCACATTTTCATACTTTGAACCCAAAATTTTCAAATATTTCTTCTTTCTTTCTCGAAATTATTTAACTGTTTCGTTGTGTTTATGGTCAGATATTCTGAGGCGTAAAGACACCTGGTTTTGATCATCGTATTATAATGTCAGTTTTTGTTAAAAGATGAGGATGTTTCTGGTACATATTCTTTGTGATGTGGAATGACATTTACACCCCAAGTATTTAAGTTGTGGGACTTTATTTTTCCATACTTTGATTCCATATATTTTGGTTCACCTTTAATGTTGATCATCATATATATCCCCAAATGTAGTTTGTAATCCAGCTTTTTGCGCTACCTCACAGGGAATGGGTCTGTGTTTTGTTGCATCTTATAGGGTCTCTACTAAGATGGTCAAATATCAGCAAAAGCTAAGCACTTAGTTTCAAGGTTCCCTTCCCTTCTTCTGTGTTTCACTTTACTTATTCCCTCTTCTCATGTTGTTTTTCTCCATTCTTATACTACGTCTTTGTAAACTTAATTGAATAATAATGGAGACAGTCCATACCCCTGCCTCGCACCTGTTTTAATTTCAGAAGGTTGATATTTCACCTAAAAATTCAAATTTTGAAATGATAATGATGATGATGATGATGATGATGATGATGTGTATGTAATTCTGGGGCACTTGTGAGGGTTTCTCCTCATGTTATGAAAACTTTTTCTGATGGTTATGGTGAGAGAGTTATTAGAACTATAGCCAGGACATAGCATATTATAGTGTAGTGCTGTTAGGGACAAAGACCTGTGGGTGTGGCACAATGTCAGAGTAGCTACAGCATTCATTGATTAAAATACTTAAATGTTGCACAATTTATGCCCCAAGGGATCCATGAATCTTGTATGGTTACACATATGGCAAGGAAGAGGCCCCAGTCCATTGCACTTTACTGTATTGTAATTCCCACCACCTTCAATTCAATCTCTTCAGTAACTCTGTCTTTTTCTGTTCTGCTGATGACAACCTGGCTCTCACTTTGGTCTCATCTTGAGTTATTCTCCCTTAAATTATTTCCTACATTTGTTAACATCTTTTGATCCTTATCCATGTGTTACTTCTAACCATTTCCAAATTTCTTCTAAGTGCAAATTGAGCAGGGAAGGGTTCCTCAGCACAGTATATAAGCACCTATTAGGGTGCAACCATTCTAACACTTCAAGCAGATTACCTGCCAGACCCAAAACCCAACATGTATCCATTCCTGCGTTACTGGATTGCCATATACCTGCAAAGTTGTAGCTTTGAACCCCCCGCCCCCTCCCCTCCAACCCAAACCACCCTCCTGAGAACACAGGGATAGCATTGCTGGTGACTCAGCTGCATACTCTCTTCAAATGCTAAAGAGTATGTGCCCCCCCCCCCCCCCCCCTCCACCACACCCCTTTGGGGTAGTAGAACCCCGAGCAACACTCACTATGTCAGGTAGTGCCCATGGAGAGAGTCACCTGTGGGTGACGAGACTCAAACTTACACAGACCAGACCAGCAATTGCGAGACTCCCCCCCCTTCCGCAATCGCTTCGAGGTCAGAACTCTTACTGTGAGACTGACCAGCACAGCCCCAGGATGTTCCCAACTATGGCTATGCTATATGAAGCGAGGCAGTGGTGTCAGCATGGAGAACCCTATTTGCCATAGTATGTAGTTAGTATAAACTATGGATGGATGGATGGTGAGACATTTCTATTCAGGAAACTTTAATTCTTATTGGGAAAGATCAGTAGTTTGAAGAGATGGCAGAACTGCAAAAGGCGTGGAGTGGCTCGTTCCTCATCATGAGAGTGGACTCCACTCAGCTTTGAGGATTACTTGTGTGTACTTCTTTGGTTGATATTCCACTTTCTTCTACTCCCCATAGAAGTTTAAACAAATGTCAGGGCAATATCTTTCAACAGTGCTTCCTATTATGTTACAGTCACGTGAACACCTACATGCCAGCCTGGAACAGTGAGGGTTGATGGTTTCAGTTCATCAACCCCATCTAGTAGCAGTCCGTAGATAGGATGAGTTGACATGGCAGCATTTATTATAGTTTCTGAGGAACCACACTACCAGGAAAGGTGTAGATAATGGGTTACAGCTGTGACATTAAGCCCTATGTGTCACCAAATATGCAGATCTTTAAGACCTCCATTTTTAACGTAACTCATCTCAATGTTCCAATGAAACACCTGTGGGAAATTTGGACATACGCAGCATGACAAAACACCCTGTGTCCCATTTACGAGCAGGAATGAGAAGGCCAAGAATAAGAGACCTTTAATTGATTTTCGTACATCAGTGCTAAAAAGAAGTGTCAAATAGATCTACTGGCTCTGCAAGAGACAAAGTGGACAGAAACCAGAACTACAGATATGGAAAACTGTGTCATATTCCGTGAGCCTCCGAAGCAAACCACTCTCATACATTTTAAATCAATCAACCCTAGACTTCACCCCTAACCATAGAAACAGAAAAACACAAACTCGCATATATAAATTGTTGTGCTCCAACCAAAGAAAGTGATGACATAAAAAAAAATATTTTCTATGGGGAATTAGAAACAGTTTTAAACAATGTATCAAGTGAACATTTCAAAATTATCGTTGGAGATTTTAATGCAAAAACAGGGAAAGAAGCAGCCTTCATGGGGACCATCGGAAAGCACAGTTTACAGTGAGCAGTGATAACAGCACTAGGCAGGTTAGCTCTGTGACTGCAAAAGGCTTGTTTATAAGTAGTACTGATTTCGACAGAAAGAGAGTTATAAAGGAACCTGGGTGTCTCCAGATGGGAAGATAGTGAACCAAATTGACCACCTAATCGTAGAGATGAGAATAAAGACGTGGATACAAAATGTCAAGACGGCAAGTGGTGACGAATGTGGATCAGACCACTTCCTTGTCAGAGGAAGGATGAAAACAATATGGAGAGCCAGGAAGTACAAAAGAATGCAATGAGACACTCGATATGACCAGGAGAGTCCGATTAAAAATAATATAAGAAGAACTTTCAAGATAGCACTGATAAATGGTTTTGAGGCTTTGAATGAAGAGGAAGGAGATACTGTGGTAGATTTAATTGTGAACCACACCAGGTATAAACACGTGAAAGAGTTCAAATATTTTGGATCAATTTTTGCAGAAGTACCATAAACTAAAGCAGAGATAAAAGCACGGCTCCAGGCGGGAAACATGCTATCACTCTGTAGACCCTATATTAAAATGTATAAGTGTCTCTCAACAACTAAAGCTATGGTTGTATAAGACATTAATGATACCAGTAGTACTTTATGGTTCTCAAACCTGGAGCACTCAAAAAAAAGTTCTCAACCGACTGCTTACATTTGAAAGGAAGGTCCTCGTGAAAATATTTGGACCAGTCCGAGATCAGACTACTGGAGAATGGAGAAGACGCCATAACACAGAATTAGAAAAGCTGTACAAGGAGCCTAACATCTTTGGAGTGATGAGAATTAAATGACTCCAATGAGCTGGACATGGAGTTAGAATGGAGGCAACAAGGTGGCCCAAAATTGCGATGGACTGGATCCCGTCAGGCAGTAGATCAGTGGGAAGACCTAGAAAGAAGTGTATCGATGGAGGGAGAGAAGACTTGTTGCAGCTGGGAATCACAGAAAACTGGAGACAGACAGCAGAAGACAGAGACAGATGGAGAGCACTAACTGTGGTGGCACATGGTCCACTGGGCCTGATCGCATGAATGAATGAATTATTATTGTTGTTGTTGTTACTGTTATTATCACCACCAACACCACGGAAATAAACTTTGTTGTTTATCCAGATGGCAGTAACTCCTTGCAGTGCCATGAAGAAAAACCCTTTATCTGAAGTGGAATTTGCCATTTTATCATACCATCTTTTACCAGTGATTGGTTCAAACTCACATCTGGTCATCTTGATTTAAGTTTTCTGTGATTTTCCAAAATTGCATAAGGCGAAAACCGGAATGGCTCCCTCAAAATGGCACTGCAACTTTCCTTTTTTGGCCTTCCCTAATCCAAGCTTGTGATCTGTCTTTAATGACCTCATTGTCAACGGGACATTAAACAATAATTTCCCTCCCTCCCTCTCACCAACAATGAAGACTCCAATCTTTCATCTTCAGCTAGAGAAATGTTTCTCCTTTGTGGCATCCTATGGTAGAGACACCTCCATCTGGGGAACCCTCCTCTTGGAACAGTGGACACACTCAGCCTTATAACAGCCAGCAGGTTAAGAAACATCAGTCTGTGGGCTGTCAAACTGCCCACTCTTCCTGTGTTCCTGATCCTGAACTGGACAAATCTTCACAATTAGGAATGAAGGTTATTCCAGCAGTCAGGCACTCCCAACCAGGTGGTGGTGAGTGAAAACTGTTGAACATGATTCACAATTCCTGTTTTGTTCCCCCAGGTTATCCCCAGCGTAATTATCAGTAAAATTTTTTTGGATACTACTGCCTCTTCCCTGAAATCCAACAACTATTCCCATGCTATTCTGAAAGAAATCCATTTTTCTGCTGATCACTATCCTATGGAAATACAGAACCCTGACTTGATCAACCTGGTACAGCTACTCCCTCAACCCTTCCTCCTCGTTAAGGATTTTAATGCAACTACCCCCCTGTTGGGCAGTTATGGACAATGTGGTAGGGTTCTCCATATTGGGAAGTTGCTTGGGGATTTTGAATTGTTCTCTGTTTAAAGTAATCCCTCCCATTTTCAGTGCAGCACACAGCTTGTTCTCAGTCATTGATCTCAGGCTTTACAAAATGAAGACAAACCAGTGAGTAAGAAATGTTTTTGGTAGTACAGTGTGTCAAAAAGCAAGAACAAGATGATTAACATTTTTGATACCTGTGCAAAACTAATGTTTTTTTGGGGGGTGAAAACTGAATTCTTATTAATTACCTTGCAAAGGGCAATAGAGTAATTGGTGAATATTACCCAAGTCTTCCACATCAGCTGCATGACAATATGAGAATAGGAGTAAAATTTGCTAAAGAAAAAATAGCTTGGACACTTGCTCACAATGTGCTTTGGCTACAGAAGTTTTAGTGTGAATTGTTGGAACTTGATCGCTGTTCTCCAGATGTAGCATCCTCTGACTTGCACCCACTTCTGCATGTAAACCTGTTCTGCCCACAAATGTCTCTTAGAGTCTGATGGAGTTATGGCAACCACAGATGAGTATTTTGCAGATTTTCCATAATGACCATTGAGGAATGGAATCTGCTCACTGGAAAAAACTGGATTGACCTGATATAAAATTATGCAAAAAAAGAAAGAAAGAAAGAAAGAAAGAAAGAAAGAAAGGAAGAAAGAAAGAAAAATCTACAGACTTTTACTACAAGACTTTGATACATTAACTAGTTCTCATAATAAATTTGTTAATGGAGTAAGTTTCTCTTGAATGTAATGGGAGGTCGGTGTCCATGACAGGAATTTGAGGAGACTTAGGCAGATGCTGAATTGTTCTCTTAAATGAATTCTTCACCTGATGTTAATTTTTTAAAATTATGTTGATGTGTTTCAGGCACAGAATATCTGTCAAACAAAAGTACCAGAGACTGGCACCAGGTGTTGATATTGTTTTGGTATGGTGACACTATTTGTGACCTAGTCAGCATTGACTTAAGTCTCCTCAAGCATACTAACCTACTAGTGGTTGCTGGCAAATGTGTGTTCCCAAATTATGGACAATATTTTTGACTAAAATAATTTCTTTCAAGTCTGCATTTAGATTCCTTCCAGTTTTTTTATCCCACCTTTTGACTAAAAAATGAGGCATATTATTTGTGACAAATTTCATTGAGGAGTGAATACATTGTGAAGCACCAGTTAGTATACCAAGTTTTTGGTACAGGCTTTTGCAGGACGTTGTTGAAAGCACAAAATAAATGTTTCATATTACACATTTTTTCACTTGATTTGAAGAATTGCCCTAAATTATGTCACTATAAAGCACCGAATGAAATGAAGGAAAGTATACCAGTGTTATTATCCTCCTCCCCCCCCCCCCCCCAATACTTATATCTGACCTCATAATGATTTGTTTTGGTATTTCAGCAGTGCAGTGATGTGCTCCTGCAAACTGAATTGATCATTTAGCTGTAGTCTCAAGAATGTAATGCTTTGTATCTTTTCTATGTGTATGACCTTGTATTGCATGTGTCTTGTAGGTGTAAGCTTTTTCCAAGTTGTGAATACCATACGGAAGTTTTTTTAAAGTTAGTTTGCAGTGAATGGGCTAAAACACTTCATTAATTTCCATGAAATTTTAATTTGTAGCTCTTTAGGAAACTGTAATTTGTTAGATATTTGTTGCTATGTTTGTATCATCTATAGTCAAAACAAATATAGCAGCTACTAGTCTCTGATGAAAAGCCATAAACATACACACGGAAAGGGGGGGGGGAACAGGTTCTTAAGATTGAACCTCAGGGTAATAACATAAACAATTGAATAGTAATTAAGATGCAATTCAGGAGTCTTTGATACTGACATTTTATTTTCTTTCAGAAATACACCACAATAACTAATTTGAAGACTAGCCTATGACATTATAATACTGTAATTTCTGTAATATTATTTTAAAATTCGCACAGTTAAACATTTTTGAAACATATTTGTGGCCCTTATCTGTATCATCTCTGTGGGGAGCAGAGAGAAACTTTACTGCCTATTAGTAGATGTTTCCCATGCTTGCTAGTGGTTTCCTCCTTTTGTTTTTCTTTCTCTCAGTAAGTCTTGCGTCTTTTTTTTACTCACTTACCTGCCTATAACAGACTAAATTTCAGAAGGTGTTGTATTTAAATGAATAGTGGGTGGTTCTAAAGTTTCACAAAAAGTTTATATTCACATATGTTCTATGCTTGTGTTATTATGTTGGTGATATAATACATTTCATTTTGTTACTGCTATTTTGTATGTTTTCAATGACTTTGTTTATTTCGCTTGTGAAGTACTTCAGTCAACTTCCCATTGCACAAAAATTCCATAGAAAAGAGTTTTACAATGGAGGTCTCACAGTCTTCCTGTATGGTTTTGTTTCAGGTACAATTTGGGCTGTGTTCTGGAATCAATGAATGAGTTTGATTCAGCAAGTGATTCCATGGCTACTGCCTTAGAAGTGGAAACAACTAATCCAATTTTACCATATTCTTCAATACCATTGACTTTTGAATGACGATTATGAACAACATAGAATATGTGAAAGGCAATAACATGTTATTTTGCTGAAACGTATATTACATAAAGCTTTCCCTCACTATTATATATTAACGGTGATGGCATGACAGTGCTGTTGGGGATTTTGATAAATGGTTTCAGCTGGTGTCAATGTATTTGTTTGTGATATAGTACATGTAAATCCATTGTAAGATGATTATTTTAAACAGAATATCTGTAACAGCTGATGTGCTAGTGCAACACTTTGACTCCTATCTGTCAAGGTTCAAAGCTTGCAAAACAAGTCATAACTATGTAGTAAAAGTACTGCAAGATTGATGACAGAATTTACAATACTGAAGTTCATTATGTGCTACATTATAGCTGACACAAATGTGAAAAATTTTACTAGTTTCTTCAACTGCATGCCATGAATGTCTGACTATACCACCACTAGTATCTCCTTTCTAGTTGTCTTATGGGTATTTGAAAATATTGTGGTGACTTCCTGATAAATGTAAAAGAAAGTTGTTGTGTTAATTCGATATGAGAGAACTTGTTAAATTCTCTTAAACATATTTTGTGTCAAATTTCTGCAGTGTACAATACGCAATATTCAATTTCCTGTCATGTACATGTGTACATAGTCCTACCCATTTTTGCATGGGTTATTCAGCAAGTTATACTGTTTATAATACTCTGTTGATTGTATGTACAGTTATTTATTCCTGTAAATTATATGTAAAATAATCTGCTGTTTTGTTTACAACTTGTTTGTAAAAGTATAAAAATTGTTGTTAACCAGATCATCTGTTTTGTAAAATATGTAAATAAAAGATGAACTGTTAAGTTTCTATTTAAACATATGTTTCATTTTATATGTGTAACTGATGTTTCTAGTCAGAGGTATTTAATAGTGCCACTTGTGAAGGCTAAAGAGTGTTGAGTTACTGCCATGTAGAAACTGCATTATGAATCCCTTTTATCCTTACATTTTAATTTGTCTACCTTTTTGTCTGAGCTGTCTGCTTCATCTTGTTCAGTAATACGAAACAAAATGTTAAATTATTGGTTCCTTCATGTTTTTTTGGAATAAAAACAAAAATTTTTGTACCATTGTTGAATAACTGGCATCAAACTGTGTGCGATGAAATGGGATTATTTGTGCTGTTTAGTTATTTTGTTGGTTCCACACCCCACTGAGCAGTGGGATGATTTTTATTGAAATTATTTAGAGCAAGGTAGTGTAGAGGCAATGTTCACATGATTCGTGGCATGCTGGCCATTTACACATTACTAAATAGCAAAGTGGCGTAAATGCATTAACAATGAACATCTTGGTCTTTGGCATCACTCATGTTAAAAGTGGAATACATGCAAATTTAACAGCAAAAGTAAACACTTTTGTCTTTTACACTAGATATACTGTTAGTTGTAACTAAAATTTGTTTATAAATTCTGAGCAATCATCAAAAGTAAATTATGACATGTTACATTTAAAATTTTATTTTGTGTGTCACTTTGTGTTGTTGGGCATTTATTTATTATTTTTTCTCTCCGGTTTTTTTGACTCCCTTTTGACCCACTGAACGTTTAAATGATGAGTGACAAAGATAAAATTTCTTCCAATCTTATTGTTGTGAGCTGTTCTATTCAAATTGTGTTGCTTTTGGGCTCCAAATTCATGATTGAACTCAGTGGCCCTCTCCCCCTTATCGTATGCATGTAGTTTTGTCACAATCAGATTTCATTATAAGCAATAAAACCAGCAAAATACTTGTAACTAGAATGAAAATATTTCTGGTTGAGTAAAAGAATTTATTACTCTATACACACGAAAACACATCTTCATTACATAGGAACTGTGTGTCCATTTGCTTATGCAGGATGAACATTAATAAAACCAACAAACTGCAGGGACGAAATCCTGACTGGAAATGGAGAAAAAAAAGTTCTATGAAGATGTGTTCACAAAAAGACATGTGCAATGACAACAATTCATGCCGGAACACAGTCCACAGCTACATCACATCCACGTCTCAACAGATGTTCTAAGTGGCCTCCATGGGATGCAATGCATACATTCAGACATACATGCTATGCAGGCTACGCATAATCATACTTCGGTTTACGCCATGTTGATGGACCATTGCCCAGAGCATGTTGTAGGGTTCATCTCAATATCGTGTAGAACCTGGTCCTTGACATCTGGTGTACGCACAATCTACCTCCTCCCTGCACATTCATCTGTCTGAAAGGACGCATGGTCACACAAATCCATAAAAAGGGCTTGAAATGTTTTGTGATGTGATTGGCGTCTGTGAGGGTACTCATTTTGGTATATCCATGCTGCCTCTTGACCATTTCGATCTGCTTGGCCATACACAAACACCATTTCAGCTTGTCCCTGACATGAATACTGGGCCATTCAGCTGCTTACAATGTGCTGCATCAGTCACACAGCCTGCAACACACAAGGAACACACAGTACATGGTCAGGGGAACTTGCAGTCATCAGTGCCATCCACCATGGCAACAATGCATTACCAGACACGTGTTCATGTTATCTTTTTCTCTCCATTGGCAGTCAAGAATCCATCCCTGCAGTTTGTCTGTTTCATTAATGTTCATCCTATATTTCCTCTCTCTCTTCTTTAAAACATCTACTATTGCTCTTTGTCCAATTAATCGTGAAATGACTGACAGTACTCTTCTCTCATATTGGTGTTACAACAGCCCTGTGTTTTATTTTCATCATTTTGATGTGATGAAAGTACTCACCTTCTACCTCACTGATGTCGCCCAAACTTTACCCAAAAAGTCACGGTGATTGTCTTATGGCTCGTCTTATGGCTCGTCTTACGGCTCGTCAAACAGCCTTATTTGAACTTTTCCCCCTTGTTGGCTACAACAAAATAGATCATTTTTGCTGCCTAAGAACTTAGTAATGTCCTCCTCAAGTGATAACTAAACTATTTTCAATTCACAGTTAAAATCAAACATCACTTTTCAAATGTTTTGACATAAAAAAAATTGCTTCTGATAGAATCTTGCAGAGATAATTGAAACATTTGAAATCTTTGGATAAGGCTTTCACATACTATTTTGTTAGACCCAACTTAATGTGTAAAGGTGATAGTAAATTTTTCAGACACATGTGGTTGTTGCGCAAAAACAACAAAAGAGCTTGTCCCATCTAATTATGATATATGCTAGTCAGCCTATGATACTGAAATTTCAAAAATTTGCGTTCGTGTTGATTGAAATAGTATATTAAATATATGTCAACAAACTGCTAAATATGCATTTTTAAAAAACTGGATATTAACAATAAGAAAATTTTGGGCGATAAGTTTTTTTAATGCAGCAATCGGAGTCCGCCTGACAGATACTGGCCCCTATGCAATATATAGGACATAGAGCTTGTACCACCTGAAATATCCTGCATTTCCCTCCATTCTATTCAAGTTTGGGTGTTATTGTTGAAAGCAAGTTAAATTTAAAAGCTACAGCATATTAACTTTTGCACTGAAAAAATTATAAAGTGGAGGCCCTACATCAGGACATAGCATAAATTGAAGTGCGGAAGACTTGCAGGAATTAAATAAACTAAGGAGTTTTTTTTTTATTGAGATAGTAATCCAGTAAGGGTTGTAAGGGTTGCTGTTTGACAAATTGGCAACTGGTTGCTAAGCTGTTTCTTGGAGAAAAAGTTTATGGCTTTCAAGTTACAGTAAGTGGTTCATCTGTTATTTCACTTGATAGGAAGCAAAGTGTTGTGTGTATAGCTGTTAGAATTTCATGATGGACATATTCTGAAATTGGAAACATTACTGCTGATTTTCACACATATTGTTCCCGTGCATGTTGTAGTTTGTTGGCAAACTGAAGAGTAGGAGCCCCACTCTTCTTGTCCAGCTTAGTCACAAACAAAATGAACAGACTATACACCAAGGAGGTTACTCTGGCTCTTATGCAGGGCACCTTTCAAATCAGTTGTAACATGGAGTTATAAAGCAATCTTGGGATTATTTATTTTTAAACAGCAGCTCTATGTACAACCATACTTTGACAGCCATCTTACAGTCTGTTGTGGCTGGTGTCACTATGCTGTTGCATTCATGAATGTTGTGTAGAAAGAACTATTTTAGGTAAGCCTTGGGGCGAAACAAGCGCTGTATAATTTGAGAGGTACAGAGGTGAGCTAGAGTGCCAGGACTTACCCCATTTCACTGCTACTAACACCATGTCACCATAACGCACCTGTGCATAGCATACAAGCATTGCACCATAATTTAAGAATGAAATTAAAAATTAAAGTTGCTTTCCCAAATTTGTCAACATATGCTTCAGTGTATTAATGTTTAAATTGTCAAATCTTAGATTGATTGGATGAATATCTTTCCCTAAATACTTCATTTTGAATAAAAAAACAAGTGGTGCTAAGTAACAAAGCTCTAAAGCCAAAAATCAGTCATAATGTGCAAATGTATGTCAAAATCCACTGGTACAAGTCTCAGCTTGATTAAAGCAATATTTTGGCCATAATCCACATTTTTAAGAAAAGTTGAAGGCACTAAATATTAGACTTATGAAGATTAAAATTGGTATGAAGCATCAGTTTGATATGAAAACCTGAAGTATGTGACCCCATTAAACTACCTCTAATAGTTTTCGAGTAATTTACAGAAAACTAAATTTGGAACAAAAATGTACTTATCTGTAGTCAGATTAAGTAGTATTTATATTAATAGTAGAAACTTTTGATAACAGCACATGATGAAATCCAATAAATAACAGAACTATAACAAGTTTCAAGACTGTGATATAAATAACAACCAATACAAGGTGTTTCAAAGTTGTAGTTCAAAGGTCATGTACTAGTGTCAGTTACGTTCTAAAAATTCTAGACGGCAAAGTTTATAAGCAGGTGAGCTAAAACTATTTCTGTGATTTGAACATACTTAACTATGTTCATACAAAAATTATGAAGATTCTAAATTAATACACAACAATGTTATAAAATATTATGTGTCCAAGAAAGTGGCCATTTAGAGGCTACTACTGGGACACAGAGTGGATGACAGCAGATGTTCCCTAGGTCGTCTGCTGTGCCCATTTATAAATACGGCCTGAGAGGCAGTGACTCAGTGTGGCACGAGGGCCTCACGTATAAACTACTAACACAGGAGGTACCCGTGTCGCACGTAACACTATTAAAGAGCTGTATCGAAGGGAGGGCCTTTCACTTAAGGACACTGGAGGGGATCTCCACAATCTGACACATCAGTACTGGAGTACCACAGGGCAGTGTCCTAGAGCCACTACTCTACATCCTGTATTCAGCCGACACACCAATGATAGATAGTCCACCTGGCCAAGTATGCAAATGACACTGCCCTGTATTCGTGCAGTACGAATGCAGGCCACCTTCAGAGAAGACTGCAGAGAGCCTGCGACGAACTAAAGATGTGGGCCAGCAAGTGGCGCCTTTCGTTTGATGCGAAGAAAATGCAGGCCATCTCCATATGCCACAGACATATCCCAAGAAACTACCAGCAGGTAGAGGTAAGGGGCACCCCAGTACCATGGTCCAGCACAGCAAAGTATCTGGGGCGTGACACTGGACCGGGACCTAACATGAAAACTACACACAGTGGAAACTCAAAAGAAGGTGTACGGAAGACTACAAGCCCTCTACCCAACCCTGAACGAGACCTCAACATTATACTGGAGTGTGCCGCAATTGTGTGGGGAAACCCCACTACCTCACACCTCAAGAAACTCCAGACTGTGCAGAGCCACATCTCGAAGAAAGCACTGCATCTCCCACACAGATTCCCCATGGCAGTGGTGCACTGTCACAAATGCTCACCATGACGATCTGACAGACCACAACAATCTTCTATGAGAAGACCAGGGACTTGCCAGACCTGCTCATACGGCAGTTGGGACAGTGGGTTCACCGACTGGCCACGACCAGATGGCCAGATCTCCTGTGTGACTGAGAGAGTATGCATGAGCTCACTGAATGCATGAGGCGCAATAGACATAAGCAAACCAGAAGCTCCAGACAACCCAAATACATGCACCCTTAGATGTAATTAGACTTAGCAACCCCAGCAGTCAAAACAACCAGTAACAACACTGTACAAACTGTCAACAACACCCTCCCTTGGACATAGATTGTTTGAGTGCCTGGTAACTAAGCCTAACTGCCCACCCCAGTGTAATATGTTTTCACCCACCCTCCCTCCCTCCCTCCATTAGGCGATAAGTCTCAAAGCCCATCAGCCTTAGTAATTAAACAACTACCATATTGATCATAGCAATAGAATATTTCATGACCACACCAGACAATGGACGTGCCCACACGTCCGCCACGGAAGCAAAAATTGTCAAGGGCACCTCACTCATCTTTATCATCACTATGTTTAAGAGCTCACCCATCCCAACTTGGTATGTAAAAAACATATACTGTAGAGATAGAACCAACTCGTGCCCATCAACACCAGGCTGTCATTGTCCAGAAGTCTCACATTGTCCAAAGTTGTTGTTAGGACAAGCACCACCATCATCATTAGATTATAGGCATTAGGAGTGATTTAAAATGGAATGACCATATAAAATTAATTGTCGGTAAAGCAGATGCCAGACTGAGATTCATTGGAAGAATCCTAAGGAAATGCAGTCCGAAAACAAAGGAATTGGGTTACAGTACAGTTGTTCACCCACTGCTTGAATACTGCTCACCGGTGTGGGATCCGTACCAGATAGGGTGGATAGAAGAGGTAGAGAAGATCCAACAGAGAGCAGCGCGCTTTGTTACAGGATCATTTAGTTATCACGAAAGCGTTACGGAGATGATAAATAAACAGTGGAAGACTCTGCAAGAGAGACGCTCGGTAGATCGGTACGGGCTTTTGTTGAAGTTTCGAGAACATACCTTCACTGAGGAGTCGAGCAGTATATTGCTCCGTCCTACGTATATCTCGCAAAGAGACCATGAGGATAAAATCAGAGAGATTAGAGCCCACATAGAGATATACCGACAATCTTTCTTTCCACGAGCAATACGAGACTGGAATAGATGGGAGAACCGATAGAGGTACTCAGGGTACCCTCCACCACACAGAGTCAGGTAGCTTGTGGAGTATGGATGTAGATGTAGATGTAGATTATAAGGCTCAACCTCATTAAAATCAGCCCGAGTGAAAAATCATGCTCACAAACCAAAAAGAAAAAAGCCTGCTTTAAGCAATAACATAGAATATGCAAGCCACTGAATATTACGGTATCCCTTAGAAATCACTAAGCAGTGAATAAACCCATCAAGACCAAACATCCTTGAATATTCTCATCCTGATAACCATGTTAGAAGGATATGCAGAAATGCAAAGACTTCATAAACCTCAAGATACCTCTTCTAAGATGCTGCAGCGCTCAGTGATTTCGCTTCACGTTGCACCCATCTACCGTACGGTCTGCGTTAGTCAAATGCCGGAGTACGTACTGCCTCGGATGACTTGTCACAGACAAGCTGTTAGTAAACGCATATATTCAGTAATAATAGAAAATGAACTTGTGAGGACTGTACACCATTCTGGATTGTTTATATTTCTGAAAAAGGCTTCACTTTGTATCCAGCTACCATACAGTCCACGTCAGTCAAATGCTGGCTTACGCCCTGCCTCGGGTGATGTTACAGCCAGACTGCAACTAAACGCATGTTTTCAGTACAAATAGGAAGTGAATTCACGAGGACTATACACCGTCCTGGATCACTTAGATTTTGCGGAAGTAACTGCTTGTGTGTTGCCCTTAATATTAATAAAACCACATGGCAAGTGGTGAGATTATTTTCCACTTTTGTGGCGAGCAATTAACTTATATTATTAGGAGTCATGGTGAAAGGCCATTTATTGGGAACTTACCATAGAGGTTGCCTCTGAACTGCTCATAGTGATGTTTATGACAGAGACAGCATTGCTCTTATCATCATCAGGAATATTAATATGTTGTGCGTGTGAAAATTATCAAATACATCTATCAATTAGAACTCAAAATTTTCATTTATAGTCATAGATCCTGATTCCACAAAGTTAATAGAGAGTAGAAACATTTCTTTCAGTGGGCAAGATAAGAATCTCAACTTGCAGAGTGGAAACTATGGTCAGTATGTTCTCCGTCGCTTTCTGGCTGACCACAGAAATAGTTTTCAGGCTCTTGTAAGAAACAGCGCCACCACCCCACAGCCTCCTGTACAACCATTAATTTCTCGTGTGACTTTTCAGTCTTTCCCCACATATCTATTCCAAATACACTTCTCGAGTTTGACACTGGATCGTAAACTGTGCAAACTCCACAATATTTCATCGATAAAGTTGCTCGATATCTTCGGGTGGTGGTCGTTGCTGTTGTCACTGCCGCAAGATGCAGCTGATGATAATCTCATGGCAGCATCGAAATTTATCAGGCCAAGTGTAGGCAATATGCTTGCACAGGAAGATGCTCACAGTTGGAGGAAAGTAGCACTCAATGTGCCCCTTACTGGTAGCTGCAGAAAGGCCTTCTGCATGTGCATTGTGGGCAATGACTGTACTGCTGGACACTTCTGTGGTTAAGAGCTGAATTAAATCTCAGCAGTGCACTGCACTGAGTTGTGATGAAAGCTCTTGTTTCTCCAGTTTAAATTTAATGGCAGCCAGTGTTGGATTATACACCATTTGGTGTGGCCCCACAGAAGAGATATATTACCATTACCTATGTTCCTCTGGCATCTCATCTCGCTCCGTCTGGAAATAAATTTTACCATAGAGATGGAAAAAAATGCTCTATTACAATTTATGGATGTCACGGTTAGGAGAAAGCCAACTGTATACTCAGACACAGTGTCTACTGGAAGCCAACTCACACAGAGTGTCATATGCAGGCCACAAGTTGCCATCATCGTGCACAACGTGGTAGTGTCTTATGCTCTGCATTCCATTCAAATCAGATGGAACTGAAGATGAGGAGGCACCCTTTGCAGTTGTGGTCTTGCCAGATTTTGGCAGTATGTCTTCAAGAATAGAAAGAATCCTCAGGAGACATGACATCAAGTATGTTATTTGGCCACCAGCTAAATTGAGAAATTTGTTGTGTTCAGTCAAAGACGAACTTGGCCTTAGGAAACATGTCATATGTAAGAACCCACGCCATTGTGGCTGATCTTATATTGTGCAGACATGCTTAACCACGCAAGAACGTTGTGCGTTGAACACCATCGTCGTACACACCTGTGGCAACCTGATAAGTCAGCGGTAGCAGAGCATTGCCTGAACATGAGGATTCACAGGTTTTACAAGAAGTCTGACGTTTTATCCTGAGCATCATCTTTCTGAGACTGTGTTCTTAAGCAGGCCATACACATCCAAATGGTGGACAATCTTATCAACAGGAATATAGGTTTTCAGTAAAGCACTGTCTGGATTACAGCACTGGCTGCCATTAAATTAAAACAGGAGAAAGAAGAACTTCCAATTCATGACTTGACGCAGTCCACTATTGAGATTTAATTCAGATTTTAATCACAGCAGTGTCCACCAGCTGACTCATTGCCCACAGTGCACATGAGGAAGGCCTTTCTGCAGCTCCCACCAGGAGGCACTATGAGTGCTGCTTTCCTCTAACTGCAAGCATCTTCCCACTCACATGTATTGCCTGCTACTGGCACGATAAATTTCGATGCCGCCACACGATTATCATCAGTCGCACCTTGCAGGAGTGATAAAAGCAACTGCCACCACCTGAAGATGTTGAGCAGTTGTATTGACAAAGTGTTGTGGGATTTGCACAATATGATTCTGCAATAAACCTGAGAAGTTGATTTGCATTAATTTCTCTTATTTTCTTGATGTGGTCGTTTCACAAGATATGTATGTGAGACAGTAACATGTTGTGTGGCTCTTCTTGAAATGGACACTCTCGTAATTGGAACATTAAACTTCTCTGCTATGCTCTTCCTCTTACTAAATAAACCCATGAAAAAACGTACCATTCTTTGTTGGATCTTCTCTTTTTTTAAAAAAAAATCCTATATGGTAATGACCCCAGGCTGATGAATAGTACTCTACGGTTGGTTTAACAAGGGTTTTGTAAGCATCCTATTTCATGGGGGAATTATATTTCTGTAGGAATCTTGTGATGATTCTCAACCTAGAGGGTATCTGCTTTTACTATGGCTAGTTTTATGTGGTCATTCCACTTTAGGTTGCTCCAGACACTGACTTCTTGATATTTAATGCTTTTTCCTAGTTCCATTGTTTTATCATCAATAAATGTAATCCAATAGTGATGATCCTCCACCCTATTTATGTGCAATGCATTACACATATTTACATTGAAGGTCAACTGCTAACCCTTCATGAATCATTGATCATGTGCAGTTCACCGTGTATTTTGATTCAGTCTTGTGCTGTTGCAAACTTCGTACAGGCAACAGCATCAGATGCAACAGCTTCTTTTTGGTACCAACATTCCCAGCTGGATTAAGTGTGTTAACAGCATATGATATCCCATATATGATGTCCTTCTTACAGATTAAAATATGTAGAGTAAATAATTCTTAAATAGGAATTAAATTTAGGTAAGATGGACATAAATTAAAATTGGATTATGTATTTACTACAAACATATAAATGTAATGCCTGTATGTTCAGAAGTAAGTGTCAACATTTCTTAAAAGTAATCTCTTTGTCCCTCGGGTGTTAGGCATAAAACATGAGGACATTACAGACAGAAACCTCTTTTTTTTCATAGGATTACTTGTTTTCCTAGTCTCTCCACTTTCTTTTTCGTCTTTCTAATAATATTTCTTTATTAGCCAATAGTTTGTTGAATATTCTATTTCCCTTCATTCTTCAGACATGGTCTTCACATGTATTTCTACACTACTTAGTCTGTTTGTCATTAATGTTTGTTCCTAATTCTTTCCCACATGCTTTGTTTCTGATTGTGTTTGCCCGTAGACAGATGCTAATTTCTTATAAAGCTTATATCTGCAGCTTGTATTCTGCATTCATTTCCAGCTATTATTATCTTTGTCTCACAGTCACGCATTACGGATAGTACTGCCTTTGCTTTATAGAATTTTGTTAGGCTTTCTTTCCTAAACCTTTTGTTCAGTACTCTGTAAATGGTTCCATCAGTAAAACTATTCATGGCCTACTAAGGATAGGTCTTAGGCAGAATGTGGGCACTGGGGGTTGTCATGAAACTGTTCAAAATGTAAAATGAGAGATGTTCTGATCAACTGACTGGAGTTTATTGCTCTATAAGCTACCTGTAAGGGATACAGGTAAAGAATGGTAGCACATAGGAGGCCATCACAGTCAGACTGAGGGGTATGTTGCTCAAAAGAGGAGCTGTAGAACATGTCCGTGTCCCCCCTACCCCTGCTGTGACCATTCTCTGCCCTCTTATTGGCTAGCAGAGGGTACTTTGGATGTGTACCTCAGTCAGGTGATGCTCTTGCTGAGCACCACTATTAGCAGTACCTTGTGTGGGAATGCTGTTCACATGGACTGAGTGTGGGTAAGTGCAGTAGCTGGAGACTTTCAGTACTGCACTAGCCTGAACCTAGCCATGGTTCAACCTGTGTTGGAAAGTCAGTCTAACCATCCACGATGTATACCCCTCCCCATTCTGCAGAAGCCATTTACAGCTCTTAAAATGACTTGCCAATACAGAATTGTTGAAAATATTGAAGGGCTCTCGAGGACAGGTTATGCCCACATTTAAAAGCGCCTTAGTCTAATGGGGGTCACAAAAATACCGATCTTTGAAGTTGCTACGTGGGGCAGGAGCGAGAGCAGTGCCGGGCATTGCAATGGTGCACAGAGCCAGTGAGGACAGCACGAGAGCTGGCAAGAGGTGTCAGCTGGGCAGTGGCTACACTGGCACATTGGCGTTCACCTAAGAGCAGTAGTAGAGTACTGTAATGACAGTACTGCCAAAGAAGAATCAGCCGGCACAGTAGCCAGGTGTCTCAGATTAGGGGAGGCTGTAACACTCCATTACTGAGGCACATCAGCAGAGGCTTGTGGAGAAGTGTCATTACAAAAGGGGTTACTGATATCAGCAGAAAAATCCTTTACAATTCTGCAGTGTTACTAGGTAGTTGTCATAGTCAAAACTAATAGATGCAGTCAGTGACATGTAATTATCTATTTATAAACTTTTCTTACTGAATTAACCAATATTATGTACCTTCTTTTTTTGTTTTCATGTAAGTTATATAGTTCACTAAGACATTACCAATTCATTCGCCAATTTCTTTGTATAGAGGACTATTTAGTCGATGATTGACCAAGTAAAAAGTAATATTTCACATTCTATTACAATTCTATCACCTTTTAGTCATACAGTACCTAAAAACCCAAGGGCTTCAGTGAAACTTCTAAATCTTAACATAGGGGAGGGCCATGCCTGAATAGCACCACACTCCAGAGTGCCCTAATCACGAAAATCACCTAATTGCTGCTGCTTGGATATTGCTGGCTACAGTGATTAAAAGCATCTACAGTAACCTCGTATATATTTACAACAAACAGAGATGACAGGAACAGATGTGACATTAGGAATAATTACCCTATGCAAGTAATCTCTAGAATTCCATTCAGTAATATAGGCAATGGCATGGTCGAGGGCAATCTGACCTTGTTCCTGAACCAATAAGTCGTTAATGGATTACAAGTGATGACCCTTTGAGTTATTTGGCAAAGTAAGCAAGCTGTCAGAGTGAGGTAACACCAGGGGTTTCAGGCAGGTACATTATGCCTTACTCACTTGTTTTCTCCCCATGTCCCATTCCTAATCCATTTCATATGGAAACATTTCCATAGGTCTTTCTTGTGTTCAGAGCACCAGATTTGCTCCTGGTAGCCAAACTTGCAACCTTTTTCTTCCGGTCTAAATTGATTGTGCATTACCGCATTAGGATTCTACCAAGTTTTGCTGCCATGTGATTATTACAGCCCACACTGGTCCTCTGTGAGTAGCTGCAATACTTATAACCACATGGGGGTTTAAACAGGCAGACAGTTCAACAGTGGGTGTGACTGTGTCTCAAGAGGGACTGCTGAATAAGAGTTCACTGTTAGTCAAACTACCCTGATATGTTTGAGACATAAATGCAAAGTCATAAGAGAGAAATGGAACTACAGTTGGTTGTGGTACTGAGAATAGAAGACTCTTCCTGACAGGGTTCGTGTATCACAATAAGAGTGTGAGGGCAGAGAGATAGTTTAGTTCCCTCTAAAAGTAATGCAATTTTACAGTCCACGACAGCAGTGTGGAGTGATAAAGGAAAACATGTGTAGTCATTTGTATGAATGCAAGAGTGTAATTCAGCAAGTGACAGAGCCAAGTGTGTCTGATGGTCTTTACTGACAATCCAAATATAATGTGCCTGCCAGACAGTATGTTTCCAATCAGCTGCCCAGGTGACTGGGAAGGTGTACAGATGGGAATACTCAAATTCACAATTTGCACACCTGATGGACAGTGATATCTGTATGTTGAATGTATCCAAAGACTGTGACGATTGTACCTTGGCAGCTGTGTAATAATGGGGCAGCATTGATTCCCATATGGGCGAAATCAGTTGCATGGTTGTTGATAAATGGAATGAAATGTTTCTTAATGTTTGTAAGAAGGTTTCAATAGGCAGCAAGTTAGGACTTAACTTCTGTTGCAGCCAAAACTGAATGCTCGAATGTAAGGTGTTGACGTACATCTGAGCTGCGTGGGTGCTATAGAATAAAGTCTGTAACACCTTGGTTTCTTGCAGGGTAGCAGTTAGGTTTGGTAATTTCCTGTATGTGGTGATTAATTCACATGGAATCAAGTTCTTAAGTTCTTTTTATAGTTTTACTATATCACTGGATACACTACAAATTTTTCTGGTGGCAGTCCGGTGGTTATCTTCTATGTTTCAGACCTGCTCATATTGGCATAAAGGAATTTCATGATTCTGAGTAGCAAATTGGGTAGCCTCATGGAGGGCTTTATTCCAGCCATCAGCATCAGCCTATTCAAGGGTACAAAATATTGTTTTCAGTACATCCACATTAAACCAGGCCTGCTTGGTGCAATGGAGTGGCACTGCATCTAAAATGCTTCATGATCATTCCTGGGTGGTAGCAAGTGCCTGCTTCAGCTCTCACAGAGTACAGAGAGTTCTGCTCTGACCAGAGGTTCATAATAGAGGTTCACATGCTATCAAGTGGCTTATAGGTTGCTATAATTCTACTTCTTCTTTCAGTATGATTAAATTCATGTCAGCCATTATTATGACTTGATGAGGGGTATACAATAGGTTGTCCAATCTTTCAAACATTATGCCGGAGGATGATGGGTGGTCTTGAAATAGTGGGGTTGATGGACCCAGGCAAGGCGTAAATCTTGGTGTCATGCAATCATCAAGGGTACATGAGTGGGCCTTTGGCTCCAAAAGCCCATATCGATGATATTTACTAGAATAGTTTGCATGCTGACACTTGTTGATGGCCCGGCATTCAAACCTGCAGCAATTTGAGGAAGGGTTGCACTTCAGTCACGTTGAACAATTCTCTTCAGTCTTTGTTGGTCTCATTCTTGCAGGATCTTTTTCCAGCCACAGTGATGTCAGAGATTTGATGTTTTACCGGATTCCTGATATTCATGGTACGCTTGTGAAATGGTCGTATGGGAAACTCCCCACTTTATCGCTACCTCGGAGATGCTGTGTCCCTTTGCTCATGCGCTGACTGTAACACTACATTCAAACTAACTTAAATCTTGATAAACTGCCACTGTAGCAGCAGTAACTGATCTAACAACTATGCCAGACACTTGTAATCTTATATAAGCGTTGGTGACTGCAGTGTCATATTCTGCCTGTTTACATATCTCTGTACTTGATTACACATGTCTATACCAGTTTCTTTGGCACTTCAGTGTGTTTACATGTCTTTCATAGTCCAAATGTAGTACCACTTTTGTATGTGAAAGTTTGCAACACACTTATCTTTTGTCAACACTGACACAAATATGAAAATTGCTGCTACCTAGCACAGGTGGAATGTCGAGATTTTGGAGATAGCCAATAGATGGCAGCAAGCCTGTAGAGACTTCAGAAGCAATGTGGCATCTTGCAAGTTGTGGCCAAGGGATATTTAAAACTGGATTGAAGTGTCACTATCTTAATGTTACCCCACCAGTTCCAAAGTATCCCCAGTTTAGGATAGGTGGACTTGTGCTGACAAATGGCACTCCTGGAGCACCACACGTTGGTGATAGCTATATTCACTGAGACACCTCAAGCAGTTGTACCTTCATCTTCCATAGCCAGTTGCTTAAGATGAGGTGCTGTATTATATTGGCTCTGTTTCTTAGTGTTGTGGGTACCCCACTATTTCAAGACCACCCATCATCCTCTGGCATAATGTTTGAAAGATTGGAAAACCTGTTGTATACCCCTCATCAAGTCATAATAATGGCTGACATGAATTTAATCAAACTGATAGAAGAAGTAGAATTATAGCAACCTATAAGCCACTTGATAGCATGTGAACCTCTATTACGAACCTCAGGTCAGAGTAGCCACTACGTGGTGCTTTGTAGGTTTGACACTGTTCTTCGAAACAAGGTGGCCCAATCATTCGATTTCTGTCTGAAAAACTTTGACTTTCACAGATTGCACTTCCAGCCCTATCCTTGTAATTTAGTGAACAGAATTCGAAGATTAGCGAGAGATTCCTGTCCTTACAAACCTGTGACAATGGTTTTTGTTTCCTCAGTTTGGTCTGTAGTCTGTAGCTGCACACAGATGACTGATGATTCCACAGTTAGTTTGCCAGCACACATTTATTGCAGCCTTACAACAGAATAGAGAAATTCCATATATGACAGTAATAACAGAAATGATATCCTTGATCACAGGAAAGTACAAATCAAAGTCCAAAAACGTTTATCCAATTATCACCATAGCACAGCTACACATTGGTGTGGAGGGAGGTTGCCAGTAGCTGCTGGGTGACATAGCAGAGCGATGTGGTGTGGTGCAGAGTAGGCTGAAGCTCCAACACATAGGTCGTCATGGGTGGGCAGCACAAGTGGCCTGAAGCAGAGCTGCAACTGCTTCTGGCTGCTGAACGTTGCACCATGGCTTAAATACACTGTGGCAGAGGAATGTCCATTGGCTCTTGATGGCCATTGGAACCATGGACACCAGCTAATCCCTGATAGCAATGCCACCATAGCTGCAGCACCCACTGTCTACGAACGACGATGATGGTTCCTGGTGGTGCATACTATCATTAAGCCTGTAAGTAGAGTGTTTGTGTTCAACACTGACTCCAAGTATGGGAGTACTAGCAAGATCTAAAAAGGGGACGTACATTCAGGCCAAGGGCTGGCAACCCACAGGGCGTAGACATCATGCTGGAAACAAGAGTGACTGAATGTAAGGTCAAAGCCCTACCCCACACTCCTTCTCCCACAGATGGCGATGCCAGTGTAAACAAAGACAGCCCTACCAGGAAGGAGCCTGATAATATGCGGGTGCAATGGGTCATCGTTGTCAAAGGATAGCCAGACCACCAAAGAAAGCAGACATTGTGGAGGAGGCTTACTATGCAGCTTTCACTGAAAGTGCTGGAAGAAGCTGCTGCTGCCGAATCTGGGACAGCTGAGGATGGTGACCAGGCCAGAGCAGTGCAGGGTAGGGACCCGTTGAAGGCATAGTGTGTACTGGAGAGCCGCTTGTAGAGCAAGAAAAGCAGAAATTGAGGAGAGGCAAGAAAACCAGGAATCGGTAGTAAAACAGAGAAACCCCTATCAGTGTGTGCAGCTTGGCTGGAATGACGGAATGTGTGTATCTGCACGCTGGAATGCACACTAGCATGCAAGAGCATGTGTTGGTGCATGAAGGGGTGTGGATACTGGCCACGAAGACTGCTACAGCAATGGTAGAAATGGTGGCGGCAGGAACAGAGGCAATTCCAACAGGAATGGTTGTGGCCATAAACACACCAATGACAAGTGATGCTCAATTGCAGGTTACAAGGCTGGCATCAGCAGTGATAGGGCCAGCACTGACCAGGCTGACAAAGACAGGAGGACTAGCTGCAACCAGTAGAGCAGGCTAACCACTGCAGATCAGCCACTAATGATGGACTTAAAATTCCCACACAAACAAAACCCTTCTGTAGGCTTTTGGATAACAACCAGAGGCATAGTTGATTGGCTGGGACGAATGGGTTCAGTGATACCCAGATGTTTAATTCTTTCTTAACCACCAACTGTGGAGTAAGTGGAATAGCTGGAGCATGACAAAATTTAGGAACAGTCCTCAGTTTAAGAGTGACTCAAGTGATGAAACATTTGCTTCAAGAGACATAGAGGCTCTTGGATCTACCTGGAAACAGAATTGACATTATGGAACTTGCACCATAACATGGATCTTTCTGGAGACACTGAGCTCCTGGCAGAGCACTGATGTCACACTTTGAACTTCCACAAACACAACATCCACATCCGGGGACTGGCCATGTGAGAATCCATGACAGACAGAGGTCGTCTAATGTCTGGAATTGGATTGAATCAGAAGTGAGATGCATAGAATCCTGAATCTGAAAATCCAAAACTACAAAGGCATCAAGACCAAAAATTTTTTCAGATGTTGCACTTGCAACGGCCAAAAATGTGACTGCCCAAGTGACATGCTGATACAGAAAATCGATTACGAACTGGCCTCGAGCAGGGAATGGCTGATTGCTGCAACTGACCAAACAAATATTGGTGAAGAAAGGTGAAGGGAGACCCAAGCAATGAAACATTTCAAGCTTCAAGAGAGATTTAAAGCCTTCGTTGTTGACACAGAATCGGAATGGCAGTTATGAAATTTGCAGTATAACATGAATCTTTCTAGGAACACTGAGCACCTACATGACACTATGAACCTCCATGAACACAACGTCCACATCTGCAGACTTGTCATGTGGGCATCCATGACAGATAGCAACAATATGGCCTTTTTTATGGCAAGCCATGTACTGTGTACACCGATATGGACATGACTTTGGATGTGTGCTCGCAAACGATAAGGACATGAGGTGAAAGTGCTTGGATGTGTACTCGCAAACGATAAGGACATGAGGTGAAAGTGCTTCAGGAAGAGCCACAGTCTGACGGCAAACAGGGCAAACAAGAAGAAAATGATGAGCGTGGTATTGAACGCACTGCTGATACTCCTTCTAAATCCTCAAACGGTTCAGACGTAGCCTGTGACACTCTGAATGTCCAAGCAATAGCCAGGACCTCTTGGACTCTGGTATCTTCCAAATCCAATGCCTCCTAATGCACCTCTCTGACCAGAGCATAAAGGACAAATAAGGTCGCATATCAGAGAGTCAGCATAGGACTGTTGACAATGAGCACCAAAAAGGTGCCAGACTTCTCCTCTTGGCATGTGTTTTGTCATGTAATTTGTGACTTCATTTAATGACAAATAGACAGTGGGAAAATTGTAGAACATGATAGGCAGTGAATATTATTCATATAGGCCTATATATTGCTGTGCAACACAGAAAGGTGAGGTAACCCTGTCACAAGTTGTCTAGTATGCACTTATAAATTGCACTTGCCACAAAGCCACCTCACTGTAGGAAAAGGAATTAAAATAAGAAAATACATCAAAACACATTGAAGTTAAACAGGATTGAGACAAGGCACTAGAGAGTGAGGAATGGTTGAGATAAGATGTTAGGTATGAGATCTGTATGACACAAACACGAGCATTGGCTGAACAACGAAGATTACCTCATGATTTGTGAGGTCGCGATGCTGGATGTATGCTGCCCAAGTGATGTAATTTCTTAGTAGCAACCAATGTAACTACTGCATGCCCACTCTCAAGTTGATGAGAGACAACACTTCAGTGACAAAATGGGGGTAAGTTCAGCAATACTACTATCTGTGAAGTGAAGGCGTCCAAGATCAGCTATCAAGTGGCCTGGGAGTGTGGCTCTCAGAGCTGTTTGTAAACTCAGGCACTGCACAGCAGTATGCATTTCCACTTCACAAATAGGTCCCAGCAGCCAACATGACAATGGGAGGGAACGAAGTTTTGATGCAGCCTCATCTCAGAGGACAAGCTTGGTCTCGTTGCCTCTCAGGTTTGGACACCTGTATGGGCATGAATTATCCAAATGAGGGAAAACCGGTATACCACCATGTGGCTCCACCTTACATTCAAACATAATGGCCAGAAACTGTAAACGAAATGCGAGATTTTGAGCACTTTCTACGTTAATCAAATGGAGAATGTGAAAATTACTCTGTCCCCTCCATTGATTGCTCTCCATGTAAGGAGACCTTAGGTGATACACGTTGGCTGGGAAAAAATACTCTAATTGAATAAAATTATCAATTTAGTTTTATGGCTTGCTAATTAAAGATCTGTGCAATCTCAGATTATTATCAATGAGTTAGAAATTTTGTATTCAACTCGAATATTTGGTTGGAATTATCAAAGTAATTTTATTTGACTCTCTTTCTTTGTGATGAGAACTGGCCAGTACAGCCATTGAGGCCACACCCTTGGTGTTGTATGCCTTCAGAATGTATCTGTATTACAACTGCCCCATCCAGAGTACCGATTTGGGAAACAGCTGTCTGCTATGGAAACAGAATCCCACCTCAACCATCGTACACAAGCAACGTCCAAATAGACACAAAATTTTAATACACATGGCAGAAAAAGTAGTAACACAACGAATATTTATACAAAAAACTACACTTCTTACAGGACTACATCTGTACTTAAACACAGTTTCCAAAATCTTAACCTAATCACAAAGTTCGAATCAAGTTACATTGGTGACTCTTGTCTCTTTCAGCCAGTAAAGGGTATATTTACCAATTGGTTCTCTTTAAAACAGAATGACCATTTCTTAGGTTCATCCTGATCCTTAACTTATGATTTAGTAAGTACAGTGTGTCAAAATCAGAGATCCTTGCCAAAAAAATGTAATAAAACTACCCTGACATGACTGTATTTTCACGAGGCACTGAAAAAGGATTGCTCTTTGAGACTTTTTGTGCTCCAGACCCCTCGCTACGCCATGCTAAGCATGTTCATGTAGTTTGTGAGTAGGGCTTTGAAATTCACTTTCTCCTTCTCTGCTTGCTCACATGACCACGTTGGGCCATCAGCTGTCATCTTAGTGTTGGTGGGTAGGGGAACTGACATCGACCAAAGGCAAGGCCAGCCCCTTGAAAAGAGCCAACTGTGGTCAGTAGTCTCTGCCAGCTGGTAGGCCATAACTCTTGTGGCCAGGGGCTATAACCGGTTCTCAGTGGCGCTTCTTGGAAAATACACTTTGGTGTCTCAGTAGAATGTTTACTCTTGGCCTGGGCCTTAATTGTCATCTGGTCACACCCAGCTGTCGTCCCTTTTAACTGTGAAGTCCTTACCAACTGCCTCGGTCCTTGCAGATGACTCCCTAGTTAGCAATCTCTAAAGGAGGTGCAGGCAATGCACAGCTATGGTGGCTCAGTTGTGAAACGACACCTCTCTGTCTCCAAGTTTTAACTGACTAATGTAATATAGTCAAACACAAACTATGTATGTACATTTATAAACAAAAAACTTAATTCTCCTTAACACTGATTTTCTTGTGATCGCCTTGCTTCTGACGGCAGTGCCATCTCAATTCCTGAAGGGGTCAGCATTCGTGCAGTTACATCGTGACAGCTTTTCATTAACACAACTAAAAAAAACCTCTCTCGATTTACCTTTAATAATAATCTTCAGTTAATTACTATATAATTTCCTTTCCTTTTTCTCTTTTGAATTAATGCTTTGTGATCTTCTATAAATCTCACTGGTTTTCTTTTGTATTAGGTTATCATCACTGAACAAGCATTTTCGCTCACACACCTTTTGATCACAGGGGTGCTTCTTCCCTTTGCAGTTTTGTTCCACCTGCCTCAACTTCTGAGAGCTGCTAGACCACCTGGCAGACGAGACTGATACTTTTGTAGTGTGATCTCCGGTGTTTATATCGACAGTGTTCTTTAGTTATCCTCTTTTTCCCTTATACCTTTTTTCAATTTTAGTGTGATCTCTTTTACAACTTATTGTATGTTCTAAACACCTTCCACTAGGGCTCTTCTACATACTTAAAATTAACAATTTAAACATTGGCAGTTGTCTCGCAGCCTCTAACTTTTCTTAAGAGTGTGTTTTATTTGGTCTATTGTAAATTTTGTTTTACTCAAAATGGTTGACCCCAATGAGTATTATCATTTGTAAGTCTGTGTTTGTGGGTGTGTTCAACTGTCTACTGGCAAATCTACCCACTAACACTACCCTACTCTGTTGGAAGGACTTCATTGAGATGGATCGATCCTCAGACTTGCATTACCTTCGGCAAGTAGTGTATATGAAAAGAGGTCTTAGTGGTATGATGGTTACATGTCATCATGGACTTCACGTTCCCAATCATGTCACAGGGCCACAGTTGTTCAAGACTGGTTAGAAGAACATTCTGAACAATTCACATGAATGATTTGGCCACCCAGATCATCCAACATGAATCGCATCGAACATTAATGAGACGTAATTGTGAGGTCAATTCATGCACAAAATCCTGCATTTTTCTTTTATTTAGAATAGCAATTTTTTTCTTATATACAATTATTTACAATTTTTGATGTATTGACACAACTACACCTTTTCTTGTATACATTAGTTTCCTTATACAAAACAGTTTTTTTTCATATACACAACAATTTTCCCTTTTTGTAATGTATTTACATATGTATGCTTCTTACTTACAAGATATTTTTTCTAAGGACTTATGACTAATAGGTACAAGAACTTAAATACAAAGTTTCCCTTTTTTCATTTCTATATACACTTTTATACCATATTTACAGCTGCTTTCTGATTTGTTTCTTTTAATATTTACATTTTCCTTTAATATATACAACATTTACATTTAATCATTCATTTTTTTATGTTTACAATATATACATTTCTTTCAGTATAGCCAGAATTTAATCAATCATTTCCATTCTATATACATGAGAACCACCCACCCACCAGCCCACACACAGAAATTATATAACATTATTTTACAAGCACACATATTGTGCAAATGATATATTCGCACACATGATGTGCAATGAAGCATTGGCTCCTCAAACAGATGAACCATTTGTCATCATGACAGGAGAGTCCTACGTTTAGTTGCAGTGTAATATGCAACTCATCGCATCTCAAAATAAAAATTACCTGGAACACCACACGTGGAGCTGTGCTAATGCCCTCAAGAAGGTACCTGTTGTAATATTTGATCATGAAAGCCTTTGAGGCACACCCTTAGCCCATCTCTGAGTGGCACCTGCATCTATATGGTAAGTATACATCTTGGATATGAGCCCTGAAAACTCCACAATCTGTGAACCATTTGTCTCCTCTTTCATCAGGCCGATAACCTTTCGATCTAAGGTGTTATACCAAAGGGATTATGGGCTACATAATTGGACATGTCGAATTCCCCATGATTGTTCCTAATTATTTCATATTAATTGCAGCCTTTCACCAAGTAGATGAAACCGTCTGTATCCATATAAAGTAACTTGGTATAGCAGAATTTTGGCTTAGCAAAGTCATACTGAAAACAGTTCATGTAGAATTTGGAGAGCTCAAGAACAAACATACCAATATAGACAGGTTTCGTGAACTCCACTAATACCTTACTCATCTCCACAACAGCCAGTCCCTCATTGAATATGATGATGACCTGTTCGAAATTTGACCTGGCAATCTAATCTCTTGCACCATAACGTGTATCTCACTGGTAAACTAAATGAACTTCCAGATACTCTCTAATATTCTCCATGATTTTTTTGAAAGTTGAATTATTCATTAATTTGTAAGTCTTTTTCGAATTCACACATCATGAGAGCCGTCTGTTTGGTATTTAAATCAATGTACTCCTCGAACCATGGATGCTGCTTGAAGGAGATTTCTTGAGTAATACTAACAAGGTTCATCTCCAACCCGAAACACAGCTTGAGGTTTCTGTAGTGAATTATATAGCGATATTTGTCTTCTAGCATTATCAGCAACTTCAAAATGGAACTGTTTCGTATGATTAGTTACTCTGGACATAGAGGCAATTCAATTTTTTTCAGCGTGCAGATGGATGGGATACTCCATCCGTACCTCCAGAACACATCCCTCACCAGCATCACAGCCACAGAAAGGATCTCTCCTTTATTCAATCTATCAATTTCCTATAACCTTTTTGCATAGCCACTGGAACCCTCCATATTGTAGACTTTGTTGCATGGCTTGCCCATAGAGACTGTTTACATCTAGGGAAAGGATGTAACTTAAATTGTCAGATGGCCTTTACTCCTCCCCACTTATTCAACGGTTATCTGCAAGCACTGGCAAAGTCCCCCACCAATCCAGCATTCAAGGAGGAGCAGCATGTCAACATCGGTCAAAAGTTTGATGGTGACACACATCTTCCTTAGCTTTGTGTTTCACGAAAACCCAGGTGTGGTGAAATAGGAGGCAGGATCCAGAAAGTATATCACCAGGCACACACTCCGGATCTTCTTGAAGATGTCTGTGAGCAGGTGGTCATCAGTGATCATGCATAATCTGGCATATTCATCTAAACTGATGATACCAAACTCCCACCAAACTTTCACCATGTGCTCATACTTTGCATTCATTTAGGCAGTGCCTGTTAGTTTACTGGAGAATGCAGTTATGTTGTGCAATGTGGTTTCATTGAAAATCTCCATCAAATCCAGGGATTCATATGCACAAACCCCCATCTTCATCACAAGCTGAAACTTTGCATCATCGAAATATACGGCTCTGATGATATGCTTATTCTCGAGACACATTGTCTCAGTACGTTTCTGAAGAGACAAATGCATGAAACAAAGTGAAACCAGGAAATGAAGCATCATTCTTGGTGCGAATCTCTTGGAAATTGGGAAATACTTCTCAGCGGCAACAGGATTGACACTGTCATCCTACAACCCGAAATCACCTAAGTGTTGAACTAAAAAGTGTGTGACATACTCGCTCAGATTGTAGAAAAAGATGGTTATATGTTGTGGTAGTTGATACTTCAAGTTGTGTACATTGTGGGATGCACTGTGGAACTTTCCTGTTATTTGACAATGGTCTCTACAGGGAATTTTTGCATTCCTGTCCAACAGCAGCCCACAACTATGACAATCAGCTGCCTGCTTGTACAGTGCCTCATTCTCCTTCCAGTCAGTCACTGGGATGTTGCCACTATAAGCACGATCAACTTCCCATGCAAGTTTTTCAAGCTCAATGAGCAACCATCTCTAAGGATCATCCCTTATATAAGATCAGAATTTGTTTTGACTAGAATAATACATGCGCACAACCTGACAAGCAGCCACATATGGAGGGGTCACCTTCAGAAGATGCCACATGAGCTAGGACACACTCAAAATCGACATGCACGACGAAGGGACATCACTCCTGGTAGTGGACATTCTTAAACTTAAGAACTTTTTATCATTGCTAGGAATTTCCACCCATACCAGTTTCTGGTTTGAGGAGTTGATAACGTGCCTTTCAAGATACTCACTCTTAGTAAACAAACTGAGACATGTATGATAAAATCACCCAGCAGCTGTTGTTGCTGAGCACCTGAAGGTTAAGTTGGAAAATATTTGAAGTAGATTTCCCCACCATGTTATAGTTCTGGGTGGAGATTTTAATTTGCCGGATATAGACTGGGAGACACAAACATTCATAACGAGTGGCAGGGACAAAGAATCCAGTGAATTTTTTTTTTAAAGTGCTTTATCTGAAAACTACCTTGAGCAGTTAAACAGAGAACCGACTCGTGGCGATAACATATTATACCTTCTGGTGAGAAACAGACCCGAACTATTTGAAACAGTTAACTCAGAACAGGGAATCAGTGATCATAAAACGGTTACTGCATCGATGATTTCGGCCATAAATAGAAATATTAAAAAAGGTAGGAAGATTTTTCTGTTTAGCAAAAGTGACAAAAAGCAGATTTCAGAGTACCTGATGGCTCAACACAAAAGTTTTGTCTCAAGTACAGATAGTGTTGAGGATCAGTGGACAATGTTCAAAACCATCGTACAATATGTGTTAGATGAGTATGTGCCAAGCAAGATTGTAAGAGATGGAAAAGAACCACCGTGGTACAACAACCGAGTTAGAAAACTGATGCGGAAGCAAAAGGAACTTCACAGCAAACATAAACATAGCCAAAGCCTTGACGACAAACAAAAATTATGTGAAGCGAAATGTAGTGTGAGGAGGGCTATGCGAGAGGCGTTCAACGAATTCGAAAGTAAAGTTCTATGTATTGACTTGGCAGAAAATCCTAAGAAATTTTGGTCTTATGTCAAAGTGGTAGGTGGATTAAAACAAAATGTCCAGACACTCTGTGACCAAAATAGTACTGAAACAGAGGATGACAGACTAGATTAGATTAGATTAGATTAGATTAGATTAATACTAGTTCCATGGATCATGAATACGATATTTCGTAATGATGTGGAACGAGTCAAATTTTCCAATACAAGACATAATTAAGTTAATTTAACAACATACTTAAGTTAATATAACAACTTTTTCATTTTTTGTTTTTTTATTTTTATTTTTTTTATTTTTTATTTTTTATTAATAATTTTTTTGTTTTTTTTTTGTTTTTAATTTATATCTAAAAATTCCTCTATGGAGTAGAAGGAGTTGTCATTCAGAAATTCTTTTAATTTCTTCTTAAATACTTGTTGGTTATCTGTCAGACTTTTGATACTATTTGGTAAGTGACCAAAGACTTTTGTGCCAGTATAATTCACCCCTTTCTGTGCCAAAGTTAGATTTAATCTTGAATAGTGAAGATCATCCTTTCTCCTAGTATTGTAGTTATGCACACTGCTATTACTTTTGAATTGTGTTTGGTTGTTAATAACAAATTTCATAAGAGAGTATATATACTGAGAAGCTACTGTGAATATCCCTAGATCCTTAAATAAATGTCTGCAGGATGATCTTGGGTGGACTCCAGATATTATTCTGATTACACGCTTTTGTGCAATAAATACTTTATTCCTCAGTGATGAATTACCCCAAAATATGATGCCATATGAAAGCAACAAGTGAAAATAGGCGTAGTAAGCTAATTTACTAAGATGTTTATCACCAAAATTTGCAATGACCCTTATTGCATAAGTAGCTGAACTCAAACGTTTCAGCAGATCATCAATGTGTTTCTTCCAATTTAATCTCTCATCAATGGACACACCTAAAAATTTGGAATATTCTACCTTAGCTATATGCTTCTGATTAAGGTCTATATTTATTAATGGTGTCATACCATTCACTGTACGGAACTGTATGTACTGTGTCTTATCAAAATTCAGTGAGAGTCCGTTTACAAGGAACCACTTAGTAATTTTCTGAAAGACAGTATTGACAATTTCATCAGTTAAGTCTTGTTTGTCAGGTGTGATTACTATACTTGTATCATCAGCAAAGAGAACTAACTTTGCCTCTTCATGAATATAGAATGGCAAGTCATTAATATATATTAAGAACAGCAAAGGACCCAAGACTGACCCTTGTGGAACCCCATTCTTGATAGTTCCCCAGTTTGAGGAATGTGCTGATCTTTGCATATTATGAGAACTACTTATTTCAACTTTCTGCACTCTTCCAGTTAGGTACGAATTAAACCATTTGTGCACTGTCCCACTCATGCCACAGTACTTGAGCTTGTCTAGCAGAATTTCATGATTTACACAATCAAAAGCCTTTGAGAGATCACAAAAAATCCCAATGGGTGGTGTTCGGTTATTCAGATCGTTCAAAATTTGATTGGTGAAAGCATATATGGCATTTTCTGTTGAAAAACCTTTCTGGAAACCAAACTGACATTTTGTTAGTACTTGTTTGTTACAGATATGTGAAGCTACTCTTGAATACATTACTTTCTCAAAAATTTTGGATAAAGCTGTTAGAAGGGAGATTGGACGGTAATTGTTGACATCAGATCTATCCCCCTTTTTATGCAAAGGTATAACAATAGCATATTTCAGTCTATCAGGGAAAATGCCCTGTTCCAGGGAGCTATTACACAGGTGGCTGAGAATCTTACTTATCTGTTGAGAACAAGTTTTTAGTATTTTGCTGGAAATGCCGTCAATTCCATGTGAGTTTTTGCTTTTAAGCAAGTTTATTATTTTCCTAATTTCAGAGGGAGAAGTGGGTGAGATTTCAGTTGTATCAAATTGCATAGGTGTGGCCTCTTCCATTAACAGCCTAGCATCTTCTAATGAACACCTGGATCCTACTATATCCACAACATTTAGAAAATGATTATTAAAAATATTTTCAACTTCTGACTTTTTGTTCGTAAAGTTTTCATTCAAGTTGATGGTAATACTGTCTTCCTGTGCTCTTGGTTGACCTGTATCTCTGTTAATAATATTCCAAATTGTTTTAAATGTATTATCAGAATTGCTGATTTCAGACATGATACACATACTTCTGGATTTTTTAATAACTTTTCTTAATATAACACCGTACTTTTTATAATGTTTGATAGTTTCTGGGTCACTACTCTTTCTTGCTGTCAGATACATTTCCCTTTTCCGGTTACAAGATATTTTTATATCCTTAGTAAGCCATGGTTTGTTACAAGGTTTCTTACGAGTATATTTAACTATTTTCTTGGGGAAGCAGTTTTCAAATGCATTTTCAAAAATGTCATGAAATAAATTATATTTTAAATTGGCATCAGGTTCACGGTACACCTCATCCCAGTCTAACTGCTGTAGGCTTTCCCTGAAATTTGCAATTGTTAAATTGTTGACTGAACGTACTACTTTGGAGGACTGTTTAGTATTGCTGAATGGAGCTATGTCATATATTGTAACTAGCTGTGCACCATGATCAGAAAGACCATTCTCAACAGGCTGAGCATTTATGTGGTTAAACTTATCTTGGTCTATAAAGAAGTTATCTATCAGTGAGCTGCTATCCTTTACCACCCGAGTAGGAAAATCAATAACGGGTGTCAAATTGAAAGAACCGAGTCATACTTCAAGGTCATTTTTTCTATTACCCTCTTTCAGAGAATCTACATTGAAGTCCCCACAAATAATAATTTGCTTCCCCCTGTCTGACAGATAGCACAACAAGGAGTCCAAATTTTTCAGAAATAGATGAAAATTTCCTGATGGGGACCTATATACAGTTACAATTATAAATGTGCCTTTATTTAATTTAAGCTCACAGGCACATGCTTCTATATGTTTCTCTACACAAAACTTTTTTGTTTCTATACTTTTTGCACAATGATGACTTTTGACATATATGGCAACTCCTCCTTTCTCCATATTTTCTCTCATTACATGTGCAGAGAGCTTATATCCACTTACATTTACCTTATCCATATCAGTAACAATGTGATGCTCAGACAGGCATAGTATATCTATTTCATCTTCAGCTTCTAAACCTTCTAAGCAAACCAGAAGCTCATCTATTTTATTCTTTAAACTCCCAATATTTTGATGAAATATACTTACATTATTTTTAATTATACTTTTATGAGAACCTTTCCTTATTCTAACATTTGCAGTACTCTCCTGTCTGAGTTTCTCATTGTGCTTAGGCCTAGTTACTATACCAGTGGTCACATGGTGTTCAGAGAGGCAGATTATGTCAACTGGGTTGGGTGACTAATTCATCAATGCAATTACCTAGGACTGAGATACAACTTGGTGGAGATAAAATTTCTGGTGATTGCTGAAAATTTATAATTGACAGCTGTGATTGGTGATCCAATGTGCTAGAATTGTGCTGTTTAATTTCTTTCCTAAACTGAAGATTTGTTTCAATCCTGACCTCTCGTAGAACTTGACATCTTTCTGTCTTACCTATCCTAAAAAAGGTGCTGCTCCAACACCTGTAACCACTGGTATTTTACCATTCATGGCAGTGCCTCCCACCCTTAAATTTCCTGCTATTACCCCTGCCAGTTTCCCCTTCCCTTTCCTGTTGAGATGTAGGCCGTGCCTGGTATAGTCCCACCTACTGAGAGAATCAACAGGAACCACACCAATATGAGCCCCCGCACCCGACCCAAGCAGCCGTTCCAACTCCAAATTAACTCTCCCAACAGAAGAGTTCAAATGAGGCCGGTCATGGCGTCTCAGGACAGATACAAATTCAACACTGGTGTGTCTCGATGCCGACGCAATCTTTACCAGGTCACACTCTATACTGTACCCAGGATCTCTGTCGATGCTGTTCCCTGGCCCTCCCACAATAACCACGGTGTCTTCCCTGGTAAATCCTTTACAGAGTGAACCTAAATCCTCTGTCACCTGATCCAGACTAGCACTTGGTTTGAAAAAATTTGTGACCTGGTATTCTGGTCCTAATTCCTCCTGCAGAAGTTGGCCTACACCTCTGGCATGAGAACTGCCTAACAACAAAACTTTCTTCCTTTTCAATGGCTTTCCTACATTCTTTTTCAATTTCCTATTGAAAGTTTGTTGTGTCCTGTCTACACCTACCTCTGCTTGAGGCTCATCAGTTTCTAACTGAAGCAACAGGTCAAACTTATTTTTGACATTCATCACAAAACTGTCAGACTTAGTTCTAGGCCTGTTCCTTCTGCTACCTGTTGCCACTTCCCACCTCTCTTTGCCCTTCTCCCTCCTTAACCTGTCCAGATCTTCCCTAGCCTGATCTAGCTCAGCCTGAAGGGCAGCAATTTTCCCCTCCTGTTCCACTATCTTCCTATCTCCGCTGCAAATCCTACAGAACCACTGATGAACCTGATCCACTTTCCCAACACTAATGGCCGAAAAACTAAATGTCTTTTTCCAAAGCTGTTTCACAGAGGAAGACTGCACTGTAGTTCCTTCTCGAGATTGTTGCACAGATGACAAAATGGTAGATATCAAAATAGATGACAGAGGGATAGAGAAACAATTAAAATCGCTCAAAAGAGGAAAGGCCGCTGGACCTGATGGGATACCAGTTCAATTTTACACAGAGTACGTGAAGGAACTTGCTCCCCTTCTTGCAGCGGTGTACCGTAGGTCTCTAGAAGAGCGTAGTGTTCCAAAGGATTGGAAAAGGGCACAGGTCATCCCCGTTTTCAAGAAGGGACGACGAACAGACCTGTATCTCTAACGTCGATCAGTTGTAGAATTTTGGAACATGTGTTATGTTCGAGTATAATGACTTTTCTGGAGACTAGAAATCTACTCTGTAGGAATCAGCATAGGTTTTGAAAAAGACAGTCATGTGAAACCCAGCTCCCGCTATTCGTCCACAAGACTCAAAGGGCCATAGACACAGGTTCACAGGTAGATGCCGTGTTTCTTGACTTCAGCAAGGCGTTCAATACAGTTCCCCACAGTCATTTAATGAACAAAGTAAGAGCATATGGACTATCAGACCAATTGTGTGATTGGATTGAAGAGTTCCTAGATAACAGAATACAGCATGTCATTCTCAATGGAGAGAAGTCTTCCGAAGTAAGAGTGATTTCAGGTGTGCCGCAGGGGAGTGTCGTAGGACCGTTGCTATTCACAATATACATAAATGACCTTGTGGATGACATCAGAAGTTCACTGAGGCTTTTTGCGGATGATGCTGTGGTATATCGAGAGGTTGTAACAGTGGAAAATTGTACTGAAATGCAGGAGGATCTGCAGCGAATTGACGCATGGTGCAGGGAATGGCAATTGAATCTCAATGTAGACAAGTGTAATGTGCTGCGAAAACACAGAAAGAAAGATCCCTTATCATTTAGCTACAATATAGCAGGTCAGCAACTGGAAGCAGTTAATTCCCTAAATTATCTGGGAGTACGCATTAGGAGTGATTAAAATGGAATGATCATATAAACATGATCGTCGGTAAAGCAGATGCCAGACTGAGATTCATTGGAAGAATCCTAAGTAAATGCAATCCGAAAACAAAGGAAGTAGGTTACAGTACACTTGTTCACCCACTGCTTGAATACAGCTCAGCAGTGTGGGATCCATACCAGACAGGGTTAATAGAAGAGATAGAGAAGATCCAATGGAGGGCAGCGCGCTTCGTTACAGGATCATTTAGTAATAGCGAAAGCGTTACAGAGATGATAGATAAACTCCAGTGGAAGACTCTGCAAGAGAGACGCTCAGTAGCTCGGTATGGGCTTTTGTTGAAGTTTCGAGAACATACCTTCACCGAGGAGTCAAGCAGTATATTGCTCCCTCCTACGTATATCTCGCGAAGAGACCGTGAGGATAAAATCAGAGATTAGAGCCCACACAGAGGCATACCGACAATCCTTCTTTCCACGAACAATACGAGACTGGAATAGAAGGGAGAACCGATAGAGGTACTCAGGGATATGTTTTTGATCTAAACATAGTGCTGCTACCGAGCGGGGTGGCGCAGTGGTTAGACACTGGACTCGCATTCGGGAGGACGACGGTTCAATCCCGCGTCCGGCCATCCTGATTTAGGTTTTCCGTGATTTCCCTAAATCACTCCAGGCAAATGCTGGGATGGTTCCTCTGAAAGGGCACGGCCGATTTCCTTCCCAATCCTTCCCTAATCCGATGAGACCGATGACCACGTTGTCTGGTCTCCTTCCACAAACCAACCAACCAACCATAGTGCTGCTCATCTCCCTCAGAGATTAGCAACAGGTCTATGTGTTTGGGGAATTTATCTGCTAATTTGGAAAAGAAGAGGAATCCAATTGCTATTCGCTTGACTTGTGTGTTGTTCTGTACAGTGTGCTCATGGTCATCTTTGTCATCTTCCAGGGTGTATACATAAATTGAATAACCTGACTAATCAGGGTTCTGCTTCTCAAATTTTGGAATATCCTTTAGTTTTATGGGGAACTTGATGTTCTGGAAATTATAGTGCCCACGGACATCAGCTTTTTTATGTGTATCTGTGTGATATGCATGCTTAGGGTAATTTCTGTCACAAGCCAGAAGTGACCATGCAAAGCAATAATTATCCACAAGTTTCTGGACTTTAATGCATGCATGTTTAGCGAAAATATCTTCAGGAAGTGGGATATAATTGGACCCGCCATTATGTGGCTCACAAACATGTGAGTACAAATAATGGCAGAATACATGGCTGAGTACCTTACTGGACCACCATTCCTGCATCTCGAAACAAATGGCCTAGTGTGATGCATAGGCATCTGCACCACCATCGACAGAGCTGCAACAGGTTCACTGCCTACGCAGACAGATAGTGGGACAAAATTAAGTATCGTGAATAATTTTTAAAAATAATGATGAATGTAGGGATCTATAGTTTTTCTATGTACTTTCAGAATTAGTCAACAGGCAGGGCAGCATCATTGTGGTTGGCAATGCAGACTGCATATATACAGATGGTGCACAGGGCTGCAGCATGGCTGGCGGAGCTGACTGCAGGAAAAGAACTGGTGCACAGGGCTGCTAAATGTCTGGCTATGGTTATATTGACATCGACGGGGCTGCAAGACCATCACCCAGCATCTCCTCAATATCGGCTATGCAGACAGGAGGAGGAACAATATTAAGTATCATGCATAATTTAAAAATTTAGATGTAGATACATATTACATTTCTACAAACATTCAAAATTATCCACCTCTGAATGAGTTGGTGGGATCTTATATGTTGCTGTCTCCAGCAAAAGTCGACTGAGCTCAACTTGCGCATCAAGTGCATCTAGAAACAAATGTAACATCACGTTATTAACCGATGCATGCAATTGTGTTAGAAAAAGAAGGTGAAGAACTACTACCCACTTATTCGCTCATTGATGACTGGCATTATGCCCCATGAGCTAATACTGGAGAAAGGGGTCAATGCATCCGCTTGTGACTCATTATTGAGTTCACCTACAAGCAGCCAAGAACACATAAAGTTAGTAACGCAATTGTGTGTGTGCATATTAGAAGAAGAAGAAGAATAGAAATACTGCTACTCACGTGCAACAACAGATGCCATTCCTAATGAGCTCACTCTAGAGAATGGAGTCAGCTCGACAGGAATCTTCTGTACATCATCATCATTATCGCTAATGACTATGGTGCACGGTATCGAGCTAATTGTTATGGGACTCGGTTGTGGTAGAGGGTCCATACCCATCCCCTCAAGCTCACTGAATAATTCTACAAAAAAAGCGTAACTTTAGATAAATGCATGCACACATGAAGTGGGTGGGAAAACGAGATGGATAGAAACTGACACTTACTTTCACAAGAATCGAAACTTACGTGAAGGCCAAGCTGTATCACAAGATCCTCAAGTTGACTGGCACTCAACAGAGGCGATGGAATGCTCATATCTGCAACAAACGAAGGAGAAATTAATTATCTGATAGCAAATAATAAAAAAAGGAAGAAGACTAACACAGGAAAACTAGCAGAAATAATTTGCACACACTTGTATCGTTAGACATCAATCTGGGATGCTTATTAGTGACACCAACGTCAGCTTCAGCAGAGTCAGCACGGTATTTTTTGGTGCTTGCAGGGTCTAGGGAGAAAGAACAGAGGTAACAGCAGTTCTGAGATGGATACTGGGAAGCAGGCTACTCAGTAGAGAGTGAGGGATAGGAATTGCCAGTGAGAAGCACCAAGGAGTAACTTTGACCAGTTTAACACACTAATACGAGGGTGTGACATGTGTCACGGACAAGAGTCGAATGAGCTCAGGAACTGAGGCACCTCTTTATACAAACGAACGCCGTCCATACCAGGAATGCTTATCACCGCATATTCAATTCGATTCCTGTGACCGCGTATGTGCAGGCGAGCCAGGACCTGTCTACAGCTTCCTGTGATGAAAAGAATAGTTTACGCATGCTCCACAATGCAACAGCGCTATCACGCAACTGCCTCGCACACATCCTGCATTCAAAGGACTCATATTTTTCACCGCTACGCTATGGCCCAGCGCCGGCGCTGTTACACACTAAAGAGGCAAAGAAACTGGTACAACTGCCTAATATCATGTAGGGCCCCTGCGAGCACGCTGAAGTGCCGCAACCCGATGTGGCATGGACTCAATTAATATCTGACGTAGTGCTGAAGGGAATTGACATCATGAACCCTGCAGCGCTGTCCATAAATCCGTAAGTGTACGAAGGGGTGGAGATCTCTTCTGAACAGCACATATGCTCAATAATGTTCCGGTCTGGGGAGTTTGGTGGCCAGCGGAAGAGTTTAAACTTAGAAGAGTGTTCCTTGAGCTACTCTGTAGCAATTTTGGACGTGTGGGGTGTCGTATTGTCCTGCTGTAATAGCCCATGTCCGTCGGAATACACAATGGACATGAATGGATGCAGGTGATCAGACAGGATGCTTAAGTACATGTCACTCCAACTGCACATGCCCCACACCATTACAGAGCCTCCACCAGCTTGAACAGTCCCCTGCCGACATGCTGGGTCCATGGATTGATGAGGTTGTCTTCACACTCGTACACATCCATCTGCTTGATAAAATTTGAAGCGACAGTCGCCCGACCAGGACCAGGCAACATGTTTCCAGTCCTCAACAGTCCAACGTTGGTGTTAATGGGCCCAGACAAGACGTAAAGCTTTGTGTCGTGCCGTCAAGGGTACACGAGTGGGCCTTCAGCTGCAAAAGCCCATATCGATAATGTTTCATTGAATGGTTCGCACACTGACAGTTGTTGAGAGCCCAGCACTGAAATCTGCAGCAATTTGCAGAAGGGTTGAACTTATGTCACATTGCACGATTCTCAAAAAAAAAAAAAAAAAAAAAAGGTTCAAATGGATCTGAGCACTATGGGACTCAACTGCTGAGGTCATTAGTCCCCTAGAACTTAGAACTAGTTAAACCTAACTAACCTAAGGACATCACAAACATCCATGCCCGAGGCAGGATTCGAACTTGCGACCGTAGCGGTCTTGCGGTTCCAGACTGCAGCGCCTTTAACCGGACGGCCACTTCGGCCGGCCGCACGATTGTCTTCAGTCGTCGTTGGTCCTGTTCTTGCAGGATCTTCTTTCGGCCGCAATGATGTCAGAAATTTGATGTTTTACCAGATTCCTGATATTCACAGTACACTCGTGAAACGGTCCTACGGGAAAATCTCCACATCCTCACTACCTCGGAGATTCTGTGACCCATCGATCATATGCCGACCATAACGGCATGTTCAAACTCACATAAATCTTGATAACCTGCCATTGTAGCAGCAATAACCGATCTAACAACTGCACCAGACACTTGTTTTCTTATATAGGTATTGCCGACCGCAGCGCCGTATTCTTCCTGTTTACATATCTCTGTATTTGAATACGCAGCCCTATACCAGTTTCTTTGGCGCTTCAGCGTATTACAGTACAGTTGCTCGGTATATGGTATTTGAGGCCGTGTGTAGGCTGCCATGGATCTGGTGCTGAATATAATACCTTTAACCGTTGCACAGTTACTGGTGGAAAAAAGATATTCATTGCCAGTCATGAGACTGTGTCGGTTAGCTGCTGTTGCCCCTATCTGGTGGGCCCTACCCACACAAATTTCTAACTTCAACGAGCAGCGACCTGTTCTGACCGCTATCTCAAACACACGTGTCGTAATGTCAACCACCACCATGAATCGGTTCACTACTTGCTGCTATGGCCGCCTGACTCTACCGATCTGCCATCTTCCTTAACCCATGACGTCAAGTTCTCGCAATGTCTGGGAAGAAAGTGCATTTTCCACAAGAGATATGTACCCTAGTTCACATATTAGACGAATGGTCACTTACCATATACTGAGAAAGCTCGTGTGGATCCCTGGGTGCAAGCTGCTGTTGGTAGGTGGTGCTTCCAGAAACATACTGAGGACATTTCTGGAATTATGAGTCCATTACTCAGTGAACCTCACAAACAACATATAATAAATACTTACGCGAACTCTGTAAGAGGAGGAGAAGGATGATGTGAACAAATAAAGCGATTACAAAAAACAAAAACAATAAAAACAGTATCAGTTATTGGTTACCCAACTGAGGAGTACTTGTACAGTCACTTATGAGTCCATAATTTTTCCTCAATCTCTAAAGAGCTGGACAATTAAGATCTTCAAATCTCCTTATTTCCACACTTTTGAAAATATCACGAAACCTCACAACTTTTTCACGATGTTTGACATAAATTTGTCCTTATGATCATAGATTCGAAGAGTCCTCATCATTTCTTCATATTGGAAATCATAATCATCCCACTGCCTCCTATGATGACTGAAGGATAATCACACAATTGTCCGACGTATTCTAGCACTTTGCAGTGTTCTAAATGGTTTGTGTGAAGCCACAATTATTGAGAACTTTCTCAATACCCGTCCATAGTTTTCAAATGCAAGAAATGCAACATCTTTGAACACAATTTGTCCACACTTGTCTTGAAAGCCCTGTACATCCACAACGATGCTCACACTTTGAAGAGCCTTGCTTTTGGTGTGATAGAGTACCGTCACATTTATACTATTCAGTGCACAATTCGTGTGCGAGATGAGTGATTAATAATATGGTCATGCAACAATAATGCATAAGCTACTGTGTTTAGTGGGAAATTGCTGGATGATTCAAATTCAGTGTGGATGTCTATAGGACCTGTCTTAATACTTTCTTTTAGCTTCGAGTAATCAGTCACAAAAACAGGTGCTAATACTTTAAACTTCTATGAGTTGAGCATGCATCCTAACTCGTCGCACTCATAGGAAGAAGTTTGGAATCTCAAGTACATATCATACAGCAGACCGATGTTCTCATTGTTGTAGTGAAGTTTTACATTATCCAATGGGTAATATCGCCAGTTCAGGAACATTTTTGCACTGGTTAGATTACAGTTAAATTTGTTAACATCGAGAGTATATTTAAGTGTCAGGAAGTCCTTTCTGAAAGTATTTGTATGGAGTGTAGCCAGGTATGGAAATGTACAGAAAGCATTATCAAAATTATGTTTATCTGTAAATTCATCTGTGCATCCAAAACTTCGTGGAGCAACGACTGCTAAAGAAGCATGCCAAAACTTACAATCTGCATATGAGGATAAGAGTTTACCTAGTTATATTGGGCTGTTACAATGCTTAATGAATGTACGTTTGGCTTCTGAGAAAAATATGGAGGAGTATTTGTCGAAAATTATGTCACTTGCTCAACAAATTCAAAGCATTGGTAAGAAAATGGACGATGATTTCGTAGCTGCAATTATGGTAAGTGGACTTCCAGCAGATTTCCAACCCTTGATTATGGCAATTGAGAATTCGGGTGTCAAGATTACTAGTGATTTAGTAAGTCAGCAATTAATGCAAGAATCGACGAAACATCAGTTTGCATCCACAAATGAGACCACAGATCCGGCGCTGGTAGCTAGTAAGCAGGACAGTAAACACCAGAAGACAAATATCCAACGTGATGTGCGAAATATCAAGCCTTTTAAGTGTTATAAATGTCAGAAACCTGGTCACAAGGCGAATGAGTGTAAAACAAAGAAGAAACCAAATAAATTTTCAAATTCTGTGAATGCAGTGAGTACTGAAAACGAAACTGTGTTAATAGCTCTAACTGCATCTTCGCATCATAGTGATGGCTGGTATGTGGATTCCGGGTGTTCACGACACATGACGAATCAAAGAGACTCGTTCAACACTTTCCAATCGACCACAGCTGCTAAAGTGACAGTAGCAGATAACTGCAGTCTTCAGGCTATTGGAGAAGACGACGTTCATCTTCGAGTTACTTGTGACGACAAGAATAAACAGATAACTGCTAATGATGTTGCGTATGTTCCAAGCCTTGCTTACAACCTACTGTCGGTTAGTCAGATGACAAGACGTGGATTGTTTGACAATGTGCAGGGCGGTGTATACAATAAAAGTGATGTAATTGTTTCTGGAACACCAATAGCAACTGCAACTCAAAATGAATGGTATGTATCGATTAGATTAAGTGCATCGTTACGCAAATGTTGTAGAAATTGACAGTTATGAATTGTGGCATCGAAGATTGGGACATTTGAATCGTGTAAGCATGCATTTATTAAAAGAAAAAATGGCTGGTGGACTGAACTGGACGAACGTCAATTTAGATCCGTGTATTCCCTGCATAAAAGGTAAACAGTCTGGACAACCTTTTCCTAAAACATCAGGTAGAAGAGCAAAAGATCTACTTGACATTGTGCATTCTGATGTTTGTGGACCAATGAACATGGCTTCGTGGGGAGGATCACGATATCTTCTCACTTTTACTGATGATCTGTCAAGAAAAACTTTTGGTTATATGTTAAAATCAACAACAGAAGTCTGTGACACATTCATCGAATTCAAAGCACGAGTAGAAAATGAAACTGGTCGAAAAATCATAATACTTCGAACAGACAACGGAAAAGAGTTCGTCAATCGGCGCATGGAGTTATTTTTAAAGACGAATGGAATTAAACATGAAACAACAACTCCTTACACGCCAGAACAGAATGGTGTTGCAGAACGCTGAAATCGGACAATCATTGAAAAAGCAAGATCAATGTTAACAGATGCAGGTCTAAGTAGACAATTTTGGGCTGAAGCCGTAAACACAGCAATTTATTTGAAGAATCGATCTCCAACAAAAGCTGTTAAGAATGTCACTCCTGAGGAATTACGGAGTGGACGTCGAATAAATTTGAGCCATTTACGAATCTTTGGATGTCGAGAATTTGTACATATACCAAAAGAAAAAAGGAACGAAATTAGAAGACAAATCTAAGGAACTTATCTTTGTTGGATATTGCGAAGATTCTAAATCATATCGTCTGATTGATCCAAATTCACCAAAGACAATTGTGAAAGCCTGTGATGTGCAATTCATCGAAAACTCAAAGTGCACTTGTGGAAACAGTATTTCAAACAGTAACCCAATTGACGATAATCGTATACACAGTCGTCAACTAGCGCCACCACCTAATATCATTGAAGAGGCAACTGAACTGACACAATCTGCTGAAGTTGATAGAAATGCAGTTTATCTTGAATTGGCACAAAGTGACACTGAGAAAACAGTAAATAACAACGTACATAGTCACACGGAAGTTGCGCAACTAGAAATGCAACCAGAAATTAGAAAATCATCATGTGAAAGAAAACCAAATACTAAATATTTTAATGATGATTTTGCTTGTCTTGCTTGTATTTCTGAACCAAATTCGTATGAAGAAGCAATGAATTGTGATGACTGTGAAAAATGGAAGGAAGCCTTCGATAATGAATATAAATCTTTACTTGAAAATGAAACATGGATTTTGACTGATTTACCACCAGGCAGGAAGGTAATTAGTTCGAAATGGGTCTTCAAGGTGAAAGAAACGTCAAATGGTGAAATTGAACGTTATAATGCTCGTTTTGTAGCGAACGGTTATTCCCAAATACCAGGAATAGGCTTTGATGAAACGTTCTCGCCTGTTGTTCGTCATTCTTCACTTCGCATCCTGTTAGCTTTATCAGCTGAATTTGACCTTGACATTGAACATATGGATGTTCAAACTGCGTTCCTATATGGTGATCTCGATGAAGAAGTTTACATTCGTCAACCTGAAGGCTACGTGAAGAAGGGGATATAGACTGGGAGACTCAAACGTTCATAACGGGTGGCAGGGACAAAGAATCCAGTGAAATTTTTTTAAGTGCTTTATCTGAAAACTACCTTGAGCAGTTAAGGGGCTCCGGAAAGGCTCAAAATCATGAAAAGTTCAATTTTTACTTTTTTGCGTTTTCTGAATCTGCAGACTACTACCTTTTAATAGATATATAATTTATTCAATTCCGAAGACTACAACTATTTTTAAATTTTTTTTGAAATGTGTTCTACATGGGCGTGACCCATTGTGGCGCTGTTAAACTGCTGTCAAATGGTGTTATTATTAACGTCCGTGTTCATCAGGTACATTTTAGTGATGTGAGATAAAGTATGTGTTGTGGCTAACCTGTGATGGTTCAATATATATCGCTGGTGTGATTGTCGATTGTTTCATGTTTATTTACTCTGTCGTTATCTCGAAAATATTCGTAATTAATTCTGTTTCTTGAGTCTCTGTTTTGTTGAAGTATAATAATGAGTAAAAGTAAAGTTATTAGAAATCCTCTGAAGGCTTTTAAGAAAAGGAGAAATGTTGGAAAGCCAAAGGTATGTGTTATTACTGTAAACAATAAAGACGATAACCAAGTGAGTGAACCTAACCTCTCAAGTACACCTGCCCTTAGCAGTCAAAGTGGGAAAGAAAATACTTCACAGAAGAAGCTTGGTTCAATGAGTGAAAACTATGAATGTTTTATGGGCGAATCGGATGTGAATGAAATATTTGATATGTCGGTTCTCAAAGGAATTTTTTCAAACTGTGTAAGATGTATTCATTGTAGTGAAGTTGGTCTGGAACTCTCCATAATAAAGCACTTAGGACTTGCTAGTGAAATACAACTGAAATGTGATAAGTGTTCATACATGACCACCTTTTGGAACAGTGTTGCAGAAACTGCAACTGAAGAAAATGGTAGCAAAATCTACGAACACGACATTAGATTTGTTTATTCCTTGCGTTCAGTTGGTAAGGGTGCTACTGCAGGTGCAATTTTCTGTGGCATCATGAATCTTCCAAATCCCCCAACCAAGTTCACGACCTATAATAAATTAATAGGGTCTAAAGTAGAAGATGTCTGTATAGAATCTATGAAGAACGCTGTGGAAGAGGCAGTAATGGAATATAATGGTAACAGAGATTTGACTGCAGCGTTCGATGGTACCTGGCATAAACGGGGACACACATCTCTTCATGGTGTAGTATCTGCCACTAGTATGTATACGGGGAAAGTTTTAGATGTAGCAGTAATATCAAAGTATTGTAGATGTCCACAAAAATATAAAGGTACACATGAAAATAATTGCAAAGCTAACTATAGTGGCAGTAGTGGAGGAATGGAAGTGGCTGGTGTTGCCAGTATATTCCAGTGTTCTGAGGCGTGTGATAAAGTGCAATATGTTAATTACCTTGGTGACGGTGATTCTAAAAGTTTCAAACATGTTCAAGGACTGAAGCCCTATGGTGATGATGTTGTAGTGCAGAAATTTGAGTGTATTGGACACGTACAGAAGCGAATGGGAACAAGACTTCGGCGACTGAAAGCTTCGTACAAAAAACAAAAACTCAGTGATGGTAAAGGGTTGGATGGGAAGGGAAGGTTAACTGACAGTGTAATTGACAAAATACAGAACTATTATGGAATGGCTATTAGGCAAAATACACAAAGTGTCGACGAAATGAAGAAGGCTGTTTGGGCTCTTCTTTTTCATACTTCTTCAACCGATGAAAATCCCCAACATAGCTTGTGTCCCAAAGAAGAAGACAGTTGGTGTAAATATAACAAAGGATTGCTAACTGGTGAAGTGTACACTCATAAGCATAGTCTGCCTCATGCAATAATGGAGGTGATAAAACCTATTTTCAGAGACTTAGCAGCACCTGAACTGTTGAAAAAGTGTATTCACGGAAAAAACTCAAAACCCCAATGAAAGTGTAAATAGTGTTATATGGTCGAGAATCCCCAAGACTGTATTTGTTGGAATAGAAACACTTCACTTTGGTGTGTATAATGCTGTTGCGACTTTCAATGATGGCAACATTGTAAGGTGCAAGGTATTTAGCAATATGGGAATGAAGATAGGTTCTAACATGGTATGAGCGACAAGGAACGCCTTCGGGCTGCAGACAGGGCTGTAAAGAGTCTAGAAATACAAGCAAGAGTAAACAGGAGGAGGAACAAGAGGATGCTGGAGGAGGAGTTTGCAGAGGATGAAGATAATCCATCCTATGGACCTGGAATGCACTAAAAAGTTAATCCAATCTTTGTCGCTCAATTCCCAAAACTTTTATTTTCTCATACTAATTACATGTTTTCTAAGGATCTTCCAAACATATTTGTTTCAATCTTTCAGTAAATGTTACACAGTACCTTCTGCATAATTTAACTTAGCCTTTTTCCAAAAAACTGTATATTTTTGAATATATAAATAAAAAATTGCAAAAAATATTGTGAATTTTCATTACAATTGAAAAAAAAATCATCTTTAATAACTGAACTAAAATTTTGTAAAATCCCTGTGTTAAGTTGTAGCCCATATTCCAATAAATAATCTGTAAAAAGTTCAACTTCCTACGTCAAATACTTTGTGAGGAAAGATGTAATTTATAAGCGTTATTTTAACATTGCAAGTATAGGGCGTTCCGGAGCCCCTTAAACAGAGAACCGACTCGTGGCGATAACATACTAGACCTTCTGGTGACAAACAGACCCGAACTATTTGAAAAAGTTAACTCAGAACAGGGAATCAGCGATTATAAAGCGGTTACGGCATCGATGATTTCAGCCGTAAATAGGAATATTAAAAAGGGTAGGAAGATTTTTCAGTTTAGAAAAAGTGACAGAAAGCAGATTTCAGAGTACCTGTTGGCTCAACACAAAAGTTTTGTGTCAAGTACAGATAGTGTTGAGAATCAGTGGACAAAGTTCAAAACCGTCGTACATAATGCGTTAGATGAGTATGCGCCAAGCAAGATCGTAAGAGATGGAAAAGAGCCACCGTGATACAACAACCGAGTTAGAAAACTGCTGCGGAAGCGAAGGGAACTTCACAGCAAACATAAACATAGCCAAAGCCTTGCAGACAAACAAAAATTACGTGAAGCGAAATGTAGTGTGAGGAGGGCTATGCGAGATGCGTTCAATGAATTCGAAAGTAAAGTTGTATGTACTGACTTGGCAGAAAATCCTAAGAAATTTTGGTCTTATGTCAAAGCGGTAGGTGGATCAAAACAAAATGTCCAGACACTCTGTGACCAAAATGGTACTGAAACAGAGGATGACAGACTAAAGGCTGAAATACTAAATGTCTTTTTCCAAAGTTGTTTCACAGAGGAAGATTGCACTGTAGTTCCTTCTCTAGATTGTCGCACAGATGACAAAATGGTAGATATCGAAGTAGACGACAGAGGGATAGAGAAACAATTAAAATCGCTCAAAAGAGGAAAGGCCTCTGGACCTGATGGGATACCAGCTCAATTTTACACAGAGTACGCGAAGGAACTTGCCCCCCTTCTTGCAGCGGTGTACCGTAGGTCTCTAGAAGAGCGTAGCATTCCAAAGGATTGGAAAAGGGCACAGGTCATCCCCGTTTTCAAGAAGGGACGTTGAACAGATGTGCAGAACTATAGACCTATATCTCTAACGTCGATCAGTTGTAGAATTTTGGAACACATATTGTGTTCGAGTATAATGACTTTTCTGGAGACTAGAAATCTACTCTGTAGGAATCAACATGGGTTTCGAAAAAGACGGTCATGTGAAACCCAGCTTGCGCTATTCGTCCACGAGACTCAGAGGGCCATAGACACGGGTTCACAGGTAGATGCCGTGTTTCTTGACTTCCGCAAGGCGTTCGATACAGTTCCCCACAGTCATTTAATGAACAAAGTAAGAGCATATGGACTATCAGACCAATTGTGTGATTGGATTGAGGAGTTCCTAGATAACAGGACGCAGCATGTCATTCTCAATGGAGAGAAGTCTTCTGAAGTAAGAGTGATTTCAGGTGTGCCGCAGGGGAGTGTCATAGGACCGTTGCTATTCACAATATACATAAATGACCTGGTGGATGACATCAGAAGTTCACTGAGGCTTTTTGCAGATGATGCTGTGGTGTATCGAGAGGTTGTAACAATGGAGAATTGTACTGAAATGCAGGAGGATCTGCAGCGAATTGACGCATGGTGCAGGGAATGGCAATTGAATCTCAATGTAGACAAGTGTAATGTGCTGCGAATACACAGAAAGAAAGATCCCTTATCATTTAGCTACAAAATAGCAGGTCAGCAACTGGAAGTAGTTAATACCATAAATTATCTGGGAGTACGCATTAGGAGTGATTTAAAATGGAATGATCATATAAAGTTGATCGTCGGTAAAGCAGATGCCAGACTGAGATTCATTGGAAGAGTCCTAAGGAAATGCAATCCGAAAACAAAGGAAGTAGGTTACAGTACGCTTGTTCGCCCACTGCTTGAATACTGCTCAGCAGTGTGGGATCCGTACCAGATAGGGTTGATGGAAGATATAGAGAAGATCCAACGGAGAGCAGCGCGCTTTGTTACAGGATCATTTAGTAATCACGAAAGCGTTACGGAGATGATAGATAAACAGTGGGAGACTCTGCAAGAGAGACGCTCGGTAGATCGGTACGGGCTTTTGTTGAAGTTTCTAGAACATACCTTCACCGAAGAGTCAAGCAGTATATTGCTCCCTCCTACGTATATCTCGCAAAGAGACCGTGAGGATAAAATCAGAGAGATTAGAGCCCACACAGAGGCATACCGACAATCCTTCTTTCCATGAACAATAAGAGACTGGAATAGAAGGGAGAACCGATAGAGGTATCCAAGGTACCCTCCGCCACACACCGTCAGGTGGCTTGCGGAGTATGGATGTAGATGTAGATGTAGAAGGGGAGGAGATGAAGGCTTGCAAGCTGAAGAAGGCAATTTACGGTCAAGGCGTGACAGGCGTCACGCGTTTGGAGTACGAAATTAGATGTGACATTACGTAAAATGGACCTAAAGAAGTCAGAATATGATTCTTGCATTTACTTCAGAATTGAGAAACAAAATGTACTCATTATAGCTGTTTTTGTAGATGACTTGATCATTTTCTCTAATAGAAATAATAAGTGGAAGAAAGAATTGAAGAAAGGATTAATGAATCAGTTTAAGATGAGAGATCTTTGTGAACTTAGTTGGTGTCTTGGCATGAGAATAAAACGAAACAGGAAACAAGGGACGATTGGTATTGATCAAAGAAAATATGCAGCAAACATACTCAAGAAATTTGGTATGGAACATTGTAATCCTGTTGCATATCCATTTGAACCTGGTTCAAAACTGCAAAAATGTGAAAATAAATTGACAGATGAGGAAAACCTTGTGTTACATCGCATTCCTTATCAGCAAGCCGTAGGATCACTATTGTATTTAGCTCAAAGTACAAGACCGGACATTGCATATGCTGTGGGGGTTCTAAGCAGATTCAATTCTAATTATCAGAAAATCCACTGGGAAGCGGTCAAACGAATTATGCGATACATTAAAGGCTCAGTCAATGTAGGACTAACTTTCTGAAAAAGTGGAAAAACTGAAATTGAAGGTTTCTGTGATGCTGATTATGCATCAGACCTCCATCAGTGGCTATCAACGATCGGCTATATCTTCAAGTTAGCTGGGACAGCAGTTTTCTGGACTTCAAAACGACAACAAACCGTCGCTCTCTCAACTACAGAAGCTGAGTATATGGCTCTATCAGCAGCAGCGCAAGAAGCGGTATACCTTCGATGATTGCTTCGTGAATTGTGTGTTACACATAGTGAAAAACCAGTAAGTGTATGCTGTGATAATAGAGGTGCCATTGCACTGAGTCACAATGGTGTGCATCACGCTCAAACAAAACACATTGACGTGAGGCACCACTATATTCGTGATTTAATTAAAACAGGGAAATTCAGTGTGAAACCTGTAAGTACCGATAAGCAGCAAGCTGATTTTTTGACAAAGGCACTGCCTAAAGGTAAACATCAGTGGTGCTGTCAAGCTGTGGGACTTTCAGAGTTCAAGAACTGACATCTCGAGAATTTGTGGGGGTGTAGGGAACAATCATATTTTACTCTTTGATGTGTTATATGTATGGTAGTTTATGTTTTCTCTATGATCTTCGTTATGTAACATCGCTGAATAAATAGTCTCTAAAAAGTGTGTTCCTGGCAATGTGGTGTATTGCGTATTTGATTAAAAGGTCAACTTTATAATCTAACAGAGGACTAATTAGAGTCAATATCTAATAGTCAGGAAGTCCTTTCTGAAAGTATTTGCATTGAGTGTAGCCACGTATGGAAGTGAAACATGGACGATAAACAGTTTAGACAAGAAGACAATAGAAGCTTTTGAAATGTGATGCTACAGAAGAATGCTGAATATTAGACGGGTAGATCACCTAACTAATCCAGAAGTACTTAACAGGACTGAGAAGAAGAGAAATTTGTGGTACAACCTGACTAGAAGAAGGGGTCGGTTGTTAGGACACATTCTGAGGCATCAAGGGTCACCAGTTTAGTACTGGAGGGAAGCATGGGGGTTAAAAATCGTAGAGGGAAACCAAGGGATGAATACAGTAAGCAGGTTCAGAAAGATGTAGGTTGCAGTAGTGACTCGGAGATGAAGAGGCTTGCACAGGATAGAGTAGCATGGAGAGCTGCATCAAACCAGTCTTCAGAATGAAGATCACAACAAGAACAACAGATTACAGTTGTCGAATACACTGGAATTCTTATTCACGTTCCCTCGCCTGTCTATCTGCAGTATCAGGATAATGAAGCAAGTCGATTTTAGTTGTACAGTTGTCTTAAGAGACCAGCTGTGTTTTGAGGTCGTTGGTAGAACTGATTACTTGTAGAGTCCCCACAAACAGAAACATATTGGTAGTTAAGCTCCACAGTACAGCACACGCGAAAGTTTCAGGTGGGTCTCGTCTGACACGGAAATGTGTGATACTTTCCACATTAACTTATTCAAAACAATTTCATTTCCCACTGCTTGCGCTTCTTGAATGTTGCATACGCAATTATTATCTCTTGCACTTCGAACCGGAATCAATTCCTGTTTAACATGCAAAATGGGTCTCTTATTGTCCTCAAAGAACCCCATAAGCATTTTGAGAGGGATGCGTATATTAAAGGGGTTATCTGTTTTTCCTTCGATGAACTATCCTACGTTTTGTAAACTATTCAGGTCCGAATTTGATGTGTATGTGTAAGCATTAAGTGTTGATGTGAGTCCGATGTTTCTTCTTTGGTCGTCCTCGATGTCATTAAGTTCATGTTGTATCTCTTGAAACAGAAGTGAAGTGCATTATGGGTGAATATCGATGTCTCTGCTGGAGTGCATCTGCTGTTCTTCATGAATGTACCTTCGAAGTATAGGAAACTGCTGCTCAGGATTGTTAATTAATCTTGTTGCTGAATGAGTATTCTTATCTCGTTATTATTACTGGACGTCGTCGATGCATGTGGTTTGTGAGATACGTATTTCTGGTCTGTGATTTGTTCGTCATTTTGAACTGGTGGTGTTATTTTAAGCGACGCTATTGCGGTGTTTCAGGCCAATCGACTTGAGGAACTCGTAATTATGACATGTTATTGTCTTGTCCTTATGCTGCAGAGTGGCAGTGTGAGGTGTTCTTAATCCTATGGCTGCACTGGTTCAAATGAAGATGTACCACTATTTCCTCTCCCCAAAAATCAACCAGCTTCCCACCCTGGTCAACGATGTTCAACTCGAGATTGCCCAATGTCAGAACAGTCACTGGGATTTATATTGGAGTACATCACATTTGCAAACCACTTTAAGCTAACAGAATCACTACTCTACTGGCACAGAACGCCAGTAAGCATGAAAAATAATTTGTAGACAACTAATGACAGCGTATAACAAAAAAGATCAAATATGGTAGATATAAGCGTATAAGATATGCAATCCTTTTCACTTCGACAATTTAATTGCTGAGGTTATAATCTAAGCCTAAAATTTCCAATAAAGATTTTTCCTATTGGAGGTTTCGAATAAACCTGTGATCAGTGTGTAGATTGCGAACTATATCCCGATTATGATATTTTCATCCTCAGGATGCCACAAACTCACACTTTCTTAGAAACTTATCAGTTTCTCACACTACATATTTCGTGTGTGAGAACGTCAGTCGATTTGACCGAAGAAAGCAAACTGATCTGATTTTCACCGACTTTTGTCTGAAGTATGTGCGTTTGAAAGATAAGATCGACTATAGTGTGACCGCAAACATCGCAAATCGTCCGTCTATGCCCCATGTCGGTCTTTGGAAGAATCCATCGGTATCGAAGCCCCTTTGACCGCAGCCTTACGCTCGATATCGATCAAACTCGACAGGGAGTGTGTCAAGAATGCCACCACTATCTCTGCTGATGGGCTTCCTAGCATTTATGGTACACTACTGCACTGCCTGAGGTTTGCGCACCCTGTTACATAGCAAACTGCGAGCATTCACCCAGCTGTTTTGAGGTTCTGGAAAGCTGAGCCTTTTCACTACTGTTCTGTTCCTGAGACACGTTATGGTGCGCCCTACGAGAAACACGTTCGGTTCGGAACTTCCTGAAATTTCTTTAAAATCACTGTCCTTTAAAATGTATGTTCTCAGACTTCTCCTCTGTATTTTGGACACTGTAAATATTTTCATTGATCAGTTAGACAAGTAGGATTTCTCAAACGCAGTTTTGTATTTAGAAATATACACAAAATCACCTACTTTGAAGTTCTGCTTGCGTGAATCCACCATCTTGATACGATTTATTGCTGCGTTCAGAAGGCTACTGTCATACTTCAATAGGTCTCTTCCTAATCGTGCAATGTTCAGTTCGATTATACTCTCTAGTAATCTGTGGGAGAACATCTAGCTGTTTCTATCAGCCGTGAAGATTAAAATGCATCCACATACAATGAATAGTGGTTTATCCCAGATCCCTCCATTATCGACTTGAAATCCTTCACCTCCGTGCGTGGTCTGTAGGTTGTCAAGGCACTGATTCATACCCATCTGAAGCAATTTTTCAAACATCTGTGCGACACCCCTCCCAGTTTTTGCCTTCGCAGGAAGGGCCCAGGCAAATTTGGAATATGTATCTATGATAATTAAGATTCATTTGAACCCTTTATTCGACAGCGGATATTCTCTCATATCCACGAGATGGTCCTACCATAAATCATCAAAACAACATATAATGACTTTTCTGCATTTAGAGATACAGTGGACAGGTCTGTGAAGTTCACAGACCACTGTCTCCATTATTATTCAGTAATGCATTATTCTTGAAGCTCTGCGATCATTGATATTATTTCATTCATGTGCACAGTATTCCCTACTGTCATTGATGCTGGCAGTAAACATAGTCAGTCTACGATTTCGTTATATACTCCAGAAGCGGTGTGTTCAGGTTTTTATGTTGAATGTAAAGGCTACAGTCTGTGCTAAGTTCACTGTTTAAGACCAGTCCAAAAATGGTAATGTTTTTTCTACTGAGTTTGCATTTCTATTGTTGGTTTGGAGTGTTGTCTCATCCATGTACGTTAGTTATACAAAGGATTTCAGCATATGATCTTTTCTCTTTTAGCAAATACTTTTGAGGGTTCGATGCTTTTAGAAATATTAGCTCCACTAATGCAGGCATCCATTCAAACTCCTTGTCTCCAACATGGATGGTGTCCTCCGTTAAGCATATAGGCAGCTTTCTCAAGATATACCGCTAATCTCCACTGATGTCATATGTTGTATCTAACTAGCTAGCACTGTTACATTAGTAGTAGGACAAGGGGACCATCGCCACACATTACAGGTTGCATACATTCAGGGCCAGACCCATTGTTATGCCAATTGATTTATGACCCCGTGGGGAAAATCTGTTCTTTTGATAAACACCCCCTCCTCTCCCTCTCCTCCTCACACCTGAAACCCAATGATAAAATGCCAACTCGCCCCCACTCCCCCAGTGATACAAGCACACTTTCACACCTCAGCTATTCGATTAGCTCCCTCCCACTCTATTAATTTGACTGACTAATTAATTGAACCAATAACCTTTTGTGTGGGACAGTTTTCGTTGGGATGATATGGCCCATTCTCAAAATATTGATTGATTGGTTATTTGGTGGGAAATCGATTGAGTGTATGAAATACTGCTTAAACAACTTCCAGTAAGCAAGGAAATGTGTGAAATATTGCTTATTTAAACAATTTATGATGTACAAGGCTATTTATGGTATATAGAATAAAGTTCATTTATTTAAAGAATTTGACAGAAAATCGACTGCAGTGTGTGGAATATTGTTTAAATAATTTCTGGTAGACAAGTCAATGTGTGGAATATTGATCATTTTTGTGGAATATTGATCATTTAAACAATTTATGGGATAGAAGGCAGGTAGGGAATACAGTTTACTTAAACAATTTGTGGGTGACAAGTCAGTACAGATTTTTTAAACAGCTGTGGCGCTTTTTTAATTAGTCGCACAAGGAATACTTACTGTCATGAATCACTCACCACACATAATTACATTGTCACAGATAGCACTAAGCACATCTGTCAAATAAAAACTCTTGACCATGTAGCTGACTGCCAAACCGATAGCCCTTCACCATGCATGCTACCGGTCAGGGATGGCTGCAGCTGTTGATTCATGCTAAACCTACACAAAAAAATCAAGTAGCGGTATCCCTTTGAAATTGGATACCAGACTCTAAGTGCCTCACTCTCTCCCTCCCTCTGTATCAAGTGGCTACTTCCTGTTTGTGTGAACCAACATATGCAGTCGCACACAGACCAAGATGTCCTCCCCATCATTACTCTCTTCCATTCCCCTCCCCTGCTCCTTCATCACTCATGCAGACGTGGCACTGGCAGTCGGTATATGCCTTTTTTATCACACTTCCACTGCTATGGAAACCTATAGCGGATGGGGATGGAAAAAAGACATTCGAGAAGAAGTAGGTAGCATCTGTCATGTACCGCACAGACCTCTCTTTTTTTCTGAACAAAGTAGTGGATACCTAATAAAACCTCAGCTGTGGATGTCTTGGAAATATTCCCTCACTCTATTAGATTGATTGAATAAGTAATTAAATCGATACCCTTTATGTTTGGGCAGTTTTTTTCCTTGCATCCTATTGGTGAATACTAGGACTGGTATATTCAGTGGGATTCAATCCTGCAACAGCATGGTTTCCAAACCGTATCGGACCTTATATGTGACTGTAGGCTTTCCTGGCGTAAACTGTTTATGAAGGTTTCTTCGGTCTCCAGCCGGGTAGTAGCGTTGATATCTCGCGACGTCTCGGGAAGTGTCATACTACTCATCTTCTGGCGAAGATTATAATCGACCAGCTATTAAAAACACGATCGCAATGACTCTATTTCTGTCACCCTGCATAAAAAGTCTCTCAGGGTGCATTCATATCTGTCACTCTTTCTCTCTCTTTCTCCCCTCATTCAATGACACTTCACTTCATTGTAGCGACTATGGGCGACAAACAAGTAACTGGTTTATGGTCAGTGTTCTGGTATGTGCAAAATACATGACTACATCCAGTCGTAAGGGAAGTGAGGATCTGATGTGGAAAAGTGCAGGTAATCAAGTTCTGGGTTGTCGGAATGGACTGCCCCTACTTCCTACGGATCCTTGCCACCTCTCGCACGTAGTGGAATTTTTACGAACAATAGCACCCATTTCTGCGAAGCTTTTGGGTTAGGATGCAGCTGGGAAACTGCAGTAACCAACGATAAAAAACACTTTCTCTGGGATGTAAAATGGGATATAGAAATTCGGTCGCCACCTACAGTAAGCACATAATGAGTAGGAAGCGTCACCACTACTGGCTCGGTCAACAGCAAAACACACACACACAAACACGCAAAAGTGAACTTTGCGTAGCTGTGGTGGAAAACACGCTAGTGGGACTGCCTGGAGAATTTGGTGATCGTGAAATCTAGTCATGTTCTGACACAGCGTCGCCAAGTCTGTAAATGCTGGTCTGTCGTTTGAACTGGGTGACATGCGGTATGGTATTCTTCTGCCTTTCGCCTTTCACATTCAGACAGTAGCTTACACTCGCCTGCTGATCTGTGGTCCCTAGACCGTAAAGGTGTAAGATTTCTTCCGTCGACAGGTGTATCGTTGCCTAATTGATAGCTTCATTTAATGACAAAGAAACAGTGGGAAAGTTACAGAACACGACATGCAGTAAATACAGATAAAATAGGCATGTATATTGTAGCAGAACACAGGAATGTGAGGTAGCCCTGTCACAAGTTTTCTAGCTTGCACTCACAAATATGAGTGACATGGCACGAAGTCACCTTGCTGTAGGACAAAGAATTAAAACAAGAAAATACACCAAAACACATTGAAGTTACTATTTGGAATATCTGCATGTCTGAAAGACAATGCTACGATTGACTGCTATATGAAATGGAAGAAATGTAATTGAATTTGAATATATTTCTTCCATATAATATACCAGTCGATTATAGCAGTGTCTTTTCCTTCGGATATGCTTGCATGTCTCAAGCACATTGCATAGTACATCGAAAAATACAGCCACTGGAAGTAGTGTTACATACCTAGACAGATAGCAACAGTAATAATAAAGTCTCTCCCTTTGTGGGAATCGCAGCAGTTGTGTGAGTGCAGGATGTCGACACTCGATGATGTATGGAGATTTGACTTAGTCTGAAGGCGTGCTTGGATAGCCAAAGTGGTTAAGGTGACTGCTCACATGAAGAGGGGAATCCGTATTCGAGCCCCAGTCTGGCACCGATTTTCATTTGTCACTAATAAATTGTGGAGCTGCAGTGTAATCATATTCGCATTGCTATAAATTTCTTCCATTCTTTCATAGAAATTAAACGAGATTAAGTCCAGTCCCCTAAAGAGTTAGAAATGGTTGAACAAGAGTGTAAGATGCTAGCCATGGGATACGTATGATGAAGACAGGAGCAGGGGCCGAACATCAAAGCTTACCTCATTATGGTTTGTGAGATCACAATGCTGGGTACTCGCTGTGCAAGAAATGTAATTGCTCAGTAGCAACCAACGTGACTGCTGCAAGCGTCAGAAAGGGAATCGTGCTGATCTACAAGGACAATCCCAGCTCACGGCCACTTTCACTGAGATGAGAGACAATACTTCAATAACAAAATGACGGTAACTTCCACAATACTACTTTCCATGAAATGAAGGTGTCCTGTATCAGTTACCATATGGTCTAGGAGCGTGGCTCTTGGTGCTGCTTGTAAACTGTTTGTAAACAGTAAAGTGCACTTACAGTTCGCAAGTAGGTCCCAGCAGCCAACATGACAGTGGGAGGGAATGAATAATTGTTGGTGTACCTCACACTGGAGGGCAGTTAGGTCTCTTTGTCTCTCAGGTTAGGATGCCTGTGTAGGCACGAATTCTCCAAATGCAGGAAAACTTGTATGCCTACGCTACCATGAGGCTTCACCTTCGTTCAAACGTAATGCCAGGAACTGTTAAGGAAATTCGCCATTTTGAGCATTTTCTACATTAACCAAATGGAGGATGTGAAAATTACTTCGCCCCCTCCAATCCTTCAATCAAGCAATCCTTCGGTGATACTTGTTAGCTGGGAAAATTATTCTAATTGCATAAAATGATGGACTTAGTTTTATGACTTGTTAATGAAAGACCCGTACGGTCTCAGATTTTTATCAATGAATTAGAAATTTTGTAGGCAATTTGAATCAGTGGTTGGAGTTACGAATGTAAATTTATTTCGCTCTCTTTCTTTGTGATGGGAACTGGCCAGTACAGCCATTTTGGCCACGCCCTGGGTATTGTAAGCCCTCAAAACGTATCTGCGTTACATTCTGTTATTGCTGGTGAAAGACTGTACAGAAAGCCACAACGTGGGTTTGCTTGTGATAATAATCATTGAGCAACTCACACATCTAGGAAAACGTAAGCACTGCACGATTTGTTAAAGGAGCGAGTTTCTGGAGCAAACAAAATGTCTTGTACTCGAGCCAAGTATAAAAGGATTTCTGCAAGTCGGATCCACTATCTGAAACACTGTGTAATATTCCTGCAAGCGCAGCATGTACGAGTCTCTTTCTTTGCCTCTTGGAAAGGTGGTGCAGGTGGGTGCGTCGAGGGCGGGTGCAGAAAGACCTGGGACCCTGTAAATTCGTAACCAACTGAAAAAGCGAGTCTAACTGCTGTAGTTGCTGTTCGAGCTACTACTACTGTTGTTGTACTAACTGAATCAGTGCTGAATCCACTGTGCTCGTGGAACACATACAGAAAAGAAGCGACTTCGTCACCAAAAAGTGTCGTATCTACAGTTTTATCGTCAATAACAAACTACACTGTAAATACGATGGCAGTGACGAAGCACGAGAGACTACGCAGACCATGGATAGGAACAGTGGGAAAAACAGTCAGGCAAGTCCGGTAACAAGCAAGTTCGCCATAACAAAGCATGAACTATCCTGATCTCTAAAAAGGGAGTGGTTCAATACGACACGTCGAAACTCACCGTGAAATTTTTTAGGCAGGAAGAATACAATGATAGAGATGTACTGTCATACTTTTAGTTGCTAAGACGCACTGCAGTTATTTTTTAGAAATATGATTGAAGTTACTCGTTTTGTCGTACGAAGAACCGCTTATGACAGCGGTTTGTACAGCTCTCCCTGCCTATCGGGCGATCGGCTGCAAGACAGCGTAGCCCTATACAGTGAAAATATATGGAATGGCACGCGCACCTATAGCATACAAACAAATGCCTCTTATCATTAATTTATCGAATAAGAAGTAATTCATAACTTCAGTTAAAATGCTCCATATGTAATTCTTACGAAGGTCTTTAGCAGAGGAAAATAAGTTGAGGCAGTGTTTGATGTTACATGCCTGACGACTTCCATCAATCGTGACTTCAACTTACTGAAATGAAATATTTCTTACACATATATGATTTTATAGCAACACCTGTAGCACAATTCTTAGAATAATTTTTGAATAATGTACATTTCAGTAACAATAAACCATTTACTTGTTTAAACCTCCGTAGTCGCCACAATTAAGTGCCATTTGAATGACTACAACGAACATTTTCCTTATACCAGGCACACGTGACGAAAGAAAAATTAATGCTTTCAGGCACGTCACAGCATTTTATTTAGATAAAGCTGCAGTGGGGTAAAAAATGTTTCTGGCCGTTCCTCTGCTTATTGTGCTGCATATCAAAATTACTTAAAGCAATTCGTAAAACGTGCCAATGCAAACTGACAATTCATAAATGACGGAAATTTAAAGATATCGATCTCTTTATAAACCTAAAATCACATGGAGCCACCAAAAATTATATTGTCCGATAGCTCCCAGAAAAATATTTTCTGCAGTCAAAAAATTCATTATCGAGAGTCACATTGGTTGTCCAGGTGGAATCTGAGTCATATCAACCATCTTTTGGTCGTCCTCCTGAAAGACAGAGGTATTGTTACGTCCAGGCTAACAGTCCAAGCAATGAATTAATTCTAGAAATTGGTCAGGAGTCGTTTCTAATGAAATGTTAAAACGTATTCTATTCTATTTTTCCAGTTTTTGATAGGTCGATTGTAAGATTTGCGCCACCTAACAGTCTTTTTTCATTTTTGGTCCTAGCATGCCTTGAGATCCCTGATGACAGATATAAAACTGAAGAAACAATAATTCACTCGTTGTATATGAATGTATCATAGTATTAATCGATTGCACAAGAGACTCTACCTTTTTGTCCTCTATATGATAAAGTACGATTTGCTCCTAGGTCTTTCATGAAACGACTGATCGGCGTTGGAGACAGCTGATGTGAGGATAACAGCAAGCTTTACCTTCATGTCAGTTGTCATTTTGCTGCAGCCTGTACTGTATGTTTTCTTGAATCTACGTAACTAGGTCGAAGAAGGCTTGAAATCAGCAATGTTCAACTCAGTTGCGATTCAGAGGGGCCAGTCTCGTAGATCTCCGTAATTAACGGTGCATTGACTCTCACGAGCAGCTTGACGTGGTTCATATCTCAAGAAAACTCCTTTAAGGAACTGTTGTTCATGTTATTTATTTACTTTTAGGGGCTGATGTTAGTTATTAATTGTGAGGGGGGGGGGGGAGAGGGGATGACAGGACTTTGTGACCAGTGGCCACCCTGTAAACACAGTTTTTCTTTCACAGTTTAACAGTTTCATTTTGATGCACCTTAATTACACTGAAGCGCAAAGAAACTTGTGTAGGCATGCGTATTCAAATACAGATATACAGTATGTAAACAGGCAAAATACGGCGCTGCGGTCGGCAACACCTATATAAGACAAGTGTCTAGCGCAGTTGTTAGATCAGTTATTGGTGCTACAATGACAGGTTATTAAGATTCAAGTGGGTTTGGTGTTATAGTCGGCGCACGAGCGATGGGACAGTGCATCTCCGAGGTAGCGATGAAGTCGTGACTTTTCCGTACGACCATTTCACGAGTGTATCGTGAATATCAGGAATCTGATGAAACATCAAATTTCTGACATCACTGCAGCCAGAAAAAGATCCTGCAAGAGTGGAACCAAGGCTGAAGAGCATCGCTCAACGTGACAGAAGTGCAACCATTCCGCAAATTGTTGCAGATTTCAATGTTGGGCCATCAACAAGTGTCAGCGTGCGAACCATTCAACGAAACGTCATCGATATGGGTTTTCGGAGCCGAAGGCCCACTTGTGTTCCCTTGATGTCTGCATGACACAAAGCTTTACGCCTCGCCTGGGCCCGTCAACACCGACATTGGACTTTTGATGACTGGAAACATGTTGCCTGGTCTGACGAGTCTCGTTTGAAACTGTATCGAACGGATGGACGTGTACGGGCATGGACACTGCATGTCATCAGGGGACTGTTCAAGCTGGTGGAGGCTCTGTAATGGTACGGGGCGTGTGCAGTTGGAGTGATATGGGACCCCTGATACATCTAGATACTACTCTGTCAGGTGCCACATACGTAAGCATCTTGTCTGATCACCTGCACCCATTCATGTCCATTGTTCATTCCGACGGACTTGGGCAATTCCAGCAGGACGCTGCGATACCCCACACGTCCATAATTGCTACAGAGTGGCACCAGGAACACTCTTCTGAGTTTAAACACTTCAGCTGGCCACCAACTTCCCCAGACATCAACATTATTGAGCGTACCTGGGAGCCTTGCAACATGCTGTTCAGAAGAGGTCTTCACCCCCTCATACTATTACGAATTTATGGACGGCCTTGCATGTATTCATGGTCCTTCTATTTCAGACATTAGTCGAGTCCATGCCACATCACTTTGCGGCACTTCTGCGTGCTTGCGAGGGCCCTACAGGATATTAGACAGGTGTGCCAGTTTCTTTGGCTCTTCAACGTATTTCGTGTAAGTCTTTCCTCCATTTCCACATTTTATTGTCAGATTTTACGAAGCAAAAGCAGGTTTGCATACTGCTTCACGTTAAGCGATAAACACAATGAATATTAGTTCAGTTTTATCTTCATTGTTAACACTTGTGCTACTGCAAAAGCAACTGCTAATTATTATGGATATTAAATGAGTTGCAAATTTGGGTGAACAGTAACTGTGGACCATTGCCTCAGAGAAACTATCATTGAAAACTGAAATTCGCTTTACGATGGCACTGAGACTATTTACCGATGCGCTGTCAGCCATGGATATGCACCTGCCATGTTGCACATGCACAGTCCGCTGCAGCTCGGGTGGGGGTACACATTTCTCCAGCTGCCTCCAGAGCTACGAATTTGGCAATCCAACATTTACAAAAAGAATACTTGTGGTGTGTCTTAGTAGCTAAAATTCTGACGTATTCTTTCTTTTGGTGTTTTCTTCTTGTATAAAAGAATTTCAGGGTATATTTTAGTATGTCGGATTGTACCATTCCCTTGTGAGTCGAACCTTCACAGAGTGCAAATGATGCAACGGAGCCAGGCCGTACTGCTGGTGTGCAGCGGTCACCATTCAACAGGGGAGGAGGTGAGAAGGAGGGCCGCTGGCAGAAAGCGATGCAGGTTCTCTCGTTTCCTTCCCTCACCAGTGGGGCCAAATGTGAACTCTCCAGATGTGATGGTTGTGGCATCAGTGGACGGCTCCCACATAAAGTATTCTGTCAACTAAATCCATGATGGTAGATATTAGGTACAGTTTCATCAAAATAATCAGGACAAATTTAAATCTCTTCCCTAATCTATCTTCCCTCCTCTATTTCTCTCTCCTTTCTTCCACCTGCTTCATTTCACCCTGTCCCCTTTCCACCTTCTCTTCACACGCAGTATCTCTACCACCTGCCTCCAAATAATCAGTCCTCATTCCACCTGCCTCCCCCCTTCCCCCACCAACTTCAACACCCTCTTCGTTTTCCATCTGCCCACTATACTTCTTCAATTCCCCCTCCTCTCTCCTCCCTCTGTTCATCAACTCCTCTCCCTCCTCTCTGTCTACTTCTCCCCCCCCTCTCTCTCTATGGCCATCTTCTGTACCACACTGTTTGTTCACTTGCTCGTCCCCTTTCCCTCTGTCTACCTCCTCTCTGTCCCTCTCCTCTTACTACCTCTTCTCTGTCCATCAATTCCTTCCACCTCACTCTCTGTACATCTCTTCCTCCTCCATCTGTCTGTCATCTTCCCCCTTCCTCTGTCCATCTCTTCCTTCCAGCTTTTTCTGTCCACCTCGCCCCACTTTCTATGTCTGCCTCTTAGATCACCTCTATCCCACTGAGAGCTAGATGGTTCTTCCTCACTATGTCCATCACCTTCCGCCTTTCTCTGCCCATCTCCTTTTCCCCCTATCTCTCTCCGTCTACTCCCTCCATCTTTTTCCATCCATCTCCTCCTCTCCTCTCTTTGTACAGCTCCCATGTCACCCACATTCCAATGGGTGCTATACGGTTCTTAACTCTATAGTGCTTCTATCCAGACAATGTGTTAAGTGTCCCTAGTTTAGTTGAAATGGATCCAGTTGTTTGGGAGGAGATGTGGAATGTAGACGCATACAAATGTACATTAATTTTTGTAATATATGGAATGAAGAGAAAATGCTACACTTGGAAGTCGGCTTGCGATTTCTCATACAGATTCAACACAAAAGTTTACTAACAAAATTAGGGGAGGTGCATTTTGAATACACATGTATGAAAATGAGGAATGCACAACAGTGTTTCATCATGCAATGTATCGGAATGTACAGGGGAACATGTATCACCCCACACTACCATACCAGCCATCATACCTTTCTGAGTAGGATACTGGGCCATTAAACCCACATCCACCACGAAGCTATGGTTTGAATCATTACAAGGTTTCAAGGTTTTTTTTCTTTTGATGTCTGTTCCCTATTTCTTGTCGTTTATAAGTAGGACATCGTTTTGTCAATGGCTGATAACATGGTAGTGGGATCCATTGAATTGCATGCATGTTTCTATTAACTGCACAGTTCACTACCATAAGTGGTCCTGTCAAGTTCATTTAGAGAAGCTTCCTGACTGCACAAATGATGGATACATTTACATTCTTTTGGTGCTGTATGCATCTGATAACCAAGCTGCCACTGCTGCTTGTGTGTATGCTGCACAGTACCCTCAAAGGCACCATTCCGATAAGAATATTTTTGTCACCTGGAGTAACGCCTTTGGGAAACCAGCAACATTCATCCATAAGTAACGGACAGAGGTCGTTCAAGGACTAGACTTACTCCACAAACAAAAAATTTGATTCTTGAAATCATTCATCAGTGACCTCAGTGAAGTATCCATGATATTGCAAAGCAGTTCCCGACATCTCAAGGACTGATTGTTGAAGTATTGTACAATGAAGAACTGCATTCATATCATTACATGTTAACTCAACACCAATGACCAGAAGACTGAATTCGACGAGGAAAAGTTTTGTGGCTGGTTTTTGCGTCAAGTGGAAGATAACAAACATGTATATAAATAATTTATATAAATTTTTATAAATAACGTGATAAGAACTAACGAATCTAGCTTTACTCTTGAAGGTATTTTCAGCCTCCACAACAGCCATTACTGATCGGAACCCAACACACATCATCTGTGAATATGGCTTTCAGGCATGCTTAGGCGTAAACCTGTGGGCTGAAATCGTGGGAGAAGTGCTTTTGAGTCTTTATCTATTGCCAGTCGAGTTGAATGCGGCCCTGTATCGTCCGTTTCCTTACAAGTCTTTTCCTGGCACATTAAAAAACGCTCACCTTAGTGTTTGATGACAGCTTTGGTTTCAGCATGGTGGTGCACTGACGCACATTGGAATGAATGATGTGCTCAAGTATTTAAATGAAGCGTTTCCAAGCAAATGAACTTATCATGAAGGTCCAATATTCTGGCTTTCATCTTCCTTTGACCTTAATCCACTAGATATTTATTTGCGGGGACACTAGACGGAAGAGATTAATAGTAATCCACCCACGGATGTTCAAAATGGCTCTGAGCACTATGGGACTCAACTGCTGTGGTCATAAGTCCCCTAGAACTTAGAACTACTTAAACATAACTAACCTAAGGACATCACACACATCCATGCCCGAGGCAGGATTCGAACCTGCGACCGTAGCGGTCGTGCGGTTCCAGACTGTAGCGCCTTTAACCGCTCGGCCACTTCGGCCGGCTCCACCCACGGATGTACACTACCTAATTGTTTGCATGCATGGCGCTTTGGCAACGCTGGATGCAGGGTGTGTTGCGTAGGGTTCAGTAAGCTATGATCCAGTGACTGTGGAAGTGTTTGTAAATGCAAGGTGGTCGCTTTCAACATCTCCTCTAAAGTGAATATTTCTTGTTTATGTATGTACTGGCTCTGTGAAGATAAATCTGGACATGAAACATAGAGAATGAAATTATTGTGTATAGCGTAATGTGAAATCTAGTATAGCCTACCTATTGTGTTTTATGTACCTCATGGAATACAGACGATGTTACTGTATCACTATTATTTTCTGTTGGCTTTATTTGTGTCATGGACGAAATAAAGTGGTCGTTTATGTCTGTAAGAAGTTCATGTTATGTCTTAAATAAAGGCAACAGTAACAGAAACAAATACATAAGATACCGCATTGTGGAGGTGTATATTGGATATAGTTTGATGCTTTAACTGAAAAAAAAAAAACTGTTTGGTGCGAACAAGTCTCTAAATCCACGAGTCTGCATATTCGTCTTACTTTAATTATTCTCTTACGCTCATCTTACTCTCATTTTGTTCGTTATGGCTTGCTGCCTTTGTTAGGGGTTTACATCATATAACGTCCATTCAAGTTCATTGTTGATCCGTGCTAACCCTCTGACCGAATGTGCTGATCTACTCCACCGGTTCTCACTGAGCTAATGCGACAGCTCCAGCACAGTGCAGAGTTCATGCTATCTATTTTTGGCCACACTGCACGCAGTTGCAGCGATGTCAGAGCCTCGTTTTTTTAAATGGTATTTCTATTAAACAAAATGGCAGGAATAGGTTTTGCTACATAAATTTTTATCTTGATCTGGGACGAAGAATCGCATACCAGCTGCCAAATGCGGCATTTTTCCTGTACCCTATGTAATATATGTGATATCGATTCTTTGGCAGTGGTTTGTGACTGGTTTCAACTGAGAGTATTGGACATGTCATAATTTATTTATTGTATAGGCCTGTATTGATGACTTCCCATTACTTGAGTTTTGTCAACAGAAAATCTCCAATTACAGCACCCTAATGAAACCAGACTTACGTGCTGTTAATTTTCTTGGGATAACAAATGATTTAAAATTGTCTTGGGATATTCATACAGAGAAAATTTTAGGTAAAATTAGTACAGGTGTAGCTACACCTTCGTGTTACCAGTGCTATTCTTCTGCTCACACTTGTTTATTATGTCTTGATTCACAGTCAGACATGATATATCTCCATAGGACTACTTTCAGCTATGAAAGGAATAGGCCTGTATTTAAATTACAATGGATTGCAGTGAGGATCTTATGTGGTACAGCACCCAAACCTCATTCCAATCCCAGTTACAGAGAACTTCAAATTATGACTCTCGCGTGATTGTTTTCTATGCAGAGCTTAACACACATGAAAGGGAAATATCATAGCTACCTACAGCAAGACATGTGTCATAACTCGTAAGTATAATACTAGTAACACACGGAAAGAGCAAGAACTGAGTGCTTATGCAGTATATAAGGATTTAACTGTGGCAAAGGAGATATTTTGGTTTGCAACCCACATATTAATGTGGTTGTAGTGTTGGATAAAAGTACTTCGTCTTCAGGCCACAAGTGGCCTACCGGGACCATCTGACCGGCGTGTCATCCTCAGATGAGGATGCAGATAGGAGGGGCGTGGGGTCAGCACACCGCTCTCCCGGTCGTTATGATGGTATTATTGAGCGAAGCCGCTACTATTCGGTCGAGTAGCTCCTCAATTGGCATCACGAGGCTGAGTGAAACCCGAAAAATGGCAACAGTGCATGGCGGCCTGGATGGTCACCCATCCAAGTGCCGGTCACGCTAGTGTTGGATACATAACCCATAATTCACGAGGTGTGGTCTCTCAGACCGCCCGAAAATTCTCGAACTCGCTCTCCAAGGCCAGTTGTGGTTGAATGCTTCTATACTCTCCCAACCCTCCTTAAATTGCCAAGCCTGTGATGTTTTGTTGTCGGTTGCGTTATCGCCTTCTGTGTTTATTGTTAACACGAGTTGTTGATAGGTGTTGGAGTCTCCTAGAATACGCCTCATGAACTACATATTTGTTTTTTTCAGTACGGTGCTGCACGGGGTAGCCTTTGTGGTCTGGTGCACCTTCCACGGTTTGTGCAGCTATCCCCGTCGGAGATCCAAATCCGCCCTTGGGCATGGGTGTGTGTGTTGTCCTTAGCCTAAGTTATTTTAAGTTAGATTAAATAAGTGTAAGCTTAGGGCCCAATGACCTTACCAGTTTTTTTCCCATAGGAACTTACCACAAATTTCCAAAAAATTTCAGAATGGTACTGTATAGTTCAAAATGTGTTGGCACAAATGTGTTATTTTTAACTTTCCCGAGTTTGATGAAATTGTTAGTCGGTCTATGGAGGAAGGTGTCAGTGATATGGATCAAGAAAGACGCGAAAAAGATGACGATTTTACATTAGCCAGTTATCACAATTCTGTTATCGAACAAAAGTATCATTCAGAAGAAGAACTTCAGGAAAGTTGTGATGAGGATCTGTCTATTTCTTCAATGAAATACTTAAAGTGTCTGTTAAAATGGAATGTGTTCTGAGTGGTGATAAAAATGTAGTTCCCAGCAATGAAAGTCAGTTTGACAAACTTTCTTTATGTATCTAGCGGGTGGAATTTTTATGCGCAAATTGAAACTCTGGAATTTAGTTTCATTCGGAAATTTATTTGCTACAGAGCTTGTATAATTTTTCAGAATGTAAAATTCAGTACTCTAACAGTCCATTTATGAGTACTATTTAAAAGAACCACACAAAATTACGTGCTTTGTGTGATAAATAGTAAAATGCTGCAGGCTTTGTTTAGTGCAATAAAATAAACTAGAAGCATTTAAACAACACTTAAATAATTGTTAAAATAAATGTTACATTGCATAAATTAAAAATGTCAAATGATTTGTGCCTTAAATCTCGATTTAAACATAGGGGTTCCAGAGACCCCACCTCGATACAGAAAAGTCGTCTCGTGAGTTAGGGGTTAACATGGTTATAATCCATATTTTATTAATGACCGTAAATTTCTTTTATATGTGTTTCATATCAATAATAAGTCGACTTTATGAAGTTGTTCATTATAAATAAGGAGTTATAGTATTTCAGATGATCGCTGACGTCTCTGCAAAAATAGTTTTTATATATGCATATGATCACTGCAACGTCATAGAAACCAAGATTATTCTATAAGAATAAGAAGTTAGAAACGAACCCATATGTCCTGTTACACCTATGATTATCGATATTACATCACAATATATTTACAAAGTTCTTTGTCTCAGAAGGGATAGTGTTTTGCTATGTTGTTTGGATGAGTTGTATGAAGCGGGTTGTTTATTTGAATCGTGTACACGTGTTCATTATCTTTTGTGGTTGTGTGCTTGACAACAAAATGGTGATGCGAAAGTCTTTGCAAGGCTACAATGGTTATCTTTGCCGTCATAATTGGGGGCTGTTACTGTTTGTTGCTGGTCGGAGAGTGTGTTAGTGAAAGATTCATATAGTATTTAGAAAATGAAGTTTCTGCGAAATTTAAGCAGAGTATTACCCGGAAGTGATGTAAGTTTGCAGCGTGTGCGATAGTTTTATAATTTTTTAAAATGTACGGAAATATGTTACGACAGATGTTATGCCATTACTTTGCAGTCTAAAAAACCAAAATTTGGAATAATATGTGATATAGACGGTGTAATAACTAGAGGAAGAAATGTGCTGCCAGCAGCGAAAGCCGCTTTCAATAAACTATGTGATGAACGAAAGAAACTAAAAGTTCCAATTGTATTTGTGACCAACGCAGGGAACTGCCTTAAAAGTACTAAGGCCGGACACCTTACGAACTGGCTGGAGTTAAATGTAAGTATTTCGCCACAAATGTAATTCAGATAATCGTGCTTAAACTGAATGTAGTGTGAAAAACGAAACTAAAGTGTATGATATTTATTTCGTATATTTTATATCAGTAAACGAACGTTATGTCCTTGAAAGCCTGTCTTTGGGTACATATGTAGGTGTTGTACATCATAATGCTGGTTTTGTGTAGATTGCCCTGTTGCGTAGCTCTAAGGTTTTAGCATCATTATTAATACACTTGTAATGAATTACGTTGTTGTCCCCTAAATAAACAGACATTAGGCCTTATTGTTTTGTGGAGGTAGTACAGAGAGAGATCATCGTGTACTGTTGCTTAGAACGGTCAAATGAGATAAATAAATTGCAGTGGGACGTTTTGTTATATTTTTAATACTTGCAGTAATTCTTCTTCAGTTACTACAACAATGATATTTAGTTTTGAGGTGCGAATACAAGTAGTGAAAATTATCCGTAAGATGAACAGCAGTTGAGTATATCAACATTAATTCAAGTGCATAACCACAGTATCATACCTGGAACAAGTGAACTTTTGCAACTTGCGGTTTTTGCGTGACCATGTGTGTCAAAGTTAACCCTAGTAGTGTACACCTTTGAAGCTGTCACACCAGTTGTACACAAGGATCACATTGGCTCTCAGTTATTTGATGGAGACATTAACCGAATATAAAATATTTTGTAATGAAATTGGTCGCTCCTGTACTAAGTGCATTTTATTTCACCTCTGCCATGTACTTTCTCAGTCGATGTTGGTATTAATGTATCCAAAATTCGAAACTGTACAAACGGTCATGAAGGATTTTTTTCAATGGTGAATCTTGAGAGTAATCCGTATCTAAATACTTTATTTGTAGTTTAATTCAATGGAGATGCTGTTCGTTTAATTCATTTATTCACAGATACATTCTTTCATTATTTCCACACTCTTGGAATATGGACTACAATGATATTGGCAACTGGACGATATCTTCTGTTAGCGAGAGCCCTGTTACAGCAATGACAGTTCTTATCTCGGATGGCTGTACTTTCTTCATCACTGTCTGAAGATTCTGCAGATTGATTAGTTTTGTCGTTATGACTGCTGCAGGAGCACCAGCTTCACCATCACTTTCATCAGGATGATGATTGAATTTCTTTAATAATGCTTCCTGTATGGCATCCCCTGTTAGTAAAATGTCCCTTCTGCGCGTCATTTTCACATAAATGTCCTTAATATCCAGAGATAGGACAGTTACACAGGGTCACAGTGACCCTTCAGAAAGCATTTCTATCAAATTAATTAAATAACAAAGTCTCACAACAGTGAATGTCTGTCCTCTACTAGGTCTCACTCAATGCTGAATTTACATTGGTGACAGCAGACTGTTTGTGTGATGGCACATGCACAGTAACAAACAAAGTAAACTCTGTGGTCAGTCTGACCCTGGTGTACACTTCTAGGGTTAACATGTGCTAACCTTATTGTTAGTTATTAACTGCAGAGTATTTTGCTAACCATTACTGTGTGTGACCAGTACTTAGTTCCACCTGTTAGTGAGACTATGTGGTTTACATTTGGAGAGAAACCTTAATGTCCAAAGGCTGTGTCTTATAAGTGCAGCCACTTTTCTCAATTTTGTGTTGTCTTCATTCCTTGATAATTTTTACACATTGTTACCTCCAGTAGATCTGTGTCTTTCATTTTCTTTCTTGTCCGCCCACTGATTTTATTTACAATTTCTTTTCATCCAGTATATTCCATAAATAGTTATGAAGTTCCATAATTGATTTCTTTCAAAACATTGTCATTGAATTTTGCTTCTGTGCATCTGGTTCAAGATAGCATTCTCCAAAGCCACATTTCAGTTGTTTCCAAGTACTTTTTTGGCATTCAGTGGCTTTCAGATGCGTGCAAGAGCCCATTGCAGATGAACATCGTGACAAATTATATTTTACTAAATGACTTGTTTGCTAATTGCTATCTTTCTTAAATAAAACGCCTTCTGATCTGTGTTTCTGTTTTTGATTTAATTGCAGCAAGTGTTATCTTCTGTAATTAATGTGGTTATTAACTAAATGTGTCAACTCTTTGTATTTTACTTCATTCAGTTTTGATATTGAGTAACTTTGTCATCTATGATTTGCCTACTATCTTTTTTACTATTTTAAGTTCAAACTGTTTCAAATTTGTTAAATATTTAGGCTGTCTATTATAATCATTCTTTTCACTGCTAGTATCAGTAGTGACAGCAATATTATTTGCAAATCTTATGTGGAGAGCAGGAATTCTGTTTCACCTTGGTTCCAGGTATATTTGGCTCGAAGATCTTCTTAAAGCTTATTCTAGGTCCAAATGTTTAGGGTTCCATCCCCAGTCAGACCTAAGATTTTTATCTGTCACTTATTACTTCTTTCACTTTTGGCAATCGTTGTTAATGTGAAAAATGTCAAATTGTGACCTATGATCAGATGGGTAAACAAGTTTGAAGGTCAGAGGAAGGCAATGGCAGGCAAAATTGCACTTACAGTGATGTGCAGCTCTTGCATTGTGTGGGGATGTTGGTAATTTGTTGATGGTGGTTGTAGCAATTCAGTATATGGTAGCCAGTGGGAATCACCGAATCTAATGATTTCTCCCGGGAGAAGATAAGTTATGAATTGATTACATAAAATGTCTGACAGGTAGAAAAGCAAGTTTTAAGTGTAATTTTCTAATTTAAAATCATTTCTCCTGGACGACCTTTTCTATTCCATTAATCATGTATGCAGCACAGGTGGTCAGTCTGCCTGAGTAGTAGTCTCAGAATTGTAGTAACAGGCTATTAGTCTGTTCTAAAACTTTCATCATGATCAACAGAGCAGAGGGAACATTTCAAAAGATCTTCTCTTTCTATATTCACAAGGAGTTGCGAGTTACCACTGGGTCCTTAAAAAAGTGTTAAACGACTTCACAATGGAGCACTTATAGCTGAAACTGCCACGTCGCACTAGGTAGGTAAGCTTCTAGGATGCAAGGCCTTAGGTGACTACCCTTTTGTGGCTGAACAACATGACACCCTTAACTTCAGTAAAGGTTTGGTTACCTGCTCCAGTATAATGGAGATGGACACGGAGGAATTATGTGAAGAATGGAAAAACATGGATGTCACAGAAGAGCAGAACTACATAAGGAGAGTCAACAGCACATTTTAATCTTCAACACTCCAGAAGTAAATGAACATATTCTTGCAGGTTATATCTGTATTAAGGTTTGACCATTTGTTCCCAGCCCAATACAGTGCTTTGAATGCAAAAGATTTGGTCATACTACCATAACATGTAATGGGAAGGATATGTCGGAATGTCTACTGGTCATGAAAAGGTAGTGAAAATGAACAGATGGTCATGAGAGTAATGAAATAGTAACATGACTCCTCAGTAGCTGACATAGTGAAGAGAGAGTATTTTAAATTTGGGGAATATTCTGTAAAACAGCTGAAACGGTTCAATCTTAAGGAGGACAAACGATCACTTTCTGAGGAATTTGCAAAGTGCAAACCTTGTCTTCATTAAGTTCGTACAAAAGCTGTTATGCATGTTTCATGGAAATGCTACAGTTGAGAGGCTTTTCTATTAACAAACAGTTGTTACTGTTAAATTTAACATTTGACGTCAATTTTATACTTTCATAATTGTTATCTTAAGAAAAAATGTAAGTTTTGACTACATTACTATGTTAAAACAATTTTTATTTTAACTGATGTAATGATAAGTATATCTGAAAATAATCATGACCCATCCTAGGTGAGAGTTGAATGTTTCTATAACATTTGATGAATGATATATGGTAGTACAAGTTATATATAGTTAAATTATTCATATTGATATACAGTTTAAGTGATAAAAGAATTCAGCCATCAACTGGCTTTTGGGCTCATTAAAAATGTTTTTGTTATTTTATTTTCGAGAAGTCTTGCTTTTAACTAAAGATGTTACGGAAAAGGGCTGAAAAAGTCATGAAAATTGATAGAAACCTTGTCTATATGGAAATTCTGAAGGTCCAGCTCATGAATCAGGCAACTTCTGAGCACGTCCTCTGAAATTTATAAACTGCTCCATGATAAAGCAGTATGGAGCAGTAAGTGTGCTGTTTGTAACCAGGAAAGTAATAATTTGCCCAAGGGAGAGGGGGGTGGGGTGGAAGCTGCACGTGACTCTGAACCCATTTGAAAGCTTTCAGCAAAGGACTTGGAACATCATCTTCGTACCACTGCACACATCAGAGACTCACTAAGCCATCCCCTCTACCCACACAATCAGTGCTGCCTGTGAGGAAAAATGCCAAATAAAAAGCCATTCAAAATCAAAGAAAGTGGCAGCTAAACCATCATATCAGTGAGCAGTCACCCTTTCCAATGGTGATTTCACTGTCAAGGGTATTGATATCCGTATAGGGGAACCAGAGACCCAGACACCATCTAATGCACCCCTCTGAACTCTCAGGTAAAGCATCACCACTGTGGGAGAAGAGAAAGGACAACCATCGCTAATCACAGGCTCCCACAGGGACTTCTGTATTGCAGTGGAGGTTAAATGGATACCAGCTGCATTTGGAAGAATTGTAACTCTTGGTCCAGGAGAGATCTGTGTACAAGAAACTCAATTTAGTCACAAACTCACCTGCTAGGGGCTACCAGCCCTATGGGAATGTCGATCATACGAGGAAGGCAGGGATAAGGGTGGGATGCCTGTTTTCATTGATGACAGATGTCACTCTTCTGCTGTTCCTCTTACCAAGGTCAGACAAGTAGTTGCAGTGGAAGTTCTCACACCAACTAAAATCACTGTGTATTCTTTATATCTTCCACACTGTGATCTGTTGGCTGCAGGTACACTGACAGAACTCTTCTGGGTATTTCCTCAACCATTCCTCCTCATGGAGGCTTCAGTGCAGACAATGTGCTGTGGGGCTTGACTACCCTCTGCTCCAGGGCTCAAAGTATAGAGTACCTTGTCCATTCAAAGAATATCAGCCCTTTGAACTCTAAGTCAGATGCTACACTTTTCCACAGCTACAGGGTCGTCTTCAGCCATTGACCTTTGCCTTTGCTCCCCAACTATTACAGACTCAGTTTAGTGGGAAGTGGCCACAGATTTGCAGTCCAGTGACCACTTTCTGGCATGGATTCTTCTGCTGACTTGGATGGTGGTGGTCAGGAGATTGCAAAGGTGAATGGTTCAAAGGGTAAAGTTGCTGCAGTACAGTCAGCAAGCCATTTTGAAACAAAAGGATTGTGTCCAGGAGATGATGGACCATATCATATGTGAGATCCAATGAGCTGCCACAGATTCTATTCCTCTGTTTAGTGATCACGTCGAATGACAGCCTGTCCCTTGGGGGGATGATGAGTATATATGACGGTAGTATCTGTTCCCGAAAGAACAGTTACCGTGGATGACCATGCAGCTTTGCTAGAAATGAAATGATAATTAAATGGACACCCTAGCTGCAAACAGGCGTTGATGTACTTCATTGGGGACATGTTGAAAATGTGTGCCCCGACTGGGACTCGAACCCGGGATCTCCTGCTTACATGGCAGATGCTCTATCCATCTGAGCCACTGCGGGCACAGAGGATAGTGCGTCTGCAGGGACTTATCCCTTGCACGCTCCCCGTGAGATCCACTAGGGTGTCCATTTAATTATCATTTCATTTCTAGCAAAGCTGCATGGTCATCCACGGTAACTGTTCTTTCGGGAACAGATACTACCGTCATATATAGTTAAAATATGGCTTCCTGGCCATTGACCTTCTTGTGCGAATGCACGCGCTATGCCTGAACTCGTACGAGACTTGGTAGATTTATCTGCCACGAGTAATGAGTATGATGGGCAAATGTCTATTAGGCGCACTACGAATGTAGTGGTGTGGACATGTTGGGAATGTGGATCTCACAGGGAGCGTGCAAGGGATAAGTCCCTGCAGACGCACTATCCTCTGTGCCCGCGGTGGCTCAGATGGATAGAGCGTCTGCCGTGTAAGCAGGAGATCCCGGGTTCGAGTCCCGGTTGGGGCACACATTTTCAACATGTCCCCAATGAAGTACATCAACGCCTGTTTGCAGCTAGGGATGATGAGTGTTGCTCAGTAATCAGAGCCAGGTGCACAGCTTTGTGTAAAATCAAATGCCATCCAACTACAGAAAACCTTTGGTCCTTCAGTTCTGTGAGAGCACAAGCAAGATACATGATAAAAGAATGGAACAGGAACTCATGGAAGGAATTTAGAACTTCTGTCAATCAGACAACTTCCATTACACAAGTTTAGGAATCAATAAGGAGGATTTCAGGCATAGTCACTGAAACTTCCCTCACAGCCATGTTGAGAAATGGTTTATCGATGGATGCACCTAGAGACATTACTCAGGCTTTAGCCGAACACTTTGTTACCGTTACGGTGTCATCCAGACAAGCTCCTGAGTTCCAGACATTCTGTAGAATTGTAGAGATGAGAAGGCTTTGCTCCTCCTCATAAAATGAGGGGATCCACAATCTTCTGTTCTCCATGTGGGAAATGGAGTCTGTTCTATCCACAGCCAGAGGCACTGCTCCAGTGATGGGTCAGACTCATTATGCCATGCTCTGTTATCTTTGCCCTGGACTCAAAGGCAAGTTCCTATCTTGTTTTAGACAGACTAGGTGCGGTGGACAGTACACTGCCACTTGGAAGGAGGAAATATTAATTCTCTTCTGGAAGCCAGTCAAGGATCGTATCAACCCTAGCAGTTACTAAAGTGTAGCCTTACCAGTAATATGGATAAGACTCTCGAGTGATTGGTCACCTTGTGCATCATCTAGCTTCTTGAATCCTTATGTCACCTGTGCTATTCCCAGTGCAGTCTCAGGTGCAGTCATTCTGTCCATGACAACTTAATTCTACTGGAGACGATAGTACAGGAGTTGTGTCTTTTGCCAAAACCATTTAGTCGGTGTATATTTGACCTTGAGAAGGTGTATGACACCACTTGGAGGTACAACATCCTTCTCCAACTTCGTGGTGGCTTTGTGATCTGCTGTTCCTCCGATCATACAGTGGCAATGACCATCAGGAGGCTGGAAACTTTAACCACTAAAACTGGTTTTAGGATCACACTAGAGAAGGCTATTTGTCAGGTTTAATCAGGCTTATTGAGGTTTTAAGCACCTGAACTCATGATAGGGGAAAGTATTTTAAATTTTAAGGACAATGTGGACTTATTGGGCCTGACATTGGACATGTATGTACCTGAAAGGCCTGCAGATGAAGAACATCAAATCATTGAATATTCTGAAATGCATCAGTAGAACCACTCCTGGTGTGGCGGCACCACCTTGTGGTGCGACAGGCCCAAGAAATCTTAGCGTTACCTCAGTCATTGGCATTTATTGTGGCAGTCCATCTCAACTTTGAGCGGCTGCTCAGGAATTGACCTCGTGCGTCCAAGCCATTTTGATTTCATTCTACCCACTTCCTTGCATATCTGGATATATCAGGCCTCTGAATATTCAGTCACAAATGGAACAAATGGCTGCTTTGGTGTATTCAGATGCCCAAAGTGATTTGATGCCTGACACAGTACAAGATAATGTGTACTCCAGATTACTGTTTTACAAATATGTTTTCTTAGATTTTAAATACATAACACAGTTTTCTTGTTGTATATATTTACGGATTCCAACAAGGGAGTGCACTCAGTTGCTAAGCTGTTCAGCTGTTTTCCTGATAGGGTCCTCCAAATATATGTTCTTGAATAATTTATAAATTATGATAAGGAACTATGCAGCAATATGACGGATGGTACTGGAGTGGATTTGGTGGCATCAAAGTACAAAGTTTCTCATTTGTTCTGACTTGTTGAGTGTGCTAAAAGTGGTCCACCGCATGATCCAGTAAACCAGTTGATTCATGTCCTCTGTGACACCCTATAACAGATCCAACCCAGAGACAAGAAGGTAGTCTTTTGCCAGGTACCTGTGCACATTGGGATACAGGGAAACAGCACGGCCCACAAAACAACCAAAGAAACATGTAGAGATGGTGTTGTATGTCAGTGTGCCATTTCTGTGCATGCTGACATCTCATTGTCTGACAGAAGAAGAATGCATCTAAGGGTAAGCAAATGGTTGGAAGTGATGAGTGACAAACTGTGGTGACTCAAATTGACCATGCGGGTATGGTGTACTTCATTGTCCATCAACACATGGATATTTCCTCTGGCTAGAAGATCCCCACCACTCTGTGAAGTTTTTGGTGTGCCACTTTCTGTTTAGCATGTTTTGGCTATGTGTGTGTTATATATTGACATAGGGACAAGCATCAATTAGGCTGAAGATCTGCCCACCATCCTTGCCAATGCCAACACCAGTGTAACACAAGTTTGGAAATGTGCTGGGGAGGAGAGGTCACTGTCCTGTGACTGGATACATAGCCTAGGCAGTTTACCATTTTTATTATTTGATTTTCAGTGTCATAGCTGAGTATATCAAGATGGCAGAATTTTATAATTGTTAGGGGCCTTTAACTCATTTAAGCAACTCCTCTTGTGGGACAGCTTTTGTATCGACCCACTCTCCTCCACCCATGACAGTGGCATGCTGGCACTTCATTAGGGTGCTGATGGTGGGCATGATGTTGAGCACCCCACAAACATCATGAGTATCATCAGGTTAAGTCCATTTTAGCATGTCCATATAGTGAGATTGAATAGCAGGCAATGACCACAATACAGGTGGGCGCTGATGATAGCCTGTGGTGACATCTTATCCACTTCGTTAGGGGCGCTGCTTGCACTGGCCTAGAGGGGTGTGTCCATAGGGCTTCCATTGGTTTGTGGCTGTGACTGATGTGTGGCTGGCTCTGGTGGCAGTACTTTTAATGTCTGGTATCAACTTTGGAACTATGACCTGTGCAATGGGGCAGTAAAAATAAAGAAGTGCAGTTGCAGCGTTCACACGAATGTGCGTATACAAAATGTTGTCAAAAAATGTTATTGCAAATTTAGGCTCTCACGTAAGTCTCAGGGGATGATTTCCACACTTGGTGCATTAATACGCTTCGACACCCGCACATTTGTTATAGTTTTTGAATTAATTATTCACTCAGACATAAGTACAGTTTGTGCTAGGGAACAAGAATTAGGCGATTATTATACTAAAATCAGTTTTTCATGACACTGTTCAATCACTATTTATCGGTGTTGTCATTTTCTTTCACACAATGAAATTAGCACTGGTGAGATGGTTTACAGTTTTACTTTAATAATAATTTGACTCCAAGCCCCCAGTAGCAGTAATGTAGGCTGCTATAATCGAAAGTCATTCAATCAATTTGAACAGAACCAGAAGTCCCACTGTCCTCTTTGTTTTAACAGTTTTGGCGCGAAATCACAGTTCGCCACATGTTCACTTACGACGACGTATACCTCGTAAATCGCACTCACACAAATACTTGTAGCACTTCCAGTTCACCAAATTATATACTTGCACTATTAAACAATACTCTTTGTCGAAATAAATCAGCGTGAAAAAGAATTCTCAAATGACCACATGGGCCACCCTCCAAAACGACTGACCCCTGGCCAGCCGCATTAAAGGTGATAGCCCCTCCACACTCGCACAAGCATGGTGACCAACTCAAAAGGTCTACTGTCACCTCTGCATTGTTAGTAATTAGAATCGAGGAGATCGCAGGAGTGAGGAACTGCGATGTTAACCGTACATCTGGGTAAGGTTACCCATTAATACGGGTGATAGAAGTGGTTGAAAAAGCTTGACAGAATCAAGCTTGAAAGAAGAGCAGTTTTTAAGGGCAGAGGGGGAAAAAAGTGCCAAGGGCAAAAAACCTCTGTGACAGTGTCAGGTTGGGTAGTAAGGGCAGTAGCAGTTTCTTGCTATCTGCAACAGATCATGCAAGGTAAGGTTATGTTAGTAGTTGGGTATCATGCATCAGTACCATAGAAGCAATGCCAGATTGTCATAGAATGATCAGTCCTGTCAAGGAGGTGAGCGCTGCTGCTGCTGGCGCCGACGTCGTCTCCTGGGCCAGCTGCTGCTGCTCCTCCTCCTCTCTTACTGCGTGTTCCGGTTGCTGCAGCTGCGCTTGTATGGATTCTCCTGGACCTGCTGCAGTGGCTTCGTCCCTGCAACAAGGAAATTAGTGCGGCAACACGTGCGTTGCCATTACACCCTCTGCTGCGCCGTGTCGTCAGTGATTTGGCACAGCCTCATCAGGCTGGTTGCTGAACAGCAGCAGCCTGCCGCCATTCGGTGTCGTCCTCCTCTACTCCATGGCGCAGCCCTGCCGCATCTCAGCCTTGAGCAGCTCTGCTTGTTCGGTGAGCTGCGCTGCTTGAGCTTCGGAGATGTGCATGCCACTTGCTCACGCAGTCACGATAAGGTCGCAGGTTTGGCAGCACAGAGGCCTTGGGCGAAGACTGCACACAGTTGCCTCAAGGCCTCTTCCTTCTCTGCAGCCACGGCGGCTGCGAAGGCAGCCCCCTCTGCCACCATGATGGCTTTAAGGGCTGCTGTGGCCTCCTTCACGGCGGTGCCGAGTTCGAGGCCACAGTTTTTCTCGGGGGCACGAGCTGCATCCCGACTGCCCGTTTACGAGTGGTCGTCCCTGCCCCTGGCAGGTGGAGCTGCTACTGCGTCGTCCCTCAGCTGCGCCGGGCTGGTCTGCGCCCTACGTCGTTTCCGACATCGTCTTCTCTTCTTCAGCTGCGTCGGTGCAGCCGCGGACGCCACGATGCCTTCGGCCTAGTTGTGGCTTGAGAAACCGGGCAACCGCACCAGCTGACGACGTGCAGGCCGCCACACCGGATGCAAGTCGGCAGAACATTACTGCCACAGTTGCAGGCGTGGCTGTCGTGCTCGCCTGAGCACTTAACGCACCGCACCGCGCTGCATTGCGGCAATACTTCGCGGCATGGCCCTCGCCCTGGCACCTGAAGCGCTGGGGCTGGAGGTCCATGGCGGTCAGGAGAGCTTCTGTTGTAACCAGGAAGCCCAGAAACTTCCGCAAGTCAAGGATGTCGCTCCTGCCGCCGGCCGTTTGCACGGTCAAGGCAGAGAGCGGTGCCGGACTTGTGGTCCGGTTGTGCAACCTTGCGGTTGCATTACAAAACCCGGCTCGCAGCAGCCCTTCCTTGACCGCAGCCTCGTCACAGCACCAAGGCAACCCCCTGAGGAGTGCCTTGGTCGTCTTCATCCTTCCTATGGAAGGTGCCTCCTCACGCGCCAGCGGCGCGTCAACAATGTGGGCGGCCACAGCGACCTTGATCGGCCACTTTTGTAGCTCGAACGCAGATCAGCAAGTCTGTATCGACAGACTCGTAGACCACCTCATTCTTAGGGCAATTCGTCATAGTGTCGAACATCACTGTCCACCAGCCTTTGCACTTGACGTACAAAGGGGGGACAGGCCATGACTCGTCTTCTCGGGAATTCCTTGCTTGGTCGGCAGACTCAGTGAGTTGCACAACCGAAGTACCCTTCGTAGCGGCAGGTTTCCTCTGCGTGTACTTTTTTCCCATGCTGTGGGGCGCAGAACACGACACTCTGCAGGCGTTGTGATAACAACACATGACAATTAGCTTCCCATGGTGCCCACAGCACAGAAGCCTCTTCACAAGCTCTCAACGGCCGAGTAAGCGTAGTGTGCAACACAGCTTGCTTATATAGGCTCCGACATCAACCCCCTCGTTATGCAAGTACCACTCTCACCAGTTAAGGTTACAAATTTTGATACATACGTCCCTCGACAGAAATAAGTACTCCATTGGAACCTCGCTAAAGAGTACATCTTATTTACTATATTACATTAATTTCTAGGATTATTCTATTGCCCATAAATCAAGTTTTAGTTTTTGCAAAATTTCACCACTTAGCACAGATTTGTTTGTTGACATCTGTGCTGCAAAGTTTTAACATAGAACTGCATATAGCATCATTTTTAGATGTAATCTATAGTGATCTACACACTGCGCTGTTCAAAATCTTCATATCTATAATAATTAATTAATTATGGGCGATAAATGTTAATAATAATTTGCAAACAATGAAAACTCTTGCAAGTTAAGTATATACTATAACTTAACTAGTTTAAAATATGTGTGATGCCACCCAAAATATTATATAGTGCCGTTCTTTACGTCATGAATTTTCTATTGAATTTTATAAACAGTTTTCCCTCAAACTTTGCTTATTGCTCTTTGTGGGTTTAATTATTTATGAATCTTATTATATGACTACGGCACTGGATCTGCTATGACGAAACGTTTTTAATGAGTGCTCGCTCATCCCTGTAAGTTGTTATTTACTATTTTTATCGATCTTTCAGAAGGTGCATATTTCTGACCACAATCCACTGCCGCATCGCTCTTCACTGTAAGTTACATAGTTTTCGCGTAATGTGCAAAAAACCAAACAACGCCCCAAGCTGCAGGCCACGTGGTCGCCCGGCCGCTGAGACCGACTGTTGCAAATACCGCGCGGGCACAGCACATGCTTCCACGAATCGCACGCCGTGTAGCGCGCTTGCTCTCCACAAAGCAATCCTTGCATACTAGAAACATCCATCTAGTAACGGGGATTTGTACCGTCACACCTGACGTGCCTGGCATGCTGTCTGTGACAAACAACATGTGTTATTGATCACTATCTGCATGAAACAGCGTGATATCCTATTGTTCAGCCAAGATATGCCGAAGTGCAAAGTATTGGCAAACCACAGGACTGTGAACAGCTTTGATAGTATGTGCCCAACCAGTGCGGATATACTGCAGCATAACTGTGGTTTGGGATACACAGCCATTGCCTGTGCGATCCGGTGGTGATAGATGGTGATTGCACATCAATGTGGAAACAAGAGTCTTCAGATGCAGCAAATACTTCATTGTTGCCGACTATTAACTGAGTGAGGGTGTGTCCTTTGGAATGTCTTGCTGTTGATCTGTACATGATTTCATAGTGGTAAATTGATAAAAATCAAAGACCAGAATTGCAGCTTTTACACAGTGCATGGAGGAACTGGCTTGGAAGGACTGAACAACAACATCAGTGGCTTGTGATCTGTCACTAAGTGGAACTTCCATCCATAAAGGTACAGGTGGAATTTTTTCACAGCTTAGATAATGGCAAGAGCCACCACCTCTAGCTGATAATAATTGCACTGAGCCTTGGTCAAGAGCCAGGATGCAAAAGGAATTGGTTCGACCTTATAGCCAATTCTGTGTGAGAACACTGCATCAGTCCCATACGAGGAAGCATCGGCTGCTAGCATGTCTGGCTTAGCGGGGTAAGAATGAAGCAAACAACTATCACTCAAAAAAGCTCCCTTCAATCACTGATAAGAAATTTGACACTGCTGAGTTCGTACAAAAGGAACATTTTTCTAGTATAGCGTGGAATTCACTTATGTTACAAGGCACTGGGAGGTCACAAATTGCAGTTAATTGAGACTGGGGAGGATGGATGACCTGAGCATTGATGAGATGGCCTAGGTATTGCACTGGATTTCAGTTTGAGAGAAAGAAGTCTGTTGCACTTGAGACCATCAGCAGAGAGAACTTGAAATAAACTTGTCAGATTAGGAAGATGTTCACCGGGACAACATCCAAAAACCACATTACCATCTAAATAGTTTGTGCACAAAGGCACTTAGCAGTCAGCCGATACAGATATCTCTGGTAAATAGCAGGTGCTGAAGCACTGTCAAAGGGCAAATGCAAAAGCTAGAATAGCCCTACATGTATATTGGTCACAAAAAAATGTTGAGCCTGTCCATTCAGCGGAATGTACAAATAGGCATCCCGTATATCCATTGCAGAGAAGAAGCAAGCAGCTCCTAGCGTATCCATCAGTTCATCAATCTGTGGTAATAGAAATGAGTTAATTGCTGTTCAGGGACCCACAATTGATTTGAAATCAGCAAAAAATCTCACGTTTCGATACAGTTTCCTGATGACTGAAAGAGGAGATTTTCACCGACTGCCTGCTACTGGAGCAATTACACCTTTGTCCTGCCAATTCAACAATGTTTGCCTTACTTGATTTCTGATAGCCTGAGGGACAGGCCATGCCCAATAAAATCAAGGTTGCACATTTTTCTTCATTGGTTGCTTTGCCTAGGCTATCTTGAAAAAGTTCATTGAATTCTGCACAATGTTTTGAAACACTATCTTGAGGTACAGAAGAATTAACAGAGAGTACATTGTCCTTAACGTGCACCCTGAAAAGATGGAATGAATTCATATCAAAAATTTTTTGACTGTCTTTTGAACCCAATACTGTCTTCGTGACATTGGGAAAAGCAGCAGGCAGGCGGCAAACACCAAGAACTGGGGTGTCAATGTACATTGTAAGCTGAGAGAGTTGTCTGTGACTTGCACGATGTAGTCTTTCCTCACAGTTGATACATGTGCTGTTCAAAATTATCACTGAGACTCCTGAAAGTAACTACATGCCATGTTGCGATTAGCAATCTGCAAAATGACAAAAAGTTTGTTTGCTTATCGGTGAATAGGAGAAGAGTTCTGAGAATTCTACAACCTTGACGTGGCACTATGACTAACAGTAGCTGACTTTGAAAGTACGGCGTTGGCTTTCATAGACTGATATTTGGACTAAGGAACATACTGCTTGTGGGACTTTTGCTTTTGCAAACAGACTGATTGTACATTACCTCAATGGAAACACATTGCATCAAGACGGGCAGGCCTGCAGCTTATGTGACATAATTTAACACTGCGTACTGTCTGCTTAGCACACTGCTGTATTTGTGTATGCCACTGCCCTGACTGTAATTTGGGATGATGTGTTGTCTGACCTGTTTGCTATCAACAAGTGTGAGGAGAGTCAAAGTGTACCACACCAATGTCGTAAGAGTCGCGTGACTCAATCAATTCGAACACTTGCTTTAAACTGCGACCCAGGTACTTAAGTATTGTTCCCTGTTCACTCATTCTGGGTGATAGTGTCTCGAATCATGGTGTTACTATAACATGTGACACATTTGTCTTAAACTTGCAATCTACATCTACATTTATACTCCACAAGCCACCCAACGGTGTGTGGTGGAGGGCACTTTACATGCCACTGTCATTTCCTCCCTTTCCTGTTCCAGTCGCGTATGGTTCGGGGGAAGAATGACTGCTGGAAAGCCTCCGTGCATGCTCAAATCTCTCTAATTTTAAATTCGTGATCTCTTCGGGAGGTGTAAGTAGGGGGAAGCAATATATTCGATACCTCATCCAGAAACGCACCCTCTTGAAAACTGGACAGCAAGCTGCAACCCAATGCAGAGTGCCTGTCTTGCAGAGTCTACCACTTGAGTTTGCTAAACATCTCCGTAACGCTATCACGGTTACCAAATAACCCTGTGACGAAACGCGCCACTCTTCTTTGGATCTTCTCTATCTCCTCTGTCAACCTGACCTGGTACGGATCCCACACTGATGAGCAATACTCATACACAGGTCAAACGAATGTTTTGTAAGCCACCTCCTTTGTTGATGGACTACATTTTCTAAGGACTCTCCCAATGAATCTCAACCTGGCACCCACCTTACCAACAATTAATTTTATATCATCATTCCACTTCAAATCGTTACGCACGCATACTCCCAGATATTTTACAGAAGTAACTGCTACCAGTGTTTGTTCCGCTATCATATAATCATACAATAAAGGATCCTTCTCTCTATGTATTCGCAATACATTACATTTGTCTATGTTAAGGGTCAGTTGCCACTCCCTGCGTCTGCAGCTCGTGGTCGTGCAGTAGCGTTCTCGCTTCCCACGCCCGGGTTCCCGGGTTCGAGTCCTGGCGGGGTTAGGGATTTTCTCTGCCTCGTGATGACTGGGTGTTGTGTGATGTCCTTAGGTTAGTTAGTTCTAAGTTCTAGGGGACTGATGACCATAGACGTTAAGTCCCATAATGCTCAGAGCCATTTGAACCACTCCTTGCACCAAGTGCTATTCGCTGCAGATCTTCCTGCATTTCGTTGCAATTTTCTAATGCTGCAACTTCTCTGTATACTACAGCATCATCCGCGAAAAGCCGCATGGAGCTTCCGACACTATCTACTAGGTCATTTATATACATTGTGAAAATCAATGGTCCCATAACACACTCCTGTAGCAAGCCAGAGGTTACTTTAATGTCTGTAGACGTCTCTCCATTGAGAACAACATGATGTGTTTTGTTTCCTAAAATCTCTTCAATCCAGCCACACAGCTGGTCTGATATTCCGTAGGCTCTTACTTTGTTTATCAGGTGACAGTGCGGAACTTTATTGAACGCCTTCCGGAAGTCAAGGAAAATTGCAACTACCTGGGAGCCTGTATCTAATATTTTCTGGGTCTCGTGAACAAATAAAGCAATTTGGGTCTCACACGATCACTGTTTCTGGAATCCATGTTTATTCCTACAGAGTAGATTCTGGGTTTCCAGAAATGACATGATACGCGAGCTAAAAAGTGTTCTAAAATTCTACAACAGATCGATGTCAGTGATATAGGCCTATAGTTTTACGCATCTGCTCGACGACCCTTCTTGAAAACTGGAACTACCTGTGCTCTTTTCCAATCATTGGAACCTTCCGTTCCTCTAGAGACTTCCGGTACACGGCTGTTAGGAGGGGGGCAAGTTCTTTCGCATACTCTGTGTAGAGTCAAATTGGTATCCCATCAGGTCCAGTAGACTTTCCTCTGTTGAGTGATTTCAGTTGCTTTTCTATTCCTTGGACACTTATTTCGATGTCAGCCATTTTTTCGTTCGTGTGTGGATTTAGAGAAGGATCTGCAGTGCGGTCTTTCTCTGTGAAACAGTTTTGGAAAAAGGTGTTTTAGTATTTCAGCTTTACGCATGTCATCCTCTGTTTCAATGCCATTACCATCCCAGAGTGTCTGGATATGCTGTTTCGATCCACTTACTGATTTAATGTAAGACCAGAACTTCCTAGGATTTTCTGTCAAGTCTGTACATAGTATTTTACTTTCGAATTCACTGAACGCTTCACACATAGCCCTCCTTACGCTAACTTTGACATCATTTAGCTTCTGTTTGTCTGAGAGGTTTTGGCTGTGTTTAAATTTGCAGTGTGGCTCTCTTTGCTTTTGCACTAGTTTCCTAACTTTTTTGTTGAACGAAGGTGGGTTTTTCCCGTCCCTCACTGTTTTACTCAGCACGTAGCTGTCTAAATTGCATTTTACGATTGCCTTGAACTTTTTCCAAAAAAACACTCAACATTGTCAGTGTCGGAACAGAAATTTTCATTTTGATCTGTTAGGTAGTCTGAAATTTGCCTCCTATTACTCTTGCTAAACAGATAAACCTTCCTCCCTTTTTTTATATTCCTATTTACTTCCATATTCAGGGGTGCTGCAATGTCCTTATGATCACTGCTTCGCTGTTCTGTGCTTACGGAGTCGAAAAGTTCGGGTCTGTGTGTTATCAGTAGGTCCGAGATGTTATCTCCACAAGTCGGTTCTCTGTTTAATTGCTGGAGGTAATTTTCACATAATACACTCAGTATAATGTCACTCAATGCTCTGTCCCTACCACCCATCGTAAACATCTGAGTGTCCTAGTCTATATCTGGTAAATTGAAATCTCCACCTAAGACTATAACATGCTGAGGAAATTTATGTGAAATGTATTCCAGATTTTCTCTCAGTTGTTCTGCCACTAATGCTACTGATTTGGGAGGTCGGTAAAAGGAGTCAATTATTAACCTAGCTTGGTTGTTGAGTATAACCTCCACCCATAATAATTCTCAGGCACTACCCACCTTTATTTCACTACAGGATAAACTACTACTAATAGCGACAAACACGCCACCACTGGTTGCATGCACTCTATCCTTTCTAAACACTGTCTGTGCCTTTGTAAAAATTTCGGCAAAATTTATCTCTGGCTTCAACCAGCTTTCCGTACCTATAACGATTTCAGCTTCGGTGCTTTCTATCAGCACTTGAAGTTCCGGTACTTTACCAACGCAGCTTCGACAGTTTACAATTACAATACCGATTGCTGCTTGGCCCCCGCATGTCCTGACTTTGTCGCACACCCTTTGAGGCAGTTGCCCTTTCTGTACTTGCCCGAGGCCATCTAACCTAAAAAAAAAACGCCCAGTCCATGCCACACATCGCCTGCTACCCGTGGAGCCGCCTGCTGTGTGTAGTGGACTCCTGACCTATCCAGCGGAAACCGAAACCCCACCACCCTATGGCGCAAGTCGAGGAATCTGCAGCCCACACGGTCGCAGAACCGTCTCAGCCTATGATTCAGACCCTCCACTCGGCTCTGTACCAAAGGTCTGCAGTCAGTCCTGTCGACATGCTGCAGATGGTGAGCTCTGCTTTCATCCCACTAGCGAGGCTGGCGAGGCTGGCAGTCTGCCGGAAGCCAGAGAGGATTTCCTCTGATCCATAGCGACACACATCATTGGTGCCGACATCAGCGACCACCTGCAGATGGTTGCACCATGTACCCTTCATAACATCGAGAAGGACCCTTTCCACATCTGGAAAGATTCCCCCCGGTATGCACACGGAGTGCACATTGGTTTTCTTCCCCTCCCTTGCAGCCATATCCCTAAGGAGCCTCGTTACGTGCTTGGCGTTGGAGCTCCCAACTACCAGTAAGTCCACCCTCTGCGACTGCCCGGATCTTGCAGACTGAGGGACAACCTCTGGAACAGGACAAGCAGCCATGTCAGGCTGAAGATCAGTATCAGCCTGAGACAGCGCCCGAAACCGGTTCGTCAGACAAACTGGAGAGGCCTTCCGTTCAGCCCTCCGGAATGTCTTTTGCCCCCTGCCACACCTTGTGACGACCGCCCACTCTACCACAGGTGAGGGGTCAGCCTCAATGTGGGCAGCCGTCGTCCGATCGGGGGATGTGTGGGAAAAGCTGGCTGTCCCCGACAAACCCCCGTTCAGACCCCCATGGTGATGCCCATTGGCAACAGCCTCAAGCTGTGTGACTGAAGCCAACACTGCCTGAAGCTGGGAGCGAAGGGATGCCAACTCAGCTCACGTCAGAACACAGCAGTCGCAGTCCCTATCCATGCTAAATACTGTTGTGCAAAGAATGTCTGAACTAATCTATAGAGAGCACTAACGGTTATTAAAATACATGACTGCCTAGTAAATGCAGTAATGCTGCTATTTGCGCACTGCTGACACACTGCTCGGCGGCAGAAGGCTAACTGTACTGTCAGTAATGTACAAAGACTATTTGAAAGAAATAAACAAATGACAGACGACTACGCAACTTTACACGTCACAGATATTAAAATGCAAATCTGCCCCTGCTAAATATGAAACTACGCAATGATTTGACGTATTTAACTAAACAAGTGTGCTAAGAACACTCAAATAAATTTTCAACTTGACTACAACACTTATATGGACGCTAAATAAGCCACTTGCTGCTGCTTGCGCACTGCTGACACACTGCTCGGCGGCAGAAGGCCTGGCCAGGCCTTGTAAATCAGCTACCCAATGTTTGTAAGTTTGCTGTGGTGATCTACTCAATCTGAAAAACTTGTAACAAGCAGCAACCACGTTCACTTGTTCATCAAAGTCTTTGTCTTAATACAGCAGCGAAGTCACCACTTTTGAGGTGGATACTGAAAAATACTTTACATGCCAGCCTGTAAACTGTGACACCTACTGTTGCCAAATATATATGGTGTTCTGTCCATACTGTAAATGTGATGTGCAGTGTAGCGGGCATCGAGCTGAGCATGGTAGTCAAACGTGTCTTCCTGCTGTGCATAGAATGTCTGGAACTGCGGTGCATAGAGAGGTGGTGCTTGTTATGGGACTGCTTGGGATGCTGCAAGTGGTGCCTGTAAATTGGTTTGGAATTGCAGTAGTTGTGTAATTCCTGTTATGAGTTGTGGATTCCTGGGCCTGCAACTGAACAGCTTGACTTAGAGACATTTCCAATGGCACATTGGCCATCATTCAACACATAATAAACACTGAACTGAAACAATATGTTCATTGGAACTGTAAAGAAGGCCTCTATTAGAAGTAACAGACAAGAATGGCCAAAATCTCAGTCTCTGCAGATAGAAAATGAAAACAGCAAATTGCAGGTATGAGTGTTCTGAAACACAAGAAAGTCAATATAAATTCAGTGTGGTGGGCAAGCACAGTGTTTGTTGAAGAATCTGCAAGAAATATACGCTACCTTCAATGTCATAATGTTGCTTTTCAGCAAGGCACAATGTCCAAAAAATAGGCAAACCAAGGACCAGCCTTGGTGCCAGGGTTGTGTACTGTAGTGATGCATGGGTTCTAAAGGCAGAAATCAGAAATGAGAGACACAATAACAGTTTTGATCAAAGTGGTTTTTAACTCAGTGAGTCACCAAATACGAATCCAGTCAGATCCGAAATGCAGTGCAGAGGGTCCTGTACTGTAATCACTGATAGAGAGAGGCTGTGTACTAACAGATGACAGTCATGATCCAACAGGATGTGATGATAGCATGCATAGAAAAAGTAGAGACTTTATCTGTTGAGTTATTCCATTCCATATCTATGGCGGAGTTATCTGTCGTCACACTACTAGATTATATTTCTTGTTTCATGGCTAGCTTAAACGTGAACTGTGTGTACTTGATGAACTACAATGGCACCAAGATTGTCACTCAAGACTCCTAGATATTGGAACAGTGTCATAAGAGAGTCCATCAGGATCAAGATAATGGAGAATCTCATCAACCATGACACTGGATACCAGCTCAGCACGGCCTGAACTTCTGAAAACTCAACGCAAAACACATAGAGATTTCACCAGAAACAGGTGTGGGGACCGAGAAAACAGCCACGAGACAGAGCACCAGACACTACAAATTTGTCCTGGCACTCCTAAGATGACAACCATGACCCTAGAGGACATGCAAGTAGGGCATGGACGTCAGTCGGAACACCAACAATCAGAGGGAACCATGGGAGGTGCACCTGGTGGGCGTGAACTGGAAACGAAACACTCAACTCGACGAGGACCGATTACGGAGCGCCCAGCAAGAGACAGAAGTGGAAACCGAGGAAACAACAATGAGACAGAACACAAGTCATTACAGACCGGTTTTGACAGACCTCAGATGACGACCACAATCCCAGAGGGTGGCTGCACTGGGCACGGATGGCGTTCGGAACACCAGCGACCAGAGGGGACCATGGGAGCCGGGCCTGGTGGGTGCGGACCGTGAACAGAACACTCAATGCAGCACAGAACAGTTACGAAGCTCCCAGGAAGAATTAGAAGTGGAGACCAAGGAAACAGCCAGGATACAGAGCAGCAGATACTACAGATGATGACTGCGACTCCAGAGAGCAGCCGAGCCGGATGCGGCTGGCAGTGGGAACACCAGCGACCAGAGAGGACCATGAGAGCCATGTCTTGTGGGCATGGACCACGGAGGGAACACCCGATGCAGTGCGGACCAACTAGGGAGCACCCAGCAACTTACAGGCATAAATACTGGACTCGATCCACTTAAGGACCATTCTCGGGTAACACCTGAAAAAGACAGCGAGCTACGCTGTTGAAATATCGTGCGAGAACGACGCGAACATCTGGCAGAATTCGCGTTTATTCATAACGTCAATATATATCTTGTATATACAGATTTTTCTAGGATTAATATTCTCCTTTGTCGACACTCAGAGACTGGTGACTGACTAAAACATTGGAAGCAAGTATTCTACAAATAATTTTACGAAACTGCTAGATTTGCCAACAGTCGAGAGGAATAGGTATGGATTAGCTTAAAAGAGAGAGTTTGCACGAGTGAGTAGCAGTTTAAGGGCATAGAGACTTCCATTCTAAACATCACTGTGCAATGAAAAATGATGGACACTATTGGTCTTTGTCATTATGGTAATACTCATAACAGGGATTTGTCAGTGATGAAGAAATTTCCATAAATCTTATGGACTGACATTTCTTTTTTTCCTCTAGAAAAAATTAGAACACAGCATTTGGTCGTTATGGGTTTATGCTAAAGAAAATTAGTTCTGAAAGAAAAAGTCAAGATGTATGTGAGCATTGAAAAGAAATGCTTCCTGTACTTAATGTTGGTTGCACTGGTTTGACATATGTTATCTGCTCTGTTGTTGAAATCATTGTGGAACAGATTGTCACAAAGCCTGTCAGAACTAAATCATTAAATGTGAATGACATTTCAATAACATGCAATAATCATGTGATGAGGGAATAAACAGTGTGAAGTTTTTAGGCCTAACTCTCAGAATAAATTTAAACTGGAAAGTACACTCAGTCTACTAGGCCATTAAATTACGTAGCTTACCATTTGCCATGCAACTATAGATGGTGCCACTCATTTGTATACCTCAATCATAGCTAGCACCATTATTTATAGTTGGTTATGTGTGTTTCATAATGTTCTGAGGAAATTAAACTGACATCACAAAGCTACTGAAATTGCACATATTTTATGTATGTGTTGCCCAACAAAGACTGTTTCTTTTCCCATTATTTAAACCTTGTACACATAAAATTTTGATTTCCTCTAAGATTTCCGTGCTCTTTATAAGGAGAAACTTTCACCATAAGTGGGGCTAAAAGTTTATAGAGTTATGTGTATTAAATTGGTTTACTGAAAAGACTGTTCAATAACCTAATGGCACAGAAGTGTTAAAATTCTGTTGAAGAATTTGTAGAGCATTATTTCACAGTTATGAAACTAATAAATCACACTTCAAATGTTTGGTTAAACGAACAGATTCAGCCACATTTGTTTCATTATCCTGTGTTAAAAGTTCAAAAATTGGCCAGCATATTCAACTGTGCAGTTGGCAATTGTTTGAGTACTTGTTTTATACTTGAGAGATTCTCTTTTATCTTGGTGCATACATTGGGATGTTGAAGAGAAGGCACAGTAATAGTGAGTGTGAGAGAAAGGTAGATTTTTTTTTTTAACGTACGGGGTGATTATAATTAAAGTTAAACTTTCAAACCGCTGTAGAAATAATACCACTGATTGCAACAGAATATTATCGGAGAAGGGGGGAAAAGGTATGACAGAAGAAAAATAAATAGTTACAAAATGTAGCAATAGATGGCACTGTAAGCATAATAATTTAATAGTGGCCGATTACAAATGACAAATGAATCATACAAGAATGCCGAAGGTATACATTTGATGTTAAACAAACTGTGCTACTCAGTGTGTATGAGTGTACAGGTGTGATACTGTTAGTTACGTAAGCTCATCCACCACGGCAAGGTCATATTACATCAGATGGGAAAAATCTGTTTTTAATTGTCCTGAGGACAAAAACCACATGAAAAGCATCAATCAAATCGGATTATTAATTTCCATGTGACTAGTAAAAAATATGTTCAATATGCTGTCCACCGTTTTCTGCAGCAGGTTGAAATTGAGAAACAGCATTTTCCACAACTGATGGCAGCATTTCTGGTGTCACATTCAGAATGTGTTGTGCAACGTGTGCCTTCAATGCAGTGAAGTTTGCAGTCGGAACACTGAACACAACATCTTTCAGATAGCCCCACAGCCATAAGTCACACAGATTAAGATCAGGTGATTGGGACGGCCAGGCTGTAGGTAAATGGTGGCTGATAATTCTAACATTTCCAAAATGGCACTTCAGCAGCTGCTTAACTGGATTTGGAATGTGTGCAGGTGCACCATCTTACATAAAAATGATCACATCCATGCTGAAGGACAGCTGGAATGACATGGTTGCACAAATGACACCCATAGTGCTTCCCAGTGATGGTTCATGTAACAGGACCAGAAGCATCTACTACATCTACATCTACATCCATACTCCGCAAGCCACCTGACGGTGTGTGGCGGAGGGTACCTTCAGTACCTCTATCGGTTCTCCCTTCTATTCCAGTCTCGTATTGTTCGTGGAAAGAAGGATTGTCGGTATGCCTCTGTGTGGGCTCTAATCTCTCTGATTTTATCCTCATGGTCTCTTCGCGAGATATACGTAGGTTATGTTATAAAGTTTGGTCATCTTTCCGGTAGCATCGGCAACGACAGAGTCGATGCCGCGTACCAGTCCGAAGACCTCACTAAATCATTCAATCGGTAGTAGCGACGGGCGGTGTGTACAAAGGGCAGGGACGTAATCAACGCGAGCTTATGACTCGCGCCTGTCTCTTCGAAAAAAATATGGCCCTGTGATAAGTGATGCCGTAAACCCTCATCACACAGTGACCTTTTCAGGATGAAGTGGTATTGGTTGATTTGCGTGTGGATTTTCCGTTGCCCATATTTTACAATTCTATGCATTGACATATCCTGTCAGATGGAAGTGGGCTTCGTCTGTCCACAAAATCTTCCACGGCCAGTCATCGTCCACTTCCATGTGAGCAAGAGCAGAAGTCTTTCTTGCTGGTAGTTCAACAGGAAGCAATTCGTGCACATGGGTAATTTTAAATGGCTAGCAAAGAAGGACGTTTCGTAGGCTTTTACACATGTGCTCATGTATATGCCCACTGTTCAAGCTATTCTCCATGCACTACACATTTGCACACCACCTCTCGTCTCATCCTGCATTGCTGTGGCCACTGCTTCCATTGACATTGAATCAGTTTGTTTCCTCCCTCTACCAGGTTGCACACCAAAAGAACCTATTTTTTCAAATTTCTGAATAATTTTCTCCAGATCCATGGCAGTCATCGGACCAACGCCTTTTTTCAAACCCTTCAGTGTCCGGAACTTCTGCAGAAGACGTGTGCACAGTCATCATTCTTGTAATACAGCTTTACAAGCAGAGCATGGTTCTGCATTGAGACAGTCATGGTGAAAGCTGCAGACGTGAAAGGAAGAAAAGCCGTGTACCCTGCGTGTTTATACCACCATCAGTGGGTCGTGCACATGACAGGTGTTTTCATTTACGTATTCTGACAAATACAGCACCATCTAGTGATCAAATTTCACACTATTTTTTTTCTCCTACCATACTTTTTCCCTCTTCTCCAATAATATTCCATTGCAATTTGACGTCATTCTGACCAGTGGTGTTACTCCTACAGCATTTTGAAAGTTTAACGTTAATTATAATCACCCTGTATAAGACAGTTTGCAAAGCTATTGCATAACTGTGTCATTTTATTGTTCTGTATTAGTCAGTGGTATTAAAATATATAAATGATTATTATTAACATTCCAGCCAGTACAATGTAGCCATGCAAGTGTGTGTGTATTCTGTTAGTTCTGGAGAAGTATTTGCGTGAAAGCTTATCAAAATTCTGTCTTATTTATGTGCTTATTGATGATGTAATGCACTAACTATACAGTCAGTTCTTTCCTGTGCTCTTTCCATTATTTATTAAAATGTGGGAGATAGTATACAGTAAAGTTAACTGTTTCATTGCTCAATAATTTTCTTTTAACATATTAAACCTCCATTTACATTTGTTGCAGGTGTCTGGAAGCCAGGTTGTGATGTCCCACTCTCCTCTTAAATTATTCACTGAATTCCATAATAAAAGGGTGTTACTGTCTGGTCAAGGCCCTATTAGTGACATAGCCCTAAATTTAGGGTTTTCTAATTTTGTGTCAATTGACGAAGTTCGCACAACATATCCACTTTTGGATGTTGTGGATTTAGAAAGGAGAAAGGTGAGATTGAATGTATTATTTCATGGTTTTTCAAAATACGCCAGTGATGTTGGTTGTTTAAACTAGTTCACAGGCATCATTTATATTTTTATTCTCTGTTTTGCATGAAACAGTGATAATTTTTTTTAACTGTGAGATACAGTGTAGTGCTTTGTTCTATAATTTTTTCAAAACTTAAGATAGTATATTGAACAAGATGTTTCTCACTGCATTTTGGCTTTCTGTGCTGCATGTGAAGAGCAGTTTTTTTAATCTTATCAATTGAACTTGTGGCCTTGTTAGGCATTTTTCCTACTATATCTGAAATTCTTATACCACTGAATCTCTCTTCATTGTTGGCAACAAGTTGCTAGAGTTGATATAAGTTTTCTAGATTCCTAACTGACATTATAGGTAGGTATTACCTTAGCAGCATGTTTATGGTTTAGGGGTCACCAGCAGGTGTCCTTGATACATGCAGTCACGAAGAGCAAAACTATGTTTGTGTTATTAGTTACCTGGAGCAAATTGTGTGCATATCAAAGAACATTTTACAATAGAGAGCAGCCAAATGAGGCAGTGGAGTTGTAAAGACAGTGACCTCATGTTCGGAAAGATGGATTTTGCTCTGTCCAGCCACCCCTAGAAGCATGCTTAAATGTTCTTTGTACACCATCTGCTCAAAAAGTTCAGAACTGATTTTTTTTCTGTGGTATAAACAACATCAGTGCAATAACTATGATGGCAGCTTGAATGTACAACTGTAAACAACAAATGTATGTTCAGCTAGTCTGTTATGAGCAGGCAGTGTTAAGTAGTGGACATATGGCTGTAGTGTCAGCATTGTTGTGTCACAAATCCCCATAGAGCAACATCTCTAAATCAAGTGGTCAAGACATTCTCAGAATGTTTTGAAGTGAAGAAAAGTGTGTGCAAAGTTTGCCATGCCCATCTTAGCTCTCGAACAAAAACATCATCTGTGGGTGCCTGCCAAGACTCGATTGAAATGTACAATGCAAACAATCCTTTTCTGCAAAAAATCATCACAGGTGATGAGATTTGATTTTATCAATACTAACCTGCCACAAAACAACAAAGTGCACAAATTCAAATGAAGGGTCAGATGACGTAACCGACATTCAAGCCAATTCGACAAATGAGTTAAACAACATCCCAAAGAAAGATTTTTGTGACAGTTTCATAAGGTTTGTGACAGTTTCATAAGGTTGTATAAACATTCTCTGCATTGTGTTTGGGAAGGAGGGGGGGGGGGGGGGGGTGAGGAGGTAGAACACCTGAAGCATTAAAACCACTGTGTTAACTTTCAGTCTCAAAACTTTTTGAACTGATGGAGTATATTTTTGAGCAATTTATTTTCATTGTATTGTGATGATAATTCCTATATCATTATAAGATGATACCTGGATGATTAAATAGAAATAAAGTAAATACCACAGACACCATAAGAATATGACAACCCAGCCTGGTAAAGCAATAAATTAACGGTTTCCCCAATGCACAGTGCTTCATACGAGCATTATTATGTACTGCCTGTTAAGTTGTGAAATTCAAGGCACAACAGTGTTCTAAAATTGAAGTAGTAGGTTTAACATTGCACCTGTGTGTTCTTTTTCGTGACGATTTAAGGTTTGTGACATATCCGTATATCACTTGAAGCCAATTTGTTTCCCTGTCCGAGTTCAACTGACCTAGTGTAATGCATGAAATTTGTAGTTGAATATCTAATAAGAAAGATTTTGTTCTTGTGCTAGGTGACAATAAAATCACCACCGTCATTTATTTTTTCACACCTGCAAGCTGGATGCCGTTGTAGCTAAGCCTCCTTGAACTTTACTTGTCTTTCCCAAACTGCTAGTGGGCTCTTTGATTTTGAGGTGCATGAGAACCTTCTTCTCCCAGCTATCATGAGACCTTCGTCATGATCCATTCCCAGAGGCACGTAGTCAAAGCAAACCCTATTGGCAGCCGTCCTGATCAAATGCTTGTACCAATGCAGTCGCTTGAATTCAAGAGTCTCCAGCAGGCTTTTTTGCTGTCGTGGCTGTTATGGGATGTCTTTTTTTATTTTATGTCATTTTATTTTCTCTAGGAAAAAATGAAGTAAGTTCATTTGTGTTACCGGGAGACTGTTCCTGTTCGGTCAAGTCGGCTGCAACCAACTATTTGGATTGTAATTTTTGCTGCCTGTTGTCTGACAACTTCCCATCTGCTGCACTGGAATCATCCTGTGAATTTGCTTCCTTATCCCTGAAGTCTTTTTCTCTCATTTCTTCATTTACATCCACACCTGTACTCTGCAACCCACTGAAGTTCATGGCAGAGGGTACGTTTCATTGTACCAGTTATCACGGTTTCTTCCCATTCCATTCACGTATGGAGCACAGGAAGATGATTGTTTGACTGCCTCTGTGTGCTCTGTAATTATTCTTATCTTGTCGTCATAACCCCTATGTGAGCGATACAAGCATCATCTGCAAAAAGTCTGAGCTTATTGTTAATATTGTCCGCAAGGTAATTAATATACGTCATGAACAGTGAGAGTCTGAGCACATTTCCCTGGGGCACACCCAAAGCTACTTCTACGTCTGACGATGACTCTCCATCAGAGATAACATGCTGCATCCTCCGTACCAAAAAGTCCTCAATACAGTCACAAATTTCATTTGATACTGTACATGATCATACTTCCAACAATAAGCATACTTGTGGTACTAAGTCAAATGCTTTTTGGAAATCAAGAAATATTGCATCTACCTGACTGCCTTGATCCAAAGCTTTCAGTATGCTAAGTGAGAAAAGTGAGAGTTGGGTTCCACATGATCAGTGTTTTCAGAACCCATGCTTTGTGGCACGCAGGAGGTCATTCTGTTGCACAACTCCCTGTTGCCTACATTCCAAGGTATAACAGGCCCAGTGAAACAGCTTCTCCTTATTACCGAGGGACATTGATGCTCACAGCAAGATAGTACAAACAAGTGTAGAAGAGGTGAGATATTTGGAAAATTAATTATACAGCTCAGTTATGCCAACTCAGTACCATAGCTCCAACTCATTTCAGCTCAGCTCATTACCCATACTCTACTATTGACTTTTGTGGCCCAACAATTATTCATGTAGTCCAGGTGGAACATCGGTGGTGGTGATCTATGTGCCAGCAATCATTTTCCCATTATTCTGTGTCTTCTTAACCACCAGTCGACAGAAAGCCCAATGTGTTGGTCTCTCAGCAAAATTTAACTGAACAACTTTAAGTGCCAAAATAGTTGTTGAAGTTAACCAACAGAAGGGAACTGATATTTTGCAAGAAATATGCTGATACAGCAACCATTACATGGCCCTGCCATTGCTGTGTGGAGCATAAACTGGCATTTTCTAGTGCTTTCTAGTGGCTTGTTCACCAACACTATCACTCACCCACAGCAGCCTATGAGCCTATATGCTGGGAGTCGGTGGATGGAGCTTCCTTCCCCGCAGCCCCCCCCCCCCCCCCACCCCTACCTGTCTCAGAATTTGTTCTTCTTCTTGTGGTCAGACTGTAGGTGTTCCTTTGCATGGCCAGCATCAGGTTCAGTTGTGTTTTCACCTTGCTATTGTTATGCTTGTCATGAAGTACCATGGTTTCTCAGTTTCCACTTTGCTACATATTAGGTTTTTCTCTGTCAAGATTACTCTTTGGATTTGTTTTCCTGTTGTTCTGTATCCACTTGATTGCTTCCTCATTCTTTGTGTTTCTGTCCATACTTGGTAATCCGGTGGCGACAGCCCCTGACCAGTCAGCCCACACCAGCAGCTTCTGTTTAGTCGTTTATGATCTTCTGTCAAATCCCAGTCACAATAATAGGCAATGAGGTAGCTAAGTACCATGGAGTCAAGGCTTGTAAAACTTTTGGAACAGCAACATTTGTTACTGCAGCAAAATTGCAACAGCAGTTTCAACAACAACAACATCAAAAACAAAACAACAGCAACAATAACAATAAAATGAGTTGCTCCATGAAGAAATTTGGGTTTTGAAGGATTAACTGAGTTAATCCTTCAGTTAACACAATTGAAGCATATGATGCGCGTGGCACCCTGCCTTATGCTCTTTTCACCATCATGTCCACTGTTCTGGCCACAGGTGCCTCTCCATATGGCGTTGGTGCAGTGCTGACACGTATGAACAATGACTGTACTGAGCAACCTATCACCTGTGTGTCAAAGACACTGGCACCTCGCTCAAAAGAGCTGCTCGCAGATAGACAAGGAGGTATTAGTTATTGTATTTGCCATTAAGAAGATCCATGTTTACCCATTAGGGAATAAGTTCATTTAAGTTATGGCCCACAAACTGCTGGGTGTGCTATTTCATTTGTGCTCCTATCTTCTTGAATGGGCTTCTCCTCAGCTGTTACAATTATACCACAAAGTACAAACCAACAGAACAACATGCATATGGGGATGCTCTAACATTCTAACATGCTTTCCTGCAGGCCTTCAACCAGCAGAAAATCTCATGTTTTGACATAGAGGTGAAATGGAGACATTTCTTGGAATAGAGTCCCATAATAGCTGCACAAATCACTGCAGACACATGCCTCAACCCAATCTTACAACACGCCATCTCCTAGGTGCACCATGGTTGGCTAACTTACATTTCACAGAACACCAATCAAGAGTTCGAGGCCTGGTGCCTCATATACCACTATCAGTCAGATAGACATGGAGACTGACGTCATCCTGGTCATCCTGCTCCACCATGGGCACTGGAAATGTCAGGGATGAAAGCGCAAGTGAGATGATATGCCTACTGGTCAGGTTTAAACAAGGATGTGGAATCCATGGTGTGCAGCTAACCAGCTTGCACTGGCATCAGGCAGCACCACCCCAATCTTTCACCCCTTGGCCCTCCTCTGTTGCCTTTGGGACTGCATTCATTTCGACTTTCAGGGCTGAATATATGGCTAATAGTCATGGACGCTTAGTCTAAAGACCCATATGTGGTCAACATGGCATACAGCACAGCGGAAGATACTCATTAACATTCCAGTCCAGATTTTACCATTGAAGCACTTCTCCAAACCATAGTATCAGACAGTGGGCCTCAGCTCATGGCATTGGCTTTCAAACAATTCTGCACATCAAACGGCATAGAAAACCTTTTTAGTTTACAATTTCACCCATTCTCCAATAGTGAAACTGAGCATATGATGCAAATATTAAAGGGCAAATGTTGAAAGCATTGGGAACCACCATCACAACAGCAGCACTCAAGATGTTCCTGAGCACATATAGGACCACATCCACCCAAGACACTAATTTGGTGGAGCTCATCCATGGGAGATAACCACATGTGCTCCTTCTACTCATGCTCTTCCTGCTGGCCCCACAGCCCTGGGAACCCCAGACTCGGCACTCTGGGTGTGCTATGTCAGTTGACACCCTTTAAGGTTTGGAGCATCATAGTACCAACCAATTCTGTTGACATCTACCAACTGCACCTTTGCCATTGGTCCACCATCACCTAGAAAGTGCCCCCCCCCCCTCCCCCCCATTTCCATCCCACAAAACCGCACAGATTTCACTTGTGCCCCAGAAATCCACCAGCAATTTCATTGGAAACAGGCGTGGAGGTGGAGGTGGAGGTCTACATGCAACCTCCTTAAACACAGCCAACAACACAGATATCATGATGTCGTAGTATAATACCTGACACCTCCAGGTCCTCCAGTCCATACAAGCCCCTGTTTGGCGAGTTTGGAGAGCAAGGAACTGGACCTTTATTGCTAGGTGGTGCTGTTACATCCGTGAGTGCTTTAGTAGTTGGCCTGCGGTGCCACACATCATTCCCCCAGGCAAACAGAGTTCATGGCCACTCTGGAGCTTCAGCCATGCAGCGACATCTAGTTCATTGATGTATTTGGCTCACTATTATCTTGCTTTTCATAATGCACCATTTATTCTTGGTTTCCGCTTCATTACCTCTTAGGTTTTCTCTCTCCCGATTGCTCATTTTACGAGGGTCACTCCATAAGAAATGCACACTATTTTTGTAAAAATACGGTTTTCATTCTGCATGTGTGAATGTTTTACAGTGTGCAGATACATCCTTCCTGCTTGTTTTCAAACTTAGTTCAATCTGTTCCCGTGTGAATGTTTTACAGTGTGTTGATACGATACATCCTTCCTGCTTGTTTTCAAACTTAGTTCAATCTGTTCCCTTTAGTGGTGCCGTCACAGCATGTCTTCAAGATGGCTGCTACACTTGACGTTCATCAGAAGCAACATGCTGTCATAGAATTCCTGTGCCATGAAAACTAGACAGTGGGAAACATCCACAAGAGGTTGAAAGTGGAGTATGGAGATGCTGCTGTCGATCGCAGTATAGTCAGTTGGTGGGCAAGCAGGTTACGTGATGAAAGCAGACACGGCAATATTGAGGATTGTCCTCACAGCGGCAGGCCTCGTACTGCACACACTCCAGATAATGTGCAGAGTGTTAACGAATTGGTGACTGCTTACAGACACATCCCAGTGAACGAATTGTCACACTACATTGGGATAGGGGAAGGAACTGTTTGCAGATTACTGAAAGTGTTGGCATTAAAAAAGGTTTGTGCCAGGTGGGTTCCCAGGATGTTGACATTGGCTCACAAAGAAACAAGAAAAACGGTATGCAGTGAACTTTTGGAACAGTACGAGAATGGTGGAGATGAATTTCTTGGAAGAATTGTGACAGGTGATGAAACATGGCTCCATCATTTTTTACCAGAGACGAAGAGACAATCAGTGGAGTGGCATCATGCAAATGCACCCAAGAAAAAAAATTCAAAACCACACCATCTGCTGGAAAAGTTATGGCTACGGTGTTTTTCGATTCTGATGAACCAACAACTGCTCTCATACCTCAAATCCAAGGGTATCAATCCCAAAATCAATTTTGCTCTCCTCGTCTTGCAGGGGTGGTTTGAAAATTGTAGCGCTTTACTGTGTTGGCTCTAATATGTACTCACCTTGTAATCTTCAACTGACTGACTCAGTTTAAAATGGCCTCCATAACGTTGTTCAGCTTGACTTTTTCACATTAACAAATCATTCCCATAACTGAAAGAAGTGGTAAGTGACAGAAAACGGAAAAAAAATCTTCAGACTGGTTGGGGATCAAACCCCAGCTCTTAGCATTTGAAACCTGGCACTAACATTTTGAACTATTGTGGCACATCTCTTGCTTGTATCTAAACATGATACACACTGGTGTGCTACACTTCAGGATGAAAGTAACTTTTGCATGATGTTTCACTGCCAAGTAACACAGCTTTATGATATTTGGACAATACATTTCTGTGTATGAACTGCTGCAGTATAATGCTGAAGGGAACTGAAAGAAATATGGAGTGAGATGAATAGAAATGACACTTTCATTCAAAAACAATAATTAGACTGAAGTCACCGTGATTCATGATCATTCCATGGACATTACAAAAGGCTGGACATGGTTCTTAATAGGTAGTGTGGTCACCATAGACATCCAATGTATGTTCTGCGATGTGCTCCTATCATTTTGGTTGGCAAGGAGTTGGTGTAGTGAGGTGTTCTAATCATCCACCAGTGCAGTTGACTACTGCTGGATGGTCATTGGTGCATGTGTATGTGCTGCAACACGTCTCCCCAATGCATCCCACACATGATTAATGGGATTTAAGTCAGAAGCATGGACAAATTAGTCCAGTTGCCAAATATCCTCTTGTTCGAAGAGCTCCTCCACCTGCGCTGTTCAGAGTGGTCATGCATCGTCATCCAATAAAATGAAGTCAGGGTTGAATGTGCTCCCAAAAAGACACACTGAACCCTGACCAATGACTGTACCTGTTCAAAGATTTGGAGCTCAGTATGTCCATGCAACATTATGCCTCACAACGTCCAGCACCTGGACCACCAAAATGATCATGTTCGACAATGTTCATGGGTGTGTTACATGTATCCACCTCTTGCCATTCCCACTGCAGGTCCAGGGGTAAGAATAGGCCCAAGGTATTCCTGCCTGTCGTAAGAGGTGACTAAAAGGAGTTTCACACGTTCCAGCCTTTATGTGATGGTCCCCTGTAGGGTTTGACCTCCATTATTCAAAATTTTCCCGAAGAGTGAGCCAATTGGGGAAGGGAGCCTTACATGGTGCATCATGTCCGTCGTGCATTGAAATCTTTAGTCCACTTTCTCGTCATTGCATTTCAGTCCTGCTCATTCTCCATCTCTTGGGTGAGGACACCTTTCTGGGTGCGTTTTCCACCATGCACTATGCAGTGTCGCTTTCTGCGTCGACGATGACCATGAACTTTTTTTGCACTTGATATCCAGAACGGTAGCCAGTCTGTTGTGGTGGGGCTGCCATGTACCCTGTTGGTTGTAGCCCCCTGACCGCACAGGGATCGCTCTGCTGATGCCTGCGCTGTTAACTCCCCACATATGCCAAGGGGTAGATGCCCATCCCCCTGCCAGGAGGACTTTGCTGTGGCTGGGTGGCGCCCGTGGGGAGGGCCCCTGGGCAGAGTGGCTGGCATCAGGGCGGATGACATGCAATGAGGCATAGTCCATCATCTCATGCTGGTGGTGAAACACCAGCAGTCTCTTAAGTGTTCTCCATCCCTGGCCACACAATGGGAGGAACGCCAGGCTAAGGATGGCAGTGGATCTTATTCACCCTGGTACCTTGTATGTTCGAGAGCTGATGGATAATCTTTCATGACAATGAAGCCTCAGTGTTTTGTTGAGCATTTTAGAGGACAAGTTTGGGGAGGTGGAGGGTTTGTCCAAAATGAGATCTCGGTCAGTCTTCATCAAAACAGCATCCTCTGCCCAGTCACAGAGGTTACTCACTTGTGACAAGCTGGGGGATGTTTCTGTAACGAGCATGCCCTATTAGAGCTTAAATATGATCCAGGGTATCATATTTCACATGGACTTTCTTTTGAAGTCTGACGATGAGCCGCACGCCAATTTAGAGCGGCGAGGTGTGCATTTCGTCCGGAGTGTCCACCGGAGTCTGAGAGATAACCAGGTTGCCACCAGTGCCTTCATCTTGGCCTTCGAGGGTGATACATTGCCCGAGAAGGTCAAGGTGATGGTCTACCGATGTGATGTAAAGCCCTATATCCCTCGCCCAATGCAGTGCTTTAAGTGCTGGAAGTTCAGCCATATGTCTTCCCGCTGTACTTCCAGCATCACATGTTGAGATTGTGGACGCCCATCACATCCCAATACTCCATGTGCCCCGCTTCCCATCTGTGTCAACTGCAAAGAGAACCTTTCCCCTTGCTCTCCAGTTTGCAGGATTCTCCAGAAAGAAAGGATACTCATGGAGTACAAGACCCTGGACCAACTGACCTACACTGAGCCTAAGAGAAAATCTGAACACCTGCATCTTGTATGTATGACATCGTCCTACGCCGCCACTACAACAGTTCTGGCACCATCAGCTCTGCCAACCCCTGTCACGTCTCAGAGCCTGAAGACTACACCTGCTCCCTTGATGGTGAGGGCATTTCCCTCCCTGTTGCTCCCGCACCACCTACTTTGGGAGCAACATCCTCCCCCCCCCCCTCCCAACTATCGGAGATGTTCATCCCCACTTCTATGATGGAGAAGCGTAAGTCACCTTCGGCTTCTCTTGCTAGGGAGGGGTCCCTTGGGTCACTCCCTTCCCAGGTTTCTGCTAGTGGGAAAGATGACACCCACCAGTGGCTGAAGAGCTCAAAAGCAGCTGGTCGTAGGACTTCACGCTCATCCTCAGTCTCAGAGACTGAGCCAGTGAATTCCTCCCAGACAAGGGGAAACCCAAGGAACAGTGAGAGAAATCCAAAAAGAAGACCCCTAAGACCAGAGGTTCCCAAACTTTTGTTTGTCACGCCCCCCTTCTGCCGAAAAGAAAACTTCCGTGCCCCCCCCCCCCCCCCCCCCCCAAATATAGAGATTTTTATTAATTATCAAGAAACTATTGAAAAATTTGTGATGCTGACGTCTTGTAACATGGTGGGCTGTTAATGTATCGAGTCGCAGTTATTACGTCATCAGTCTAGTCTAGTGATTATAAGCCACTCCTAAAGTAAAGAAAGTCCTTGGTAAACAAGGAAAAATATTTGCGACCTTTGCAGATTAGTGGATGCGGGCCATTATTTTAAGTTGAGTGTAGCTTATTACTTTCACTCATTATCAAAAATAGTCACTCAGTCACGGTGTTAACGAACATCACTGTATTGTATGCCCATAGTGCTCCCCATTGTCATTGCGCATAGGTTGGCATTTATGTCAACGACGACAGTTACCGAACGGCAACAAAGACCCAGTTCCCAGAACCAGACAAAAAAATTAAAAATAAGTTTTACGAAATAGTTTTGCAGACTACACAGAACTTTAAAAAATATGAATAAAACAACTTCCTTACCTTGATTACACTCCCTTGCTGCACACCATTTCTTCACTCGCTTGCCATATCTAGGATAAACTTTCGCTGTGTCTTCATCCAGAAGAAATACTATTATTAGTTGAAATAGCATACCACACATAATATCAGAATCCATAAGGATCACATGCAGTATTTATATTTAAACCAGATTCACTATGTTTGTTTTATATTGTTTCTTCAAAATAGTTTTTTTATAATTTTACAGTATTACCTACATATAAGGATAGTTAGGAGGAAAATAACAAGTTCTCTTATAATGTGACGTATTTATTATAAAAATATTATTTCAACACACTTATGGCAAGAAACAAACAAATAAATCAATGTGAAGGATGAGCTTGCATATTTTTACAAGATTTTGAATTCTTGACTGAAGAGTAGAAACTGCGCAACGTAAATCATTGGCAATACTGAGTTTGCTTCTAAGCTTGTTTTTTATCGCCACTACCGCTGATATTGCTATTTTGCACAAATAAGTGCTTGAAAATGGTAAATACAGTTTCAGTGCTTGTTCTGCTGTGCTGGGATACACCGTGAGATTTTTCACCCAAAATAAAGGCTTATCCATCTTCTCACCGTCATACTTTGCTGCAGAATCATTTTTAATTTCTAAGACTTCCTCTTGTAGTCTGTCTGGCAACACATCCACATCAACGTGAAATGGATCCGTCGCTAACCTATAATAAATTTTATCATCACAACTGTTAGGGAAGTATCGTTCGAATTCATCAATGAGGTGCTGCAAATGGTTCGATGTTTTACTCTTAGTATCAGTATCCTTAAAATCGTTTTGAAATCGGGCTTCTTCCATGATTCCAAACAATCTGGGAAAGCAGGAGTAATTGCAGGCTAAAATTTTACGTTTCCATAGTTGCAACTTATCAGTCAACACTTTGATGGCATCCCCATGAAAAATTATGTTTGACTCTCCACCTTGTAATTTCAAATTCAATGTGTTTAAAGATTCGAAAATATCTGACAGATAAGCCAATGCAATGTGAACACTGGGCTCTCTAAATTCCACATACAATTCAGTTTGTTCGTTATTTTCCAAAAACTGCATCACTTCATCTCGAAGTTCAAATAATCTTCCTAGCATATTTCCTTTTGAGAGCCAGCATACTTCTGTATGAAATAAAAGTGTTTTATAGTCTGCTCCCAAGTCTTCACAAAGAGCCGTAAATAACCTGGAATTTAACGCACTCTTTTTAATATGATTCACGATTTTGATGCACAATTTCAAGACATCATTGAGTGCCTTTGGAAGTGTCTTAGCTGCCAATGCTTGACGGTGTATTACACAGTGGATAGCAGTAACACTATGGTTTTTTTTCTCTGACCATCTGCATGAATCCTGAGCGACATCTAAGCATTGATGGGGCGCCGTCTGTGCATACGCCTATCAGTTTATGCCATGATAACTCATTTTTACAAACATGAATTGCTTTTGAAGTTGCCTTTAACTCTGCAGAAAATAGCAACTCTTCTTTAATTGCTTCATTTTCTATATAGCGAACGAAAGCTAGCAGTTGGCAACAATTTGCAACATCGGTACTCTCGTCTAACTGTATTGCGAAAAACTGCGATTGTTTGATGGCCGTAACTAATCAATTTTGTATGTCGTCGGCCATATCATCAATCCGACGTTTCACAGTATTGTCAGAAAGCGGTATTTGTGAAAGTTTTTGTTTACTTTCTTACCCAAGAACAATATCAGCAGCTTTCAACAAACAGGGTTTGACTAGTGTCTCTCCGATAATATGACTTCATCTTGGTCCTTGAAATAAGTAGCGATAACTCATACGAGTCTTCCAGTACCTTTTCTGATGTCTGAGCAAAGGATCCAGCAGTGTCCAATTTCATTTGTTTCAAATTATCACATTTAGCAGCAAAAAATTCCTTCAGCTTCTCTTTCAATGCACCATGCTTTGCCCACAAATGGCGTTCCAGACGAGAAGGTCTCATGGAATCATTGCTCAATAGTGGTCAAGTGCCTCTGAGCACTATGCGACTCAACTTCTGAGGTCATCAGTTGCCTAGAACTTAGAACTAATTAAACCTAACTAACCTAAGGACATCACACACATCCATGCCCGAGGCAGGATTTGAACCTGCGACCGTAGCGTTCGCTCGGTTCCAGACTGTAGCGCCCAGAACCGCACGGCCACTCTGGCCGGCCATTGCTCAATACCTCGTAGCAAATAACACATGGCGGCTGGTCAACACCATTTTTTTGTATAGAAGCAAAATCATATTTGATATAATCATTATTATATTTACGGTTTTTCACGACACTCATGGTGAAGTAAAAAGAAAACAAGAAGTTAACGGTATAATTTCGCACTAACACTGATTTTATGGAGGCACAACTGTGAAAGATTCAACGCGATTTCAGCAAAATCCAATACATCAGATGTGTCAACAACTACAAGCAACCAACTGAAATAAAGGAAAGCTACTGTCGTCTGTCGGCACCTAAGATAACTGCCTGTGAGGAGTGGGGCTAAGAACGGGGAAGCCCAGCCGCAGCGCAGGTAGTCAGTGCACTGTCTGTCTGCGACCTGTTGGCCGAGCAGGGCTCTTGCTGGGAGAAACGGGCTTTTCCCGGATTAGGGCGGAAACAGCCTACAGCCGCCCTAAGAGTTTGCTACCTGTTCTGTGGTGCTTTTCTGAGCACTGCAGCCTGGGGTTTTATGCGAAAATCGTTTTCGTGCCCCTATCTTTCATTACTTATAAACGAAACATTATTAGTTTTGAGATAACATCAATGAATTGGTTTGCAGATTTCACGGTAATTAAGTAAGGTCATGGTTACACCTCACACATCGCTGGAAACTGTGCACAGTGCCAAGCAGTTATCTCTGTACTCGTACCAAAAAGAAGCCATTGTCGTAGCAAAGAATGTACACTAATTTCAAATGAAATTATGCCTTATTTCAAAAAGGCAGAAGAAAAATAACTGTTTTTTCAGATAAGTAATCCGAATGAAAGAGCTGTTGTACTGACGGTTCGGAAAAAAAAAAAGCCTCACTAATGGACTTCATTGTCTAACTAGCTGGGTTATGTTTCATTGTTAGCAGTCACGACAATATTTCCAGAATGGCGTGAAGTACTCTGCTCAGAACGAACACTTGTACTAGTTTCGCATTCACGTCGTGCACATTTTTCTGGTGACAAAGGGCATAAGCGTGGCGTCCAAACCCGCCAGTTCATATGAAGTGTATACAGTCTATTAAAGTCACTGTAATTGCAACACATGGGGATCCACGGGTTGACAGGGTAATAAAACGGCATTTTTGCAGTTACGCAGTATAAGTGATTATTACTCTGATGAACATAGCCTACTACGGCTAAAAGTTGTAACATGATTACGTTCAGTTCGTGTGTACAAATGTACGGAATAGTTAATACCTGACTTTTCTGTTTTCCAATTGTCAGAAGTAAGTTGTTTACAAATCTGATATATTAGAATTAACGCATATCGCCTTCATAATTTTGAGAGTTTCTGTGTGTGACATTCTAAACGTGATCTTCAAAAGCTGTATGTTCTAGGATAGGTTATTGAGATAGGATTGCGTGAAGTGGGACGCCAAACGATTGCATTTAGCACCATAATCTATAATTAATATCTGCACATTCATTTGTATTGAAATATAGATATTAAAATGAAATAGTAGGTTTATACCGCTAACTCCACCCGTGCCCCCCTTGCAATATCATCACGCCCCCCCCAGGGGGGCGCGCACCCCAGTTTGGGAACCTCTGCCTAAGACCAAGGAAATTACGGTGCCACCCACACCACTGCTGTGAACAAGCTCTGTGTCTGAGAATGGTGTGGAGATTCTGGAGTCCACTGAGGACCTAGATTTCGTCAGACCCTCAGCCACAATGGATATAGACTGCTCAGGCAATAAGTCGGTGGCAGCAGGTGACCCTGAGGCATAAACTGCCTCACTGAATGTTCCATGCCTTCCCAGTCTGGGAGGATGACATCATCCTCCAGTCGAATTGAGACAGTTTTATCCACCACTTGGCTAAGCTACAGCAACTGTTAAGCTTTATACCTGCTATCTGCATTGTCCTCCAGGAAACCTGGTTCCCGTCAATGTGGACCTGTGCCCTCCACGGCTATAAGGAATATTACAGGAACCATAGCGACTATAATTGGGTGTCAGGTGGAGTTTGCATTTATGTCCTAAACTCAGTCTGTAATGAAACTGTGCCCCTTCAAACCCTTCTTGAAGCCGTGGCTGTCAGAATAAGGACAACACAGGAAATAACTGTCTGCAATATATATCTTCCTCCAAATGGTGCAGTACCCCTGAATGTATTTGCTGCGCTGATTGATCAACACCATAAACCTATCCTACTTTCGCGAGAAAATTTTAAGGCCCATAACCCCTTGTGGGGTGACACCATGCTTACTAGCTGAGGCAGAGATGTCGAACCTGTACTGTCTCAGTAAATACTGGGGCTGCCACACATTTCAGTGTGGCTCATGGTAGTTATTTGGCCATTGATTTGTCAATTTGCAGCCCAGGGCTTCTTCTACATATGCACTGTAGAGCACATGACGACCTGTGTGGTAGTGACCATTTCCCTATCTTCCTGCCACTGCCCTGGTGTTAGGCCCATAATTGCCTTGTAACATGGTGGGCTGTTAATGTATCGAGTCGCAGTTATTACGTCATCAGTCTAGTCTAGTGATTATAAGCCACTCCTAAAGTAAAGAAAGTCCTTGGTAAACAAGGAAAAATATTTGCGACCTTTGCAGATTAGTGGATGCGGGCCATTATTTTAATTTGAGTGTAGCTTATTACTTTCACTCATTATCAAAAATAGTCACTCAGTCATGGTGTTAACGAACATCACTGTATTGTACGCCCATAGCGCTCCCCATTGTCATTGCGCATAGGTTGGCATTTATGTCAACGACAAGGTGGACTAGGAAACTTTCACCTCTGCTGCCACCGTTAACCCCCCCCCCCCCTCACACACACACACACACACACACACACACACACACACACACACACACACACTGTAACATCAATTTGATGTTTGAGCAGGTGACCACAACAATTGTTTCTGCAGCAGAAAATGCGGTCCCTTGCTTTTTAGGGTGCCCCCAGCATAAGGCAGTCCCTTGGTGGTCGCCGGAAGTTGCTGAAGCAATTGAGGAACGTCGGCGAGCTCTACAGCGGCATAGGCGACACCCTTCTCTGGAGCTCCTCATAGCCTTTAAACGGCTCCATAGCTGCGTTTGCCAACTTATCAAATGACGGAAGGAGTCGTCTTGGGAGAGATACATCTCGACCATTGGGTGCCATATGTCACCTTCCCAAGTCTGGGCAAAGATCAAACGTCTTTCTGGGTACCAGACCCCAACAGGTGTTCCCGGTGTTACCATAAATGGCATGTTATCTACCAATGCAAACGAGATTGCCGACCACTTCGCTCAAGCCTCTGCGTCAGAGAATTACCCCCCAGCCTTTCACACTCTCAAACGGCCGCTGGAAGCCCTCTCATTCACTACACGCTCCAGTAAATCCTATAATGCCCCATTTACAGACTCGGAGCTCCTCAGTGCCCTTGCACATTGCCCTGACACAGCTCCTGGGCCTGGCCACATCCACAGCCAGATGATTAAACATCTCTTATCTGACTACACGCGACATATCCTTTTCATCAACCGGATCTGGTGCGATGTCGTCTGTCCATCGCAATAATGGGAGAGCACCATCATTCCGGTGCTCAATCCTGGTAAAAACTCTCTTGACTATTGGCCCATCAACATCACCAATGTTCTTTGTAAGCTGTTGGAACGTATGGTGTGTCGGCGGTTGGGTTGGGTCCAGGAGTCACATGGGCTACTGGCTCCGTATCAGGGCAGCTTCCACCAGGGTCACTCTACCAGTGATAATCTTGTGTCCCTCAAGTCTGCCGTCTGAACAGCCTTTTCCAGACACCAACAACTGGTTGCCATATTTTTTGATTTATGAAAAGCGGATGACATGACCTGGTGACATCATATCCTTACCACATTGTACAAGTGGGGTCTCTGAGGCCTGCTTCCGATTTTTATCCAAAATTTCCTGTAACTCTGTACTTTCCATGTCCAAGTAGGTGCCTCCCATAGTTCCATCCATATCCAGGAGATTGGAGTCCCACAGGGCTCTGTATTGAGTGTATCTCTATTTTTGGTGGCCATTTACAGTCAAACACAGCAGCTGTCGGGCCTTCTCTGTATGCAGACGAGTTCTGCATTTCATATTGCTGCTCCTGTACTGGTGTTGCTGAGCGTCGCCTACTGGGAGCGGTCCACAAGGCGCAGTCATGGGTTCTAGCCAGTGGGTTCCAGTTCTCCGCCATGAAGACTTGTGTCATGCATTTTTGTCGCTGTCATACCGTTCATCCGGAACCAGCACTTTACCTTAAAGACGATCCACTCATTGTAGTGGAGACATATCGATACTTAGGTCTGGTTTTTGATGCTCGTTTTACTTGGCTCCCTTGTCTTCGTCAGCTTAAACGGAAGTGTTGGCAGCACCTCAATGCCCTCCACTGTCTGAGCGACACCAACTGGCGTGCAGATCGCTCCACGCTGCTGCAGCTATATGGAGCCCTTTTTCAATCCCTCCTTGACTATGGGAGTGTGATTTATGGTTCAGCAGCACCCTCAGCATTGCATTTGCTCGACCCATTGCACCATTGCGGAGTTCGACTAGCGACAGGAGCTTTTAGGATGAGTCCGGTGACATGCGTACTGGTGGAGGCTGGAGTCCCTCCATTGAAGATCAGATGTGCACAACTGCTTGCCAGTTACATTGCACACATTCATAGCTCTCCTAATTACCGTCTTCTTTTCCCAACCACACCAGTTCACCTCCCGCATGGGTGGTCCAGGTCAGGGCTAACGATTACAGTTCGCGTACGATCGCTTCGGTCTGAACTGGAGTTCTTCCCTTCACCACCTCTCCTTGAGGTCCATTCACGCACACCTCTGTGGTGTAGCTGTAGGCCGAAGCTTCGCCTGGACCTTTCGCATGGCCCTAAGGACTCCATTAACCCTGCGGCTCTCCGCTGTCGCTTCCTCTTGATTCTTGAAGTGTTCTGGGACCTTGAAGTGGTTTACACCGACGGCTCAATGGCTGATGGTAATGTTGGCTTCGCCTATGTCCACAGAGGCTATATTGAACAGCATTGCTTGCCCAATGGCTGCAGTGCATTCACTGCAGAGCTGGTGGCCATATCTCGTGCACTTCAGTATATCCTTTCATGCCTTAGGAATCGTTTCTTCTGTGCACTGACTCCTTGCTACAAGCTATTGACCAGTGCTACCCTCACCATCCTTTGGTGGCGTCCATCCAGGAGTCCATCTATGCCCTGGACCGGTCCCATCGTTCAGTGGTCTTTGTGTGTACCCCAGGACACGTTGGCATCCCAGGCAACGAACTTGCCGACAAGCTGGCCGAACAGGCTATGTGAAAGCCGCTTCTGGAGATTGGCATCTCTGAACCTGACCTGCGTTCTGACTTATGCCACAGTTTTTGGGAGACAGATTGGCATAACAGTATGCACAACAAACTGCATGTCATTAAGGAGACTTTTGAATGTGTGGAAGTCTTCCATGCGGGCCTCTCACAGGGAATTAGTTGTCCTCTGCCGGCTCCACATTGGCCACGCTTGGGTGACCCACGGTTACCTTTTGCGCCTTGAAGACCTACCTCAGTGTCGGTGCAGTGCTCAGTTGACACTGGCCCATAGTTTGGTGCACTGTCCCACTTTGATTTCCCAGTGACGAAATCTTGGGTTACCGGACTCGTTGCCGCTAATTTTATCTGACAACGCCTCATCGGCTGATTTAGTCTTACGTTTTATTCGTGAGGGTGGGTTTTATCATTTGATCTAAGTTTTTGCGCATGTCCTTTGTCCCTCTGTGTCCTCCACCCTAGTGCTTTTAGAATGGAGGTTTTAATGTGTTGCAGAGTGGCTGGCTTTTTATTTTTATTTTCATTGTTGGCCGGACACTAATCTGCTTTCTTGTTTTACTCTCTTCTGTTTCTAGCATTTCTGTTGTTTTCTTGTCCTCTTTTGTTCCTTTTAGTGTTCGTTGCCTTTTCTTCATTCTTGTGATTTTTTCCTTTCTTTCCGTTTTGTGTTACATGTCTCTTCTGTTTTATTCTCACACTTGTGGCATTGTTTTATTAGGAACAAAGGACCAATGACCTCGTAGTTTGGTCCCTTACCCCTCTTTTAAACCAACCAACCAACCTCTTGCCATGTGATGGTGCATCCAGCATTGTCAAACATGATTGGTTCGGTGGTCCAGGTGTTATGATGTGGGGATGTGTAACGTTGCATGGGTATACTTACTTCTAAATCTTTGAACATGGTACACCCACTTGTCAATGTTATTGTGATACTATACTCCCTCCCCATGTGTATCTTTTCAAGGGTACATTCAGCCCTGGCTTCATTTTAATGGCTAAAAATGCGTGACCACATCGAGCATTGCAGGTGGAAGAACTCTTCGAACAAGAGGATGTTTGGGGAATGGACTAGTTTGCCAATGCCCCGGACTTAAATCTATTAGGCATGTGTGTGATGCAGTGGAGAGATGTGTTTCACCATGTCAACACACGCCAACAACCATCCAGCAGTTGTCAACCTCACTGGTGGAGGAATGGAACGTCCTCCCACAAGAACTCCTTACAATAATGTCCAGGGGACAATCATGAACCTCGGTGACTTCAGTGTAAATATTGTCTCTGAATGAAAGTGTCATTTCTGTTCATCTCACTGAATATTTCTTCCAGTTTCCTTTAGTACTATACTGTAGCAGTTCGTTCTATGTATGGTCCAGATATCATCAAGCTGTGTTACTTGGCAGTAACGTATCATGTGAAAGCTACTTTCAGCATCAAGTTTTGCATATCAGTGTATTTTGTTATTAAAAATGCAGTTGTGTGCTCCCTGAGAATGATCTGAGTGGCAAATAGTGTCTATGGCAACACAGTGTTAAAGTTTATTCATTTTTTTCATCAAACAAGCTTGACCATGTTTTACTTTTATATGAGGGTTGGAACTTAAATAGTGGCAATTATTTATTCACAACCGATACAAAAGAGTTACATGTTTCCACCTGTTACTGTCCTACAAAGTAGTCACCAGCGTTGTGTAGAACCTGTTGTCAGCGATGTGGAAGGTGTAGTCTACTGTTAGCAGAGTCTGTTCTGTTGATGGTGCAGATGGAGTGGTCTACTGCCTGTTGAATCTCTGGAACAGTACTGAAGTGAATGCCATGAAGTGGTTCCTTTATCTTCGGAATCAAATCAAAATCACAAGTACTTAAGTCCGGGGAGTATGGTGGATGGTACAGTACTTCCCAGTCCCATCGACTGAACAGAGCAGCCACAGCTTGCGCTGTATGTGCCCGCGAATTGTCGTGCAAAATGATGGGTGGGTTGCACAGAAAGTGTCGCTGCTTCTTTCGCAAATCTGGTCACAGGTGATGCTCCAAAAATGAACAGTAATACTGTGCAGTCTGCTGTGTGTTAGGATAACACCATCACAGTCGTACATGAGAATCACCATAACTTTAGACCGCTCCATTCGCACCATCAACAGAACAAGCTCTGCTAATTGTGTACTATGCCTTCCACATCGCTTTCACCGTGTTCTGCACAACACTGGTGACTACTTTGAAGGAGAGTAACAGGTGCAAACACATAACTCTTTTGTATTGGTTGTGAATAAATAGTTGCCACTATTTATGTTCCAACCCTCGTATATTGATACCAGTTCAGAGCACACTAGATAGTAACTCACATCTGCTGGCTGACTCTGAACTTGTCAAAATGATCACCTCCCCTATTTGCTCTGGCCAGTCTTCAACTTGTCTGTCCATTGCCTCCTATATTAGTAGCGGAGATGCCTGGAAGGAGAGTACTGTTACAAAACTGAGTTACTTCTTAGTTAAGGGAATCTGCTAACCAGCTCTTGTGCAACTGCATTTCAGTTCCTGGGAGCAATTTGAAAGGCTCAAGATTGGATCCTAAACAGTGGTTTCCAGTTTTCCTCACCAAAAATCCACATAATCTGTTTTTGTAGACATTGGACTATGCACCTGCATCCTGAACTTTTCGAGATAGTTGAAAATTAAAATTGACAGAGCAATTCCACTTCCTATGAAGTGAATGAAAAATGTTAATAATCATTCACTCACTCAACAGCACCTCATTGAGAGCTGACCATACAGTGCCTTTATGACTACAAAGGTTATCTATAATCTACAGTGGTCATTAGCGCCCAGACTAAATTATGAATGCACTGCGAGGCACAATGTTAAAACAGCAACTAAAAAGGACAACACTATAAAAGGCATATGAACAGGCAAGAGATTAAAAGAAAACACCATAATCAAATGTCCTTAGATAGGTTTGTCAAGTGGATAAAACGAAGAACGCGAGCAGCTGCTCCTGGGTCATCCGCTAAAATTTCAGCCAAAGTACATGGCAGGCTAAGATCAATGCGCAGTGTATTAAAATTCGGACAGTACGTCAAAATGTGGCGAACCGTCAGCAATTGCCCACGGCGCCGGCGCAGCCGTCAGCAGATGGCAGTGGCTGAACCGGCAGTGTCCAATCCGTAACCAGGCCAAAACGACCTCCTCCATTAAGCTTGCTGGATCCTATTCACCACAGGTCCATGAGAATGGCAATGGGAGCCTTTCACACAAGTCCCTTTAACAACCTTCTGGCAGAAGTAGCCATACCACCACTGCAAGTCAGGTATCAGCAACATTTTGTTACTTACACAGTAATAACAATTTTGGCATATGCCTAACCATACACATTGCCCAGTACTGTTCGACAATCAGGAAACTAGACAGAGATAGTAAACCAGCTGGAGTGTGACAGGAAGTGTGAAAGAATTTCCTCCCAACTTCCTCTGCTTGATTGGAGGTGCAGATTATCTCGCAGGCTCCTCCTTGGTGTGTAGCATAACCTGAAGGCCTTGACCTATTGTGTGTACCCAAAAGGAACATGGACCCTAACATCAGTAGATTGATTATTCTTTCAGCCCTTCATGACTATTCTGATTCAGAGATAATCTACACAAATGACTTTAGAATTAATGGTACAGATGGTTTGTGTGTTTGTACATCAGTGGCTATGAGCAACAGCTTCTGCCAAATTCATGCAGTATGTTCACTGTGTAAGTGATATATCCCATGCCTTGCGGTACATTGGAAACTAAAACAGTTTATAGTTCACATTGTGATGCAGATGTCTGTGAGCTAGTAATGAGTTCTACCCACAGACCACATTACTTTTGAATATTTAAGATCTTCTATCTGAACTCAACCAGGGAGGCACCAACATCTGGATGCCAAACCATGTTTTTATACCTGCAAACAAGTTTGTTGACAAAATGCTCATTTGGGATAGTGTCCATAGCCAAACCACCTCAATGAACTCCTGGCTACAAGCTGTTGCAGTCCACATATTCCTTCCCCATTTCACCTTTTCTTTTTGTAATGTCTACATCCCTTCGTCGTTTGCTGTCACCAGGGCAGACTTCCTCCGGCTTATTGGTCAGTTGCTTCACCTGTTGCTGCTTGGTGACTTTAATGCCCACCATCGTCTTTGGGGCTCTTTTAGAACCTGTCCAAGGCTGGACTTCTCAGTCAACTCAACCTAATCTGTCTTAACACTGGAGCACCCAGGTTTCTTTCAGACACCACATGCACCTATTTCCATTTGGACCTCTTGTTTTGCACTGCTCAGCATGCTAGTCGTCTTGAGTGGTCCATTCTCTCTGACATGTACTTGAGTAACCATTTCCCATGTGCTGTCCGTTTGCTGACTCCTACCCCACCTAATGTAAACCCAACTGGCAGTTTTCTGCAGCCAACTGGAGGCTTTACTCCTTCCTGGCGACCTTCGACGAACATTTCCCTAGTTGTGATTACCAGGTAGGGTACCTTATGAATGTTGTCCTTATCACCACAGAATGTTTCATACCTCACACCCTCTCCTTTACAATGCTGTGTTCTGGTCCCCTGGTGGACTGGGGAGTGCCATGATGCGATTTGCACATGGAGACATGCACTCTGCATTTTTAATCATTGTGCTACAATGGTGAACTGTAGTTATAATAAACAGTTGCATGCGCAGTGTCGTTTTATTCTTCAGGGTAGCAAAATAGCTGGCTGGATTTCCTTTACTAGTTCTTTTAGGAATTTCACTCTCTCATACATTATGGGGGGGGGGGGGGGGGGGCAGCCTCTGTCGGCTCTCTGGGACAGAGGTCCATTGCCCGATTTCAGCTTGGCCACAGCAGGTGATGTCATTTTGGACCTAACTGCTATCTCCAACACCTTACGCCACTGTTTTTTGGAGATTTTGAGCTCCACTCACTATCACCTTCCATCCTTCCTGGAAAATGAGTGGAGGAGCAGGTGATGCCTTTCCCCTCTCAGAACTGTGAATGCTACAATACCTCCTTGAGGGAGCTTGACCATGCTCTCACCTCATCTCTGTCTTCTGTCCCAGGGCCAGACGATGTTCACATTCAGATGTTGCAGCACCTTTCTCTTGGGGCAAGCACTTTTCCCTTCGTACATACAATCGTGTTTGGGCAAATGGCATGTTTCACTAAAGCTGAAGTGAAGTCAGTGTCACACCCATATCTAAGGCCAATAAGGACAAACGCCTTCCCTCTAGCTACCACTCCATTTCTCTCACCACCTGTGTTTTCAAGGTGGTGGAACGTATGATTCACGGTCAGATGGTATGAAGGCTCGAATCTCGCACTCTACTAACCACTGTACAATGTGGTTTTTGTGCACATTGTTCTGCAGTTGACCATCTTGTCATGAACAGTTTTCTCTGGAAATACCATACAGTGGCCATGTTTTTCGATTTGGAGAAAGCCTGTAACACCTGCTGGAGGACTGGTATCCTCTGTACTCTATACACGTGGGGCTTCTGAGGCACCTGCCTGATTTCCTTTAGGAATTTTTTAAGAAGACCGAGTTTTCAAGGTATGTGTGGTTTTGGCCTTATCAGATACCATTACCCAGGAGAATGGGGTGTGTTGAGACTCTGTCCTGAGCATCGCCCACTTCGCTATTGTCATTAACCATATTATGGACTGTCTCTTGTCAGGCATCTCTAGCTCCCTTGTCACGGATGACTTTGCTATTTATTGCTTTTCTCCGTGGACTTGTCTCCTTGAGTGGTGTCTTCAGAGATGTCTTGATCATCTTTATTCATGGAGCATTGACAATGGCTTTCACTTTTCCACTGGCAAAACCATTTGTATTAATTTCTGGTGGCGCAATGGGTTTCTTCCACCTTCTTTACATCTTGGGCCTGTTACTCTTCTGTTCACTGAAACTAGGAAATTCGTGGGGCTCATGCTTGATAGGAAACTTTTTTGGTCCTCCCACATGTCTTACCTGCTTACTCACTGTACCTGGCCCCTCAGTGTCCTACACATCCTCAGTAGTACTTCATGGGGATTTGATCGGACCGCCCTGCTCCATTTAGACTGATCCCTTGCCCATTTGAAACAAGACTGTGGGTGTTTCATTTATTCATGCTCATATCTGTCCAACTTACGTCATCTTCACGCAATCTGCCATTGTGGAATACGTTTGGCCACTGGTGCCTTTCATACCAGCCCGGTTGGGAGTCTGTATGCAGAAGTTGCTGAACTACCACTGTTGTACCAGCGTGATGTCCTCCTCAGTGGATATGTATGCCATTTGTCTTCCATGCCCAGCCATCCACCCTGACCCCCCAATGACACTGTTCCGTTTTTGATCTACCACTTTTAGTTTCTTAACCTTCGAACTCAACTTAGCGATAGCAGCTTTGTGTAGGCAGATGGCACAAAGAGTGACCGTGGTGTCGGGCATGCCTTCATCATTGACACTGAACTTTTTCGGTATATGCTTCCAGATCACTGCTTGATTTTTACAGCAGAACTCTTTTCCTTCTATTAAGCCACCCAGTACATCCGGTGGCACAGGCTTTTTAATTGTCATATGCCCTAATTCTCACAGTGCCCTTCAGAGGCCCTATGTACTCTATACAGTCCATCCCTTAGTGCAATGGGCTGAAGAAAGCTTCCACTTGCTCGCTGTTGACAGAGCCCATGTTATATTCATGTGGATTCTAGGTCATGTCAGTCTGATGGGAAGTGAGGCAGCTGATGCTGCTGCCAAGGCCGCATTCCTCTTACCTCAGCGTGCCTGGTAGCTCTTCCATTCCTTCAGATGATCTCTGTGTTTCAGCCTGTCGGCAGGTGTGTCACTTTATCATCAGCACTGATCTTCTCTTCACAGGAACAATCTCTGGGGAATTAAACCTCTCCCAGTGCTTGGATGACTTCTTCTTACCCTCTTGTTGCGAGGAGATCATTTTAGCTAGGTTACATTTTGGGCACTGCCATTTTAGCCATCACCTTTTGTTATGTGGTGACCCCCACCACTTTGTGCTCATTGCCAACAACCGTTCGCCATTTCTTGACCAAATGCCCTTTTTTTTCCCCCAACTGCTTACATTTGTCTATGTTTGTCATCACGTTTTAGCGAACAATGCATGGGCTGGCAATCATGTTTTACTTTTTATTGATTGTAGAAATGTGGCGAAGGACATTTAATCTCTACTTAGAAACCTCTGCTATTTCTACAATGTATTTTATGGACCTTTCTTTAAGGGGAAGTCCTTGTTTTTAGCTCTCATTCCTTTTATCAATTGGGCTTAATGAAAGTTACTTTTAACTTCTTTTACTTATTGGTGTTCTAAGATTATGACATGGGCACTTATGACCTCAGTTGTTTCTGTGCCCTAAAAAAGTCCCAACAATATTTTTCTGTCTGTTTTTCTTATTTTAGACATAATACTACTAGTATTTTTCCTACAGTCTTCTCAGTTTAAGTTCATGTTCATGATAAAAGTGGAAGGAGAGCCTCTCACTTCAATACCATTTTCTCCATCAACATTTAATTCTTTTAGCCCCAAAAATCATTTTCTGTTCTCTCTTCCCATTTTAGACAAAATTGACATTCGTATTGGTCTTGCATTCCTCCTAGTTTTATATGAGTGTTTGGTACAGGTATGTGGGAAAAGCCTCTTTCCACAATCTCTGCCCATATGGGCCTCCAGGTAAGTGCTACCCTCCCCTCCCCCCCCCCCTTCCCCCCGATGCCTCAATATACCTCATACGTTAAGCCTCTTAGCATTCAATATTTTCGACTCCTATTTTATACCTCATTTTATATGTAACAGATGGTAGTATTTTTCTGACAAATAGAACAATCATTAATTTGTGTGGTTTAATTGATTCTTCTCTTATGGACATTAAGAAAATTGGTGCCATCTGCAACAATTTGCACATTGTATCAGCATGATAAAAGAAACAATTTTCTGTGCAGACCATTCTTCGTTTCTATGTCTGCCTGCTTAGCTGAGTGGTTACGTGTTTTCCTCTCATGTAGCGGGCACGGGTTCGATTCCCGGCCAAGTTGGAGATTTTCTCCACTTGGGGACCGAGTGTTGTGTTGTTCTCATCATCATCACCGACACGCAAGTTGCTCAATGTGGGACCACCTGAAATACGACTTGCAACCCAGCGGTCGAACTTCCCCAGATGGGGCCTCCTGTCCATCAATGCCACAATAATTTTATTTCATGTTTGCTTCTATAATAACCACATTATGTCAGTATTACCAATGAACATTTCTCTCCCTTGGACATTATAGTTGTTGACACTTACAGCATTTTACGATCCACACAGCAGTGCAGGGAAAAAGTAAAAGTGATAAGTGATGGCATCCCTGATATGATTTCAGCACAACCATTGTGAGTGAAGGCACGACTGTTACAAATCTGAAGTGAAGTCCACATGTAAAATTAAATACATGTATTTGTCACTATACAAGTGTACACACACACAAAATGTATTAGTGTAACTATTGAACTGGAACACACATGGTTGTAAAAATATTGGCATCAGTTTGACATGCACCTGTTCCTGATGTCAGTTTAGGATGGTCGTGGCAGGTGTGCCTCCATGGACCTCCAGCTAAGCCCTCGGCTACACAGGTACTGTTTTACATTATCCCATCTTATAGGCTCCAAAAATGGAGAATGCTTTTTTAAGTATCTGGCTATTCCTATCCTTCTTTTTATGTTGGTCAGGTAATGACTACATTTGTATGTCATGGCAAATTGATCTGCCACAGGAAAAGATTGCTATTTATCTTCCTATTCATAAGATCACACTTCACAGTGGATTGAAGGACCTGCTAGTGTAGTCCCTGCAAATCAGCAACCATCATCGGTTGTACATATACTTCATCAGCTGTACATAACACAACCACGTCCCATTCTTCATCTACAGGTTTTAATTCATCTCTGGGCAACATTCTGTCATAATATTCCCTAACTTTTTCATTTTTGCTTGATTCAATAAATTGATAAATTTTTAATTTTTGCGATTCTTTTGTTACAAGCTGTGGGAGGTCTTTTATTTACATTTACTACTAGCAGTACGCATTTTCCATCTACATTTTCAACTGGAATGATTTTGATGTCATTCACAGCCTTCCATACCTTTTAATCTGTCAGTATGTAATTTATTACTTTCATCCCAACCATATCTTATCTTACACGAGTCCCTGTTGCTGAACCAGATACTGTCCACTGTCTAGCTATTTCTCATACACTGATCCTGCACATCTCTTCCTGCATTTCTACTTCCCAGTCCACAGGGGGCCTATAAGTTGTCGTATCTTGTTTGTTGTCAGCTATCCTGTGCATTCAAATAGCCAATTACAGTTTGATATTCATAGTCCATGTGGGCTTCCAGTTTAAGAAATACAGGCAGTTCTTATTTTGAAAATCTTATTTGTGCTACAGAGACATGGAATACACTGTACTTTTTTGTATTTCCAGTTACTGTACAATTTCATTATTCTTTCACTAACAAGTTAACCCTAACTCCGAGCATCTGTGTCTTATGTGGTAAAAACCCTACACCATACTTTGACTCTGTTTCATTTTCAGCATAGAAGAGCTTTTAATCTAATCAGAGATTCTTATTTTCCAGTTTTCTTCCCTCGTTTTCACTTAACCCCAGGAGCAGCTGCAGTTTTCCTTCTTGCCATGAGGTTGACCAGCTCTTCAGTTATGTTTGTCAGTTTTGTTAGAATACTTGATTTTCCCATCTTTCTTCTATTTTTGATGATAATATGTCCAAGAAGGAACTGACTGTAAAATAATAAAAACCCATTCGATGAATTCTCTGATTACTACTATTTGAGGAGTAGGCCTTACGACTGTTCTGACTGCTTTCTACAAGGTAGTACAAGGAGCAATCTATGATCATGAGATGTGTGATCCGCATGTTACCAAATTCTCCGAATGTTAGTGACAATATTTTATGGAATATAATAATGGAGACACTTCAGCATCATCTTCTACTCATATGGAACTTGCATCAATATATTCATTTTGGACGTTACTGTTTGTTCTTTTTTGATGTGTCAGAGTGAAATAGAACTTCCGTCATTCTCAGAACTTTCACAATGATCCTTGTAGCAGTGATGTAGTAGTGAATGGAAATTACGTGAGTTGTAAAATGCAAGCTTTCATAAACAAACGTAACAAAGAACTTTGAAGAAAGGGGCAATTGACAACGAACAAAGAGAGGTCCCCGGTGGTGGGGTTGATTTTTTTGAAACCATCTATACAGTTATGTATGTAAAGATTGTGGGTATCATACACTGCTGCCATTGACCCTGGTAGGCCCCCATTTGTGAGTAATCGATGAAAAAAAAATTTGTAATTTTGTGGGACTGTCAGTAGTATTCAAAAAGTTGGGTCAAATAGTCTGCTCACATGGTGTAATGGATAGGATTGTAGCTACACAAGTAGGAGGTTGCGGGTTCGAATCTTGCCAGGAGCAGTATTTTTTAATCATCAATTAATTGAATAAAAATGATTTAAATATCAATTTTTATTACCATTCCCTTGTCACATCACTTTAATCATAATGCCCATTTCTTCATTTGTTCTTTTCTCACCTGAAATCTTTGTTCATGAGTTTTTAATTAATTTCTTGTTAATTTTGATTTAATTTTTGTTTTTGTTTTATCATCCTGTTTTTTCATCCACATTATTGCATTCATTGTGTCTATTTCTCATTTCGTTTGAATGTCATTAAACTTATGAACCCTTCTTTCATTTAGATCTTCGTTTGCATGAAGATTACCATGCAAAATAATAATAATAATAATAATAATAATAATAATAATACGTCCTTTCTGGTTCTGTCTTGCTCTGAACCCACTATCCAACATGCTAAATAATACAAATTATGGATATAATATTACTGGAACATACCCACACAAAATCACACATTTGCTATACATGGATGATCTAAAGCTACTGGCAGCAACCAATCAACAACTCAACCAATTACTAAAGATAACAGAAGTATTCAGCAATGATATAAATATGGCTTTTGGAACAGACAAATGTGAGAAAAATAGCATAGTCAAGGGAAAACACACTAAACAAGAAGATTACATATTGGATAACCACAGTGACTCCATAGAAGCGATGGAAAAAACAGGTGCCTATAAATATCTAGGATACAGACAAAAAATAGGAATAGATAATACAAATATTAAAGAAGAACCAAAAGAAAAATATAGACAAAGACTAACAAAAATACTGAAAACAGAATTGACAGCAAGAAACAAGACAAAAGCTATAAATACTTATGCTATATCAATATTGACCTACTCATTTGGAGTAGTGAAATGGAGTAACACAGACCTAGAAGCACTCAATACTCTTATACGATCACAATGCCACAAATATAGAATACATCACATACATTCAGCAACAGAAAGATTCACATTAAGCAGAAAGGAAGGAGGAAGGGGATTCATTGACATAAAAAACCTACATTATGGACAGGTAGACAATTTAAGAAAATTCTTTCTAGAACGAGCAGAAACTAGCAAAATACACAAAGCAATCACCCATATAAATACATCAGCTACACCATTGCAATTTCATAACCACTTCTACAACCCTTTGGATCACATAACATCAACAGATACGAAGAAAGTAAATTGGAAAAAGAAAACACTACATGGCAAGCACCCGTATCATCTAACACAGCCACACATCGATCAAGATGCATCCAACACATGGCTAAGAAAAGGCAATATATACAGTGAGACGGAAGGATTCATGATTGCAATACAGGATCAAACAATAAACACCAGATATTACAGCAAGCATGTTATTAAAGATCACAATACCACAACAGACAAATGCAGACTTTGCAAACAAGAAATAGAAACAGTAGATCACATCACCAGCGGATGTACAATACTAGCAAATACAAAATACCCCAGAAGACATGACAATGTAGCAAAAATAATACATCAACAACTTGCCATAAAACATAAACTAATAAAACAACATGTTCCCACATACAAGTATGCACCACAAAATGTACTGGAGAATGATTACAAATTATATGGAACAGAACCATTATAACAGATAAAACAACACCATATAATAAACCTGACATCATACTCACCGGTCCGCAGCTCGTGGTTGTGCAGTAACATTCTCGCTTCCCGCGCCTGGGTTCCCGGGTTCGATTCCCGGTGGGGTCGGGGATTTTCTCTGCCTTGTGATGACTGGGTGTTGTGTGATGTCCTTAGGTTAGTTAGGTTTAAGTAGTTCTAAGTTCTAGGGGACTGATGACCATAGATGTTAAGTCCCATAGTGCTCAGAGCCATTTTTCTCATACTCACCAATAAAAAGAAGAAATTAACACAACTAATCGAAATATCCATACCCAATACAACAAATATACAGAAGAAAACAGGAGAAAAAATTGAAAAATACATCCAACTGGCTGAAGAAGCCAAGGATATGAGGCATCAGGATAAAGTTGACATTATACCGATTATACTATCAACTACAGGAGTCATACCGCACAACATCCACCAGTACATCAACCCAATACAGCTACATCCAAATGTATATATACAACTACAGAAATCCGTAATTATTGATACATGTTCAATAACCCGAAAGTTCCTAAATGCAATGTAACATATACCGTACAGTTAAAAGGAAGTCACGCTTGATCAAGGTCCGCGTCACTTTTATTTTTGACCAGACATACGTCTGAGAAAAGAAAGAATAATAATAATAATAATAATTTGCACATCTGGTAATGAAAAATACATTTTTCACACTACTGCACTGTCAATATAAATAGATTATTTGGTCTCTCTCCGTCTTTTTTTTTTTTTTTTTTTTTTTTCCCCCCTGGTGGATCAGAATTTTCAAATAATTGAATGTTATGATAGATAATAAATATAGTTAAATTCGTATTCACAAAAATTATGATTGGAAAAATAATGAGATTAAGAAACATGAAACAAATGAAAAAAGTTCATACGGTGATTAAAATATTGTGACAAAGGAATAGAAATAAAAAATTACATTTGAACTGATTAATCGAGTAAAAATGATGATCAAAGTCATTTCAATAAAGATTTAAAAATAAAAAAAATTGGTGCACTTGACGAGATTCAATCCCGCAACCTCTTGTATGTGAAGTTATTATCCTGTCCATTACACCACACAACCAGGTTTTGTTATTTGACTTTTTAAATGTTATTGAGCATCAAGCAAAATTCCAAATTTTTTTTCATCAATTAAAAATGCTGGTCTACTAGGATGAATGACAGGGTGCGATACCTGGTCTCTTAAACCTACATCACTATACATTTGGTTTCAAGAAGTCTATCCTGCCACTGGGGACCTCTCCTTGTAAGACTTGTTGTGAGCAGCAAGTTTCTCTATAGACCATAGCCCTAGACATTTGCTTGGCAACTGAAAGTGATGTTGGGACATGTAACATTTGGCTTGAAGTGTTTTATTTTAATTCATTTGGCAAAATGAAGTGCATAATGTGAGGATAATGAAACTGGAACATTTGCTGCCTGTTACAGTGCCATGAAACATATCACAGTGAACTCCACTGCAGTACAAGAGCTTTTTACCAAGTGAAAAATCAGGTAATATGTTGGGGTAGTCCTGTGGATGTGTGGAACTGGAAAATAGCCGATGAATCTGCCCCCCCCCCCCCCCCCACACACACACACAAAATCTGGTATTTGTGCATTTAGCCATATAGAAAAATACATTGCTACTCAATCTATGTCATCATTATGGGTTTTAGCTTAAAATAGATAAAGTTCCCATCCATACATCAAAGGGCATACGTGAATGGTTTGATCAAATGGAGTAGTTGGTTGAGAACCCCAGTCGTAATGAAACTGACTGTACTATTGTTGTGGTCTTCCAATTTATATACTTTTGCTGCTCTGCATTCTATTTTATCCTCTGCAAGCCTCTTCATCTCTTCATAACTACTTGAGCCCACATCTGTTTAAAACTGCTGGTTGTAGTCAAGCTTTGGCATCTCCTCACACATCCCATCATTACTATATTGACAATTCCTTTATGCTTTAGGATGTGTAATATCAGCCAATCCCTTCTTTTAGTCAAATTATGCAATAAGCTTCTCTCTCCAATTCATTTCAGTACCTCTTCATTAGTTGTAGGATCAGTATCACCTCGTGTGTTCCTACATGTCTCTGGAACCCAAACTAATCTACCTCAAGGCTGGCTTCTCTAAGTCATTCCATTCTTCTTTAAGCAATATGGATCAGTATTTTGCAACCATGACTTATTAGACTGATGGTTCTCTGATTTTCATACCTGTCTGGCATTGCCTTCTTTGAAACAGTAATTATTATTTTCTTCTTTTAGTCTGGGGGTATTTTGCCTGTCTGATATATAATGCATCAGTTTTGTCATCATAAGTTCTCCCAAGGATCTCTGTAATTCTGAGCGAATGTTGTCTAGCAACAGAAACCTTATTTTGACATAAGTCTTTCAGTGCTCTGTCAAATTCTTGCAGCATCATATCACCCATCTCCTCATCATCTACTTCCTCTTCCCTTTCTCAAACATTGTCTTCAAGTTGTTTCCTTTTTATAGCCTATGTATATTTTTCTTCCACGTTCCAGCCTCCCCTTTCACATAATTTCAGTTTGCTATCTGACAAGGAACTTCTTGAGCGCAAGTTCGAAAGTTCATTTGAAGTGTTATGTTAACGATTGTGACAGCAGAAATGTTAGCACTGTGCACATCAGGAGGGCAACAGAAAATGAGTGTCCGAGAGGTGCACAGATCAACTTTCTGTGGCTATATGTATTACACTTCACAAAATGGATGTCATCGACATTCAAGAAATGTTCAAAACAAACCAATAACTTGCACCACGAACACTAAATGAAAAATGGTGCACCACAGTGATCACCAGTGTCCACACCATCAAGATCGAAGGTGAACTCCTTGGGAGTTACAAGCTGTGCACTACAATCAGCTAAGTATCCACCCTTAAAGAATGCATATAGGATCATGTTGGTGTAATGGGGTGATGAGAACTGATGGATTGTGAAGGCATGTAATAAATGCAAAACAAAACGTTTGGAAGATAGGAGATGAGGTACTAGCAGAATTGAAGCTGTGAGGATGGGGCATGAGTCGGGCTTGGGTATCTCAGATGGTAGAGCTCTTGCCCACAAAAGGCAAAGGTCCTGAGTTTGAGTCTCAGTCCGGCACACAGTTTTAATCTGCCATGAAGTTTCATATCAGTGCACACTCCGCTGCAGAGTGAAATCTCATTCTGGAAATGCAAAATAGTCTGTTGTGGAGCTTATTGCAAAACTGGCTATCTTCTAAGATGTAGCTGCAGATATAATACAATGTTTGCTTTGTTTATCATTGCCATTGCTTTGCTTTGTGTCAGTCGCAGTAGCACTAGCACTGTAGCACAGTTGTGAAGTACTCATTGACTAAGCTGTTCAGCTACACTTTATAGCCTCATGCTGTGATGCTGTGCTCACCATTGGATACCTCCAGGCTGGCCCTGTGTTGCCATTAGCAGCCAATATTATGGTTGCATGGCAGACAATTGGGCATGTTGAATGCTGTAAACATCACTGGCATTTTGTGACCTTGCACTCAAGGGATTCATTGTGAGCTCTAAATATTCATACATCTGCTTCTCTTTTCTCCAAAGGTTTGGTGAATTTTCCTCTAGGCAGCATCTGTCTTTCCCAGAGTCATACATACTTCAATAACTTTTAGCCATTCCTGATTTGCCATTTTGTACTCACTGTCAATCCCAATTTTTAGATAATAGCAATCACTTTTGCCTAGGTCATTTGCTGTATTTTTACTCTTTCTCCTTTTGTTGGTAAACTCTGCACGTCTCAACTTTTAACTGTCTGTATTCCTTTTTGTCTGCTTTATTTGTTACTTTTTTAAATATTTCTGTTAAATTGTGTGTTATCCATGGCCTTGCTTTTTTACATATTTGATCCTCTTCCTGCTTTCAGTATTCCGTATCTAAATTCTACCCATTCATTTTCTATTGAGTTCTTTTCTCCTGTTTCAGTCAATTGTTATCTAATGATCTCTTGAAACTCTCACCAGTCTCTGGCCCTTCCAGTTTATCCAGATTCCATTTCCTTAATTTACTACCTTTTTGCAGTTTCTTCAGTTTTAACCTGCAGTTTATAAGCAGTCAGTTGTGACCAGAGTCCACAACTGCACCTGGAAATGTTTTGCAGTTTAAAATATGGTTTCAAAATCTCTTTCTTACCATTATGTAACATATCTGAAACCCTCTCATTTCCCCCCATTCATGTTCTCCTACTATGTTTTCCCTCTCTTCCATTTTTTCCTATCAAATTCAAGTCACACATAACAATAAAATTTTTGTTTCAGGGCTTCAACTATATAAATAATCTATTTTATCTCAATAAATATTCTTTCAATCTCATCATTTTTTAAATTAATAGGCATATAAACATGTACTCCTGTGGTGATTGTTTGCTTCTTGTCCACCTTGGCTATAATTATATGTTCATGGTGTTGTTCATTGTAACTTACCTACATCCCTGTTTTTCTTATCCAGTATTAGCTACTCCTGTATTACCCCTCTTTGATGAGGTGTTGATAAACCTGTCTCACCTGACCAGAAGTACTGTTTTTTGTTACCACCACACTTTACAAATTTCCACCATATTTAGCTTAAAACTTAGCCATTTCTCATTTTAAATTCTGTAACCTACGTACCTGTTTAAGGGCTCTAGCATTCCACACTGACCAACAGAACACTAATTTTAGCTTTCTTGATGATCATGAAATCCTCCAGAGCAGTCCCCGTGAGGAGCTCCGAATAGGTGGATTATTTTATCTGTGTAATATTTTACACAAGATGATGCCATCATCGTTAAGCCATACAGTAGAAATCCACAGCCTTGAAATATTTGATGGTTGTAGTTTCTCCATGCTTTCAACTATTTGCTGTACAAATGTAGCAAAGCAATCTTGGTTAATATTACAAGACCAGATAAGTCAATCATCCAGACTAGTACCCTGTAAATACTGAGAAGGCTGCTGTCCCTCTTCAGGAACTGTCAGTTAGTCAGGACTCTCCAAAAATACCCCCTCCATTGTTGTTGCATCTGTGGTATGGCTATCTGTACCATTGAGGCAAAGAATCCATTTCACCTCAACAAGATCCATGATAATGGGAAGCTTAGTGTGTATTGCTTCATTGGTTATGTTTTGATTAGAGATGGACCACAAGCTCAGATTGGGAAAAGAAATGGGCCATGCCCTTTCAAAGGAACCATTCCAGCATGACAAGATAGGGATTTGAAAGCTGTCCTGAAGGAAAGTCCATTGTATTACCACATTGTCGTATAAAGAAACACAATATCCCATATTCTTTTTCTGTAGATAAGGATCAGTTATGAGAAGAGCTTAGGTGTACAATGGTTATTTAAATATGTGTGGTTGGGAGGTGGTTAATAATCTGTTCCCCCTGGATGAGAGTCCAGTGTCTTAACCGCTGCACTACTTCACTCCGTAACTGGCTGTGAAAGCCTTAGTGCACGAAACTGAAGAAATGTTTACCCATTGAAATATTGGGAGAAACATTGCCTGCTAATCATCCCAAGCTAAAAATTGAAATTAAATGATTGCTTATGAGATCAGTTGATTAATTTTTATAGGTGAGATTTGCTAATGGTTGCCTATTGTGTAGTTTGGTTAGTGCGTCCCTAATGTTGGTCAGATCACCTTAGCATAGGCCTGATATCAGAAATCCTGTAACTCCATTGGTGAAAAAGTTCCCCAGTACAGAGGTCTTCCCATGTAGGTGTGGTAGTTATAGTAGGGATCTGTTGTAAACCACCCAGTGGTTACATGGACTTACATCATTAAAAATGTGGCAGGCTGGTTTTATAGTCCTTATATTTGACAAGATGCTTAACATCTGGTCAGGAACCTTTCAATTTGGATGTGTAAATATGATGATGCACCAGCCTAATGTTAACGCTTTCTATCTATAAAACAGTGCCGTCTCACACTAATAACTGTTATACGTGTTTTAGGCGTCATTGCTTTGAGTGGAGGAGGGGGGTGAGGATATGATCTGTGGATGTATGCTAAAATGATACTTTTTTATTACTTTACCTATGAGAAATAACACATTTGTGGATATGTTTTGTCTGATTGTTTATAGACATTTTTAATAATTTTGTGCAATAACATTATTGCATAGTGTACAGCTTAATCTGTAATTTTATCTCCTCATATGTATTTATAATATATGTAAGCAGTGGACCTTACCACTGGAATTAGTGTGCTTTATTAAAATTAAATTAATATACATGAAACACTAACTTTGCAAATTTGTTGGGTTCGCAGTTTAGCCAGCTTGGAAAATCAATGAAACCCATAGATGCAATAGTTTTGTTAGGAGAACCGGTTAGATGGGAGACCTCCTTACAGCTTATAATAGATGGACTTTTGTCAAAGGGATATGCTGAAATGCCTCCTTCGGCTGTACAGTATCCACACATCCCAATTCTTGCATGCAATATGGACTTGCAATGGATGGCAGAGGCTTCCATGCCAAGGTAACTATTTGAATGTTTAAGAATGTTTATAAAATACATTGCATTAATTGACTGCAAGCTACTGAAAATTGAGTTTGTTATTTTTTAAGATAGCTTTTGCAGCCCTGTGTTTAACAAGCAGAGAATTGGTAGATTACACTGGTAAATAGTATGTAAAGAGAAAGGTTTGACTACAACAGTAGTTTTTGCAGCTAATGCTCTAATTTTTTGTAGTGCTGGAAAACTGTTTTCGCTGACTGTTTCCTCCAGTCAGTATCACAAGTACTGTTGTATGAATTATTGAAATACTAGGAGCACTAACAAGGGAACCTCCCCATCGCACCCCCCTCAGAGTTAGTTATAAGTTGGCACAGTGGATAGGCCTTGAAAAACTGAACACAGATCAATCGAGAAAACAGGAAGAAGTTGTGTGGCACTATGAAAAAAATAAGCAAAATATACAAACTGAGTAGTCCATGCACAGGATAGGGAACATCACGGATATTGTGAGGTGAGGAGCGCCGTGGTCCCGTGGTTAGCGTGAGCACCTCCGGAAAGAGAGGTCCTTGGTTCAAGTCTACCCTCGAGTTAAAAGTTTAATTTTTTGTTTTCAGACAATTATCAAAGTTCAGGCACCCACACATAATCAACTTCACTCTCCAAAATTCCAGGACATGTTCAGATTTGCTTGGACATATGCAGGATTTGACGGTCTACACACGGAAAAATTTGAAAACATTAAAAACATATGTTTTGTTAGAGCACAGGGAAAACTGTGCGACTGTGAAACTGTTGCATTCATTTGTTGCAGTTTATGTGACAAACTCTTATGTTTTCGTCACTTTTTTGGGAGTGATTATCACTTCCATAAGAAAACCTAAATCGGGCAAGGTAGAAGAATCTTTTTACCCATTCGCCAAGTGTTCAAGTTAGGTGGGTTGACAACATATTCCTGTCATGTGAAGCACATGCCGTCACCAGTGTCGTATAGAATATATCAGATGTGTTTTCCTGTGGGGGAATCGGTTGACCTATGACCTTTCGATCAAATGTTTTCGGTTCCCATTGGAGAGGCACGTCATTTCGTCTACTAATCGCACGGTTTTGCAGTGCGGTCGCAAAACACAGACACTAAACTTATTACAGTGAACAGAGACGTCAATGAACGAAGGGACAGACCATAACTTTGCGAAAATAAAGAAATTAAAATATTCACTCGAGAGAAGACTTGAACCAAGGACCTCTCGATCCGCAGCTGCTCACGCTAACCACGGGACCACAGCGCTCCTCAGCTTACATTATCCTTGATGTTGCCTATCTTGCTCATGGACTACTCAGTTTGTATATTTTGCTTATTTTTTTTCATTGTTCCACACAACTTCTTCCTGTTTTCTCGATTGATCTGTGTTCAGTTTTTCAAGGCCTATCCACTGTGCAAACTTATAACTAAATCTGAGTGGGGTGCAATGGGGAGGTTCCCTTGTAAGTGTGTGTTGGTGTAATTTCCCTCTAATAGTGAGGATGGATATATCTAACTGAATCAACTTATATCTTATTTATTAGTACAGCAAACTTTAAAATTTTCAGATACATAAAAATTGTGTGTGCGAAGGAACTTGATTGCAGTTATATGCTGTTTGTGGGCTACTCCCACTAGAATACAGATATAAATGTTGTATGGCATTGTTGGCTGGGATATCCCACAGGATGGGTTAAACTGCCTGCCAGAAAGAGTGTTCTTTCTCCACCCGCATTGGCCCTTTTCCTTGTGGCTGTGTGCAAGTTGTGTCAAATGCTGAGCTGCAGAGTTTGAGTCGAGTGTGATGGATGTGTTATGATGATGATGATGATGATGATGATGATGATGATGATGATAAGGGAGAGGGTCTGAAGTCCGATACCAGCACATGGCTTACTTCTCTCAAATAGCACCAGGGGTGCTGCTGAGTGTAATGTCCATGGATCACCATCAACAGTGTCACATGCCCTCTCTTCATGGAACACTGCACAGAGGTTTGGAATTTAATCTAGGACGTTAGCTTAAAGACTAGTGATCAGAAATTTTGCACTTCACTCCTCTTCCCCTTGCCAGCCAAATACTGCCTCTGAAAATTTCAACCACTACCAGAATTTGAACCAGCTTACTTTTGAGTCAAGTGCCACTGCTCAGGTGTATGTTGGCAATCTTGGCTACGGTGAAAGATTCCCATTAGGGAAATGCATAGCCTTTTAAGAATCTCGCAGAGGCTGTTCTATGTATATTACAGCTGGACAATTTTGAGACAGGATAAGTTAGTGTGTGGTTTAGAAACAGCTTATATCAGCAATTTGGGCTGACATACTTGGTTTCTTTATAACGCTATTTTCATAGTCTATGTAACTTTTGTTGAATAATTTAAAGTAATCTTCTTACAAATAAATGTAAGCCATCATCTGATTGTGAACTTACAGGGAACACATTTTTATAAGTAACCAGTGTACATTACTAGGAATTTGAGGAGGAGGATGATGATAAAGATGTTTTAAGAGCTGTAGCTATTCTACAGTACAGTGAGGTAATGGCTAGATGTTGTCCCATGGAAGGTGATGTGTCCATGCCTTTCTCAAATGTGAAAACTGATGCATTTTAAGATGGAATCTGAAAGATGGGGCACCTTGATATTTTCCTTCATACACACAAAACATAGCCAGTTGTGAAGGTTATGTTAACTACCATAAAAAAATCCTAGGTCCAACCAGGAATAAAATTCTAAACCTGCAGAACCACAAATAAGTCAACTGCAGGCAATGTACCTGACTAAGTTTTCATTGATAATGTTCAATATGGCTGTAGTATTTGCACAAATCATCAGCTTCATTGGATTCACCTCTGTTGTAATGTGTAGCATATCTTTAGAATTGATGGTCATTGCAAACCCTCATGAAATGATGTGTACAAGACAGTAATAGCCTTTGTGAACCACCTTCTATCTCTAAGAAAATGTGCCGAACTTAAAGGGCTTGGAACACATGATGTCCACATCACTCATTATTGCCTTTCAGACATTCAATATGGCTAAGGCAGGAGGAACGTGAGCACCAGGCATATGTCTCATATTTTCATTTAATACTTCATTATAATTTTGGAGTGATGTGGTGTTGCACTGCCTTGGTCTCTAGTAAAGCATTGGAGGCAAACAAATAATAGCAGTATATCAGGTCCATATATTAATTGTGTTTTGAAAGTCTCGTCACCTTTCTTGCTTACTCCCGAACTCCTCCTTCCAGGCTGAGGATATGAAGACTGTGAAGGTAAAGTTCATTAAGAAGATTAGAATTTATGATTAACAATCAAATTTATTGTTGATTGTTTGCATTGTCTTACCACCATTTATAAACAAACAACTTGCAAATTCCTGTTGTCTTATAATGTTCAGATACATTTCTTATAACAACTGTTTTGCTTCTGTCTTGAACAGCTATGTTGCAAGCCTTGTTGTCACTTATAAAATTTTTCTCATTCCGATAACTGCAAGAATAATTCTGCATGTGTACACGTCTTGGAGCAGGACTACTGCAAGAAACAAATTCTTGTTCTCAAGTACACTCAAAACCCTGTGTATGGGAAACCAATTGTTGAGTCCAGAGAGGCAATTTATTGTTCTTCCTGATGCTATTACCTAAAGAGGCTTGAACACATACATGAACAAAGTAGGAAACTCTAAGAACAGTAACCTTATATCTCTGAAACTCTTAAAAATTTGACTCCAAGTCTCATGGAGATGGAATATCCAAGGCGAGAAAACAAAGAAAAAGAAAAATCAAATCCTAGAAAGAATAATAATGATCCAAGACAAATTACACAGTACTATAGTGAAACCATGAATATATTGAGAATTGTATGGTATATTTAAGTTTTGTAAATGTAGTATACCTAACGCAACAGTTCTAAACCAGTCCACTAAATTTGAATGGTAAAGCTGTCAGTATTAGTTGTAACAAATCACAGTGTGCAAACAAATATTAATGCCTTTATACATACGTAAGTCGGTATAAAATTTGACAGATCACAGAAATGAAACAACACTTCCCCCCTTCTAACAGCCGTGTACCGCAAGTCTCTAGAGAAGCAGAAGGTTCCAAATGATTGGCAAAGAGCACAGGTAGTCCCAGTCTTCAAGAAGGGTCGTCGAGCAGATGCGCAAAACTATAGACCTATATCTCTGACATCGATCTGTTGTTGAATTTTGGAACATGTTTTTTGCTCGAGTATCATGTCATTTTTGGAAACCTAGAATCTACTCTGTAGGAATCAACATGGATTCTGGACACAGCGATCGTGTGAGACCCAACTCGCTTTATTTGTTCATGAGACCCAGAAAATATTAGATACAGGCTCCCAGGTAGATGCTATTTTCCTTGAATTCCGGAAGGCGTTCGATACAGTTCCGCACTGTCGCCTGATAAACAAAGTAAGAGCCTACGGAATATCAGACCAGCTGTGTGGCTGGATTGAAGAATTTTTAGCAAACGGGACACAGCATGTTGTTATCAATGGAGAGACGTCTACAGACGTTAAAGTAACCTCTGGCGTGCCACAGGGGAGTGTTATGGGACCATTACTTTTCACAATATATATAAATGACCTAGTAGATAGTGTCGGAAGTTCCATGCGGCTTTTCGTGGATGATGCTGTAATATACAGAGAAGTTGCAGCATTAGAAAATTGTAGCGAAATGCAGGAAGATCTGCAGCGGATAGGCACTTGGTGCAGGGAGTGGCAACTGACCCTTAACATAGACAAATGTAATGTATTGCGAATACATAGAAAAAAGGATCCTTTATTGTATGATTACATGATAGCGGAAGAAACACTGGAAGCAGTTACTTCTGTAAAATATCTGGGAGTATGCATGCGGAACGATTTGAAGTGGAATGATCATATAAAATTAATTGTTGGTAAGGCGGGTACCAGGTTGAGATTCATTGGGAGAGTCCTTAGAAAATGTAGTCCATCAACAAAGGAGGTGGCTTACAGAACACTCGTTCGACCTATACTTGAGTATTGCTCATCAGTGTGGGATCCGTACCAGATCGGGTTGACGGAGGAGATAGAGAAGATCCAAAGAAGAGCGGCGTGTTTCGTCACAGGGTTATTTGGTAACCGTGATAGCGTTACAGAGATGTTTAGCAAACTCAAGTGGCAGACTCTGCAAGAGAGGCGCTCTGCATCGCGGTGTAGCTTGCTCGCCAGGTTTCGAGAGAATGCGTTTCTGGATGAAGTATCGAATATATTGCTTCCCCCTACTTATACCTCCTGAGGAGGTCACGAATGTAAAATTAGAGAGATTTGAGCACGCACGGAGGCTTTCAGACAGTCGTTCTTCCCGCGAAACATACGCAACTGGAACAGAAAAGGGAAGTAATGACAGTGGCACGTAAAGTGCTCTCCGCCACACACCGTTGGGTGGCTTGTGGAGTATAAATGTAGATGTAGATGAACACTTACTGTCTAGGAAGTAAGTTCTAAGGGGAACTCTGATTTGTAAACAATACCCATGTGTACGAAGTCTGTGACATGCATAACTAAAGCCAGTGTAAAACCTTTCAAAAATATATGCAAATCATTTCCAAGAGAACTCCACAAAAGATGAACCTAAAAAATGAGTGTAGTTCACAAGCTCAGGCATATAAAAATCAAACCTAAACATATGCATCATATCAACAGCATTTCACTGGCTTACCCATTTGACATAAAAATCAGTAATTACTAACATTTCTCAGAAATTGTAATAACTTTGTGTAAATGTTTTATACTACACATAATGTAAATATAACAGGTCCTTTTAAAAACAATATTAAAGCAGCTTAAATTTATATTACAACAGATTCTGACGAGTGTTAATGTTGATAGAGCCAACTACTATATGTAGTATTGTAGAAATGTAAACATCAATATCGCCGTCTGCTAAAATTTGTGTTGGAATACTCTCTTTGAAATTCTGAAAGTAGCAGGGGTAAAATATAGGGAACAAAAGGCTATTTACGGGTTGTACAGAAACCAGACAGCAGTTATAGGAGTCAAGAGGGCTTGAAAGGGAAACAGTGGTTGAGAAGGAATTGAGACAGTGTTGTAGCCTGTCCTTGATGTTATTCAATCTGTACATCTAGCAAGCTGTGAAGACAAGTAAGAAAAATTCAATCTGTACAGCTAGCAAGCTGTGAAGACAAGCAAGGAAAAAAAAAAAAAAAAAAAAAAGGAATTGAGGTAGGAAGTAAAGGGCCGGCCGCGGTGGCCGAGTGGTTCTAGGTGCTTCAGTCCGGAACCGCGCGACTGCTACGGTCGCAGGTTCGAACCCTGCCTCGGGCATGGATGTGTGTGATGTCCTTAGGTTGGTTAGGTTTAAGTAGTTCTAAGTTCTAGGGGACTGATGACCTAAGATGTTAAGTCCCATAGTTCTCAGAGCCATAGGAATTAAAGTCCAGGGAGAAAATATAAAAACTTCGAAGTTTGCCCATGACATGTCGATTCTGTCAGAGACAGCAAAGGTCTTGGAGGAGCAATTTAACGGAATGGACAGTGTCTTGAAATGAGGGTATAAGATGAACATCAACCAAAGCATAACAAGGGTAATTCTAACGATTAGGTGGATAGATCACATAACTAATGAGGAGGTTGTGAACAGAAGGGGAGAAAAAAGAAATTTGTGGGACAACCTGACCAGAAGAAGGGACCGATTGATAGGACATGTTCTGAGATATCAAGAGTTCACCAATTTAGTACAAGAGGGAAGTGTGAGGGATAAAAACTGTAGAGGGAGACCAAAAGATAAATACAGTAAGCAGACTTAAAAGAAATGGAGGTTGCTGTAGTTGTTCAGAGATGAAAAGGCTTGCATGGGATAGAGTAGCAGGGAGAGCTGCATCAAACCAGTTTTTCGAACTGAAGAATACAACAACAACAACAACAACAACAGTGGGGAATTTAGTCTTATGGCAAATGTCTCAGGTTGGTTCTTAAAATAGAATGCTCTCTTCTGACAATGTAACTGAAAATGACATGTTCTTGCAGCTTCAAAATACACTTGTTATGTCTAAAGTGTAACTGACAGTAATATACTACAGCAGCATTTTGATTGTAACTTTTGGTATACGTGATTCCTGGTGATCTGAACTGACTTGAGCTCTGTGGTATAAAATGCCATGGTGTTTACAATAATATATTCAAATCTTCAGTTCCTATTGGTCATCATAATTCTGATTAATTATGTTTAAGTTTTTGTGCAAGTCTTTCATTACATTTACATTCCTCAATAACCTTCTTACGAGGTATGTCCACAAAGTAAGTTCCGTTTGGTTATATAAAACAAACATGTACAGATACATAAAAAATATTTATTTTACAAATTTCTATAACTGTTAAACTACTTTTCTACATAGCTTGCGAAATTTTGTAGGCACTTGTCATAGCATGACACAAGTTTTTGTATGCCTCATTCATAGAAGGTTGCCGCCTGTGTATTCAACCATGTTGTAACATGTCCTTTCAGCTCGTCGTCATCATTGAAGTGTTGACCACCAAGGATAGATTTTAGGTGTAAGAAGAGATGAAAGTCACTAGGAGCGAGGTCGGGGCTGTACGGAGGATGATCAAATGCATCCCAGTGAAATTCCCGTAAGAGTTGTTTGGTCACATTTGCTGTGTTCTTCATCGTGCACTTGATCATGTCCTTCATTGAACAGTCTGACCCATCTTCTAACCATTGAATCACTCGTAGCGTTTTGTCCGTAAACCTCACAGATTTGCCGATGAATTTCCTTTGTTTTAACTTTCTTTGCATTAGGAAACGAATCACAGATCCGATTTCACATGCAGCGGCATTTTCAATCACGGCTGACATTACAAACAAGCACTACAAAGCACACATCAGCAGCAGCGATCTGAAAATGGTGTATATGTCTTCTCCTTGAGTCAGAGTAACTGCTCCACATCCTCAGAACTGTGATTGTAGCGCTGCTGCAGATAGAAATAGAAACAGAGCTAACTTTGTGGACGCCCCTTGTATGTCGTTCTCTTGTGATATTCTGTCAGTCTAATTTAGGCAGATTCCTTTGACCATATGTTGCACAGTATTAATTTCCCCAAGATCTTTCAGTAGGCACGAGTGACAATGCTTCAGGGGCAGTGTTGTTATTTCAGGGACTATACTCTGCTTTAAAATTGTATTATAGTACCAACTCCCATTGTCCTGTGCAACAATGTATGAGTTTGCATTTCATAAGAAATGACAGCATTGCTTTGTGGTCTGTTCATATGGTGGTATGCCATCTAAATAAATAAAAATTAGTTTTGTTACACACAACATATTCTTTTTCCCATTTCATCAATAGCAACTGCATGGTGCTCCTTGAAATTCTGTCCCTCAGATTCTGAAGACCTTTTTGCCTATCCCATATTCAGTTACCCAACCCACTGTAGATACACTGACTCAGATTAATGTGATGGAAAATTGGAGCATATAGTAGCTGAGATCAAATCTCTTCAAATTCTTGCTGTTACTGTTCTCCCCATATTCACACACAGTCTTTCTTAAAAAAGTTATGTGGGTGCAGAGGTGACAAACTGTGAACACTTAAGAAGTGTTTGTTGAAACCAGTGAATCCTAAGAATGTTTGAGATTGTTTACAACATGTAGATGCTGGCAAATTTTCAGTCTTCTTTATTTTTATTGTTGCAGGTTTCTACCATTTGGCATGATTAAGTGTCCTAAAAACTTTTTTTTTTTTTTCAGATTCTACTTTTGGATCATCTGATACAAGACATAATACATCTAGGTATTCATCTGTGGTTCAGTGGCAATTAAAATGTCGCCTGCATAAACAGTGAAAAATAAGTAAATCTGTGACCAACTTGATCCAGAGCTCTCATAAATACTTCAGAAACATATTTAATCATTTACACTGGCAACTCTTACTGTTAAGCAAAAATTCTTTGCACCTTCTGCTATCCACATGCAATAGAAGTTACCAATAAATACTCAAGGTCAAAATACTTAAATACAGGGTAATTATAAAGTGTGAAACATTTGAAAAAAATGGTGCAGATAAATTTTAAAGTGCAAAGTAACAAATGAAACAGTATGTGAAAGCAAAATCTACAAGTTTTCTTTACGATGTTTGCAAATATGCGTCCATCCTTTGTCACATGGCACACACCTTATCAGTAGTCCAGTTCTGCCCATACCTGACACAGCACATCAGGGGGGGGGGGGGGGGGGGGGGGACCATTGTGGGCAGTCTACTTGTGCCAGCACAGCAACCACAACATGACCTATCCAGCAATGTGAGAATGTGGCATTCAGTAAATCTAGTACACAACTGTGGAAATATGGAGAGGCGCAGACTTGTTGAAATATGAAATCCCTGCTATCATTTCAAAATTGTGGCATGAACCATAATTGCCACACATTGAGATAGGTGATACCATTTACAGTTCTCTCAGTGAAGGAGGGTCCATTGTATTATTGCACAAGGCACAGAACATTCTTGAAATCCTGGACATGTTTGACAGTAGCATGTGTATTCTCTGTCCCCTTAAATGTGTGTTTATCAGCTGACCTATCTTGAAAGACGAAGAGTGACATTGTCACTTAATATCAATTTGCTTGTAAATTTATAATTTTCAAGATGATTTTGCATATCAGGGCAGAACTACAGATGGTGCAGTTTGCTTGCAGGAACTGAATTTGTACTGCTTCTCTCTTACAATCATTTATGAAAGTTTTTCGAAAATTTTGGCTGAACGATGTTTAATTGTGCACAGTCTCGATAGGTAGACTTTGTGGGACTTAACATCATCACAGCCCACACACAGTCTACTGTCTGTTCTCCCATGCTGAGTTGGCTTGAAAGTTGTACATTGCACAACCAACCACTGTCCTCCGATTTCTTCTACCGCTGATGCTGAAAAGACAAGCCCGTCCTTGGCTCGAGATGGTGCAGTTTAGACAAAATTGTCATTCCTGTGTTTCCTAGGGAGGTGAGAATAGATATTACCATTCTTGTTGATTTGTCCTTGATGGTGGAGCCTGTAAACGCACTTCACTATGCTTTTATAAATTGATGGTATCTTGTGAAACTTGGCATGGAAAGCTCTTTAAACACTCACTACCAATTGGTAATTCTAGCACAAAAAATGCGTTCTCTTCCTGGTTTGCCACCATTTTCAGCAACCACAGTTGGTGGCATCCCTGTCAGCAGTTCTCCAAAACAACTGGCTGACACCATGTAAAAATAAAAGTTTGTATTTCATGTGCTCATTTGTTGTATTATGTTAGCCATTTACTGATACCAGTTTTATAAGATGTTTCATGGGCTTTATAACTACCCTGTATTTAGCTCCATTAAATTTTTTCAATCATTGTTTCAAATTATCTGACAGAGCCCTCTGCAGGAGAATAATTCTTTTTATCACTCTGTTAACCGAAACAATGCTCACTGACCCACACTGCTGCATAATAGCATGAATTTGTTTGCTGTACTCACTGTCCGATCACTCTATGATTTCAAGATTGAACATTCACTGAATTTCTTGATCTGTGGGTTCTTTCTTAGCTGACAGAATTAAATATTACTTTATCCTCATTCACTCATGTGGCATAACTTTAAATCTGCAAAAGTACCATTTCATTAACTATGCAATATTAGGAAATGGAGACAGTGCTTCTCACTGTAAAGGTGACGTGTTGTGTAGCAGACAGGCAAATCAAAAAGACTGTTACGCATCTAGCTTTTGGCCAAAGCCTTCTTCAGAAAAGCACAGGCAAGCACACCTCAAACATACATGACCACCATCTGCAGCAGCTCAGCCTTGAATGCCATATCATTAACTCTGGTTGATATGAAAATGTTTCTTGACGATAAGGTAAAATGATTTTTGGTTCTTCTGTTTGATAGCCTATAAGCTCTTTCCATTTATCAAGAGTTGTTAGTATCTTTGTAGCAGCTTCTTTAGATTTATCATAAAGTTGCCACTATTTTCATCAAAACACAAAGCTACAGCTTCCTTTCCAGTCTTCATATAAAGAACTCTTGGACTCACTTATGAAGTGTCCTCACATTCGTCATCAATAACTTCTTTAAAGTAGATTTTAATTTTATCTATGGAAATTAAATCCAAACAATACTTGTCTACCAACCAGTGTGCCCTAAAAAACAACTCCAACATTTAAAAATGGGACTACTGACAAAAGAAAATCTCCATCCTGAATTTTTGTTTGGGATGACTAGCATTTATTTCTAGCTGCACTTATTATTCGTAAGTGGAAAGATGGTCATGGCGATTCTGTCATTAAATTTGTTAAAAATTTTTCACAACTTCAGTTGCTCTACATCCAGGACATGAAGGAATAATCATGCACTTCTACATATTTCAGCTTCAATTATTGGCTTGAAAGTGTCTTAGTAGGTGCTATTCTTCCCATAAAAGTTGAAACATTATTTCCCATACAATGTCATTTTTCATTTTCTGGATTGGTCCACCCCAGTAGCTGAGTGGTGAGTGCAACGGAATGTCATGCCAAGGGGCCTGGGTTCGATTCCTGGCTGGATCGGAGATTTTCTCCGCTCAGGGACTGGGTGTTGTGTTGTCCTAATCATCATCATCTCATCCTCATTGACACGCAAGTCGCCGAAGTGGTGTCAACTCAAAAGACTTGCCTCAGGCGAACAGTCTACCCAACAGGAGGCCCTAGCCACACGACATTTCATTTTCTGGATTGGTAATTTTGATCCCAGTTCCATAGCTTCAGTTTTGTAGTGGATCACATCTGAAACTTACTAATAGCTGTCCCGTGAACTGTGTGGTGGAAAATTGTCTTCCTACCCTTATACCCCATGTATGTGGGCCATCCTCCAAATTGTTTATGCAGATATCTATTTTCTGCTTTTTCTGTGCTGATAGAAACACCTGTTTGAACTGTCGCATTAATCCAACTTAGTGTGATCCATGGTCAGTTTGTAGTCTTGAAACTTACGGGTACTAATACTAATATCAACAGCCATCTTTAGAATTGCACTTACCAGATAGTGACATTTTTCTTGCACTGTTGTATTGATTTTCTTTTCCAACAGGTGCTCATCTAACTCGGGCTGACAATGGCTCCTATCTGCAGCGGCCAGTTGTACTTTCTTGATTTCGGCTTCCAGGTTTGTATATTGTTCCTGTACACCAGCTACAAAATTCACAAGCGACTTCTCATTTTTGAACATCTCTTTAGTTTCGGGAGCTTCTGCATATTGTTTGTTTATTTTGTCTTCGAATTAATCAAGTTCCGTTTTATTATCCTTTCAAGCTTCCTCATTTTGTTTTTTGATTACATCAGTTTTGGACTTTATTTCATTCTCTTCTGTGTGAACTTCATTATGGAACTCTACCCATTTTTCCATGAATTTATCCGTGGGTTCTTTCCACATATGTGACTGCAACACCAAACTCAAGACTGCTCTTCTTAATTTGATTTTCTAACTGCCATTAAATGTCATCAGGTTTTTTTGTTTTTAATTCATCAATTTCTTGGTGAAGATTATAAATCATTTCCTTTATGTATTCCAACAGTTGTGTAAGTTCAACATTCTGCAATTCCTGCCTAATTACCAGTGTTGTTACCTCCACTGTTGAACTGAATACTGGTGCCCCGAGTTTATAATTATAACAGGTTAGACTTCCATGAATAAATAATAAATAAAATAATATGGAATTTGTGTCTGATACCAAAATAATTTCAGAAATTTTGTGTGTATTTATGTTGTGTATGAAGCGGAACTATGGGCCTCATGGAAAAAGGGTGACCCGGCTTAGTCATGCAATTTGACTCTTAGTCTGATCAAAAGGGGTGGCCATTATTGCATGCGTTGATCACATAGGCTGACGTGAGGATCAATGATCTATACTGGACGGGATGTACCTGGAACATCTTAGGTGATTAGAAGTTAGTAGACAGAAATACAATTAAATACTTTGCTTTAATTCAGCATCAGCGATGAACGTGGATCTTGGCTTTGTACAATAATATTTACAAGTGCAGTTATAGACTGAACTGCGAATACTGCTTTACAATTCTGATTGCTTCACACATATAGATCAATTGGCAATGCATAAACTGTATGTGGTGCCTGGCTAGGTCATAGCTACTGACTTAGCTGAAGGCTATGCTAACTAGCGTCTCTGCAAATGAGATCTCTGAAGCTATAACAAGTGAACCATTCCTATTAAAGTTGGCTGTACAACTGGGCAGTGCACTAGCTTGTCTAGTAAGACCAGCTGAGTGGCGGTGCACGGTCTGCTAGCGTCAACAGTAGCGACTCGCGGGGCCGACATGTACTGACGGACTGCGAATGTTTTGAAGCCTACAACCTAGCAAGTGTGGTGCCTTGCTGTGACACCACAATTTACATCTTCTACACTAACATTTTTGTTGCCACTTATTGTTAAATGAAGCTCTGCAGCCTATAAATTGTAACTATATCTACTCAAAATGTATAGTTTACAGATTATTATACACATTTGTTCAGTGTTGCTCTTATAAAGAAGTGCACTACTTTCTGATATGCAGCACTCTGATCATGTAATGTTGTGTGACTGTATTGGCATCCTTGAAGACGGAGCTGAACTCAAAGTACATACTATGCATCACCATGTGTACCCTCCTGGATCTTCTCCATTACACTTCAATCTTCCTCATTTTCAGAGTGGTGATTTCTTGTAATTGAGCATATGCAGAGTATGAAGCTAAAGTTAATTAACAGGATCAGAATTTATGACAAACAATTGAATATCTTGTTCATATATTTCTTCTCCTGCACCCACCTGGACAGCTGTGTGTAGATGGTGAGGTGTACAGGCCCTGGATCGAATCTGCACAGAGGATTAATGATGAGGGTCGGTGTTCCCGCCAGCCTGGATGTGGTTTTTAGGCATTTCCCCACATCTGTTTAGGTGAATACTGGGCTTGTAAACAAGTCCTGCATCAGTTACACAGTTTGCAAACATTTCGAAAACTTTTGCACACTTTCACATGAACCGCTCTACATGCAGACAGTTGGGGTACACACGTTCCACCCGGGGGGGGGGGGGGGGGGGGGTTAATGGTGTGGCGACAGGACATCCCATAAATTAATTATACCAAATCCATTAATAATCATACCGACTCTGTGCAAATGCAGGACAAAATCACAAGGAAAAGAAGGCAGTTGTCCTCCTGTATAAACAAACAAGTTGCATGTTCTTGTGAACTGTAACATTTTAAGTGAACTTCCTATCACAACCATCCTGTTTCTACTTTGAATCGCTAATTTATAACCCTTGTTCTCAGTCATGAAATTCTCATTCATTTAGCTGTAAGCATAATTCTGTGCACTTTTACATCTTAAGATTCACCTACAACTGCTGTTGGAAATGAACCTTCACTCTTGACTGCACTGGACTGTGGGTTTTATGTGCATATTTTTTAAGCCCAGAGAGGCAGCTTCACTAGTTCTGGCAACTCACTGATGCCATTTCCTAAAGAGGCTCATACACATTCATATATAATTGAGTGAGCTGTGACAGCAGTAACCTTAAATGGTAAATATATCAAAGTAACCTTAAATGGGAAATATACCAAAGACTTCATTTCATACCACATATTCAGTACTGATGCTGCTGTCAGTTACCTGAACTGCAACCTACTGCCAAGAGAGATCCAGTGCTTACCAGGCTTTCCAGTACTATGCCACAAGTGTTTATCAACTTGTATGACAACACAACAGTCTTCTTTGCATGCTTTGAGCATCCAGTGTAGATATTCCTTTACCAATACTATGTAACCATGTGGCACTTAAATTCTTAGCTCCATAACAAGTTGATGCAAGATGACACAACTGCTCCTATTTGTTTATCCAACATTAACAGTGACTCCATAATCCATAGAGTTTGGCCACAGCAGTTTTACCCCATTTGGGATGCTTATGTGCTGTCTTTGATTCGGTGTTCTATGAAAAGCCCATAGTTTCATGTCTTCAGTTTGGGTGGCTCATGTGTGTGACTGCAATTGTACAGTTGTAATTAGTAGCACTGAGCATTTGTGACTTGCATATGCTGTGTGAAGATGTCACTCAGATGGACAACACGAGGTTTCATGATATATTATAATCCAAACCATACTCTTCCACTTTCTCAGGGAAAAGGAGTGCCAGGACTTGAATGAATGTGATGTTGCTTCCATATCAGCAGCTTAGCAGAGTTGATGTACTAATGGTTTTTATTTACTGACTGTAAGGCAGCAGACTCGAAAGGTTTGTAGATATTAACCACAGTGACTTTGGCTAGCTCAACTGCCAGAACAAATATATCTCTCAATCTCTTTTTGTGAGTTGATTTGAAATCTGTTACGACTTGACATCTGTAGCAATTCCATTCCCAGCAATAGTACAGGCCAAGCTGTATTTAGGCATGAGCAACTGCACAGGATGTCAAAATTTTGGGGTTAGCAAAATGTTGCCACTGAAAAATAATTTTTAAGTTTGATTTTAATGTGCATTACGTCAGCATTTAGGCATTCAATAATTTATTGGCAAAGTGTTGACAAATATTTCTACCTGTCATTAAACTCATATTTTACTACTAGTCTACCTGTAAGTGAAGTAATTTGGGTGTAGGCTATTAAACTGTAGTGATTTTATTTGTATTTTTATCACAGATTGTGGCCAAGTTTGTTGTTTATATGGTAGTTATACTTCAATAAAGATTAAAGTTGAGAAGTTAATGATTATGGAGCTTTATTGCTGGTAGTCCATAAATGAATGACAGTGGTGTAGTTTAGGAAGGGGGCATAAAATAAATGACTGCATGGCAGCATCACACACCCTAAATACGGCCCTGAGTACAGTCTACATTTTTCCTATCCTTTAAAGATCTGCATTGGTCTTAGTGTGGGTCTCGTGTATTGCTATTAAATCTACATTATTCTCCAGCATAATACATGAGAGGTATTTGCTATTCAGTTTCTTCAGTTTTAAGTAGAGAAGTAATATGTAAGTGGGAGAATGAATGGCTGGTTGTGGTAAAAAGAAGTTGTAATTTTTAAGACCCATAATGGCCCAAAGTGAACCTCTTTTGAACTATTTTGATTGAAAGATGCCTCCCTAGCATATATGTGGCTAGGACATGGGCTGTTTTCTCCAGTTGGAGGCATTTCCAGTTTGCAGTTTTTGTAATGTTTATTGGTTTGCAACAAAATGTTTTAACTGGATCTCTTTTACACTTTAAAAAAGAAAGTGTTGACAGATCTTTTCAGATATCTACCCTTATATTGTGCATACCATTGCAGTTCAAATTTTAAAATTCTCGCAGATATTGTTGGGTTTGGGAAAGCGAGGGATTATTGTGTTACCAGAGCTCTTGGATAATCCAGGTTTCTTTTAAGTGGTTGAGACTAAGTACAATTCACTAAAAAATTTACATGTATCATTTTTATGGTTTGATCAAACTGATACTTTTAGTGCTATATAACATGACGCTGTTCACAATATAAAGCATGTAAACACAGTGTACAGCTGAAATTAGACGTTGCTTATGTTTTCGCAAAAGATACTCAACCTGTGAAGAAGTTACAGAAAGGCATCCATCCTATTTGAGTGTTATTCATGTAATAAACTCAAGAATGAGATTTTTCTGTAAGCTGGTAATAATGGGCTGTTTCCATTAAGTAATATGTGAGGAATAACAGTTTCTATGAAAGTGGTCATTGTGTTATTTTAATTGATGCAGGATAGGGGATGTTAGATCACCAATGTTATTTCGATAATTGCTTCACATAAAATTCACTGATTCTCTTCTGTAAAGATAATAAGTAGTGGTCCATTTGCAAAAATATTATCCTGTAAAGGTAAATAGTTGGTATTTATGAAGAGTTTATTTAGGTGTGTTCAGAATTTGCCTGCTGTCTTCTAAATTTTATCAACAACAGATGTACAACATTATGCTTCATTACCACCACTTTACAAAATATTTTCAGAATTAAATCCATAGAACACTTTCGGTCAGCATAGATATAGCTGTAGTTTATCGGAAACAAAGGTAAAGGTAAAGGTTTGCATTCTGGCCATTAATGGGCCAATCAAGCCTGCCAACTGTCATGTCATCATCAGCCAATGGTGTCATCGGATGTCGTATGGAGAGGCATGTAGTTGTTTTTTGGTTTCTTGACCTTGGAAGTGTTGGCCTCACGAGGCTGAGTGCACTCCGTTCCAGTCCTCCCATAAATGAAAAATCCCTGGCAGTACCGGAAGTTGAACCCAGGTCCTCTGTATGACAGTCAGCCGCACTGACCACGTAGCTAAGGAGATGAATTTAGGAAGGTGGGTATATAGTCAGTCAGTTCTGACATAAGATGGCTGTAGTGGAGAATATGAATTGAGAGAAAGTGTTCAATGTGTTGACTGTAAATACTTCAGTTGTGTCCTTTCAATCAGTTATATTTAATTCTTAAAGTTTTTTCAATACCCCTTTGACTCTACTTTTGTGTGTTCTATACTTAAGCTTTGTTGGTCATTTCTTGTGCCACTACTTGTATAATCTAAAATATCAGACTTCATTTCAACAAAGATTATCTATTTGTTGCGGAGAGGATACATTTGTTTAAAATAAGCCTCTCATAATAACTGTTACAATTTGGCTGCGACATTTTGCCCTGTGATTTACACTCTTAAGGAATGGAAATCTTATTTGGAGGCTCACTAGACTTTTTCATACAGTTGTGGCCATGCTACTTTGGCATTTTATTGACATAAGAAACTGGAAAATAGAATAGAGACAAATACACATTGAAAATACATAATGGATAAAATAATGAATAACATTTTTTGTCTTTACTTACAATGAAGACTATTACACATTTAGCTTTTGATCAGAGCCTACTTTAGAAAAGAAAACATACATACATTCACACAAGCAAGCACATCTCCAGCCACTCTGTGTGTGTGTGTGTGTGTGTGTGTGTGTGTGTGTGTGTGTGTGTGTTTCTGAAGGAGGCTCTGGGCAAAAGCCAAATGCATAACCGTCTTATTGTTGTACCTGTCTGCATCCCAACTTGTCATTTTTACAGTGAATAGCAGTCTATCCTTTTCATAATATTATTGATTTATTATTGATTTCCTACCTGGACTGCTCATTGTTTGAGGTTTAAACTCTTTCAGTTGAATCTGTACAATGGTGGTTTCCCCGAAAGTTATATGACTGTTTGCATATGTTAATTTTCTTGCATTAACTTTTGGATCGTGAATGTGTGTTTTATATTCTCTGAATTAGCACACCACAGTGCTCTCTCTCACACAAGAAAATGAAATTGTAGTTTTTTGTTCTTTACTTCCTTTTAGATCAGTTCAATGTTAGTTGACGATTTTTATTTTGGTTGTTCAGCATACAAACTCTCAGTAATTTGGAACGAATAAAATTCTTCTGGGTATGTGAGAACATTGTCACTATGTAAAATTCTCCCATATTTTGGCCACTGCCGTAACAATGGCTGCAGAAGCCTACACTTACACATAGCTTATTCATTACCAAAGAAATTTGTTTACCCTGTTGGTTTTTGGGTCATGATACTTGATTTGTGAGTGGGAAATGTGCCCAAAAGACAGAAATAAAACAATTGTGAATGGGTGATTGGGGGATGAGAGAGAGCCCTTTAGAGTATCATCAACCCTGGGACCATTGCAGACGAAGTGCTAAGTTAGCTAACATTTTTAGTACTGCATCATTTTGGAAATGATTATCCATGTTGTGCTTACACCATAGACAATTATTATTTGCCTTAGTCTCGCTACCGAAAGGTAAAACATCTAGGTAAAGTGAAAGCCAGTGCCCTTATTCATCCTATTAACATGTGGCTGATGCCAAAATACTTTCATACACCCTACAGAGTCAATTGCACAGCCATTGGTTTTCTGCCAGTAACATGAACTTTTTTTTTAATACCTGGAGTTTAACTGCCCTATCTTCATTATATATACTCAAAACATCCTTTTGATATAAGATCTGTGTTTTGTTGCTGGATGTTAAGAAGTCAATGTTGACATGACACACACAGGAAAATCTGATTGAGTTTTTGTCAAATGACTTTAGGGAATTAATACATTTGAGATGAGGTCTCCAACAATAACACTTAAGCTCTTATATTTTGTATACAGCTGGTTGGTTGAAAAATTTTGCAGTACCATAATTTTGTAATGACTTCTTTTTTATAGGTAAAATAAACATTCTTTTGAATTCATAGGTTCCTACAAGGTTCAATTTTTTCTGCCTAAATCATTCTGTACAGGGAATACTATCTTCAAAAAAATACAGTGACAGTTTGTTTCTTGTTAACTAGGTTTGGTCACGGAGCATTCCTGACATGCTTAGAAGCACTCTACAAAAAAATAAGTGGTATGGACATTATATATTCTGCTCTAGTAGGAAAGCCAAGTGAAATAACTTACTATTATTCAAATAATATTTTAATTTCACTGGCAGCTGATTTAACAACATACCCCCAGAGGCTGTATGGGATAGGGTAAGTAAATTTTATTTTAAATATGGTGCATGAAAATAAATGTTCTCCAGTGAACCCCTTTTATTTCTGATATGCCATAGACATTTTTCAGTGTACTTAAAAGTAATACAATGATACAGGTATAGATTATATGAATGGTATTTTTTTAAATTGATTATCTGCAAATATTTGATGCTGGTTTATATCTATAAAACTCAAATGAAAAATGGATCATTGTTAGATGAGGGAAGGTACAGATATGCTAAAAAACCATTGAACACCCCAATAGGCTTCCTTTTTTTATGTATTTTTCTCACATTGTGTCCAGTGTTTCCTATTCTGTGCTGTCATTAAAATGTATGTAAGTAACAATTATTTACAAAAAATATTCTATTTGTTTCCCATAATGTCTTCAAACTAAATCTTCAACAAATGCTTTTACTGCTTAAAATCTTCATTGCTAGTTATTTAAATAGTACAATATACTCTCGTTTATCCACGGGTGGATTATCTGATTTGCAGATTATTCAGTCTATTTTTCCAATTTTTTAAAAAACTGTTGAAAATTTTTCTTTTCCTAGTAGTAGTTGCCTGTGAACAGTAATGTCATGTTACAACATGAATATTGTAAACAATGTGCTGCTTGAAAACTTCAAGTGCTGGACTGTATTATTGTGGTGGATACTGTAGTCATTTTGTTTCTGTTAGTGCCGAACAATTTCTGAAAAGTGATAATGCATTGTGCTGATGATACAGCATAAACTGGAAATAATAGACAAGCTTGAGGAAGGCAGTATTGATACACGGTATCTGGCACTGATTTACAGTGTGGATGAAACTGTGATCTGTGATATTTGGAAAAATCAAAGACAAAATAGTGCAGTTTGGTAACAGTTCTGACTGATCTAAAAGTTTGTCAAAGCAGGAAACTATGAAAATGTCTACATATGCAGAACTGGATAAAGCCATATTGCAATGGTTTCAGCAAAACAGAGCAGAGGGCACACAAGTATCTGGCCCAATATGTGCCAAACAACCCCAATTTTTCTTCAAAACCTTGGGGATTGAAGGAGATTTTAATGAATCTTCTGGGGGGCTGACAATATTTAAACAGCTTCATGGTATCTGGGAGATTGCCATCCAAGGAGAAAAGCTAAATGCAGATAATAAGGCTGTTTCTGAATTTTGTAATGATAACAAAGAGTTTATTGCATGATAATATTTAGAGCTGGGGCAAATATACAACGTGGATGAAACTGGGGTGTTTTGGAACTGTATATCAGCAAAGACTTTAGTTCTCAAAAGGCATAGCATAGTGTACCTAGTTATAAATCAAGTAAGTAAAGGATAACTGTCTTGTGCTAATGGTATGGGATCACATAAAGTTAAGCTTGGTATAATAGATGAAGCTAAAAGACCATGCTGTTTCAAAGGAAAAGAAATGCACAATTTACCTATCCATTATTTTCACCAAAAAGGGGCTTGGATGAACTGCACAGTATTTCAAACGTAGTTCCATAATTGTTTTGTGCCACAAGTATAAGAACATTTTACATTGAAGGGTTTACATGCAAGGCTTTGTTAATGGACAATGCACCATTGCATCCAAATTAACTTGTTCTGAAATTGATGATATTTGTAAAATATTTATCCCATAATGTGACAGACTTAATTCAGCCAATGGATTGCTGCATGTACGTGATGTATGAATTTTGGAATTTTTAAAAATTAATGTTGTTGCACAGTTGCCAGTTTATGTATTCTGCAAACAAAAACAAAAAAAAAAATTACTTCTGTTCTCAAGACAATTAAAACTGCCTTGTTTTGAGTTCATTTGCTTCTCAGTAAATACTAATTACTTTTCATATTTGAGGATTGGTCAAGGAGGGAAATTACGACATTGTCTGCAAAAAAGGTATGAAACTGATCACCTGCAATATATTACAGGCAGACAGAAGGGAGAATGATCGAGTGTTTCAAGGAGTCGTGATTCAGCTTTAGTTGCATGAGGGTATTTTGCTCGGTGCTCTAGTAGTTTTGTAAGAATATGTTCTGATCTGCTTTTGTTGAGAAAATTGAATAGCTCAGAAACTGAGGAATACAGTTCCGCATCATATTACATCTCCAAAAGAAGTTTCCAGTTGTATCAAATCTCTTAAAAATAAATGTGCAAGTAACTTGAGGAAATCTGTTGTAAAATAATGAAATGTTGTTCATCTAAACGTAGTAATACTTGGTCCAGTCCCATTAATGTGACTACACTTATATTCGATGGCAGCATGCAATAACCACTCACAGCCCTGACGCCGGCTACGAGAGCTTTTCGCTTGCTGTGTTACCAAATAAGTAATTTATCTAATAATTTAATTGTTTTTGCTGTACATTCTATAGTACTTCCGTGCATTAGTATCAGATAGACTTGATAAATTGAAGGATTCAGTTTTTATTTGTGTCTGAATAGGAAAAGCGAAGTTTCTGTTTATGACAGTTTTGCGTGTACACAAACGTTTGTTTACGTTCTTAACTGATGTTAATATGCGGGATTATCAATGAAGTCAGTGTACAATACTCAATATTTACGTTTATTAGTGTCATTTAGACTTGATGCATTGAAGGTAGCAGTTTCTATACGTTTTATTAGGTCGTTTTTCGCGTGTACGTTAATTGTTGTGTACATTATAAATATGAGGGTTAATCAGTTTAAGTTAGTTAACAATACTTAGTATTCACGTTCATTAGTGTCATTTAGACTCAATACATTGACGGTAGCAGTTTTTATATGTTTTATTAGGAAAAGTGATACTGCCAGTGAATTCTAACCTCACTTGTAAACGTTTTGACTAGCACAACCTGCAAGTGTTAACAGTTAAGCAAACGTAAAATATGTGGTAAATTAGTATTACACTACAATATCTAGTAAATCAGTGTTATAATACAGCTTCTGAGCCCTTCTCACATATAGTTTAGTTAGCGGAAAGCTAAAACTCACCTTGCCATCTGCTTAATTCCCTTAGATTGTTGTGGGCTTTGGTGATTGTGTACTGTAAGCCCAACGGTTCATATAAAGTAGAATTATTATTTGTGCTTTACATTCTGAACTCTTATTGGTAGCTAAAGGTTTTGTTTTGTACCTGCATCTATCAGTGTACAATACTCAGTATTTATGGTTATTACTGTCATTTAGACTCGATACATTGAAGGTAGCTATTTTTATAGTTTTATTAGGTCATTTTCACATGTATGTAAATATTTATTTACATTATAAATACGAGGGATAATCAGTAGGTGTAGCTTACCGCAGGTTACTGTTTAATTCTTTAATAATTTTTCAAACAAATGTAAGGATGGCTGACATAGTGTTTAGTGTATCTGGGATTGTAAAACAGTTAAGATCCTTAGACACCAAGGAAGGACCTTGGACGCCGAGGAGGCATCTGGCCCAGGTGGTATCCCCATAAGATTTTATGTTGACTATTCTACAAATACAGCACCATTCTTATCTATCAGAGATCATTGGAACAGCAAAAAGTTCCACGGGACTGGAAGAAGGTCCAGGTCATTGCAATCTATAAAAAGGGTAGAAAATCAGGTGCACATAATTACTGGCCAGTTTCACTGACATCGATTTGTTGTAGAATCATGGAACATATTTTGTGTTCAGACATAATGACCTTTCTAGACTCTGAGAAGCTCATCTGCAGAAACCAGCACGGTTTTAGGAAACAGTGGTCATGCAAGACACAGCTGGCCCTCTTTGTGCATGATATACAACAGGCTCTAGATATCGGCTCCCAGGTTGATGCCATATTCCTGAGCTTTCAAAAGGTGTTCAACTCAGTTCCGCACTGTCGCTTGCTCCAAAAAGTATGCGCTTACTGTCTATCCGATGACATATGTGGTTGGATAGAAAGTTTTCTAACAGACAGAGAGCAGTATGTCGTCCTGAATGGGGAGACTTCAACAGAAACAGGCGTAACGTCGGGTGTGCCCCAGGGCAGCGTAGTAGGTCCGCTGCTTTTTACGATTTACATAAATTATCTGGTTGATGGTGTTGACAGCAGCATTAGACTGTTTGCTGATGATGCTGTAGTCTACATGAAAGTAGTATCGCACGAAAGTTGTGAACAAATCAATGAGGATTTGCAGAAAATAAATGTGTTGTGTAATGACTGGCAGTTATTTCTCAATATTAGTAAGTGTAACCTACTGCGTATAACAAGTCGAAAATCCCCATTAATGTATGAGAACAAAATAAATGCCCAGTCTTTGGAAGTGGTAACATCTGTCAAGTATGTGGGTGTGACTATTCAAAGATTACACAAGTAACGGGTAAGGCGAACTGTAGATTGCTGTTTACTGGTAGATTCTTGAAGCGATGCAGTCCTTCAACAAAGGAAATTGCTTACAATACTTTAGTTCATCCAGTCTTAGAGTATTGTCCATCTGTATGGGACCCTTACCGGTTGGGTCTGATTCAAGAGATTGAGAAGGTCCAAAGAAGAGTGGCAAGAGTTGTGACTTGTACATTTAGCCATCCTGAGAGCGTTACAAATCTCATAGACAGTTTGAAGTGGGACACACTTGAAGATAGACTACGCGCTAAATGGAAGGGGCTGCTCACTAAATTCAAAAATCCGATCTTCGTCGAGGATGTAGAGCATATATTATTACCACCAACTTGCATATCGCGCAATGATCACCATTCAAAGATAAGGGAAATTAGAGCTCATACTGAGGTGTTCAGGCAGTCATTTTTCCCTCACGCGATCCACGAGTGGAACAGAGGGGGGGAATATGACTTTGGTGTGAATAGTGCCCTCTGCAACACACACTGTTTGGTGGATAGCAGAGTATATATGTAGATGTAGATGGCAGGTGGCAGCACTAATTAGCGAAGGGAATATAAAGCATGTCAGGGGAATGCGGGAAACAGTGCAGTCATTGTTGTAAAGTGAAAATGGAATGATTTATCTGATATCCAAAAGTGCATGATCATTGCCTCTCAGGCGAAGGGAGGAAGCTTTTCTGAAATGGCTAAGTTTGTAAATAGTTTGCGTGAGCTGTGGTTAAAGTATAATGTGCATGGCAAAATGTCACTATCCAGAACTGGTGTCGAGGCAGCTGTGGTGCACCAAGGGCAGCAGATGAGGGGTGAATGATGGTTGCAGAGATGTGTATGAGCAAGTAGACATACAACTGCTAAGCATCTGTGTGCCCAGATAAACCAAGAGGCTACCTACAGTGTCTCCTTAATGGCTGATCAGCGAATGTTGCTGTGTATGGACCTCCACGACAGGTGCCTACTTCATGCACCCATGGTAACTCTTGTTCATTGGTGACAAATGCTGGAATTTGCATGTCAGCACTGCAACTGGATATCCGCTGAGTGACAACAGGTGACTTTTTCAGATGGATCATGTGTTATGCTCTATTGGACAGATGGCCGTCGGTGTGTATGGCCATGCAACAATTATCAGAAGCGTTCAGGCTTGAGGAGGGAGTGTTATAGTCTGAGGAATGTTTTCGTGACATTCGTGGATGTTCTTGTTATTCTCGAAGGCATAGTGGATCAATGAAAGTATACATCGGTCCTTGAGGCCCTATCCAAACCTACATGCAATTCATTTTTTTCTCGGCACAGTGGTTCTACCAGCAGGACAGTGCAATGTGTCGCACAGATAGCAGTGTACATGTCTGGTTCAAAGAACACCAAACTCCCCGGATTTTAATCCATTCGACAATCTGTGGGGCCAACTCAGTCATGCCGTTCACGCCATGGATCCTCAACCAAGAAACGTAATGTAGCTGACCACAGCACTGAATTCAGAATGGCTCCACATTCCTGTTGGTACCTTCCAGAACGTCACTGATTCTTCTTGCATGTCTGTGCTGCAAAAGATGGTTATTCCGGCTTTTGACTGGTGATCACATTAATGTGACTGGACTGTGTATATTGACCTATTTATGTTGTGAATCTTTTCCACATTAATACTTTCCCATAGTACCTTAAACATGCTGTTGTCAAGTCACTCCACAAAAGAGACAAAACATAAGTGAAGGGTTACCAACCCATCTCATTACTGTCAGTATCTTAAAAGTGTTCAAGAAGATAATATCTAATGGACTTTATAAACACTTGGTATAGGAAACATACTCAGTAGGAAACAGGTTGGATTTCAAAAAGTACTGTCAGCTGAACATTGTACGTTCTTGGCTAATTTTGTTTTGTTTTCATTAGGCAGTGGTCCAATGACACAAATTCTGACCATGAAAGTTTGTGCTATATGGTGAACATTCTATAAATTTTTCTAGACATATGATATACTAGAATCAGAAATTACTACTATTGGAAATATTTTGTGACTTACCTAAAGTTTTTGACTGTCTGAATTATGATATCCTAAAGTGAAAGTTAAAATATTGCATATAGAATAGTAGACACATTAGGTTCATGGTTTTTGCCTTATCTGTATGAGTGAAAGCAAAATGTTCAGTTTATGTCAATAACTCAACAATTGGCACTCAGAATTTGAAGCAGTCAGTCATGGTGTACCCCCCAGTTTGATTTTGGGTTCTCTGTTGTTTCTTATGTAAATGACCTACCACTTACAAATTTTACCCATTTTGCAGTTGATACAAGTATACAAATAAAAAGTACCAACAATCCTCTTACTAAAAAGGCAATTAATGAAAATCCAAAAACATCAACAGGTTGTTCAAGGCAAGTGGATTATCAAAAATGGTTCAAATGGCTCTGAGCACTATGGAACCTAACTTCTGAGGTCATCAGTCCCCTAGAACTTAGAACTACATAAACCTAACTAACCTAAGGACATCACACACATCCATGCCCGAGGCAGGATTCGAACCTGCGACCGTAGCGGTCGCGTGGTTCCAGACTGTAGCGCCTATAACCGCTCAGCCACTCCCGCCGGCAAGTGGATTATCGCTGAATTTCAACAAGACTCAGCACACACAGTTCACTACTTCTCTTAGAACTCCACAAGCTATAAAAGTAGGTTTCTTAAAAAATTAAATACAAGAGGTAAAAAGTGTCAAGTTTAGGGGGCTGCAGGTTGATCACAACCTTGATTGGAAAATCAACTGCCTGGGATTAATGAATTGCCTTAGTTTGATTTTGTTTGCAGTGTGCATGATTACAGCTGTTGGTGAATTAAGTATGAAGAAATTAGTTTATTTTTAGTATTCCATTCACTAATAAGTTATGGAATCATTTCTTGGGGAACAGTACTTTCAAAATACTCAAGTTTAATTCTATAACGTCCTGCAGAGATCTAGTCAAACAAATGTGGTGACAACTACTTAGCGATACATGTATTCTTTAAGGTCCATTGGCATTACAAATATTTCTCTTACCTCAATAAAACTGTGAAAAGCATGAATATAATATTAGGACAGCAAACAACTTCCAAAAAGACTTCAAGGGCTTAACATTAGTACAGAAAAGTGTAAGATGCATGGATACAGATGTATTCAACAACTGTGCCACAGCACATTAGATTTCATGTAAATAAAGTGGCGGTGTTTAAGCCTCTTTTCTCCACTGAACGCTCACAGAAACTCAGAAATTTAATGTTGAAATGAATTTGATAAATAAAATGTACAACTTCGAAGCCTTCACACATTCCAGACACCACTCTATATGGAATATGAGTAATGTAATGCTATAAACAAAAGTGCATTTTACTCTTAGCATGCAGTGAATTGAGGCAGTGTATTTGTTAAGCCACTGGCCTTGGTTTTATGAGGATGGAGGTTCATGATCTGGCTAGCCATCCTGATTTATGCTTTCCTAAGTCATTTCAGGCAAATACTGGGCTGGTTTCTTCAACAAGACTATGGCTGACTTTATGCCTATCCTCTTTAAACTCATTTGTTTGTGTTCATACAGCTGCATATATGACATGATGTTTTTCCTCTTATTAAGCTGCAAAATCCTGTACCAGTATAAAAATTATCCCAGTCAAATAAATTATTATGCTATGCTGTTCTATTGAATAATGTTTTAGAAAGTTTTAAGTTTGTGCTATTATTACAGTTCTGATTGTATTTGTTAGTAAAATGTTCTCATATCTATTTTCATATTACAGTGATAACATATACACAGATGTGTATGGAGCTAATTTGTATGAGAAATATTTGCATGAGAAACCAGGTGCACACAGCAGCCCCAGTGCTCGGGTTTTAGATACCATCATCAAGCGGGAATTTACTGAAACTCAGAAGCTACCCGAATCATGCTGTAGTATTTTAGTTGAGGTAAGTACTGATTGATAAGCTGGGTTGTGCATGCATGCCAAACACCTCACCCCCCCCCCCCCCCCCCGCCCGCCCAACAACACACACATTGTCCAGTATGTGCAATATGAATACAACAAACTTCACATGCTGAGACAGTAGTGCAACTTGTAAGTAAGCTGTTACACCCATGTATTACAGTACAGTTAGCCTTCTGCTGCTGAGCAGTGTGTCTGCAGTGCGCAAGTAGCAGCATTACTGCATTTACTAGACAGTTATGTATTTTAATAACTGTTTAAATTTTGGGTCGAATTGTTGCACTCTCTGTAGGTTAGTTCAGACTTTCTTTGCACAACAGTATTTATCATGGATAGGGACTGTGACTGCTGTGTTCGGATGCGAGCTGAGTTGGCATCCCTACACTCCCAGCTTCAGGCAGTGTTGACTTTGGTCAGACAGCTTGAGGCTGTTGCCAATGGGCATCACTCTGGGGGTCCAGATGGGGGTTTGTCGGGGACGGCCAGCTCATCCCACGCATCCCCCGATCGGACTATGCCTGTGACTGCCTGGGATACTGCTCACATTGAGTCTGACCCCTCACCCATGGTAGAGTGGGAGGTCATCTCGAGGTGTGGAAGGGGGCTAAAGACATTCCGGAGGTCTGAACGGAAGGCCTCTCCAGTTTGTCTGACGAACCGGTTTCAGGCTCTGTCTCCGGCTGATACTGATCTTCGGCCAGACATGGCTGCTTGTCCTGTTCCAGAGGTTGCCCCTCGGTCTACAAGATCCGGGCAGTCACAGAGGGTGAGCTTACTGGTAGTTAGGAGCTCCAATGTCAGGCGCGTAATGGGGTCCCTTAGGGATATGGCTGCAAGGGAGGGGAAGAAAACCAATGTGCACTCCGTGTGCATACCGGGGGGAGTCATTCCAGATGTGGAAAGGGTCCTCCTGGATGCCATGAAGGGTATAGGGTGCACCCATCTGCAGGTGGTCGCTCATGTCAGCACCAATGATTTGTGTCGCTATGGATCGGAGGAAATCCTCTCTGGCTTCCAGCGGCTATCTGATTTGGTGAAGACTGCCAGTCTCACTAGCGGGATGAAAGCAGAGCTCACCATCTGCAGCATCGTCGACAGGAGATCGTTCTGCGACTGTGTGGGCTGCAGATTCCTCGACTTGCGCCATAGGGTGATGGGGTTTCGAGTTCCGCTGGATAGGTCAGGAGTCCACTACACACAGCAGGCGGCTACATGGGTAGCTGGGGTTGTGTTGCGTGGACTGGGCTGTTTTTTAGGTTAGATGGCCTCGGGCAAGTGCAGAAAGGGCAACAGCCTCAAAGGGTGCGGAGCAAAGTCAGGACATGCGGGGACCAAGCAGCAATTGGTATTGTAATTGCGAACTGTCAAAACTGCGTTGGTAAAGTACCGGAACTTCAAGCACTGATAGAAAGCACCGAAGCTGAAATCGTTACAGGTACAGAAAGCTGGCGGAAGCCAGAGATAAATTGTGCCAAAATTTTTATAAAGGCACAGACGGTGTTTAGAAAGGATAGGTTGCATGCAACTGGTGGTGGCATGTTTGTCACTGTTAGTAGTAGTTTATCCTGTAGAGAAATAGAAGTGGATAGTTCCTGTGAATTATTATGGGTGGAGGCTATACTTAACAACCGAGCTAGGTTAATAATTGGCTCCTTTCACTGACTTCCTGACTCAGCAGCATTAGTGGCAGAACAACTGAGAGAAAATCTGGAATACATTTCACATAAATTTCCTCAGCATGTTATAGTCTTAGGTGGAGATTTCAATTTACCAGATATAGTCTGGGACACTCAGATGTTTAGGACGGGTGATTGGGACAGAGCATCGAGTGACATTATACTGAGTGCACTATCCGAAAATTACCTCGAGCAATTAAACAGAGAACCGACTCGAAGAGATAACATCTTGGACCTACTGATAAAACAGACACAAACTCTCAGACTCTGTAAGTGCAGAACAGGGAATCAGTGATCGTAAGACCATTGCAGCATCCTTGAATATGGACGTAAATAGGAATATAAGAAAAGGGAGGAAGGTTTATGTGTTTAGCAAGAGTAATAGGAGGCAGATTTCAGACTACCTAACAGATCAAAACAAAAATTTCTGTTCCGACACTGACAATATTGAGTGTTTATGGAAAAAGTTCAAGGCAATCATAAAATGCATTTTAGACAGGTACGTGCCGAGTAAAACTGTGAGGGATGGGAAAAACCCACCGTGGTTCAACAACAAAGTTAGGAAACTACTGTGAAAGCAAAGAGAGCTTCACTGCAGATTTAAATGCAGCCAAAACCTCTCAGACAAACAGAAGCTAAACGATGTCAAAGTTAGCGTAAGGAGGGCTATGCGTGAAGCATTCCGTGAATTCGAAATTTAAATTCTATCTACCAACTTGACAGAAAATCCTAGGAAGTTCAGGTCTTACGTTAAATCAGTAAGTAGCTCGAAACAGCATATCCAGACACTCTGGGATGATGATGGCATTGAAACAGAGGGTGACATGCGTAAAGCTGAAATACTAAACACCTTTTTCCAAAGCTGTTTCACAGAGGAAGACCGCACTGCAGATCCTTCTCTAAATCCTCGCACGAACAAAAAAATGGCTGACATCGAAATAAGTGTCCAAGGAATAGAAAAGCAACTGAAATCACTCAACAGAGGGAAGTCCACTGGACCTGACGGGATACCAATTTAATTCTACACAGAGTACGCAATAGAACTTGCCCCCCTTCTAACAGCTGTGTATGGCAAGTCTCTAGAGGAACGGAAGGTTCCAAATGATTGGAAAAGAGCACAGGTAGTTCCAGTTTTCAAGAAGGGTCATCGAGCAGATGTGCAAAACTATAGGCCTATATCTCTGACATCGATCTGTTGTAGAATTTTAGAACATGTTTTTTGTTCACGTATCATGTCATTTTTTGGAAACCCAGAATCTGCTCTGTAGGAATCAACATGGATTCCGGAAACAGCGATCATGTGAGACCCAACTCGCTTTATTTGTTCATAAGATCAAAATAATATTAGATACAGGCTCCCAGGTAGATGCCATTTACCTTATCTTCTGGAAGGTGTTGGATACAGTTCTGCACTGTTGCCTGATAAACGAAGTAAGAGCTTACGGAATATCAGACCACTTGTGTGGCTGGATTGAAGAAGTTTTAGCAAACAAAACACAGCACATTGTTCTCGATGGAGAGATGCCTATAGACATTAAAGTAACCTCTGGCGTGCCACAGGGGAGTGTTATGGAACCACTGCTTTTCACACTATATATAAATGACCTAGTAGATAGTGTCGGAAGTTCCATGCGGCTTTTCGCGGATGATGCTGTAGTATACAGAGAAGTTACAGCATAAGAAAATTGCAGCGAAATGCAGGAAGATCTGCAGCGGATAGACAAATGTAATGTATTGCGAATACATAGAAAGAAGGATCCTTTATTGTTTGATTATATGGTAGCGGAACAAACACTGGTAGCAGTTACTTCTGTAAAATATCTGGGAGTATGCGTACGGAACGATTTGAAGTGGAATGATCATATAAAATTAATTGTTGGTAAAGCGGGTACCAGGTTGAGATTCATTAGGACAGTCCTTAGAAAATGTAGTCCATCAACAAAGGAGGTTGCTTACAAAACACTCGTTCTACCTATACTTGAGTACTGCTCATCAGTGTCGGATCCATACCAGATCGGGTTGACGGAGGAGATAGAGAAGACCCAAAGAAGAGCGGCGCGTTTCGTCACAGGGTTATTTGGTAACCGTGATAGCGTTACGGAGATGTTTAGCAAACTCAAGTGGCAGACTCTGCAAGAGAGGCGCTCTGCATCGCGGTGTAGCTTGATCGCCAGGTTTCGAGAGGGTGCGTTTCTGGATGAAGTATCGAATATATTGCTTCCCCCTACTTATACCTCCCGAGGAGATCACGAATGTAAAATTAGAGAGATTTGAGCGTGCATGGAGGCTTTCCGGCAGTCGTTCTTCCCGCGAACCATACGCGACTGGAACAGGAAAGGGAGGTAATGACAGTAGCACTTAAAGTGCCTGCCGCCACACACCTTTGGGTGGCTTGCGCAGTATAAATGTAGATGTAGATATGGAACCATTCTGGCTGCAGCACATGTTATCGATGTTCAGAGAGAAACATTGACAGATGAGCCATAGAACAACCATGATGACTGAGCTGTCCTTGTAATTCGGCAGTTTGGTTTTAATTTGGGGAATTAGGCAGTCAGTAGAATAAATTAGAAATCTTGTACAGCCAAGTGATGCAGGGGATTTATCATGTGTGACATAGTGTCTTAGTACAAGGTCCCTAACACCCCAGACAGGCAAGGTGCTGATATACAAGTAGTAAGACTTCACCCACAGTTAAATCATGTGGCGCATATTATTTGGAATGAGTAGTCAAGCAACTGCAAAAAATACTCTTAAGACATTAAAGCTGGAACTATCAACTTGTTTTTCCAGTTTTGTTTGTAGGGTATTTCATTTTCATTTGTTTCTTGTTGATATAACACTATGCTTCTCATGAAGTAGGAAATAAGGCTCACAAGAGAAGACAAGCTTTGCCACACTGTGGGAACCAATTTTAATATTGTAATCAATATTTTTTTTTAAGAGAAGTGTGCCCATAAGAAAGTGATTGCATAATGCATATCACAATAAGAAAATACTTTGAATTCCCAAATTTCCTCTCTGCTTTTTTCACATCCCATGTGCTCCCGATTTTCTCTACCCTGACAACTGGCACTGTTTGCTATGTGCAAACTCTGTTTCTGCTTCTGATTCTCTCTCAAAAAATTGGTATAAATAGAACACTGTCATTCCTGGATATTGGTGCAGTATCTGTTGTTTTCTTTGTCACCAATAATGAACATTAAAGGGGCCAAATAGCCACACAGTTTATACATGAACACAAAAACCATTGCCAAATATCCACCCCCCCCTCCCCCAAAGTGTAGGCAACAGAGAGATGTAGCACAATGGTACTGTTGGCTGTTGTGTGACAAAGTCAGCATTGAATAAGTTTTCCTCTTGCTACTGCACATCATCCCTTTATTTGCATTTTTATATCCTCACTAGCCTATTATAAATGTTAAGCCTATCAGTTTTCTTTGGAGCCTCAGACACTAGAGGATTTTCTGAGCTGTTAATTTATACACACATCAGTAGCCTCTGGTTCGTTTTGGTAGGAGCAATATGCATATAACTGACATGTTGACACAGCACCATATTAGTTAACATACAACCCTCATATCACTACTAGGAGGTGCCCTAGAGTTTCCATATCAGGTAGGCACGTGATGCCATTTGTCAGCATTGAATAAGTTTTCCTCTTCTCAGCACATGAACTGTTCATAAACAGAGCTGCTGGCGTGAAAGCTGATAAATAGTGCTTCTCATAACTTGGAGAACTACCACTCCTCATCTGCAACAGCAGTAGGTGGTGTGTGCTTAGGCAGTGCTGCAGCACTTGCCTAGCAAAAGATTACTTGTAATTGCCAGTGTAGATATTTTTCCAGGCCCATTACTGTTTGTGCTGTGATTCCTTGGTGTCGATGTTCAGAAAACTACATAAATTGTGTGAAAATTGTTAGAATGGCTTAAAGTATGGGTGTTTTCATTCCTTTTTACCTATAATGGTATAGGTCACGCCCATGCTGAGTCTAAAATTGATGGTTGTTCAAGTATACATAAGCTGTGTTTTCCAAATGTGGTAATTGCATATCTGAGAACTGTTACATAAACAAATGGGTAAGCATGACACAGATAAAAGATGGAAATAGGATATAAGTTATTCAGAAAGATTATGGACAAGGTGATCTTACTTCTGAACTTATCCAGAGCCACAACCTCACTGGAGTAATATGTTTATTATGTATTGCAACTTGTAATAGTAATGAATGTTTGATTGTTGTGTGGGAAAGAGTTTTTTGGTATGGAGCATGCAAAGCTAGGCGATCAGCTTCTAAACAAAGCAGGAAGAGTGGTTGTTCAGAATAAATAAACTACAACAGTTGTTTGATTTTCAGCAGAGGGCATTCCCACTGTGGTGAATGAATCCATCATAAAATCAGAAATTATGGGACAGTGAGTACTGTTTGTATAAATAATCAGATCTCTCTAAAAGTAAATGGCATGGTATAATACGGCATTTTACCTCATGGCTCCGAAATTAGTGTTATCAAAATTGAGAAAGGTGGCTGTGGATGGCAATGCCAGAGAGTGAACTTCATGAATGCCGGGGTATGATGATGTGTGTTCAATTATCACAAGTTATGTGACAATAATGCAGTGAATGGATGGATGAATGAATGAATCATTGTAACAACCGAGGCTGATATGTTCATGTAATAGTGGGCACGCACATCACTGTGGCTGTATTCTTTGTTTGTTTGCCTCCCTGACATAAACCTTTCAAAACCGTTATGGATGAGTATGAAGTGGTTTAGCATGTTTGGTAAGAGTTTAATGTAGGAAAGTAGTAAATATTAGGGCATGAAATGCTTGACAGTATAGACCAAAAATTAGAGTTCTGCATGCTTAGAGCAGGATTTTGGTAGGAAGTATGAGTTTGGAGTAATGGATAGTTGTGGAAATCAGGCATTCCAAAATGTGTCCTCTGCTTGTATTAGGCATTCTGAGAAGTATACTGTTCTTTTAGAAATTCTGAGACTTTTTAGTGCCTTTTTGACATTCCCGATATTGCTCAGTGTCCTTAAATCCATATGGTGCATGTCCTAACATTAGATAGTCAGGATAATTATTGTGAAATGTAATATCTAAGCTCCAAAATCTTCACTCAAATAAAACAAACATTGAACCCTGCTATTATATAAATCTGAAGGCAGATTACTCCAGATTCTCACAGGATTTCCCATGATATATTTTCTTATATACTGAAGCCTCCTTGTGTTTTCCTGAATACTGTACTTATAATCTAAACATTACTCAAGGTGATTTATAGGCTGCATGTTACCTACATGCTCTCCTTTAAGGACAGTAAGCCAGCAATTGAATTATTTAAGTGTAAGGAAGAGGTGACTGACCATGCCAAATCATAGGATCCTGCCTGTTTAGTTAGATAACTATGTATCTTCTTGAGTCTTAAACCAAAATCAGTTTTGTACCACTACAAGAGTACTGCATATTATGAATAACATAGAATGAACTTACTTCTCTTTATACAATATAAAATTCCACAACAAATAACAATAGAATGCAATATATAAGTAGTGTGTTCATTTTCTCCATGACTGGAATGTTTAAAACTGTGACTTTGATTGAGAGTACAGTTTTGAATGGAAACTGTTTCCAGCCACAAAATGTTTATTATTGTACAATATATTTCAAACCCTCAGGATCCATAGATAAGTGATTTTTACAGCATTTGCATTATTTTTTGTCAGTTTTTCATCTGTTTCTGAAATAATCATGTATTACAACATACTTCTTCCAGCTTCTAACATCATTTAAGACATACACTTAATGATATTTTAATGTAGAGTTGAGTGTAAACTTATTGCACAATTTCACTTGCAGAAGACTTAACATTAAAAACACAGACTTTTAGTTTCGTACCTTTTTGTGAATGGCCAACACTTCATTGAAACATGCCACAGATGTTGCAGAGTTTTTAGTTCAGTGTCAGATCTAGAGGTCATATGTTTCTTTTAGCTTGTTACAAAGATACTTGCATTCTTAAATTACTTCAGTTCATTTTCCTCCAGTTTTCAAAATATACCTGTGAAAGTAGCTAAAAATGTTGTGACTGTTAAATTCTGAGTTTTTTCATTTCATAAAAGCAATGAAAGAATTGTAAAAACCACCTGAAGATGAAATAACAGGGTTTTAAACGCATTACACAGTAATAAAATTTTCTGATTGCTGGTAGGTTTTATCCAGCATTACAGTATATGTCGTAATTTAATTGCTTAACATAGTACAGTTTGGAAAAAAGGTAATAGACCACTTGGGAAACAGTGTATTTATAACTCACTGAATGTGTTCAGTCTAATATTGTTGTCCAACCTATACGAAGTGTTAGTATCATAGCTATTTTCACTATGGATGAGGGCATGAATAGAATTAAGAGAGTGTGTGTGAAAAGAGCATGATAGCAAAGGATGACAAATTTTGAGATTCTCTCAGCTGCATTTATGCTGAGATTGGAACATGTTTTGAAACAGTGTTGACAACATTGTTTGTAGCTACTGCTTGGCCATCTATGTTTGCAACATATTTCAAACATGAAAACAGCTATCCATTGCTGTGTTGGTGCAGATCAAAGGACACAGGATTTCTGGCCTGCTACCACTAAATGCCACTGTATGGCACCAGTGTTTTTATTCTATAAACTTCATGTATCAGAGACAGTGATTGTGTTGCCTAATAATGAAGTGGGCAGGACAACAGAGTTTTAAACTTATTACACTATATAAGACTGAGGAATACCTCTGTAATGTGTGAAGTGCACACTACAAAATGCCAAGTTGAAACAGAACCAAGAAACTGTTGCTGTGTTTAACAACGGCTGCCATGACGTAAAAAAAAAAAAAAAAAACCACCACATTATATAGGGTTATCTTTGAGACAGAATTGAATTTATACAAGAGGTTTAGATCAAGGTTTAGAGTTCAGAAAAGTCACCCAGAACCCTGGGCCAGGGGAGACGTACCAGACAGGATGAGAAGTCCCGTCTGGTAAGTCTCCCCTTACCCGGGGTTCTGGGTGACTTTCCTGAACTCTTAACCATTGTCCTAAACCTCTCCAGTTCTTTTCCCATGACCCTTCTTCCTTCCCATTCAACACTTCTGCCAGAAGAAGGAGCCACTGGCTCCAAAAGCTTGCATAAGTAAAAACTTTCAAATATGTGTTTTCTCCTGCCGCCGCTTGGTGAGTAGATTTCTTATCTAACCAATTGCATAATACTGAATAAAAGAAAAGGTTCAAAAGGAATTCCCCATTGCTGAACTGAAGTGTAATACAAGTATTTTCTTCTCAGGAATTGCTTTTCTAAAATTTGCATCTTCCTTTGAAACAAATGTCTCTCTCACATGTGTTAGAATTTCAAAGTCAATTGGTGACATCCCAGTAAAAGTTAAAAATTTCAGATTCAGCTAATGAAGCATATCAGTCACTCCACGTCTTCCATAGTATGTGTCATCCATCAATGATGACTACATCTTTGTCTTTGTTTACTTGTACACTCTAGGAAAAAACACAGTACAACATGAAGGAATTATCTGAATGGGACAGAAATTGGTGGATGTGATGTACATTTACAGACAAACAAATGGTTACAGTTTCAGAAACATTGGATGACTTTATTCAAGAGTAAGAGCTTCATAAATTGAGCAAGTTAATAATGTGATGGTTCACTTTTGGCCCTAATGCAAGCAGTTATTCAGTTTCCCATTGTTGGATGTCGTCCTAAGAGGGATATCGTGCCAAATTCTGCCCAATTGATGCATTAGATCATCAAAATCCTGAGCTGGTTGGAGGGACCTCGGCATAATGCTCCAAATATTCTCAAAGTAGGGTTTGGCGAGCATGAAGAAAAGCAGTAGAAACTGTCACTGTGTGCAAGTGGGCACTAGCTTGCTGAAATGTAAGCCCAGGATGACTTGCCATGAGGGGCAACAAAAGGGGCATAGAATATCACCATTGTACTGCTGTACTGTAAGGATGACAACCGGAGGGGCCCTGCTGTCAAAAGAAGTGGCACCCCAGGCTATCATTCTTGGTGGTCGACAGTCGGGTTGTTACCACACCTCTCTCTTGGGCAGATCCAGACATATCTCTGCTGATCATCAGGGCTCAGTTTGAAGTGGGTCTCTTCGCAGAAGACAATTGTAGTCCATTCAGTGAGATTCCAGGCCGAAGATGTGTCTAGAGGTGCCGTGTGGGATTAGCCGAGCGGTCTAAGGTGCTACAGTCATTGACTGTGCGGCTGGTCCTGGCGGAGGTTCGAGTCCTCCCTCAGGCATGGATGTGTGTGTTTGTCCTTAGGATAATTTAGGTTAATTAGTGTGTAAGCTTAGGGACTAATGACCTTAGCAGATTTCACACACATTAGAACTTTTTTTGTGTAGAGATGCTCCAGTCAGAAATATCGTGCATGGGGTAGTAACAAGCTACAAAAAACCTGCCACATTTATAGTGTCCTGTAATTCATCTGTTTTGTCAGAACACACACAGGTTATATTTTTGTTCTTGAAATGTGACCTTACATCACCTGTCCCATGAGATACTTCACATGTTGCCACTATGGACATACCCCAGACTCTTGCACCATATACTGTGTTTATCACATAGTCTGGAGCTGAGAGTATTGTAAATTTAAAAATAAAATATTCAAGAAATGCCATGAAACACATTAGTTATTCTGAAACTAGAAAAGTATGTCAGGCACAGGGACCACTAGTATTTGTGTAATTTGTTTCTGTGACCAATAACACCTTTTCAAAAGAAGATTCTTCTACACAGACAGTAACATCTGAATCTGGCTGCAGCAGTTGTGTCTTTAAATGTAACTGCAAAGCAGATGTACTGAGAAATTGATGAGCTCCTGTACATAAGCACAAAGTTGTAACAAGAGTGTGCTACAACTAAAAGTTATGTCCCTTTTAGGCAGAAAGAAACAGCTAGTCAGTGGTTCTCTTACATCACAGGCTCCCAACATTGTGTGTCTGAAAAGCTAAATCTGATACCAAGCCCTCTGGTAATGTTTCTTTGGCACTAAAAGAGAGATCAGATGAAGACCAACTAACAAATGACTTGGGCATTGAAGGTTGTCTGAAGGAACTGTGTATTCCCTCAAACAACCCTCCATGCAACAGCCAAGTCACCAAGGGGGTAATACAAGGTGGCTGTTCAAAACCAAACACTTCCTGTAAGATTGCTTCAGTTCTCTAGTGGTATTTAAATGTGAACAGAAATCACATGAAGTAACTGATTCTTCCGTTCTGGTAGCCCCTTACATTTTTTTTTTTCCTTCCAAATAATGTGTCTAAAACATACAGGTAAGCCTCTATTAAGGGGCCATAGTTCCATAGAAAGGACTATTTCATTAGGTAACAAGCTTCAGTGTTGAGGCCACTCCTGTTCCCTTATTTATATAAATGATATGCCCTCTAGTGGTATTATGGTAACTCTAAAATATTTCTGTTTGCTGATGACACTAGCTTGGTAGTAAAGGATGTTGTGTACAACATTGGCTGGGTTTCAAACAGTGCAGTACATGACCTAAGTTCATGGCTTGTAGAAAATAAACTAACGCTAAATCACAGTAAGACTCAGTTTCTACAGTTTCTAACACACAATTCAACAAAACCTGATGTTTTAATTTCACTGAACGGCCATGTGAATAGTGAAACTGAACAGTTCAAATTTCTAGGTGTTCAGATAGATAGTAAGCTGTTGTGGAAATCCCATGTTCAGGATCTTGTTCAAAGACTTAATACTACCTTTTTTACTATTCGAACAGTGTGTGTGTGTATATATATATATAGGTGTGTGTGTGTGTGTGTGTGTGTGTGTGTGTGTGTGTGTGTGTGTGTGTCATTTCTTGTTAACAGTATTAGCTTATTCCCAAGAATAAGCAGCTTTCACTCGGTTAATACTTGGCAGAAATCAAACCAGCATTTGGATCAGACTTCTTTAACTCTTGTGCAAAAAGGTGTGCAGTATACTGCTGCATCCATTTTCAATAAGCTACCACTCGAATTCAAAAATCTTAGCAGTAATCCACGCGCTTTAAAATCGGAACTGAAGAGTTTCCTCATGAGGTCACTCCTTCTATTCTGCTGAGGAGTTCCTTGAAAAATTAAGCTGATTCTTATTGTATTGTTGATTGCATTTACTTAAACTTATGGACTGACTCTTTTCGGGTTCATAAACATTTATTTTTATCTGTTATTACTTTTATGTTGTAATTTCATGCACTGACACATTCCATGACATTGGAGATTTGCTCCTCAGTTTGGTCCTACGGAACTTGATGTGTAAATAAAATAAATAAAAATATACATATCTTTGTCCATTTTCTCTCTTATTCCCACAGTCTTGCATGCAGCACCCAAGCACTCCAGTCCTATGACATTGTGGCTGGTGACACTGCTTTCAAATGTGATCTGTGCACCCACATCCATGGAAAAAATCCATAGGAAAAACGCCTTATTTATACTGCATTCACATTGCTCTTCTAGCTGCTTAGCCATCCTGTTTGTAACAACCAAACCCTTTGGATTTTCCATCCATACTCGCCTAGATATTTCAGGCTGAAGTCCCCTTAAAAAGTGTCCAATGCTCTATTCTCAACCTCTTCCAGGATAACTTAGGCTGCCTCTTCACGTCCCATTAACTGACAAGTCTGAGCATTTATTTTTGTGACACTGTTTAGAAAACTGTTTAGTCATTCCGCTTTTGCTATACTCCACTGAACTGCACCCAAGGAAACCTAGTACTGTTTTGTTTCTGATAGTGCTGTAAAAGTCCATCCTTAAGCTGCTGAAATGTACGTGAATTATTCAGTTCCTCGTGGTACATTATTTAGGTTTTCGTCTCACTTGCTTATTGTAGTCTGGCCATCTGCCATAGTACTTTATCCATCCAGACGTCTAGCTACATGGCAGCTTCAGGTTCGCCTACAAATGCCTACACATCTTCAGTTGTCTTGCCTGAAAAGGAGTAGTCAGGCCAGCAGCAATCAAATCTAACAAAAGTGTGATTGATTACATTGAGTGAACCTTTCCCTGCCTTTGATTTAGCTGTTTCCTTGCGTATCTGTGTGTTGTATGTTGTCAACTACTTTGTTTGTTCTTTTAAAGCTTAAAATGCCTGCAGTGAACAGTCACCCTATGTATGTGACTGTGAAATCGTGAAAACCCTTACCAAAAAATTACAAGTTAAATGCACACAATACGAAAATGGACAGAGCCGCTAAAGGCGCTCTAAAATATCAACAACTGATACTTTCAGTCTTTGTGTGTAGTCATTTACCATTTTGACTGTGAACACTGCCATGCACAGTGACCATAGTGCTGGCAAATACTGCATTTAACAGGCACTGACTGAGTACAAGACATGTTGTGCCAAACAAGTTGCACTGTGTGTATCTTACTGGCCCCATGCCAACATAGTCTTCCTCAGTAATATCTTTGAACTGAGAAAGGTTGATAGGTTTCTCAGCCTTCACAGACTGCTCTTAAATGCCTGTGGCATTCCAATTTCCTAATCATGTCTTTGCTCGAGACCAGAGGGAGGCAACAAAATATTAAATCCTCTCACCACACTATCATGATGATGATGATGATGATGATGATGATGATGATGATGATGATGACAACTAAGACAATGATGACAACATGCAGTGAACAGTTCTATCTCCAAGGTCTAGGGTGTCTGGTCGGGACCGCTATGGAGGCACGTGGATGATGTTGCTGGTAGGTCAAGATTAAGCGCGATTCCTTCATCTGGACGTAGGTGGAGTAGTGGTGGTGGTAGTTCGAGTCAAACAGTGGACCATCAGTAAAACATCCCTGGTTAAAAAAGCCTTTTATTCATAGCAGTTGCAGTGACAGAATCGAAGCTGGAGCAGCTTTTAAAGGAAATTAGTGCATCAAACTGTGGTAGTGTAACAATGGATTTTCCAGAATGGCTTTCTTCATTTATTGTTGCCATAAGAATAATTGTTATATCACAATGGCATAAATCAGCAAATTAACATTCTTGATATATTTTTGTTCATAGTAGAATATTTCAGATTAACTCTGTTGTGCCAAATAGTTTGCGTCTAAACATATAGTAGTTGGATCTCTGTGTTGGAGATTCAACTGCATACATCTTTGTCACATCAGTATCAGCAGCTAAAAATGCAGTCGTACAGTAAACTTCTTGTAGCCACCGTTTATTATCCAGTTTGTGGATTATGCATACATAGTTTGGCAGTTATTGAAAAAATAAAAATTAAGTTCGAAGTACTGTGGAAAAATTACAGTGAATATTTTTCTTGAAAATGTGCTATTTTGCATGTGACTCGTCCCTTACTGCTGGTACACTATCTTCAGGTAAATGTGGATACTCTACCATTGCCACATTCCTGTGGCTGATGTGCTGTTTATGTGTTTCCTAGCCCTTTCCTTAGCAGCTAAAGGTCAGTAACTTCCAACCTGTTGCTTTTGGAAAGTAACGCAAAACTGATGCAGTGGGTCTGCAAATGTGAAATTTAGCATGTTTTAAAAATACAGTAAGCAGTAGTTCCAGCAAAGTTATGTATATTTTAGATTATCTTCTTTTTTTCTTTTCTTTGTTAATCCATGAAGCTGGAGGTCTGCATTAACCCTAATAATCAGGCGCTTGCTGTACTTCATTGTGTTGTATTCAGTAATCTACATTAGTTGAATAATTATGCATTTAGATATGTAATATTATCTTCATCAATTTGTTCTGAATCTAACTTTGGTTCATAAAGGAGTAACAAACACAAGTAGATAATTGTTTGATTTTTCCTGATACTTAATTTGGCCAAGTATGTAGAGATCACAGTAAGTTAAAAGATAGTACGTGGATCTTTCATGATGGAAGAACTTTTATAATAGACAAAAATTTGAAAACAGTCAATAACCCACCCTAGTCTCCTGTAACTGTTTGGAAGTGATACATTGCATAGTATGACATTTGTCATTAATCTGATCTGTGTAATATGTAACTAATTTTGGTTGTAAATACAGTTAATGTATATAACATTAATTTGTTTATAGACTGGTGTGTATTCCCGGAAGGAGGACCAGAAGGAACATTCCAATTTAGATCATAATCCCAGGGATTTCCAACCTACCCATGAAGATCTAAAACCAAAATATATTGTAAAAGATGTAATGGAAGCAGTGGAACTAATTTTTGAGCTGGAAAAATTCCATTAACTTACAGATTGGTATTGATGCTGTTAAGTCATGCCTTGAATAGTCTTCCATGTGGTACAAATTTGACCCAATACAATAATTGTTTTGTAATGAGGTCTTCCAAGCTACAAAAATATTATTTTGTACATAGTTATTTTAGAATGAATCACAAAAATAAAAATTTTATGTAAATTATTTGTATATGTACATTTGGTGTTGAGTTGCAAACATTTTATACAAGTGTGCAAAAGCCATGATATCAACAGTTTTCATCATGCATTCAAAGTGTGTGTTATTCCATCTCAGATGTTGTACAGGCTTTGAGCTTATCATACTTCACTGGGTCTAGTGTGTATCATGAGTACTCCATTCAAATAAAACTGTTACTGCCAGAATAAACTGCAGTGGGTAACATGTTGATGACAGTGGCCACTGTCAACTGCCGAACAGTCATACTGTCAAGTAGAACCACCTGTTCAGTACAGGGTACAGTACCCATCACCTGACACGTATACTTCTGTGCATTGCATCTCACAAAAAAAGAGAGATTGTCATGAATACATAACCTTTGCAGGCCTGAATTGTGGCAAAAGGTGCCTGAACCAATGAGTCGTCATACACATCAGTACATACTAATGGCAATCTACATCATCCATCTGAAAAGTTCTAAAACTGAGTTTGATCGTGTTGTATAAACGGAGTAAGTGCAGTAGCTATGGTGACAACTTGAACTAACAAATGTAAGCAACAGATGTGCATTCAACCACTCGGTTGTGAGCAGGCAGTATTAAGTAGTGGAGATGCAGCTGTAGTGTATCAGTGTTGTGTCACAAATTACAATGGAGCAAGGAACTGAACATATCTAAATCAAGTGTTCTAGGCATCCTCCAGAATATTTTGAAGAAGAGGAAAGTGTGTGCAAACGTTGCCCTGAACAATGTGACTCCCAAACAAAAATGACGACTCATGGACACTTGCCGCAACTTGTTTCAAATTCACTATACAGACAATTCTTTTCTGAAAGAAACCATCATGGGTGGCAAGACTTGATGTTATCGATATGAACCTACCACAAAATGACAAAATGCTTAAGAAGTTCATGATGGTTCACCAAGGCTAAAGAACGTGCAAATGTTATGTGTGAGTTGAACAAAATCTATGAGAAGGGTTTTCTGACTGTTTCCCATGCTTGTATGAACATTCTACGTGTTTTACTCAGGTGGGAGGAGACTGCATAGAACACCTGAATCATTAAAAGCAACATCTTTAACTTATCTCTATATTTTATTTTATTAATCCAGTCTCGGAACTTCATGGACTGATGGGGTGTGAGTAAATTGAAAACTGTGAATTAGTGCAACTTGCTGCTAACAAGCAATAGAGATTATTACGTAGGGAATGTTCACATGAGATGAAATGGATGCTGTGATACACCTGCCATCATCTCTCATTGGAATACAATACAGGAATGTATTTTCACTTTATGTGCCCCCTAACTGCTTAGTACATACAACTTCTGCACCATTCATAGACAGAAGGTGCACGTAAGTTTCTTCTCTAAAAGTAATTGACAACTGTGGTGACAACAAAGGCAGCCATGCATGGAATTAAAATAATAAAAAATGTAAATAAATGGGTGTCATACATGGTTTAGAATTGGTACTAGGTGAGCATCAAATTTAAGCCCTTAGAAAATATCTTGGGCTATTGGGAACAGTGGGCAGAACATAGCAATCAGCATTTCCAGTGTTTGATTGCTGTGTGGGAACTAATTGTAAATTGGTAGCCTCAGATGGATATGGTATACCTGAAGGAACTTGAGGACACTCTTCCTGGGTGAACTAAGGCTTCTTCTACAAAGGCTTCTTTGTAAAGACAAGAGGCCATATTAGTGTGATGTGTTGTGGAATGACCAGTTTTTTATCTAGTGTGCTTAATCAGGCCTGAGAAGTCAATTTGGTTTCACAAAATTACTATAAGTTAGTCCCAACTTTATTATTATTACTACTACTATTATTATTATTATTATTATTATTATTATTATTAATATTATTAGTTACAGACAATTTCCCTTGTCGGTTGGTTTGTGGGATTGAAGGCACCAGACTGCTAGGGCCATCGTTCCCACTTGTCAGTCATGTCAGATCCAAACTTATGCTTCATCTTAAATGACCATGTTTCATCTTAAATGACCCTATCACCAATGAGACATCATATGCCTATCTTAATTCTGATCTTTGGGTGTCCATACTTACGAGAATTTAAGTTGGTGAAGGAAAAAAAAACATGCTTGTAGTGTTGTAAACAATTCAGATGAAAAAATTTTCATTTCTTGTTCTTTAGGAGTTATAAAATGTGTTCTGAAGCTATTTCTTGAAGTTAATACAGGAGGTAGACAACATCAAAACTAACATATTTAGTTTTGTTCATAAGGTCCATGATCGCAGAAACAATTAATACATAAGGTAGTTCAGAATGCTAATTACAGCAGTGACATTCACAGAAAATTCTCAAATGCACAACCATTGGTCTGTAAGCATACAGTACAGGGTGATTCAAAAAGAATACCACAACTTTAGGAATTTAAAACTCTGCAACGACAAAAGGCAGAGCTAAGCACTATCTGTCGGCGAATTAAGGAAGCTATAAAGTTTCATTTAGTTGTACATTTGTTCGCTTGAGGCGCTGTTGACTAGGCGTCAGCGTCAGTTGATGCTAAGATGGCGACCGCTCAACAGAAAGCTTTTTGTGTTATTGAGTACGGTAGAAGTGAATCGACGACAGTTGTTCAGCGTGCATTTCGAACGAAGTATGGTGTTAAACCTCCTGATAGGTGGTGTATTAAACGTTGGTATAAACAGTTTACAGAGAATGGGTGTTTGTGCAAAGGGAAAAGTTCTGGACGGCGGAGAACGAGTTATGAAAATGTAGCACGCATCCAGCAAGCATTTGTTCGCAGCCCAGGAAAATCGACTCGCAGAGCTAACAGAGAGCTGCAAATTCCACAATCAACTGTATGGAGAGTCCTACGAAAGAGGTTAGTTATGAAACCTGAACATCAACTACCCGAGGCGATGGATCGGCTGCCAGGCAGCCCGTGACAGAGCACTTCATCACTGGCCTCCAAGAAGCCCTGATCTTACCCCCTGCGATTTTTTCTTATGGGGGTATGTTAAGGATATGGTGTTTCGGCCACCTCTCCCAGCCACCATTGATGATTTGAAACGAGAAATAACAGCAGCTATCCAAACTGTTACGCCTGATATGCTACAGAGAGTGTGGAACGAGTTGCAGTATCGGGTTGATATTGCTCGAATGTCTGGAGGGGGCCATATTGAAAATCTCTGAACTTGTTTTTGAGTGAAAAAAAAACCTTTTTAAATACTCTTTGTAATGATGTATAACAGAAGGTTATATTATGTTTCTTTCATTAAATACACATTTTTAAAGTTGTGGTATTCTTTTTGAATCAACCTGTACATCTTTTGACCATTGATTGTTGTGTTTGTTTGAAGATTCCAGGCATGTATGCAATGGTACCAGTAGTGACAGCAGCTCTGGTGATGAAGTGTTCTACTGTTTCCACAATGGTTTCATACGCCAGGTGCTTCATATTCCCCCAGAGGAAGAAATCCAGACACATGGTGACCTGGGTGACCAGGTCAAAAGACACCGTGGCCAATTCATAGATTCCAAGGTGGCTCTCGGATGATTCCTCACAGCAGTGCTGAAATGGGCTGGTGCCTCATCATGCTGGAAGGACATCCTTTGTCTAACATTCAGATGCACATCCAACCAGTACAGCCAGCCGTCTGTACACCCAGCAGGTTTGAATGTCGGTACACATTCCCAGTCAGTGACACTGACACAACAGTTCACATCAGCACCACTAACAAAATGTTCTCTGACATTACATGTTGATTTCGGAGACCATATATTCCTTGTCGAAATATATTTGTTTTGATGTTCTCTAGCTCCTGTATTAACTTGAATGAATAGTTTTAGAACTCCCTGTATTCATGAACAGAAAGTTTAAATGCAAAAAAATATATGGTGCCTACTCACATTTGTCATATACATAGCTTTTTAAAGATTTTCGTGTAATAACTACAGAATTAGTCATTATCCATTCTTACAGCTTCAAAACAGTAGTAAGCAGTAGTTAGGAACTTCTCTGAATGTCTCTCACATTTTTTTTAAAAAAATATTTTATGTATGATCACACCACAGAACTACTCTTGCTCTGCCATGAATGTTATTTTCAAACAAAATTAGTTATGTTTTGGTATAGCAATGGAACTACATAAAAAAGGACTATTTTCTAACCTAATGCAACTTATAGGCAATGGTGACAACATACTTGTCAAGTTGTACAATCCCACACTATTATTTTAAAAGAACTGTAACTACAGTGACCCAGAATATCACTTTCTTTTCATTTAAAAAGAAACTGTACAACTTGGTACTGAAATCTTGGACACAAAAAAGGAATGGCTAGGTAACTAATCTTTTCAAAGTACTATGCTCAGCATTATTATAGGGAATGGAGGCTGTTGCCCCTAAACCAAAAGTTAACAGTAATGACATTTGTCAGAGATTGGTTTCACGCTCTAATATTCAATCTTCTGTTCTCAGTGGTAAGCAGCGTAGTTGAACAAGTGTCTGTCTGTATTTGACGTCCTGTAGGTCACTTTTACAGGGTTTAACTGTCAGTGCAATATGATGCTCTGTACAAAATAGTTTAGCTGCTGAAAGCCTCGCCTGCAGAAAGAAAGAAAAAGGTGGAGAATGCTTCCATATTGGCAGCATCAATAATTTGACAGGTAAATTCAGTAAGAGCCGATCAGAATGCGCCATTCATTTGCAAGACATCCTTTGTGCTGGGACGTAGGAGCCTCTACATAGCGGCAAGAACATTTACCATTTCTGATATGTATGTTGAAAGCAGGACGTTGCGATTTCCAGAAAGGGTAACACGTGACGGACGGGCTGCCTCATTAGGACCATTAGGAAGAATGCAATCGGTGTTATTCTGGGCTATTTTCGTAAACAGTTCCTGTTAGGACAAGAGTTTCCATACAGACAAGCTGAGACATTATGAAAGCCCCTACAAAAGCGACCGTTAACTATTTCTGCAGCACTTTGCCTTTCTCGAGAGGTAGACGTGGTGTTTATTTACATAGACGTGTGACGTCAGTATACCACTGAGAACCTTTTAGCTGTGCCTGTGCAGTTGAGCCGCTATGCAGACATCTCTCACTTGACGCTGGACTTGCAGGTGGATGTCAGTCACAGTAAACATGCACGGCGGGAGGCGTCTCTCTTGTCCTGTTAGGATCACTAGGAACAATGCACCCAGTGCTATTCTGGGAAGCATCGCAACAGATTTCTACAGCATGACCTGTGATGTCAGTATACCATTGAGAACTTTTAAGCTGCGTCTACGAGGGTGATTGACTCGGCAATTAGGTTTTCACTGCACTGCAGATAATGAGGCATCACACCAGCAATTGTAAACATGTATGCGTCCAGGGAGTGACTTGGCTCTTATTTGCATGGACATGTGACATCAGTATAACACTTGAAGAATTCTAATTGTATACCCGAATGTATTCTGCATTATTTTGTCAGTTTACAATTAACGAGCATGCCTGCAAAGCGTTTTACATGCATTATTTTGACAATTTCGAGTTGTTTTCATGTCTGTAGACTATGCAATGCATTATTTCGACAGCGAGCGTGTCTGCAAAGTTTTTTACATGTATTACTTCGGTGATCTATGAGTAGTTTGCAGCTCTACAGCGTGTGCAATGCATTATTTCTGTAATTCACGAGTTGTTTGCGTGTCTGTACATCAGTGTACTGCATTATTTAGATAATTTACGAGTAGTTTGCACTGCTGTAGTCTGTGTATTATGGCCCCAAGCACGTCAGAGTGAGTGTTTTGTATCAGTGTAATATATGAACTACGTGAAATCCATACCTAAATAAATTGGTCCAAAATATATAAAGTAGACTTCTTCCTCTATCCAGCAGCCCAGAACAGGCTGAGTCCTTTTCCTACCATTTTTCCCCCAGACCGCCATCTTGGATTATGTCAAGGGAGGGATGACAGCACCCTCTGGTGACAGTACTGTGTACTAGGTCAGTTGGACTCCAGGCCTCATGGTGAACACAGTAGAAGGAGCTACTGCCTAAAATTGTTTAAATAAAGCCTGCCTGCAAAATAAAGGTTACGTCCACCCTATCCAGCACAGGCTGAGTCCCTTCAATGTCAATTCCTAGGAAGAGATGGCGGTCGGATGACTTAAGTTAGCGGAGGTAGCCCATGTGACCTTTTTTCCACCAAAATTTGAAATTTACGCCATTTTCTGGGGGAGTGAGGGAAGGGGGTTAGGTTAGTAGAGGCAGCCCAATTGACCTATTTTCCCGCCAAAAGTTGAACCTCCCGCCATTACGTCATTGCGACATTGCCACTTCTATCGCCGCCATCGTGAATAAATGTGGAAACATGTAGTGACACGTACAACACAAAAGCATACAGGCTGACCTCGTCTGTTGACTGACAGAGACCGCCGACAGTTGAAGAGAGTCATAATGTATAATAAGCAGACATCTATCCAGACCATCACACAGGAATTCCAAACTGCATCAGGATCCACTGCAAGTGCTAGGACAGTTAGACGGGAGGTGAGAAAACTTGGATTTCATGGTCGAGTGGCTGCTCAAAAGCCACACATCATGCAGGTAAATGCCAAACTACACCTCGCTTGGTGTAAGGTGCGTAAACATTGGACGATTGAACAGTGGAAAAACATTGTGTGGAGTGACGAATCACGGTACACAATGCAGTGGTGCAACGGCAGTGTGTGGGTATGGCGAATGCCTGGTCAACAACATCTGCCAGCGTGTGTAGTGCCAACAGTAAAATTCGGAGGGGGTGGTGTTATGATGTGGTCGTGTTTTTCATAGAGGGGGCTTGCACCCCTTGTTGTTTTGCGTGGGACTATCACAGCACAGGAACACACTGGTGTTTTAAGCACCTTCTTGCTTCCCACTGTTGAAGAGAAAATCGGGGATGGCGACTGCATCTTTCAACACGATCGAGCACCTCTTCATAATGCACGGTGTTTGGCGGAGTGGTTACACGACAATAACGTCCCTGTAGTGGACTGTCCTGCACAGAGCCCTGGCCTGAATCCTATAGAACACCTTTTGTATGTTTTGGAACGTCGACTTCGTGCCAGGCCTCACCGACCAACATCAATACCTCTCCTCAGTACAGCACTCCATGAAGAATGGGCTGCCATTCACCAAGAAACCTTGCAGCACCTGACTGTACGTACGCCTGCGAAAGTGGAAGCTGTCATCAAGGCTAAGTAAGGGTGGGCCAACACCGTATTGAATTCCAGGATTATAGATGGAGCGCGCCACGAACTTGTAAGTCATTTTCAGTCAGGTTTCCGGATACTTTTGATCACATAGTATATGTGTCTTCTCGGCGAAGTACTGGAGCGGACGTGCCGGCTTCTATGTAATACTTCTTTTCCGATTTTAAGAGAACTATTCGATGAAAAAATTTGTTTCTTTCGCATCTTACAGCCTGGTATCTTCGTTAGTAAATGACTGAATTCCTTTTCGTTCTTCATCGTAGTTACTGTGCTGCACGCATCTAAGTAAATGACCGCATTTATTTATTTTTTTTTTTTTTAAGAATTTTTAGAGGTAAAAACGTATTGCATAGACTTTGTGTGTAGTTCATTTTGGGCCATACGTTATTGCATATGAAATGTAGCCAACATATCGAAATTGTGTTTAAAATTGAGAGCAGAATGGCATCTCTTTTCATTGTCGGGATATTGGTTTTTTATCCAGCGGAGAGATCGTGTGCAATGCGCCCAGTTCCTTCCCTGCACATCGGGAATCACGTGATCGTAAATAATCGTCATATTTCTCAAACGGTTCAAGATACCGAAACGAGTTTTTTTTTTTTTCTCCAAATGACATGCAAAGAGAACGTATTTTGTCATACGATTAATACTCGAAACATTGTAGTCCAATGTTTGAGCAGAGCGAAAACAGAACTTCCCATAAATTACATAATGGGTTTTTATCGGAATTTTCATAGCCAAACGAAGAGTGAAATGTGGCCAGTGTATCAAATTGACGACTTTGAGGTCTAGTATTGCAAACAAATGTTTAATTATTTGAAAGTAATTGGGATAATTAAGAAAAACTGAGTGAGTTATGGGAAAGTTTAAATGTTTAATGAACAGCTGCTGCTAGCTGAGCAACTGAAGTGTTAAGAAGTTTCTCTCTTCAAGTCCTAGCTATTTTGCGCATAAAAAAATATATTTGTGTGATATTCAACTGTCAAAAAGGATTCCTTGGAATCAAATACTAAATTTAGGACATTTCGAGGACATAGGACGTTAGGAAGGTAAACGAGGTGTCAGTAGTGTCATTATTTCGAAATAAAACTTCAGAATAAAAGAAATAAAAAATAAAAAGAAACTGGTGAAATGTTTTATGGAATGATTTATCTAAAAGAAATAAAACAGATTAAAAAACATTTGCTGCGCCTTTCAGTGATGCTTGAAATTATGTACTGCAAATAAGGTGCAGAAGCTTAGAGAAACATTTGGTGTGCCTTTGACTGGTGCTCAAAGTCACGTACAGCAAATGTGATGCATTAAATGTTTCTCTAATGTATTTCTTACTTTTAGCCAAATCGTTTCACAAAACGTTTGATCTTTTTTCAAACTTTTTATGCCTTATTTATGCAGACTACTTAGATTAATTGACACACTTGACATTAACGTTGATTGCTGATAATTTACGTTCCTAACAATCAAATATCAGTAAAATTTCATGGCTGTTCAATGTGTTTGTTAGGAATTTAATGTGTGTGACATACTGGGCGTTGATGTGTATACACTTAAAAATCAAGTACTTTGCCGCAACCTCAAAGTTATACTTTGAGGTGCACTGTAAAGAGTATAGGTAAAACTTAGTAAACATAACAGGTGCCTGGATTTTAGTAGAGTCAGTTCAGATATATGAAACAACTGGCTCCAAACCCAGGACACACAAAAATTCAAATTACTAGCCAATGCCACTATCACTATACCACAGACACCTCATGGTACAAGTCACTCATTTTTCTGTACAATGTTAGTCAGTCATTCTTTCGCACTTATCAGCCCCTGAAAGTTCGTGGTCATATATGAAACACTTGCCTTTATTTCGTTGATGATGAAATAGTCGAACGTATCTCTGCTCATCGACCCCTTATATTCAAAGAATTTGCCTGGTGATCTTCGCAGTTGGACGTAAATTACGATTTTTTTGCATGAAGATTACTCCCATTGTAAACTTCATGCACGGCGCTCCTTTATCCCCTTATCTGAGCGGCTGATCCCGGCGGAGGTTCGAGTCCTCCCTCGGGCATGGGTGTGTGTGTTTGTCCTTAGGATAACTTAGGTTAAGTAGTGTGTAAGCTTAGGGACTGATGACCTTAACAGCTAAGTCCCATAAGATTTCACACACATTTGAACATTTTTTTATCCCCTTATTTTGCTAAGTGAAGCTAATTTTGTTGTCTTGCTCTCGAGCTACAATATTCTACGATTTATGGACCCCCTTTTATGGAAGCAGCTGGTCGGCTATAGTAGTCATTTTGTAGCGGGAGTTCGTCGCTCACACGCGGGACACAAGGGCATGTCACCCGACGCATGTGCTGCTAGGTGAAATGTTGTGAATCCAGATGTCACGTGCTGTCGGTCATTTCAGACGCCAACGTCAGACGCGGGCTAACACCTGGAGGCTTTCTCAGCAGTTTACTCAAGAAAATACAGGGAACTTATCACCAACAGGGGCAGTTGCCGCAGTAGGAGACAGCCTAATAACTATGCTAGCCACTGCCCAAGAACTTTCTGAAGCAAGATCGATAAGTTTGGCACCCTGTACGAAAATTGTAAGGGTGGTTACCCAGTGTCGTTCGCTTATTGCGTGACATTGCAAACTGAGCACACCATTGACAAAGATGACGCGACAGAAAATTCAGTGCCCTGAAAGAGTGGAGAAAAAATGAGCAAAACTTCCAAATAGGGTCAGCCTCGAGATCAGTCACATGATCGTTGTATGTTCACAGACAAAGTTGATTCTCATCATTCTGGTTCATTTGGAAATCACTTGGAGTCAGCAGTGTAGGACTCTGATTCGGAGATGATTGGAAGAGCATTCTGAGCCTATGAGGGTACATGCTGAGGTGACTTGAGAGCTGCACAAGAGATCGTTTCGGGAGATTTCTGTGCGTGATCATGATAAGTAATTTGCATGTAGTTTGCGTAGAGTGTTTTGACTTAGTCTTGTGGAATCATTTCAGCCTATTCCCTAGTCAGACTTTAAATCTCATCCTCACATTCATTCTTCCCTCCAGTACTAAATTGGTGGTCTCTTGATGCCTCAGAATGTGTCCTACCAACCGATCCTTTCTTCTAGTCAGGTTGTGCCACAAATTTCTCTTCTCCTCAATTCTAATCAGTACCTCATTAGTTACGTGCTCTACCCATCCAATCTTGAGCATTGATCTGTAGCACAACATTTCAAGAGCTTCTTTTCTCTTCTTCTCTAAACTGATTATCGTCCATGTTTCACTTCTGTACATAGTTACACGCCATACGAATACTTTCAGAAAAGTCTTCCTGACACATAAATCTATACGCCATGTTAACAATTTTTCTCCTTCAGAAATTGACATTACTGAATGGAAATATGCAAAATATGTCAACTTACTTATTTTTCTCTTCCCAAGATTTGCAATGATTCTATGCGCAAATGTGGCTGAACTAAGCTGTTTTGTGAGTTCCAAAATGTGTTTTATCTGATTTAAATTCTCATAAATATGGACACCTAGGAAATTTGAAGTTTCCCCCTATTTATTATTTCCTCACCATGTGTTACATTTATCATTGGTGCAGTACCTCTAAACTTGCAGAAATGAATATGTTATGTCTTTTTAAAATTGAGGGTGAGACTATCCGCAGAAAATCAGTCTGTGATACTTTTAAGAACTTTAATTGCCATTTCTTCTGTTTCTGTACGTATGCTTGGACTGATTACAATACTAGTGTCATCTGCAAAAAGAACTGATTCTGATTGTTGAATACTTGGCTGAAAATGTTTACGTACATGAGGAACAGTAGTGGGCCATGTGACGGAGCAAGCTGGGATATTTGTAATTCCCCTCTTGTTTTGCCATCTGCCTCCTTTAAATTCATTTTTTCGTGTTTAACTAATGACCATTATCATACGCGAGTATAATCTGCATTTTCATAATAGAGAAAGGTTGGCCCTCAGTTTTAAAGTATAGAACACCAAATCTAATGTTGTGCGTAGTTGTATGTATGTAATTAATTTTCTAATTTATTTTGACTGTTCCTAGTTAGCATCTTTCTTTATAGGGAGAAATCTGTAATTGTTTCGTAACTTAAATTCTATTGTTGACATGTAAACAAAATAGAAAAATTGGCCAAGATTAAACAGAGATATGCTGCGACTGGGGAATAGCTCGTTCGGATGATGCAGGAGAGCCAGATCCGATTTGCAAGGCTAGAAACTTAGCTAAAACTGTGCAGTCACAAGACTGTTTGTCAGGGCACCAAAGTTAAGAGTGAACAGGAAGCAGAGGCAGCAAAATGCAGGTTGAGGTCGCCAGTAGTCTGGGCGAGTCGAAAACACGTGTTATGAGAGACATGTTTGCGTGGAAACAGAAGTAACCTTACATATGGTGCGTAGGTGCTGAAAAGAAATCGTCCTTGCATACACAACAGAAAAATTAGTCGGCAACTAAGCAACACATAAATAAAAGTGTCTGCTTTCGAGCAGGCAGTGTCTGCAATGCGAGAAGGAAGAGTCCTTTGACGCAAGTCACATCAACTCGTTCGAATGCAGAGTGTGGACATACTCGTACTGCTGCCTAGTTTTTTTGTTACCATGTATCATCACCCTGAAGGCGTAATTAAAGAATTGAGATGCGTATCTGCGTGCAAAAGCATTGGCAGAGTGCAATACGTTCTTTGTTGTGAGAAGACATTTGATGAAGACGAGCGAGTGCTTGCAAAGATTTTTTTATTGTATTCATTTTGCCACTAGTTGCCCTGCTATGTAGCCGATTACATTGTGATTTAACATATTATAATATTTGTTATGTTAATAGCGGATTTTCGCTATCTCTCACTATTTTCTTAATTACATGTTATCACTACAAATAAAACAAAAATGTAAACGTTCTAGTTATTGTATGATGATGATTATAATTGACAATCATTCTGGCATGGAGTAAATTTTATGTGTTATCACACATAGCTTCTAAATGTAATATTTGTCTTATTGTATTAAACTTTTATCATACGATTATACCTCTTAAAGAGTAGATTATGGCAGCAGTTTTAATTTTTTAATTCAGACAAAAATTACATGAAATATCGAAACTCGAATTTTTGTTGAGCGTACGCTGTAACTGGTACTGGATTCCGGGACAGTGTTTTAGTGATATAAATTGTTCAGTCCGTGCAAAGTTTTGACCTTTCGTCTTCTGAGAGGTGTCCCAGAATCGTTATCAATCATCAAATGCCCCTTTAGTTATGAGTGGTTACGAAGGTAGAGCTAACAGTTTTCATATTCCACGATTAATGTTCTAGATTTTCGGGGGCACTCCACGAATCCGTTGTTACAGTATATCATTGATATATTATAGTGCGTGTCTGAGTGCGCGTCTTAGTGCTAGAACCTCAGCCATAACGGTGCTCGTTTCAGGGGCTCGTCCATAGCCCTGGTTTCCATAGCGGGACGGAAGTATGCAAATCCTATTTCTTCAATCTAGTTAGACCTCTCAGTGTATATTGAGATAACTGTTGGGCAATCCGTCAAGATATGCTGAATGATATTATTTTAGTTCCTTGGTGGCAGAAGCGGAGAATGGCCGTGGTTGATACAGTTCAGATGGTTTGTAACAGACACTTTCATACTCAAATCGCATGTGCGACATCATTCAGTACGAGCGGAATGATGTATTGCAACTGACTGTGACTGGAGGCTAATAGAGGATATCTTTGCCACGACAATACCGTGGCACTGATAATTTCGTTGAACAGTTGAAGTCTCTGGATATGGTGATGCAGTTGTTCTGGGAAGAATACATTTCTGAGCTAACAGATGTCTACGATATACGAATGCACGGTTTCGCTAAGACATATGCTGATAAAATTCTCTCGGGCACATTTCCTTACGGAAAGTACTTAAGGAAAAGGACTACAATAACTGCAGATTTCGCAAGCCATGTTAATATTCGGACCAGTGGTGGATACAGAAAAACCTCAAGGAGGGGGCTCTAAAGATATCTTGAGCTACCTTTACTTTTACTGTAATAAAAAATAATAAAGTCACATGCAAACTTTTTAAAAGTTTTATTTAAACTGATTATACACAAAAACGAAACAATGTCATCATATTATATAAAAAAGTTACAGTTTTGTATCTCTTAAATGATGAATTATTCTTCCAGGCAAATTGGTTAATTACATCGTCAGTAGGCCAATCAATGTCAGGGTGAGTGTTCAACAAAGCTAAGCCGTTAAGTCGATCCTCCTTCATTGTCCACCTCAGGCATGTCTTTGTGCGCCGCAATACTGAAAAACTTTCTACTGTAACAAAGGTTCAAATGGCTCTGAGCACAATGGGACTTAACATCTGAGGTCATCAGTCCCCTAGACGTAGAACTACTTAAACCTAACTAACCTAAGGACATCACACACATCCATGCCCGAGGCAGAATTCGAACCTGCGACCGTACTAGCAGCGCAGTTCCGGACTGAAGCGCCTAGAAATCACTCGGCCACAACGGCCGGCTTTCTACTGTAGCAATAGATGCTGGTAGACAAGCTAATATTTTGTACAGTGTGTGCAAAGTAGGGCAATCAGATCTAGGAGTAAAAAACGCTTGCATAACAGAATCACGACCACTAAGGGCGTTTATGCTCGTTTGCTTGTATTGAAGAATCTCTCCCGTTCGTCTCCTTTTAATCACAAAGAGTGAGTCTTCTTCAAAGAACGGTAGTTCAGTTAAGCACTGATTCAGTTTATGTGGCAGATCATTACCGTCATGTTTCAGTAGTTGTGAGGGCAGAAGTATGTTAAATTTTAAGTGACTGATATTTTCTTCAGCAAAACGTTCTCTCATGTCAGTCGTAACGTGGTCCAGTGTTGGAATAGAAACAGTTCTTTTCCAAGATGTCATAGCATCATCAGTATGGTCGCAGTTTTCCTTGTGTCTTTGTCTGCCTATAAGACGAGGAATACTGACATTCATTCTTCGGTCTTAATATTTCTGCTTCTGAATGTAAACTAGCTTCCTATTCGGCGAATAGTACGTATTTATAACGGTACGTATCGAAGGTTCTCTGTACAAGAAAACAGCAGAATATTCGCGACTTTTCTCAAACAAATGCTAGACAGAATAACGTATCGAGATCACTAGAATGGCCGCGACTTTTCTCGTGGGTATGTGTGACAGAAACGTATAAAATACGATGACGCGGACGTGCGTGCTGCATAGGAAAGTACAACTACTCGATAACTGTGTTCAGTCGAGTCGACTGACGAAAGAAACGAACGAATAGCGTGCGGGCTGACTAGCGGGGGCGGCGCGGGTGGCAATGCGGGTGGCACCGCAAGGGGGGAGGGGGGAATGCTACATACATATCCGCTACTGATACGGACACTATGAGATTTTTACTTTGTAGCATCATAACCTTATTCTCCACAAAACAAACAAAAAATACAGGGTGAAGAAAAAAAAAGTCGCATTTGGAGGTCGGCATGCGATTCCTCGTCTAGATTTATCTAGCAAAATCAGATCGGGTTCACTTTGAAAACACGTGGATGAAAACAAGGAGATGGCAACATCGTCATATCGTGCACCACTTGTACGCAAAAAATGGCTCTGAGCACTATGCGACTTAACTTCTGCGGTCATCAGTCCCCTAGAACTTAGAACTACTTAAACTTAACTAACCTAAGGACATCACACACATCCATGCCCGAGGCAGGATTCGAACCTGCGACCGTAGCGGTCGCGCGGTTCCAGACTGTAGCGCCTAGAACCGCTCGGTCACTCCGGCCGGCTCACTTGTAAACAGGAACGTGTATCACCCAGCACTACTGTACCAGCTGTCATACCTCTATCTCACTGAGTACAATCCTGGGACATCAAACCCACATCCACCATAGAGTTGTAGTTCCTTTTTTATTTTTTAGACGTCCGTTCCCTAGTTCTCGTCGTTTATAAGGAGGACATCATTTTATCACATGACGATAGCTTATCACATGACAGTGGGATTCATTAATCTGCATGCACAACCATAACTGATCTTGTCAAGTTCATGTTGGGCAGCTTCCCGATGGAGTACAAGTGCTTATGCTGCAAGATACGCTCAAAGGCGCCATCCCGATAAGAATTTTTCATCTCCTGGAGCAACGCTTTCGGGAAACCGCTATTTTCGTCCATGAGTAATGGGCAGTGGTCGTTCAAGGACTAAATGTACTCCACAAACAGAGGACCCGATTACTGAAACCGTTCACCCATCACCTCGGCGAAGTATATGTGACATTGCAAGTTAGTTTCAGGTATCTCAAAGAGTAATTGTTGAAGTGTTAGGCGTAGAGAAGCTGCATCCGTATCATTATACATTAACTCAACACCAGCAGCCAGGAGACAGAATTCGACGAGCATAGTTTTGTGAATAGCTTTTGTACGAAGTGGAAGACAACGAATATTTTGTAAATAACGTGATATCGACTGACGAAGGTATTTTCAACCTCCACAACAGCTATTATTGGTCTGAACACAACCCACATGTCACCTGTGAACGCGGCTTTCAGGCACGCTTGGTCATAAACCTGTAGGCTGGAATCGTGGGAGGAGTGCTTTTGAGCCCTCACCTATTGCCGGACCACTCGAATGCACCCCTGTATTGTAGTTTTCTCTTGATGTTCGGCGAGAGCTATGATTTCAGCATGATAGTGCATCGCCACACTTTAGAATGAATGATGTGCGTAAATATTTAAATGAAGCGTTTCCAGGGAAATGGATTGGTTGTGGAGGTCCAATGTTCTGGCCTCCACGTTTCCCGGACCTTAATCCACTGGATTTTTAATTGTGCGACAGTTAAAGGAACAAGTTAATAGTACTCCACCCTTGGATTTACACGACCTAATAGTTCGCGTGCATACCGCTGCAATGGTGGATCCAGGGGTGTTGCTTAGGGTCCAGCAAAGTATGATCCAGCGAGTGATGAAGAGTTTGCAAATGCAAGGGGGTCACACTGAACATCTTTTCTAAAGTGAGTGTTGCTCGTACGCGTCGTACGTGTACATACCAGCTCTCTGAAGATAAGCCCGGACGTCAAACGTACAGAATGCAATTATTCCGTGTAGCACAATGTGCAGTCTACTGTAGCCTACCTATTGTGTTTTTTCTACGTCGTAGGATGCAGACGACATTACTGTATCCACCTGTATTTTCTATTGTCTTTTTTTTCTCATGAACGAAACAAAGTCGTCGTTTACATCTGTAAGAAGTTCAAAAATTGGCTCTAAGCACTAACATCTGAGGTCATCAGTCCCCTAGACTTAGAACTACTTAAACCTAACAAACCTAAGGACATCATACACATCCATGCCCGAGGCAGGATTCGAACCTGCGACCGAAGCAGCCGCGTGGTTCCAGAATGAAGTACCTAGAAACGCTCGGCCACAGCGGCCGGCTGTAAGAAGTTCATGTTCTGCCTAAATGTTTAAATAATGGTAACAATAACAGAAGGAAATACACAAGATACAGCATTGTCAAGGTGTAAATTGGATACAGTTTGATGCTTTAACTGAAAATAAAGTTTGGCCCGAACATAGTGGAGAGTGCATATCTATTCCGCAAGGCACTGCCTCGTCTCACTGAGCTAATGCGACAGCTCCGGCACAGTGCAGAGTTCATTCTACGTGTTCTTGCCCACACTGCCATGCTGACCACCAAGTGCGACATTTTTTCTTCGCGCTGTATAACCAAGTGTTGCCAACGGCCTTGCCGCAGTGGTAACACCGGTTCCCGTCAGATCACCGAAGTTAAGCGCTCTCGGGCTGGGCTAGCACTTGGATGGGTGACCATCCGGTCTGCCGAACGCTGTTGGCAGGCGGGATGCCCTCAGCCCTTGTGAGGCAAACTGAGGAGCTACTTGATTGAAAAGTAGCGGCTCCGGTCTCGGAAAGTGACATACGGCCGGGAGAGCGGTGTGCAGACTACATGCCCCTCCGTATCCGCATCCAGTGACGCCTATGAGCTGAGGATGACACGGCGGCCGGTCAGTACCGTTGGGCCTTCATGGCCTGTTCGGAAGGAGTTTAGTTTAGTTTATAACCAAGTGTTATATTAAACCTTTCAAACCCTCTAGCTACAATAGTGCACATTAACGTCTGCTGCGTATTAGCTGCTAGAGAAATATTTTTCCTCAGTGAGAATCTCATATACACATTTATGAACGTTCAAAATTTTCACCATCCACAAGTGATGCCACCTACTGGGCACAACTACAAAAATATCATTAAGTGACAGTAGCAGTACGCAGCAGCTTATGGCCGCCAGAACGTACAGAAGTGGTATGTTAGTCATATTCCACTGCATAACTGAATATTATTACTGTTATTGTGCTTGGTAATTACTGTATGATCCGTTATTTATTAAAACAGTGAATATTTCAAAATTAATTATTTTATTCTACATTGAAGAGGCAAAGAAACTGGTACACCTGTCTAATATTGTGTAGGGCCGCCGTGAATATGCATAAGAGCCGCAACACGACGTGGCATGGACTCGACTAATGTCTGAACTAGCGCTGGAGGGAACTGATACCATTAACCTGCAGGGCGGTGCATAAATCCGTAAGAGTACGAGGGGGTGGAAATCTCTTCTGAACAGCACTTTGCAAGGCATTCCAGATATGCTCAATACTGTTCATGTCTGGGGAATATGGTGGCCAGCGGTTGTGTTTAAAATCTTCTGCCACTGTGTAACAATTCGGGACGTATAGTCTGCCGCATTGTTCTGCTAGAAATGTCCAAGTCCGTTGGAATGCTCAATGGACATGAATGGATGCAGGTGGTCAGACAGGATGCTTACGTACGTGTCACTTGTTAGAGTCGTATCTAGACGCATCAGGGGTCCCATATCACTCCAACTGCACACGCGCCACACAATTACAGAGCCTCCAGCAGCTTGAACAGTCCCCTGCTGACATGCAGGGTCCTTGGATTCACGAGGTTGCCTCCATACCCGTACACGTCCATCCGCTCGATACAATTTGCAACGAGACTCGTCCTACCAGGTAACATGTTTCTAGTAATCAACAGTCGAGTGTCGGTGTTGACAGGCACAGACGAGGCGTAAAGCTTTGTGTCGTGCAATCATCAAGGGTACACGAAGGGGGTTTCGGGTCCCAAAGCCCATATTTATGATTCGTTGAATGTTTTGCACACTGACACTTGTTGATGGCCCAGCATTGAAATATGCTGCAATTTGCGGAAGGACTGCTCTTCCGTCACGTTGAACGATTCTCTTCGGTCGTTGTTGATCCCGTTCTTGCAGGATCTTTTTCCGGCCACAGCGATGTCGGAGATTACTGTTTTACCCGATTCCTGATATTCACGATACGCTCGTGAAATGGTCGTACGGTAAAATCCCCACTTCATCCCTATATCGGACATGCCGTTTCCCACCACTCATGCGCCGACTATAACACCATCTTCAAACTCACTTAAATCTCAATAACCTGCCATTGTACCAGCAGTAACAGATCTAACAACTGCGCAGACACTTGTCTTACACTCCTGGAAATGGAAAAAAGAACACATTGACACCGGTGTGTCAGACCCACCATACTTGCTCCGGACACTGCGAGAGGGCTGTACAAGCAATGATCACACGCACGGCACAGCGGACACACCAGGAACCGCGGTGTTGGCCGGCGAATGGCGCTAGCTGCGCAGCATTTGTGCACCGCCGCCGTCAGTGTCAGCCAGTTTGCCGTGGCATACGGAGCTCCATCGCAGTCTTTAACACTGGTAGCATGCCGCGACGGCGTGGACGTGAACCGTATGTGCAGTTGACGGACTTTGAGCGAAGGCGTATAGGGGGCATGCGGGAGGCCGGGTGGACGTACCGCCGAATTGCTCAACACGTGGGGCGTGAGGTCTCCACAGTACATCGATGTTGTCGCCAGTGGTCGGCGGAAGGTGCACGTGCCCGTCGACCTGGGACCGGACCGCAGCGACGCACGGATGCACGCCAAGACCGTAGGATCCTACGCAGTGCCGTAGGGGACCGCACCGCCACTTCCCAGCAAATTAGGGACACTGTTGCTCCTGGGGTATCGGCGAGGACCATTCGCAACCGTCTCCATGAAGCTGGGCTACGGTCCCGCACACCGTTAGGCCGTCTTCCGCTCACGCCCCAACATCGTGCAGCCCGCCTCCAGTGGTGTCGCGACAGGCGTGAATGGAGGGACGAATGGAGACGTGTCGTCTTCAGCGATGAGAGTCGCTTCTGCCTTGGTGCCAATGATGGTCGTATGCGTGTTTGGCGCCGTGCAGGTGAGCGCCACAATCAGGACTGCATACGACCGAGGCACACAGGGCCAACACCCGGCATCATGGTGTGGGGAGCGATCTCCTACACTGGCCGTACACCACTGGTGATCGTCGAGGGGACACTGAATAGTGCACGGTACATCCAAACCGTCATCGAACCCATCGTTCTACCATTCCTAGACCGGCAAGGGAACTTGCTGTTCCAACAGGACAATGCACGTCCGCATGTATCCCGTGCCACCCAACGTGCTCTAGAAGGTGTAAGTCAACTACCCTGGCCAGCAAGATCTCCGGATCTGTCCCCCATTGAGCATGTTTGGGACTGGATGAAGCGTCGTCTCACGCGGTCTGCACGTCCAGCACGAACGCTGGTCCAACTGAGGCGCCAGGTGGAAATGGCATGGCAAGCCGTTCCACAGGACTACATCCAGCATCTCTACGATCGTCTCCATGGGAGAATAGCAGCCTGCATTGCTGCGAAAGGTGGATATACACTGTACTAGTGCCGACATTGTGCATGCTCTATTGCCTGTGTCTATGTGCCTGTGGTTCTGTCAGTGTGATCATGTGATGTATCTGACCCCAGGAATGTGTCAATAAAGTTTCCCCTTCCTGGGACAATGAATTCACGGTGTTCTTATTTCAATTTCCAGGAGTGTATATAGGCGTTGCCGACCGCAGCGCCGTGTTCTGCCTATTTACATATCTCTATATTTAAGTATGCATGCCTATACCAGTTTGTTTTTCGCTTCAGTGTATAAACAGAAGCTAAGTGTACAAAGTATATTTTCCACACAGGTACATACATGTGTATAAATCTTGCGTCGACAATCATTAAAAAATCACCTAAGAGCATTAGAGCACAAAGAAAAGTATTCCTTTCTCCAGAAAAAATACAGGTGTGAAGAGGCTAAGTTGTACAGGGTGTTACAAAAAGGTACGGCCAAACTTTCAGGAAACATTCCTCACACACAAATAAAGAAAATATGTTATGTGGACATGTGTCTGGAAACGCTTAATTCTGGAACCGCACGACCGCTACGGTCGCAGGTTCGAATCCTGCCTCGGGCATGGATGTGTGTGATGTCCTTAGGTTAGTTAGGTTCAAGTAGTTCTAAGTTCTAGGGAACTTATGACCACAGCAGTTGAGTCCCATAGTGCTCAGAGCCATTTGAACCAATGCTTAATTTCCATGTTAGAGCTCATTTTAGTATGTACTGTACTTCCTCGATTCACCGCCAGTTGGCCCAATTGAAGGAACGTAATGTTGACTTCGGTGCTTGTGTTGACATGCGACTCATTGCTCTACAGTACTAGCATCAAGCACATCAGTACGTAGCATCAACAGGTTAGTGTTCATCACGAACGTGGTTTTGCAGTCAGTGCAATGTTTACAAATGCGGAGTTGGCAGATGCCCATTTGATGTATGGATTAGCACGGGGCAATAGCCGTGGCGCGGTACGTTTGTATCGAGACAGATCTCCAGAACGAAGGTGTCCCGACAAGAAGACGTTCGAAGCAATTGATCGGCGTCTTAGGGAGCACGGAACATTCCAGCCTATGACTCGCGACTGGGGAAGACCTAGAACGACGAGGACACCTGCAATGGACGAGGCAATTCTTCGTGCAGTTGACGATAACCCTAATGTCAGCGTCAGAGAAGTTGCTGCTGTACAAGGTAACGTTGACCACGTGACTGTATGGAGAGTGCTACGGGAGAACCAGTTGTTTCCGTACCATGTACAGCGTGTGCAGGCACTATCAGCAGCTGATTGGCCTCCACGGGTACACTTCTGCGAATGGTTCATCCAACAATGTGTCAATCCTCATTTCAGTGCAAATGTTCTCTTTACGGATGAGACTTCATTCCAACGTGATCAAATTGTAAATTTTCACAATCAACATGTGTGGGCTGACGAGAATCCGCACGCAATTGTGCAATCACGTCATCAACACAGATTTTCTGTGAATGTTTGGGCAGGCATTGTTTGGTGATGTCTTGATTGGGCCCCATGTTCTTCCACCTACATTCAATGGAGCACATTATCATGATTTCATACGGGATACTCTACCTGTGCTGCTAGAACATGTGGTTCATGCATGATGGAGCTCCTGCACATTTCAGTGGAAGTGTTCGTATGCTTCTCAACAACAGATTCGGTGACCGATGGATTGGTAGGGGCGGACCAATTCCATGGCCTCCACGCTGTCCTGACCTCAACCCTCTTGGCTTTCATTTATGGGGGCATTTGAAAGCTCTTGTCTGCGCAACTCCGGTACCAAATGTAGAGACTCCTCGTGCTCGTATTGTGGACGGCTGTGATACAATACGCCATTCTCCAGGGCTGCATCAGCGCATCAGGGATTCCATGCGACGGAGGGTGGATGCATGTATCCTCGCTAACGGAGGACAATTTGAACATTTCCTGTAACAAAGTGTTGGGAGTCACGCTGGTACGTTCTGTTGTTGTGTGTTTCCATTCCATGATTAATGTGATTTGAAGAGAAGTAATAAAATGAGCTCTAACATGGAAAGTAAGCGTTTCCGGACACCTGTCCACATAACATATTTTCTTTCTTTGTGTGTGAGGAATGTTTCCTGAAAGTCTGGCCGTACCTTTTTGTAACACCCTGTATACATGGAGGTGACCGAAGTCTTGGGACAGCAATATGCACCTATACATATGCCGCTATTATCGCTTCACAGTGTATAAAAGGGCGGTGCATTGGCAGAGACGTCATTTGTACTCAGGTGATTCATATGAAAATGTTTGCGACGTGACTATGGCCGCACGACGGGCGTTAATTTTTTTTAATTTTCTTTTTTCTTCCATGTATACCGCCACAGCGTAGTTTGGTAATTTGCCGATAGTCAGCGCTAGTCGCAAACATGGCGAGTTCAGGTTTGGAGAGAGCTTTCTGTGTGTTGGAGTTCGACAAAAACAAGTGTGCTACAGTAGTTCAATTGTCAAATCTGGGGTACAAAGCATCCACACAAATGCATTGAAATTGATCGTCATTCCCCAAAGGCAAATGTTTTTTGTGCCTTGTCACGTCGAAAACTGTACGGGCCATTCTTCTTCGCCGAGAGCACTGTCACTGGATATTCCTACTTGGACATGTTGCACCAATGGCTGATGCCTCAAATGCAATCAGACTCTCCGTTCAGCTTTCAGCGGGAGGGGGCTACACCCCATTTCATCGTGAAGTTCGTCGGTACCTGAACACGGAGCCGCCGCATCGATGGATCGGCCGTGCTACAGAAGGGGACAGCTGTTTCATGAAATGGCCTCCCTGATCACCAGATTTCACTCCATGTGACATTTTTCTGTGGCGTCACATTAAAGATCTGGCGTACGTACCGCCTCTACCACGTGATGTAGCAGAGCTCCAGGAGAGAATACGGAAAGCAACTGCCACAGTCGACGATGCCATGCTGGGACGGGTATGGCAAGAATTTGATTATCGTATTTACGTCTGCCGAGTCACTCATGATTCGCATATCGAATGTTTGTAAAAACAACTTTCAGCGTTTCTCTTCAAAATGCAATATGTATGACATCTGTACAATGTTTAGTTCTTGTGCAATAAATAATAGAAAGTGTTCCTGGACTTTATGTACACCCTGTACTTTGAACGCCGAATGGTATTTGGAGCTAGATGCATTGGACATTCCATTTCGGAAATCGTTAGGGAAATCAGTATTCTGCTTTGCACAGTGTCAAGAGATGCCGAGAATACCAAATTTCAGGCATTATCTCTCACCTCAGACAATACATTTCCTGATGGCCTTCACCTAACGACCGAAAGCAGCGGCGTTTGTGTGGAGTTCTCTGTGCTAAGAGACAAGCAGCACTGCCCTAAATAGCCACAGAAATTAAGGTGGGACGTCCAACGAAAGTAACCCCAAGGACGGGGCGCCGAAATTTGGCGTTTATGGGCTTTGGCAGCAGATGGCCGACGTGAGTGCCTTTGCTAGCATCAGGACAACGACTGTAGTGCCTCTCCTGGGATATTGACCATATCAGTGGGAAACTAGACAACTGGAAATTCGTAGCCTGATCAGATGAGTCCTGATTTCAGTTGGTAATAGATGATGGTAGGGTTCGAGTGTTGCGCAGACTCCACTAAGTCATGGATCCAAGTTGTCAACAAGGCACTGTGCAAGCTGGTGGTGGCTTCAAAATGGTGTGAGTTGTGTTTACATGGAATGGAGTAGGTCCTCTGGTCCAAATGAACCAATCATTGACTGGAAATGGTTATGCTCGGCTGTTTGGAGCCCACTGGCAGCCAGCTATTCATGCACTTCATATTTTCAAACGACGATGGAATTTTTATAGATGATAATGTGCCATGTCACCAGGCCACATCTGTTCGCGCCCGGGTTCCCAGGTTCGATTCCCGGCGGGGTCAGGGATTTTCACTGCCTCGTGATGACTGGGTGTTGTGTGACGTCCTTAGGTTAGTTAAGTTTAATTAGTTCTAAGTTCTAGGGGACTGATGACCATAGATGTTAAGTCCCATAGTGCTCAGAGCCATTTGAACCATTTGTTCGCAGTTGGTTCGAAGAACATTCTGGACAATTCGAGAGAATGATTTGGCCACCCAGATCGTCCGACGTCAATCCCATCGAACATAATCAAGAGGTCAGTTAGTGCACAAAATACTGTACCGGCAACACTTTTGCTTTTATGGACGGCTGTAAGGGTAGCATCGTTCAACATTTCTGCAAGGGACTTCCAACGACTTGTTGAGTGCATGTCAAGTCGAGATGCTGCACTATGCCAGGCAAAAGGAGGTCCGGCACAGTATTAGAAGGTATACCTTGACTTTTGTTTCCTCAGTGTATATGTTGTAAATAATAGCATAAATTTTATCAACATGGCTTTCTAACATTCTTTAATAATACGGGTTGAAATAAAACTCCTATTTTCACGTTACTCTAATATTCGGAAAAATTTCACAACTAATTATTTCAAGATAAATTTCGCGAAAAATATATGTTTCAATATTTTGTCGGGTAGCCATTCTGTTGCATCACTTCCTTCAAATGCTCCGGTATAATGCTAATGATCTTTTTTAAATAGTCATATACCGAGTCATTCCTCTTTTAATCGACCCTTCAAAGTTTCTTCAGAAGATATTGGTGTTTTTCTAATACGTCACTCTAATTCTCTCCACATGTCCTGAATAGGGTTGAGGTCTGGTGATTGAGATGGTGGGTTTAAGAGTGTAAGTAGGCTGTTTATGTTTTCTTATTGGCAACGTTACGTAGCGCTCTGTACGAAAATCACTGGCTGTGCTGTGTGCAGTCTGTGGCTAGTTTGCATTGTTGTCTGCCATTGTAGTGTTGGGCAGCGGCAGCTGAATGTGAACAGCGTGTAGCGTTGCGCAGTTGGAGGTGAGCCGCCAGCAGTGGTGGATGTGAGGAGAGAGATGGCGGAATTTGAAATTTGTAATTTGTCATGAACTGCTATATATATTATGACTATTAAGGTAAATACATTGTTTGTTCTCTATTAATATCTTTCATTTGCTAACTATCCCTATCAGTAGTTAGTGCCTTCAGTAGTTAGAATCTTTTATTTAGCTGGCAGTAGTGGCGCTCGCTGTATTGCAGTAGTTCGAGTAACGAAGATTTTTGTGAGGTAAGTGGTTTGCGAAAGGTATAGGTTAAAGTTACTCAGGGCCATTCTTTTGCAGGGATCTTTGATAGTCAGATTGTGTTGCGCTAAAAATATTGTGTGCCAGTTTAAGCACAGTCGTGTATACTTTGTTCTAAGGGGACGTTTCATATGTCGACCCTTAGCCTAGGATACCTCACTGGAATCTTCTGATTTTTTCTTGTAGTTTGTGTATTTAGTGTAGCTTTTGTTTATTGCTAGCGCGTAATTATAGAGAGAATTTCCTTGGTAGTTGTGGTTTTTCATTGTTGCACAGTAAAACAGTTGTGGCATGCATGTAGATTTGCACCAAGTATTTCGCAGCTGCAATTAACTAGATATTTTCAGTGCTATGTTAATGTGTTCTCTTATTTTTGCTTTTCAAATTGTGCTTTTCTGTGTTATCGTGTGAAATATTGTGACAATAATGGCGTGTGAAAAACGTAACACTCGACTCCAAAGTAAACTGAGAAATAATAGTGACGACGAGCGTAGCTTATCAGCACCACTGTGTAGTGAATTAACAGACATTCCAAGTAGTAATTTGGTAATTGTGCATAGGGAAATGGAGCGGGCGGCAAACAATGGCGTAGGCAGTGAAACAATTAGTGAACAGGGAAGCATTATCGATCGATCGCTCGGCAACAGCTCGCCTCAGGAATCCGAAATGATAGGACACAATTTTGCAAATACTGTAGATTCAGGTTTTGCGTCCTCACCGTTTTCTCAAATAAGTCAAGACACATTTTCTGCTAGTCAAAATGTGAATGTTGCTGGTGCAAATGCACTGCCGAAAAGCGTAGAGGAACAGATTCCAGACACTAATGCATTGTTATTACAATTAATGCAACAAATAGGACAAAATCTTCAAAAGTTAGACACAATGGAACAGAATCTTCAAAAGTTAGACACAATGGAACAACACCAGAGACAAACACAGCAACAGTTAGACACAATGGAACAAAATCTTCGGAAGTTAGACACCACACTTGAACAAACACGTGAAGATTTAACTACTGAGTTACATAACATTGAATCGAAATGTCAAAAAGTCTGTAATGACGTAAAAACACAAATTTGTGAGCATTTTCAACCTATTTTTTCGCGGCATGAAAATGCATTACAGAATCACGAAGCAGCCATAAAAGAGCTGCAAACCATTGTTCATGAAAATCATGAGACCTTGTGGGCTAAAATTGACTCAGTTGCATCTACTGATTCGGTTACGTAACTGGAAAAAACTCAGGAAAACTTAAAGAACACAGTAGATTCGATTTCAACACAAATGGACACTCTGAAACTTGGTTCAGAAAAACGCACTGAGGAAATTTGTTCACTATCGGAGAAAGTAGCTGAACTTTCGGATCAGGTCACTAACTTATCTACAAAGGTAGATGATGATCTGAATGACACAAGACCCATAGCCTTCACTGACACAGAAGAGTATGAACAAATTAGAAAATTCAAACAAAATCAAAATCAAATCAACACACAGTACAAAAGAGAAATCCGGGAAGTACAAGATCAGTTGACGCAGGTAATACAAGAATTACATATTTCAGAGGACACTCGCGCTCCAACACGGGAAGAGGAACTTAGAAATACGGAAAAGCCACAAAATAATAGCACAGGGCATTTCGGTAATTATGAAAGGAATTGGCAAGGTGCACCGAATTTTGAGATGGAACCGCCGAAACGACATAACAATGACCGACATGCGACTCGCCGACATGATGATTTTGATTATAAGCTGTTCATTACTACACGTAAATTCAAAACGTTTAAGAACTCTGCCAACGACATTCATCCACAAGCATGGCTCCATCAATTCTCTCATTGTTTTCCTCCCAACTGGTCATTGGAGCATAGGTTAGAATTTATGTGTGGCTACTTGGAGAATGAACCAGCTGTAAGAATGCGATCGGTCATTCACGATTGCCACAGTGAAGGAGAATTTTACCATGCCTTCCTCTCAGCATATTGGTCTCAAGCCACACAAGACCGAGTAAAACATGGCATCATAATGATGAAACATTTCGAACAATCTGAAGTTTCCAGTCTTGTGAAATATTTTGAAGACATGTTGCACAAGAATCAGTACCTGTCAAACCCATACAGCCCCTCAGAACTCATCCGCATTTGCTTAATCAAACTGCCTGAACATTTACGACATATTATTTTAGCAGGACGTTGCAAAGACGACATTGAAGCTTTTCAGGGACTGTTACAAGAATTAGAAATTGACACAGACAGTCGCGGGATGCGAAAACAGGAAAACAATCACTACAGGTCACATCCGTCACAATTCCGTGACGACAGAAACGATAACTGGACGCGACAAGGCTATTCTCACCACACAAATCGTGACCAAAATAGACACCACCCGTATGACAACCGTTGGCAGAGTAGTAATAATTACAGGGAAAGATCACCTCTCCGCAGTAATGACTATCACAGAGACAATCATAGAAACAGACAATTTGGCAACCAGAACAATTATTATCAAGGGAGACAGAATAACTTTAGACGCAACAGTCCAGTGCGCAGTTACGATTCAGGGAGAAATTCTCCACCACGTGACCGACAAGAAAGAAACTATCGAATATGCCGACATGACGACAGACGATATGATCGTAACGACAGACCTGAATTGCATCAGAACTGGCGAGATTTAAACAGAGCAGAGCACTCTCGTCACGATGAATTTGTAGAGGTTAGGTCTCCAAATCCCAATAACGACGCGCGCCAACAAAGAGACAATAGGCAATGACTCACTCCGCTGGCAGCCACAAAACGTACTTATGAAACTGACGACGCAGCTGCCGTAGCTAGTAATTACGTAAAAATGGAAGACATTAGGGACATCTTACTCCAGGAACACGACGTAAAACATAACAACATTGCATATCCTGTGATTCACATTACAGTAAATGACGTAAAATTTACGGCAGTACTTGAATCTGGCAGTCCCATTTCAGTAATTAGTGAAACAGCTTTTAGCAAATGCAACAAATCGAACGATTGCCCCACACTTCCATTACGTAAGATTAAATTACAAGGTGCAATCTTTGGAAAAAGTGTAGATGTACGCCAACAAACCAATTTAGAATTCTTTTGCCAAAGCCACAGCAGCTCT